>NC_092373.1:44054162-44669162 GCF_030028105.1 Mobula birostris | reverse complement strand
TACAAATGGAAGGTACATTTCTTAAAATCATTATAAACAACATCAGGAGTCGAACTTCTGCTTGGAACCAGACAATAAGATCATGTCTAACCTGATCCGTGGTCTCACCTTTACGACTCTACTCTCCTTTCGTTATCCTTGATTGTCTTGTTGCCCAAAAATCTTTATGTCACATATCAAATAACTTTTTGTTGTTGTTCAGTTGTTAAGTAGAGTCCAACTCTTCGTGACCTCGTGGACACCAAGCCTTCTTGTTGGAAACTTCCTCTCTAAGACACCCCCTCTGCCCGCCAAGGTCATACGCATTGTCTGAGTAATATTATCCACCCATCATAGCCTCTGTTGTCCTTTCCTTCTTTGACCTTCTGTTTTACCTAACATGAGAGTCTTCTCCGAGGAATCCTGTCTTCTCATGATGTGGCCAAAGTATTTGAGCCTTTGTCTCATAATCAAGGCTCCTAGTGAGCAGGCTGTATTTCTTCAAGTATTTGCTCTGATCTGTATAGTACTTTGGTCAACGTGGGTTGTTTTTAAATGTGCTATATAAATAAGCTTGACTTGACTTGAAGTATTGACTTGTTGGATTTTCTTGCTGTCCAACAAACTCTTAACACTTCCCTCCAGCATCCAAGCTCAGAGGCATCAATTCTTCTGTATTCAGCCTTATTAATAGTCCAGCTCTCACAGCCATGCATCACACCTGGAAATACCATAGACTTGATATACCAATCTTCGTAGATAACATTCTGTCTCTGCTCTTCAGTATTTTATCCAAATTTGCCATTTCTGCCCTCCTCAGAAGTAAGCGCTGTTTAATTTTGTGGCTGCAGTCTCCGTCTATAGAACTGTCACCCTACTTATTTAATCTGTATGCTGAACACATCATGAGGAATGCTGGTCTGGAGGACTCAAATGTTGGAATCAAAATTGCCGGGTGAAATATTAACAACCTCAGGTGTGTAAGAAGGTCCTGAAGGATCATTGGGGACTCGAGTCATCCCAACCACAAACTGTTCCAGCTGCTAACATCCGGGAAACAGTACCGCAGCATAAAAGCCAGGACCAACAGGTTCCAGGACAGCTTCTTCCACCAGGCCATCAGACTGCTTAATTCATGCTGACACAATTGTATTTCTATGCTATATTGACTGTCCTGTTGTCCATAATATTGATTATAAATTACTATAATTGCACATTTCACATTTAGTCAGAGACATAATGTAATGATTTTACTCCTCATGTATGTGAAGGTTGTAAGTAATAAAGCCAAATCTATTCAATTAAATATGCAGCTGATACTACTGTAATGGCTGAAAGTGAGGAGGATCTGAGGAAGCTTCTAATCAAAGTGAAAGAAGAAGATGCAAGAGCTGGGTTGTTGCTCAATTTTAAGAAAACCAAGATTATGTTGATCAGCCCTATTAACTCCGTGGTAATAAATGGGAAGGAAGTGGAGGCAGTGATGGATTTTCTCTCCCTCAGTTCAAACATTTCTATAGATGGTAACAAATTGAATTGAATTGAATGGACTTTATTTCTTACAACCTTCAAATACATGAGGGGTAAAAATCTTTACGTTACGTCTCCATCTAAATGTGCAATGTGCAATCATAGTAGTTTATAATAATTTTTAATAAATAGAACAGTCAATGTAATACAGAGTACACTCAAGTCAGCGTGAGTTCATCAGTCTGAGGCCTGGTCGATGAAGCTGTCCCGGAGCCTGTTGGTCCTGGCTTTTATGCTGCTGTACTGTTTCCTGGATGGTAGCAGCTGGAATAGATTGTGGTTGGGGTGACTCGGGTCCCCAATGATCCTCCGGGCCCTTTTTACACACCTGTCCTTGTAAATGTGCTGAATCATGGGAAGTTCACAACTACAGATGCTCTGGGCTGTCCGCACCACTCTCTGCAGAGTCATGCGATTAAGGGAAGTACAGTTCCCATTCCAGGCAATGATGCAGCCAGTCAGGATGCTCTCAGTTGTGCCCTTTAGAAAGGTCTTAGGGCCATACCAAGCTTCTTCAACCGTCTGAGGTGAAAGAGGTGCTGTTGTGCCTTTTTCACCACACAGCTGGTGTGTACAGACCATGTGAGGTCCTCGGTGATATAGATGTCGAGGAACTTGAAGCTGTTTACCCTCTCAACCCCAGATCCATTGATGTCGATAGGGGTTAGCCTGTCACCATTCCTCCTGTAGTTCACAACCAGCTCCTTCGTTTTTGCGACATTGAGGGAGAGGTTGTTTTCTTGACACCACTGTGTCAGAGAGGTGACTTCTTCCCTGTAGGCCACCTTGTTATTGTTTGAGATAAGGCCAATCAATGTAGTGTCGTTGGCAAATTTAATTAGCAGATTGGAGCTGTGGGTGGCAACATAGTCATGGGTATATAGGGAGTAAAGGAGGGGACTCAGTACGCAGCTCTGAGAGGCTGCTGTACTGAGAGTCAGAGGGGTGGAGGTGAGGGAGCCCACTGTTACAACCTGCTGGCAATCTGACAGGAAGTTCAGAATGGAAGCCCAGATGCACAAGGCAGGGTCAAGGCCAAGGATTAACATATTTACAACCCTCTTATTGAAATAACTCTTTCTCATTTCAGTCTAGAGTCCATGTGGCTCCATTTCTAGAGTCTTACATCAGAGGAAAACTGGAATGTGCATGTAAGATTGACAAAGAGGGCACAAATAAACTGTAACTTTCAAGGGCTGTCTTTCCAATGAAGACTGAAGTCATCCAGAATATATTCTCCTTAACTGAAGATCTGCATGAGGGCATTGTCCTATCACCAACTGTTAGGCAGAATCAGGAGTTTGTAACTTTGAGTAGTAGCTTGCAGGCTCCAGCTGACGCAAAGATTAATGGAGCTGTGTGCAACAGATAGTGAGGAGGGTGTTCTCAGTCCATCTCTGACGTTGATTAGCTGGCATATGGACTGAGTAATGTCAGATTAAATTTAATCCTGATAAATGAAAGCTGATGGTCCATGTATGGTAGAGTCCTGGGGAGTTTTGACAAACAGAGGGACCTCAGGATACACGTCCAAAGGTATCTGAAGATGCCAGTGTAAGCAGATAGGATGGTAAAAAGCAGGCAAAATGATGACAGCATTTATTAGCCAGATCACCCAAAATAAGACCTAGGAAGTTACAGTACAACTTTATAAAACATTGGTGCGGCCTTAATTGGAATACTGTACTCCTCATGGTATAGAAAGGACCTCACGGTGACATATATATACTTTGAATATGCCTCTTTTTGTTCTGCATGAAACACCTTCTTCAGGTGCTCCAATTGTATCATCTTCTCTGGTGCCTTCTTAAATCTCCTGAACTAACAGAATATATTGTATTACACTATATTGATTGCTTCCAGCTCAGTACTCTGATTATATCTTATTCCTTTAAAAGTGGTTCAGATGTGTGTCAGTTAAGTGTATGTCCTTGCACACGTGACACTGAATCATTATGCCTGCATCCTCACACATATTTCTATTTCCTCAATAGAAGGACTAAACAGCAGTAATTTCAAGTAGCTTCTGACAACTGTGTACAGACACAGTTCTTCCGGACGGGTATTTGAGACCTTCTCCCGTCCAAAGATCACAACAAGCCACTCCTTCTCTGTGCATAACTTTTCTCTAAATCTGTCAAAATGCTGTTTGTATATGTGATTGTTGGTTTTTGCAAATAAATGAAACCCATGGATTTTAATGAAACCCATAACACATTTTATTGAACTCCAAAACCGACACCAAAAGTGTGCTAAAACTCTCTATGTAGCAACATCATCACGTTAGACCCGTTCTTTAAAATGAAACCCCACACAATGTTGGTGTTTGTGAATTATGTACATTTCTCCCAGTTATGTTACTCTACACAGGATCTCCCCCTCCACCCCCCCCCCCAAGAATTCACTAAAGCCAGCAACGTGAGCCTGTCTGGAGCATGGACGAGCCGCCCGGCTCGGATCCTGTGATCCATGGTTGGAGAAACAGCAGGTGCCTCTGGCTCATCCCAATATGCGTTGACATACTTATGGTCATGTTGTGATGCCAGGGGCATGGCAGCAAAATACTCCAGGTATTGGCAGACTGGTTTAAGGTGGTGTACCGAAATACGCTCAGGTGTACTCCTCCTATCTACAATGACAGTCTTTGCTCTCCGTTCCCAGACACGGAACGGGGCATCGTAAGGGAGCCTAAGGGAAGGCTGGTGTGTATCATGGCGGATCAAAACAACGAGGTGGAATGTAGATCAACGGGAACCTAAGAGTGCTGCATGCCACGTTGGGAGGTAGGAACAGGCGAAAAGGAATTGAATTTACTGACAAAGAGGAATGCTGTTGGGAGGCTAACCAAGCATTTGTGGCATCAGGAATGAAATCCCCTGGGGCTTGTAACGGCTGCCCGCAAACCAACTCTGCCGTGGATATTGGAGCTGCTCTGAGCTCCAGCAGGACCACAGGAGACCATCATGCCGACACTCGTCCATCAGGGAAGCCCTCAGAGCAGCCGTTAAAGGAGCAGTGGAACCACTCGCATAGGCTGTTGGATTGCGGGTGATACATGGTGGTGTGATGTAGCCTAATGCCAAGGTCTGGGCCATCGCAGCCCAGAGGTCTGATATGAATTGAGGACCGTGGTCAGAGGAAATATCAGCTGGGGTGCCAAACCGAGCAGCCCAGGAGCTGATGAACACCCAAGCCATGTCTGCAGCCGTCATCGATGCTAGGGCGATGACCTCGGGCCACCTGGTGTCACGGTCCACCATGGTAAGGAGGTACATGAAACCATGGGGTGGGAGGGGGCAGGAGGACATGGTCAAAACATCGCTCCGGGGCCTCACAAGGTGCCGATGGCACCTGAACATGACGGTTAATTTTTTGCCCGCTGGCACTCCACACAGGCTGCAGTCCAATCCAAACTTTAATGCAACCAGTTTCTGCGAGGCCTCTCAGCCCAGATGCAAGAGGCCAGGTATCAAGTCGAGAACAGTCCATCTCCAGCTTGCAGGCACGATGGGGCAAGGGCGACTGGTTGAGACATCACACAGGAGGGATACCCCAGCTTCCCCAAACTTAATGACAGCCAACCACAGGCCTGTTCGCTAAGCCTGGACCTCTGGGTCAGTTTCTTGGACATTTGCCATGTCGGCATAGTCAACCCCTATGAGAGACAATGAGAGGCAATCAGCCACGGCATTATTTTTTCCTCTTGATACATAGTATACCTGTTGTGACCTTGGATATGCAGTCCGGTTGGCATTGCTGCCGTGAAAACCAAGGGTCTGATACTTTGGCCATCATGTGCCGGCGGGGGGGGGGGGGGGGGCGGGTTTTGAGGTGTGGTGGTTGTGGTCAACAAGCCCTGTGAAATGGCAACCCTCTAGAAGAAAACGGAAATGGCAGAGAGCCAGATAGAGACGAAGAAGCTCATGGTCAAATGTGTTGTACCTCCTTTCGAGGTGTCAGAACTGCCGAGTGAAGAAGGCGAGAGGCTACTACACGCCTCTGACCAGCTGTTCGTGCACGGCGCACACAGCGTATTCTGCTGCATCACTGTAACGGCTATGGGTGCGTTGTGGAGTGGGTGCGCTAGTAGGGTCAAGTTAGAAAAAGCACATCAAGTTCCCTGGTCATGTTCACTGAGCAGTCAAGCATGTGAGTAGGGGTATTGCCTTTAAGCACACTATACAGGGGAAGCACAAGTTCAGAAACTTGCAGAATGAAGCAGTGATAGAAATTCACCATGTCTGAAAACTCCTGTATTGTTGCAGTAGTGTGGAGTGGTGGGAAATGTATAATAGCGGCTAGTTTTGATGGGAGGGGTTTTGCACCTTCTGTGGGGATGCGATGGCTGAGAAAGTCAATGGTTGACAACCCACACTGGCATTTAGCAGGGTTAATAGTCAACACACGTTGGCTTAAGCACTCGAAAAGTGTGCAGAGATGAGGCATGTGTCAAGATTTGGACACACTGGTGACAAGTATGTCATCTAGGTAAACAAAAAGAAAATACAGAGTGCATCAGCCATTGGAAAGTCTGTGCTGCATTTTTAGGTCCAAACGCCATGCAAAGAAACTCAAAGAGGCCAAATGGGCATATCACAGCTGTTTTGGGAATGTCCTCCGAGCACACAGGCACCCGATTGTAGCCGCTATAACTAAACTGACTTTGGAAAAAATTAACTTTCTGGCTAAATGTGCTGGAAAGTTCCAGGTGCGAGCGTGGACTGGTGAATCAGGTGTGGGAATGTGGTGCTCGACCCCACGTTTTGCAAATGTGGCGGAGGTTTGGGAATTTGCCTAGCAGTTGAGTAAACTCTCATGCAGTGCATGTGCCTGACAGAGTCGTTGTAAAGAACTTACAGGGGGAGCAGGGAAATGACCCAAAGTTCTTGACATCCACAAGCCGCCAGTTCGTAAGATCAACCAACAGTCCCTGGGCACACAGGAAATCTACACCGAGCAGAGATCCAGCCAGTTTAGCCAGGACAAAGTTCCATGTGTAATATCGCTCTCTAAAGCAGAGCGTCACCCATAGTGTCCTGTCCCGTAAGTCTGGATCTTGTTGCCGTTGGCAGCCTCCAGTGAGGTTTTGTTGCTCTTTGCCTTCTCCTTAATAGGAAATGCTGGCAACACACTCACTTGAGCACCCATATCACACAGGAAGCATTGCTCTGAAAGGTGCCCGTAATGAACAGGGGACATCCCTGGCAGCTGGAACCCCATGGTGCTCACAGACGTCTGATGTCCCGATGTGCTGGCACTGTCAAAGCTGCAAGGCAGTTGGCACTTCCTAGCGTTCGTACCAAAGCAAGCATAGCAAACACACAGGTCCGGCGCCATCTCCTTCTCAGCCACAGGCATCCCTATGTTGGGGGCCTTGCTGGCCAGGCTTATTGAGGTCTGGAAAGGAGGAGGAATGATGCACCATTGCCTGGCTGAGTGTAGACTATCAGCGATTTTAGCAAGTCCCCTTTAGTTCTTCACAGGCGCATTAGCAAGGGCTATGCAAACTTGATCAGGCATTTGCTGCATGAAGTATTCTTTAAAACTAAAGCGGGGAGACAGCATGTGGTCTATTAGCTCCAAAGGCCTAGCATTGTCGAGGCCAGGTAAGGTAAGCATGCTCAAACTCCCATCGTCCAGAAGTGGGTAAAAGGTGAGTTTTCAGCGATCAGTATTTATCATGTACAGGTGGGTGTTAAGCAGATTCAGCACACTCGCAGCCACAGGATAGCTGAGCAAAGCTAACAATTTGATGTTGTCGGTGGAGAGCGAACAGAGCCTTAACTTGTACAAACCAAGCAATGGCATCTTGCTCCCAAAACTCCAGCAGTTTCAAAGACGCTGCATTGGCCGACACATTCAATAACTCTGGAATCATCCTAGAACACTGGGGTCACCAATGTAGGTTTTTGCAAATAAAACGAAGTGAGGCGTTTTATGTTTAATGAAACTGATAACACATTCAATTGAACTCCAAAACCTGCACCAAAAGTGTACTAAAACTCTCTACGTAAAACATCATCACATCACACCACCTTCTTAAAGTGAAACGCCAACTGAATGTCAGTGGTTGTGAAGTCTGTACATTTCTCCCAATTAAGTTACCCTACACTTATCATCTGACATTTTTTCAAGAGCATTGGTCCAAGAACTTTATTCTGAGGCCTCTGATGCAAACATCCAGTACACATCCATATTAATCTAATTTATCAGCACTTGGCCCACAACCTTGTGTACCTTAGCCATTCATATGTTCTTCTAGTTACATGAGTACCTGCATCCACCAGCAATTTGGCCATGCATTCCAGATTCCAACTATCCTCTGGGTGAGAATACGTCCTCAGATTTCCCCGAAACCTCCTTTCCCTTACCATAGGGTTTTAAACAACTCTGCTATAAAATTGCATACCTCTGCTTTGAAGAACTTCAACCTATGGAAATTGCCTCTGGTGCTGTGTTGATACAAATAGCATTCTTCTCTGCAGTAGCTACCAAACTGTGTGCTGAAGCAGGTTAAGAATGAACACTCCTCAGCAAGCTCCACATATCAGAAGCCATTCTTTGCATCCAGTACTGCAAAAACATTTTGCTCTCCCCTGACCTGCTAAAGCAATTTGCATCAGTTTCCTTGTCTGTGTCTTCCCTGCTGAGGTTCATTATGATTCCTCACGTTTAGACAGAGTTTCAGTTTGCCATTTGATTTCTCAGCATACACCAAAATGGATAAATACGTTCTCCCTGGACTCATTGAAGAGCATCATGGTAGGGTACATTTGTGACCAGTGAAATAAAATAACTTATTTACTTACATCTGTTTGGTCTATTCTCCATAGCCAACTTAATATACAATGTAAATTTTCCTTTCCCTCTCTCCATTTGTTAGGCTGGTTAACATAAAGCACAGTATGGCCCTTCAGCCTACAATCTTTTGCCAACCTTTTAATAATCTAACCCTTCCCTCCTACCACCAGCCCTGGCAGTGCATTCTACACAGTCACCACTCTCTGTGTAAAAATCCAACCTCTGAATTCTCCAATCACCTTAAAATGAAGCCCCTTATGTTAGTTGTTTCTGCCTTGGGAAAAGTCTCTAGCTGTCCACCAGATCTATGCCACGTCATCGTGTACACCTCTATCAAATCACTTGATACTCCTCTGGAAATCCAACAGCTTGTGTACTCGTCTCAACTGAATCTTACAGCACTCCATCTCTTGGCACATATCTATTTTGTTATTGCAGATAGGAAGGGTTCAGTATTCCAGTTCAGCCATGGCACCCACATTTCTCAATTTGTCAATCAACACTTGCGATACCGTATCTCAATATCTCCAGTATTCGCTTTCTAAGAAACTGGAACTGGAAATATTTACTGATTTGAAACTCGAAAAAGGTGCTTTATTCGTGAAATGGCTTACACAGCTCAGCAGCATCTTTAGTTTTTTCTTCAAACTGCCTTGTTCTAAAACATATCTCAGCCACACACACTTTTACAATACTATACTGCTGTCAGTCATTAAAAAATTCTTAAAGGAGTGGCAGTATCAAAAGAAGGGTAAACAGGATGATGACCGTATAGGATGATGACTGTATAGGATGATGGTAAACAGGATGATGACCGTATAGGATGATGACTGCATAGGATGATGACTGTATAGGATGATGAAGGGTAAACAGGATGATGACCGTATAGGATGATGACTGTATAGGATGATGAAGGGTAAACAGGATGATGACCGTATAGGATGATGACTGTATAGGATGATGAAGGGTAAACAGGATGATGACCGTATAGAATGATGACTGTATAGGATGATGAAGGGTAAACAGGATGATGACCGTATAGAATGATGACTGTATAGGATGATGAAGGGTAAACAGGATGATGACCGTATAGGATGATGACTGCATAGGATGATGACTGTATAGGATGATGAAGGGTAAACAGGATGATGACCATATAGAATGATGACTGTATAGGATGATGAAGGGTAAACAGGATGATGACCATATAGGATGATGAAGGGTAAACAGGATGATAACCATATAGAATGATGACTGTATAGGATGATGAAGGGTAAACAGGATGATGACCATATAGGATGATGATCATATAGAATGATGGTAAACAGGATGATGACCATATAGGATGATGACTGTATAGGATGATGAATGGTAAACAGGATGATGACCATATAGGATGATGACTGTATAGGATGATGAAGGGTAAACAGGATGATGACCATATAGGATGATGACTGTATAGGATGATGAAGGGTAAACAGGATGATGACCATATAGGATGATGACTGTATGGGATGATGAAGGGTAAACAGGATGATGATCATATAGGATGATGACCATATAGGATGATGACTGTATAGGATGATGACTGTATAGGATGATGAAGGGTAAACAGGATGATGACCATATAGGATGATGAAGGGTCATTCCTGGGATTCACTGCTTAGCTACATAAATAAGAATGGAACGAGGCAAGAGGATTCAATCTAGTCATTAAGTTCATTCGTGTCTGCAAATAGCTGTAGAGACATGAGGGGTGCTGTTCAGCACGTGCACATACAGGAGCCCAATAACCTGATTCCATGGGTTCAAACATGGAAATGTGGGAATAATTTTCACATACATGGAATGGAGAACTTGAGAAAAGAAAGTGAAATTGTAAGATATTGAGATTGTACTTTGAGACCATTACATGTGAGCAGGTGAAGTCAGATATTCAAAAGTGTTCTAAAGACATGGCTTTAAAATCAACAGGAGAATAGACTAGTCAATCCAACCCACAGCCCTTGTAATTGCTCATTTTCAGGCACTAAATCCCACAATGCAGATCCATCAGACTGGGCTTCTAAACTCTGATGGGGGTGGGGGTGTAAATTCCATAACTGGTGTCTGCAAGAGTAACACCAAGTCAGGAGAGCCTTGAGGAGAGATGACTTCTTCTTTGTCTTCAAAGTTTGATCTGGAAATGGAGAAGGAAGCAAAATTTCCTTTCTGGAGTCTACAAAATCTGCTTTCTACAAAATCCACAGTCAACTTTCTAATCTTGTTTGCACCTTGTGAGTAAAGCAAAACATATCTTGCAAGAGAGAATGTTATTGTGTGAAGGGATGTGAAAAGTGCTCCAGGGGTAGGGGTGAGCAATGTGGGGAGAGAGCAGTAGATGCCACTAAGGTGGCTGGAGGAGGAGAATGATGAAGAGAGAAAGGTTGAATGTTGGGGAAAAACAGTAGAGGAGCAGAGCTCAGTAAAATGTAGGGAAGGTGATTGGGAATATCACTTTATCAGTCCTGCAGTTCATTGGTAGTGGCATTTCAACCAGGTGCTAGACTAATGCTCCTAGGGGGGATATATTCATGTGCTGGGTTACTTGCCTTGGAACTTTTCTTCTATTGCTTAGCGGCAGTAATCCCTGTCCTCAAGTAATCGACATTTCTCCCTAGCTCTGTAGCCATTTAAGTTATCTGAATTTCTTTGATTCTGACATCAAGATAATGTCTGAACTAATTCACAGTACAAAATTCTAAGTTTTCAACTGTCAAGACCCGGAGATCAGAATTCAATTCCTTAACTTCTTCTTCACTCTAGTTCTTTAAATGTGCTGATTAAAACTTAGCACATTTACCAAGGTTTTAGTCATCTGCCTTTAAATCTTGGTGTCCAGTTTTGCTTGACAAACTGCTTTATTGCATGAATTATGTTATATGAATCCTTACAATTTCGCTGTGACATCCTTGAAATTTAAGTACTACTTACGAACTCTCAAATGTATTATTGAATCAAATATACATTAGGAGTCATTAGGAGATGCAGGTTATCTATAAATGGTATCTGTGATGTCTGTTTTCAGTGCTAAATGCCTGTCGATCATTATCTAGTAAGACACGGTCTAACTGGTACCTCCTGTACGTATCATTGTCCATTTAGAGCATTTGCTATTGTTACTCCAAGTTGAATGTTTCCTTATGAGCTTTTTCCATGCAGTAATTCAATGGCCTGGTGTTTATTTTGTGAATCTTTAATTCTTCACAGCATTTCCAGACATTGAATATTTGTCTTAGAGATTAGCGAACTTCATTATCAATCTATGTATATATGTAAAGATTAAATATATTGTTGTGCATTGGTGTATGCGCACATTTAGCTTTTTCTAAAAATTGTAGCAGAAAATCAAACCACAAACTTAACCGTTTACAACTGTTTGTGTTGTCAAGTCAAAGCACTAAGCTGCATACGATATGAACCTGGGATATCTGCAAACAGAAATAGGTCACACGATCATTGATAAAAATCTACAAGCATGAATATTGTAAATCAATGATCTATCTCTTGCAGCCCGCAGATAAACATCTATTTGTTTCTGAGACAAATTTTAATACACGGAGAGAAGCTGATTTCAGTGCCTCATTATCAGAACCAAAAAAAATTAAACTATCATAAGATCTTACCATAAGCAGCACAGACAATTAACTGTCTCAGGTTTATTTTCCACTATTTTGAGCTCCAGCAGTTCTTGCAGACAAATTGCTTCTGTCTGTTTTGCATTCTTGGCCAATGCGCCAACATGTTATACATTTAGAATTGACTATGAAACTTGCTCAGATTTTTTCAACAGTTTTGAACATGTGTAGAGCAAAGTTTAACTTTTATGTAATCATGTAGCAAAAGGAGCAGATGTTTTAATTGTTTGCAGAACTACATTTTAAAATTCTGGAGGGAACTTTCACACAAAAGAAAACATATAGAGGTAGAAAAAGATGTTGAGATTGATTTTGCTGATTTAGGACTTCAAGATTTCATTGAAAACAGAACATGTAATCTGATAAATGCTGCTAATCATGCAATTTAATCATATTACTTAATAACTAGAGGACAAAGGAACATTATTAGTAAGCTTAAAGTAAAATTAGAGAACAAAATTTATACCTTTTTATATTTAGTTATACTGAAATAGACACCTTAGGAAAGCACATTGTGCCATGACAGTTACTTAAAATAAATACGTAAGTTATTGGAGATGAAAAGTTGTTAAAAAATCAATTATTAAATATTCCACGGAAGGGAATGACTTCTGTAGTTTGGAAAGAATGAATTAATCTGTTATCACGTATAACTGACCAAAATCATAAAATGTGAAAAACAGCCCTGACATTAATACATTAGAAATGAAGTAAAATTAGTCTAAGCAATTTTGCTTAGACGTTCAGTCTAAGTTGCTGTCCATAGATGAGCCTTTGGTCCATGTCGCTATTTTTGAGGTATCCTTAGGTTTATATGCTGCTAAATGTTAAAGTCTTTAATCTTTGTGGCTCAATGTATTTGTGTAATTTGGTTTATATGGTTTACATTTTGTGAATTTTTGATATACGTGGGTTATTTTCTACACCAATTGATATATGGAGAAAAGACACATTACTGCATTCTTAAAGTGCTTAGGCCTTTAATTGCAAATGACTTCCTACTTTCTAATAATAGACTGTGTATAGAGTCAGTGCCTAGCCTGGAGCTGTCCCATACACTATAAGTTAGGGTGAACTTGTAAAGGAAACTGCCTTTGTTGCATTTTTTCGAGTACATACTAAACGTAAGTTGACTGATAATGCTTTCATCTGGAAGGCTATTCTACTTATGGTGCCATAGTTTAGACTTAAGTGAGCTAGTGTTCAGTTTTGCTTGTCAATTTGAAAATTATTGTAAGTGACAAACTAAATTTCATTGAATGCACATCTCTCTGTGTATCTCCACAAATAAATAGTATTTATTCTGCAAGACATTACTATGTTCAAAGTTGAAATTTGTATTTACTAGACAAAGGAAACATCATTCGTAAGGAAGAAAGCAATAGATTATCATCCAGGATGAAGTACATACATACATAAAACATCCATTAAAAAGCTAATTTATTCACATTTAAGATAAAGTAGACAAAAAGACTATGATTAAACAAAAGAATAATGAGAATGCCTTCCATTTAATACATTTCTATACAGACAAACATTTATAACAATGTTTTTTTTTGTTTTTCTCCTTTGACCTAATATTGAATGAATGGACTTAGCATCATTTTAATCTTGTACATGTTACACGTTAGCAACTAATTGCACATATTAACCCAGAGACTTGGATTTCTTTCTGATGATGAGTTAGTGGTAGAGCAAGAATATCCATTTGAGTCGATACTGCCATTGACCTCTCTTCCCAGAGTCCTCATTTGCTCTGAAGAGTGCCTTGGGAAATGTATAAGCCCTAAGATCATTAAAATACCATGTTTCTACAAGATTAGTTAAAGTACCAGCCTTAAAATGACAGGATCTGGATTCATCAGACATTCCTCTTGTACTTCATAAAAATCAGGACTAGAAGAAGAACATTGTTAAGTACCAAAGATGAAAAACACAATAAAATGATGATGTAAGTTGTTTGGAATTGAATGACACAGTCTATCTCTGTAATAGACTGTCTTCATCACTATAACACCAGTCAGGTCATGCACGTGCAGTGACCTCACAGGATGATTCAGGTTATCAGTTGTCAATTCACATTCTCTATGATTCTGACCACTGTGAGGGTAGCCATATTAATATGACCTGATGCTGCATCACAGTATCAATTCAAAGCAGTGGGGATTATGACTGCTGCAGATAATACTATTCTACTAATAACACTCTTCTACTGATAGAAATGGACCAAACATTGACCGGTATATGTGAAATCAATGCCTTCAGTTCGAGAGAAAAAACTGTAACTGCATTAAAGTGTCAACCAGGTCCAATGCACCAGGAAGATTGAAATGTAGAGCTACTGTAGCTCTTTTTGATTCCATTCACCTGATATAGTTTGGGTTCCTGGTGGATCAAATGGTATCATTTACATATTTGAAAAATTAATTCAGTTGATTTAAGATGCCCGTTGCTAATATACTATTTATCTACTTCAACATGGTTTCATGGTTAGATGAAGATCCACATCAACTTCTTTAAGTAATACAAAATGCAGTTACTCAAGGATGTAAAAGCCTGGACAAGTGCAAACATTTCAAAAAAAAAAGTGACTGAATTTACAACTATATGAAAATATAACACAAGTTCCTTTCACACTCGTTTCTTTCAGTTCTTCAAATATTTGCTTATATATTTGGCAAAAGCTGCATGAAGCATTGTGAGCAATTACAACGGAAGAGGCGTTGCCAGCAAATAAATCAAAACCCTGAGAAAATCAAACAGAAAAACCATAAGCAAATGCTTTTGGAACTGCAGTGATTATGCTTTTGCCAAATAGTCGATTTGCGCTGCTTGAGCTGCTACTCTTTCAGAAATGTTAATATAGTGACAATGAAAAGTTTTCACTGAAAGGTCCGGCCTTGTGTAAACGCCTTCCAAGTACACCAAGGATTTCATAAACCAAAGACCTGCCTGCAGATGCCTGACATATGGTAAATGTTTTGATTTCCTTCCTTGTCTCATTGTTGCAGTTTAAATATTTATCGCAGCATACACATCCATTTTCAAAGCAGTAGAGTGTGATGATTAAAAACGGGGCAAATATAATTTGTTAAATTCAAGTAGTGGTGGGTTTCAGCATCAGAAATCGTTTCTATTTTGCCAACAAGCAGCAGAATCAGGTCCTCACAGGTTATATTTTTGTACAGTTTGCAGACTAGTTTGCGGCATTCTGCTCTGATAATGTACACTTGTAGCTGGCTCCTGCCAAGTACGAAATGGTCATATTTAATCAAGAACAGTGAAACTGCTGTCATTACTCCATAAGACTGACAATAATCTAGAGGTTTTTGTCCATATTGAGTTTAAATTGGAAATCCTGAAGCTACTCAGTGTTCCAGTGCCTCTTCAGCCAGTTTTCAGTTAAGATACCTGAAGAGCAGAGAGGTTAATAAAATATTTGTTAGGCCACAACTGGAGTTGTCTTCATCACACTTCAAGAGTGATTAGAATGGGTACAAAGGAGATTTGCCTCTGGGATGGAACCGTCCCAAGAATCAGAATGGACTGGATAGACCATGTTTGTTCTCCTTGGAGCACAGGAGCTGAGGCGGGGGGGGGGGGGGTGGTTTATCTGAATGAGGAATACAAAATTATGAGAGGCTTAGGCAGAATCGACAATAGGAATAGATGAGGTGCCAAAGCATAGAAGGCTATAGGCTTAGGGCTGATAAATGCCATTTGGTCTAGATAATTAATTGATGGAGGACATAGATATGATGGGCAGAAGGGCCTGAGTCTGTGCTCTATGACTTTATCAAAGATCGTAGCTAATCGCAAGAGGGCTCAGTGACTATGGTTTTAATCATGTCTTTTACTGCTTTGAATTAATCTGTCCCTAAAAAGGTAATATGTGAATGCCTATTAAAATTTATTTCCAATAAGACAGGTTTACTTCTTCACAACATCCATGCAGTGGTTTCTCTAACCATTCATGCCAAAAGTAGATATGTCTTCAAATGAGTATGAGGTCAAATAAATTTCATCCTCACCATCCTCCTGTTAGTGCCTGCTGCAGCTTCTCAGCTTTGCCCTTCGGGTTTTGGCCAACTCGGCCAACTTGGTGACATCATACGTTCCAGATACTAAGGGCCTCATTGAACTGATATCTGGCAGCTGCAGACACTGGAAATGAAGAAGCTCTTGCCACAAAGATCGCAAGATCTTTCTGGGGAGCATTCATGGGACTTTGTGTCGAACACTGTTATTTTCTGTATTCAGTCTTCTAAGAGAGTACTGAAATTGCTATTTACAAAGCAAGATTCTGGGCCAGTATATTTTCCTATCATCCCTGTGGCCTCCTTGGATTCGGATGAAAGCAAGGGCAGCATTAGGAGTATTTTTAATGGGAACACACAACCACAAATAACTAACAGAATTCTGGGTAAATATCAATGGATCTTGGGAGTTTCAGTATTTCTAACAAATAATTTCTGTTTTGCAGCTAAATAATTGGTTTGCGATTTAAGAGAGAAAAAGAGGTCATCACACGCCATTTGAAGTTGACACTGCAATATCAATTCGTTTTTTTAAAAAAAGCTTGGTCATCCTTAAAACTTGCTGTTTTTTTAAAGCACACCCTGACCTGATTTAAATATTTACAGATTGCTGACACTTGGTGCACAGACTCAAAGATTTCAATTTGAATTATTGAGAGGGGATCTCTGTATCTGGCTGTAGGCATAATATATGAGATTCGCCTACATGCTGAAAAATTCTAATCCAGACAAAACCACACACATGAGTAACTGTTTACTCAAAGAGAGTGATTTCAAACCATTCATTTGTGCTGAATTCAAGCCCTGAAATGGAGAATGGGGGTCAATTTATGTCCATGGTAGAAAATTGAAACAGGCATTTTGGCAGGCCCTGAGGTAATATACCCCTTTTGCATTGGAGACTGCTCCATCATTGGTATCAAAGGAGCAAATCTCAGACTGAAGCAATTATAAAGTCTGTGAAAATCAACCCCCTTAATATTTATACAGTCTACTGCTCATTTTCATTACTTGAGGGAATATCATCAAAGGTGCTAGGCAAATCATGTGTATGAAATAAATGGTGTCCATGCAATTAACCAGTTTAAGATTCAAGACTGTTTATTGCCATTTGTCAGTACGCAAGTGTAAAGGAGAATACAATAATTGTTACTCTGGATCTGATGTAGCATAAAAAAGCACAATAAGCATAAATAACACATCAAAAGAATAAATATAAATATTTCAGATTAGCTTATATACATAAACTGATTGCGTGTATAAGTTCATAAGGTGATTTTTGACAGGAAATGATAAAGTAGTGGTGTCGGGTTGGGTTAAGGTGGAGATGCTGATCCGCAGGATGGCTTGGGGGAGGCAGCAGTTTTTGAGTCTAGTCCTGGTCTGGATGCTGCGTAGCCTCTTCCCTGATGGGATTAGGACAAGCAGTTCATGAACAGGGTGAGCAGGATCCTTCATGATACTGCTGAATTTCTGAATTGTTATAAATGAATTAATATGAAAACATTTCTGAACTGATATAAATAAATGATTTGATGTTACAAATAAAGGTGTGGAGCATTGTACAGGGATAAAAGACCTTCCATTGCTTTACTGTTGGGTACGTAATACTTGAGTAGTATTGTAAATATATGGTTTGTTTAAGCATTCTTTGTTGTTTACATAATTCATTACGGGTTCAAGATCAGTACCGCAATCAAATAGACTACATCACAATCAGCAAGCATTTCAGGAATTCCGTGCAACATTTCAAGGCATGTCCAGGAGCAGACTATGGGGGTGATCATGTTCCAGTGCTATGTGAGCTGAAGGTTAAGCTTAGGTGATTAAAAATGTCTAAGGGCAATACCAAATTAGACCTGGCTTGTTTGAAAGATCCAGACCTGAAGATGAAATACACTGCAGCACTGACGAACAGATTTGAAACTCTGACAGTGGGGAACACACTAAACTAGTCGAAGATTAAAAAAGCAGTGGTGGATGTCTCTGATGAAGTGAATCCCAAAAAAGAGTAAAGACAAGAAGAAAAAAATGGATGACAGATGGAATTCTGGATCTAATGAAAGAAAGACAGCAAATTACACCAAAGAACAGCAACAAGTATAAAACTTTGAGCAAGAAATCAAACAAAAATATAGAGAAACAAAAGAACAATGGATAAACAGAGAGTGTTAGGAGGTAGAGAAATTGAAAAGTTCTGGCGATATGCGCAAATAAGCAAGGATGTTCACGGGTGCTAACTCTTCTACATCTAATCGGTGTTTGAAGGTGAAAGATGGATCGAAACTCATGGAAAAAGCAGATATACTGGCTAGATGGTCTGGATACATTGCCAAATTGTTTGAAGATATGAGCAGAGAGAAACCAATAATTAATAAGAATATGGATGGCCCACCAATTATGAAATCAGAAGGTAAAGCCGCAGGGGGGAAAATAAAAAGGAATAAGGCACCAGGACCAGATGGCATTGCTATAGAAATGATTCAAGCACTGGAAGATCTTGGAATTGAAAGATTGACGGTTTTGCTGAATGAAGTACAGTATATGGTGGTGGGGAAATACCTGAGGAAATGAGCAAGTCAGTATTTATCACATTGCCAAAAAAACCTAGAGCGATTGAATGCGAGTTATAGCAATTAGTTTGATGAGTCATGGTGTAAAAGTCTGCTACAGATATCATGAGAGCAAGAAAAAGCATGAAACCAGAGATTGTGCAAGAGCAGTATTGCTTCATTGAGAATAGTGAAATGCAATCTTCATTCTTAGAATGACTTGTGATTGTGCTATGGAGTCCTATATCTATGTTTCATCGATTATAACAAAGCTTTTGATAAGGTGAGACATGAAGAGCTTATAAAAATTTTTCAACAGTTGGAAATTGATAGGAAAGATAGGAAAATCATCAGAAATTTGTATTGTGATCAAAGAGCAGCAATGAGAGTTAAAAATGAGTCAAGTGATTGTGTCCCAGTTAAGAGGGGAGTTAGACAGGGTTGTGTTCTCTCCCCCAACCTATCTAACCTTTATAGCAAGAAGATTCTAAGAGAAATCAACAGTATTTCAAGCACGATAATTGGTGAATACAATTTGGACAACCCACGATACGCAGATGACAGTGCTGATAGCTACTTCTAAAGAGAAGCTTCAAGAAATACTAAATAAAGTTGTCAAAGGAAATGCCAAGAGAGGATTGACCATCACCTGCAAGAAGACTGAATGCATGGTTGTCACAAAAAAGAAAAAAATACAGAAATGTGAACTGAAAGTGGGCAGTGAAACAAACATCATTTACTTAGGGAGCACGATAACATCTGACAGTAGGGCTGATGTTGAAATGAGAAGGATTGGGATTGCTAAATACACATTCAAGCATTTCAGCAAGATACTAAAGAATAACGTAATTTCTGCAGGTACGAAACTCAGAGTGTTATGGTGCTATGTTCATTCCGCATTAACATATGGAAGCGAATGTTGGACAATATCAAAGCAAAATGAGGGAAGACTTGAAGCTGCAGAAATGTGGTTTTGGGAAGAATGATCAAAATATCCTGGAAAGACAAACTAAGAAATGTGGAAGTGTTGCGAAAACCTGGAATAAAAAGAGAGCTGATATAATCAACCAGGAAATGGCAGCTGAATTTTCTGGGACATGTACTGAGGAAAGAGAAGTTCAAACACCTTGCAGTGATGGGAAAAATTGATGGAAGAAAAAGTCACGGTCAACAGCACATGATGTTCATGAGTAACATCAAGGGATGAACAAGCAAAAGTTTGAGGAGCTTATTAGAACTTCTCAGATTAAATAAATATAGAAGACCATGATTTCCCACATCATATGATATGGCACATGAAGGTGATGATGATATGTAAAAGTGCATGAATGGCACACATCATTACACCACCACATCATGTGTGTGCCTTGCAAAAGTAAAATCAAAATAGATACCTTTATCCCTAGGTTTCCCATATTTATCTTTGGATTAGTTTTGGAGTTACAAAACATACCAGTGGTGATGAATAAATTTTAAAACTAACCTGAGACAACGACCTACCTGTTGTGATGCAGCAAAATTTTTCTTTGTAAGAAGAGAGAGATGATCAATTTAAAAAAATGTGCAGCACCTGTCTCTTTGGAAAAGGAGAAAGATTGTCGGGTTAAAAAAAACCAGAAAACAGACACCATTCACAGGCCCATAAACAGTGAGTACTAGGTGATAATAATAATAAATAGAAAAAAACGGAGGTTGTGTGGAGCCCATGAGCAATGCCCGTGTCCCAGTAACCAAGAAGAATGGGGCTGTCAGGATCTGAAGTGATTTAAATGTCACTATCAATCAATACGATCTGTCCAGGATAGAGAATATGTTTGGAAACCTTTCTGGAGGAAAACGCTTCAGCAAAGTAGACTTAGCTGGGGCCCAATTACAGATGGAGATGTGTTTCTCACAATAAGCACTCAGAAAGGGCTTTATAATTTAATAGGCTTATTTCTGAAATAGCACCTGCACCTGCACTTTGGCAGAAAGATATGGACGAGGTGCTTCAAGGTTGCCCAGGCACTCAGTGTTAGTTGGATGACATCATTATCAACAGCAACGGTGACAAGAAACATCTCTAAAATCTCAGGACAGTGTTAAAAATATTGGAAGTGTGGATTCTTTAAACCAAGCATCACTTACTGTGGGCACACCATTGACACATAAGAATTACACAAGTGTGCTGAGAAAATTCAAGCAGTGGTTGATGTCCCAAAGCCAAAGGATGTGTTGCAGATATGGTCATTTTTAGGATTTTTCAATTACTATAACAGGTTCCTGCCAACCCTGGCTACTGTGCTCTACCCCTTGAACATATTTACTATAGAGTGGGAGGAAATGGCAATGGACAAAGCAGCATGAGGTGGCTTTCCAAAACGTAAAGGAAATGGTGATGTCAGACACTGTACTCACACATTGTGATCCACATTGTCAAATGAAGTACACCTGCGAAATCTCACCGTATGGTACAGGTACAATCATGTCACGTGTCATGAGTGATAGAAGTGAACAGCCCATAGCCCTTGCATCACGTTCCCCTACCATTGCAGAGAAAAATTATGCACAGGTTGACAGGGAGGCCTTCAGTCTGGTTTTGGGTGCAAAACATTTCAACCAATACTTGTAAGAGAGAGGGTTCACCCTCATTACCGATCATCAGCCTCTGGTGCCCAATTTCAACCCAGAGAAGGTGTTCCACTAAAAGAAGCAGCACGAGTGCAGAGATGGGCTCTGTTTCCTGAAGGACACAATTAGAAGATTGAATTCAAGAGAGCAACTAATCATGGAAATGCGGTTAGGTTGTCTAATTTATCCTTGGAAAAGGGAATAACTGAAAAATTTACAAAAGAGGACACTCCTGTTGATAATGCAAATTATCCCAATTCAAATTATCCTAATGCAAATTGAAAGTCTGTCTACTATGGCAGAGCTGATGCAAGGGGAAACCAGAAAAGACCTCACATTCTCTCAGGTCTACATGGTAATACAAAAAGGCTAGAATGTACAGCAGAACTTCCGGTTCTCCTATTTTTACCACTGCTGGGATGAACTTGCCACTGATGGGGGTTGCCTTATATGGGGATTGAGAGTTGTTGTGCCATCCAAGCTGAGAGCCAAGGTGTAGGAGGAGCTACATACTTGGTCAAAATGAAAGTGTTAACTTGAAGCTTTGTCTGGTGGCCTGGGATAGATTAGCAGATCGAGCAGCTTGCCAGGCACTGTTCTGGATGCCAACACATTCAAAAGATGCCAAGAGCAGTGCCTCTCCATCCCCTATCCAGGGGCCAAGAGGGGGGTACGTCAGGGAATATTCTGGAGTTAAGTGCTTTGATAACAAATTTACTTTCCCCTTTGAACTCTGAACATACAATAATGATGTTTTAGGCTATTGCAGTGTACTCCCCTTATGCCTTGACTCAATGAAGGTAGATTCACTTTTGAAGTTTATATTGAATTTTTGTTAATTAACTGATGGATTCTGCCCTGATCTGGTAGTGAACAGAGATTTATTTACAACATATGACATCTGCATTTAAAGAGCCCTACAGCTGAAACAAATGAAAAATGTTTTAGAGAGCCAGCAATAGACATCTGTTAAAGCAGGACATAATGTTTCACATGTTTCACACTCTGACTGAGTCCAAACCTATACAGTAATATCAACTACAGCAAGTTAAATCTATCCTCAAAGTGCATGTAAGAAACCTAAGGAACATAAGAAATAGGAACAGGTGCTGGCCATCTGGTCCACTGAACTTCCTCCACCATTCAATAACATCATGGTTGATCTGGCCATGGAATCAGCTCCACCTACCTGCCTTTTCCTCATAACCCTTAATTCCCCTGCTATGCAAATATCTACCTAATGTTTCTTAAATATATTTAATGAGATAGCTTCTACTTCTTCCCTGGGTAGAGAATACCACAAATTCACTATTTTCTGGAAAAAAGTAGCTTTTCATCATCTCCATCTTAAATCTATTCTCCAGAAATCTCAAAGCTGTGTCCCCTAATTCTAGTCTTGTGGAAACAACTTTCCTATCTCTGTCTTATCTATCCCTTTCATAATTTTATATGTTTCCATAGGAGCCCCTCTCATTCTTCTGAATTCCAGTGAATATAGTTCCAGCTGACTCAATTTCTTCTCATAATTTAACCCCCTCATTTCCAACATCAACATCGTGAATCTCTTTGCACAATGTGATATATTATGAAACTACAGAATCAATATTAAGGTTTACAATGCCTGGGCTAGTCTTATATTATGTGTACACATAAGTTGATGTTACTTTGCATTGAGAAAATTACCCAGATATTTAGTTACTATCAGTAAACTTGCCTAAATTTACATCTCTTTGTTTCATTGGCTACTTAGATTGACATTTCCAAATATTATCAAGTTTACATCGGTCTTTTTTAACAAGATCTCCATGCTGCAGAAGTCTTGTTGGGTTTCAGAGGAGGAAGCTCAGCCCAACCTCAGCCAGCCAGCTGTGTGTCAAAGCTCTGAGACATGAATGTGTACATTACAGCATTAATACCAATGGATGTGATGTACTAGGCAGATGAGCAAGTCCACTGGTGGAATGACAATGGTTAGTCATAAATGTTGTCACCTGAGATTGTCCTCAATGGAGTAGCATCAATTACTGCTGGACGGTGTATTCAGGAGTTCAAATAATCCACAGAAAATAGATTTGTAGAATATTGTTTTAGGAAGTATTCTAGAGTTATGTGAATACAGCAGTTATTAACTCAAACAAGAATCAAGTTTCAGTCCTTGTTGTAAATGTAAGTAAGTTTTTTGAGGACATTAACGGGAAAGTTGATGAAGGCAAGGTAGTGGATGTTGTCTACGCAGACTTCAGCAAGGCCTTTTCAAGGTCCTGTATGGGAAGCTGATCGCTTGACATTCAAGATGAGCTAGTGAATTGGATTAGACATTGGTTTTGCAGAAGAAGCCAGGTAATGGTTGTGGATGGTTACCTCTCTGACTGGAGGCCTGTGACTAGTTGTGTGCCGCAGGGATCACCGCTGGGTCTATTGTTATTTGTCATCTATATTCTCAATCTGGATGATAATGTGGTAAACTGGATCAGGAAATTTGCGAATGATACCAAGGTGTAGTGGACAGTTAGGAAGACTATCAAAGCTTGCAGTGGGATCTGAACCAGCTGGTGAAATGGACTGAAAAATGGCAGATGGAATGTAATGGATACAAGTGTGAGGTGTTGCACTTTGGGATTAGCGATCAGGGTAGGTCTTATACATTGAGCAGTAGGGAACTGGGGAGTGTTGTAGAACAGAGGGATCTGGGAATACAGATCCATAATTCCTTGAAAGTGGTGTCAGAGGTACATAGATAGGGTCATAAAGAAAGTTTTTGACACATTGACCTTCATAAGTCAGCGTATTGAGTACGGAGTTGGAATAATATGCTGAAATTGTATAAGACATTGGTGAGACCTAATTTACAGTGCTGTGTCTAGTTTTGGTTACCTACCTACAGGAAAGATGTAAATAAGATTGAAAGGGTGCAGAGAAAATTTACAAGTTTTCTTGCCGAGACATGACAGCCTGAGTTATCCGGAAAGGTTAAATAGGCTAGGAATTTATTCGCTAGAACACAGAAGATTGAGGGGACGTTGATAGAGCTATACAAAGTTATCAGGGGTATAGGCTGGGCAAATGCATGTAGGCTTTTTCCACTGAGGTTTGGTGAGACTAGAACTAGAGGTTAAGGGTTAACGATGAAAGGTGAAAAGTTTAAAGGGAACATGAGGGAAACTTCTTCGCTCAGAGGGTGGTGAGAGTGTGGAATGAGCTGCGTGTGCAAGTGGAGGATGCAGGGAGAAATTTGGATAGGTACATGGATGGGAGGGGTATGAAAGGTGCAAGTCAATGTGACTAGGTAGATTAATGGTTCAGCATAGACTAGATGGGCTGAATGGCCTGTTTGTGTGCTGTAGTTCTCCATGACTCTGTGACTTTAAGTTCAGGAACCCTTATTGTTTGGCACACCCAAAAATCCAAAGGAAGCTGCACTCGTTCAACCTCAAGAAGTTTCTCTCTGCTCTTACTTCAGCAAGGCATTTGATAAGGTACCCCGTGCAAGACTTATTGAGAAAGTAAGAAGGCATGGGATCCAAGGGAATATTGGATCCAGAATTGGCTTTTCCACAGAAGGCAAAGAGTGGTTGTAAATGGGTCATATTCTGCATGGAGGTCAGTGACCAGTGGCGTGCCTCAGGGATCTGTTATAGAAACACAAAAAACCCACAGCACAATACAGACCCTTCGGCCTCCAAAGCTGTGCTGAACATGTACTTACCCCCATTACAATTGTGTCATTATCCTTATTACGTGACTTTTCCAGCTCCCTTTGCAATGTTCTGGACCCTTACTCTTTGTGATTTTTATAAGTGACCTGGATGAGGAAGTGGAGGGATAGGTTAGTAAATTTGCTGATGACACAAAGGTTGGAGGTGTTGTGGAGAGTGTGCAGGACTGTCAGAGGTTACAGCGGGACATCGATAGGATGCAAAACTGGGCTGAGAAGTGGCAGATGGAGTTCAACCCAAATAAGTGTGAGGTGGTTCATTTTGGTAGATCAAATATGATAGCAAAATATAGTATTAATGGTAAGACTCTTGGCAGTGTGCAGGATCAGAGGGATCTTGGGGTCCGAGTCCATAGGACACTCAAAGCTGTTACGCAGGTTGACTCTGTGGTTAAGAAGGTATGCGGTGTATGGGCTTCCATCAATCATGGAATTGAATTTAAAATCTCAGAGGTAATGTTGCAGCTATACAGGACTTTGGTCAGACCCCGCTTGGAGTACTGTGCTCAGTTCTGGTCACCTCACTAGAGGAAGGATGTGGAAGCCATAGAAAGGGTGCAGAGGAGATTTACAAGGATGTTGCCTGGATTGGGGAGCATGCCTTATGAGAACAGGTTGAGTGAACTCAAGCCTTTTTTCCTTGGAGCAGCAGAGGATGAGAGGTGACCTGACAGAGGTGTATAAGATGATGAGAAGCATTGATCATGTGGATAGTCAGAGGCTTTTCCCCAGGGCTGAAATGGCTAACACGAGAATGCACAGTTTTATGGTGCTTGGAAGTAGGTACAGAGGAGATGTCGGGGAAGTTTTTACGCAGAGAGTGGTGAGTGCGTGGAATGGGTTGCTGACAGCGGTGGTAGAGGCAGATACGATGGGGTCTTTTAAGACGCTCCTGTATAGCTCCATGGAGCTTAGAAAAATAGAGGTGACCCTAGGTAATTTCTATAGTATGGACATGTTCAACACAGCTTTGTGGGCTGAAGGGCCTGTATTGTGCTTTCTATGTTTCTATGTTTTTATTGTCTCACCTCCTGCACTGGTAATGTAAACTACTGCTTCAATCATGGGAAGAGTAGATCAGTTATTGACACTGAAGACCCCTTGTGCACCAACATATCACGTTGCCAGCCCCTATAAAACTTTTCGTAAGCATCGGTGGATGACCACTGCTGGCAATGAAGAATGTCGCCAGCCGTTTGTCTGACCTAGATGATGCCTTCACCAGCTCTATGATCTGGTCAGCAGTCAAGTCAGACAGAGAGGGAGCTGCTATCATTTCTGCCTGTTTTAGTGAGTGACTGTCACACCATCCTCCCTCTTTAGGACATTGCCTCCAAACATGGCCTGAGAAGCTACAGCTGTAACAAACTATTTGGACAGTTCCTTACTAGATGCCCTGGTTACCTGCACACAAAGTAAGCCCTCTGTGCCTTCACAGCAGCTACATCAAGATGAAGTTCAACTTTGTTGTCATCTGATTGTATATATACAACCAAACAAAACGTTTGCTTGTTTCTACAGACACTTTCCCCTCCTCCGATTTATTGTCACTACAGACACTTTCCCCCTCCTCTGGTCTATTTCTCCAGCCCATGACAATATCACAGGAGGTCAATGCCACTGCTATCCCCAAATCTAAAACTTCCTGGTGGGCTGAGCTCAGGCTTTTCTTTAGCATCCTCAGAAAGACTGGATCTTCCTTCCCTGGATTGTCCAACTCTGGAAACTCCTCATACGCTCAATATTTATATTCCACATAACCATGGCAGACTCATCCGGTGTCTGAACTACTGACCTAACCATTCTCCAGTTACCCTCACCTCAGTTGCCACCTCACTTCCCCCTTAAAGCAGCAACACTTCTCTTCATTACCGGCGAGCCAATAGTTTGCCCAAGTTCCATCCCACACTTCCTGGGCCAAATTATCCTCGGACATTTCACTTTTACCAACATGTTTATATCTTTCAGGCACATTTGATGAATTCCGATAATCTCTTCGAGCTTGCAGCAGAATTCTGAATTCCTATGACTTTAAGGGAAGGCAGCTCAGCCAAGATGCTCTGCTTTTCCCTGGGTAGTAATCAGGGTCAAGGGTTGGCTTGGGTTGTCGGGATTCTTGACCCGGCATTGTCTGAGCTTGATACATGCCATCCCAACAGATATATCTGGGTATAACCTATCCCTCAAATATTTCCATACTAATTCCCACACTAAGAAAAATATAAAGGTTGGATAAAAAAATTAAACAGTACATAAAACCACAGAGTATTTACTCAGCCATTTTTCACTCCTGTGCCTCTGAGCTCATGGTGCATGTTGTATTCCCTTGCATTTAAAACTCGTTACCAAGGTTTCAAACTTATTCTAAATCACACAAGCACGCTCACAAACAAGTACTCTATGCCGGTATACAATTCTCCTAAATGAGTATACACGCAATGAGGGTACTATCCAGTGGATAGAGACTCTAAGTAAGGCAGGCATTGTCATAGATTCAGGAAATGGAGAAATAATATGAACAAGACCGGGACAGCAAACAGAGCAGACAACATGGCCCACAGAGAGACAGCAGTCCCAAGCAGTGACAGGAGACAGAACAAAGAGTGGGAATCATGTCAGGAGGTCGTATGGGTAGAGGCCCAACATAGACAAAACCTGTTGGAAGCTAAGGTTGCAGCAATCAAGGTAATGGCTCGCCAGAAGGGGGAGAGTAAAGAGCAGAAAGGAAATAAATGTGTAGATCATTCGGCAAAGAGAGCAACAGAAAAATGTGAGGGAACAGAAATTGTAAGTGTGGAGTTAGAAACTACTGGAGCCCATTTAGTCAGGTTATATGGGCCATTGTAACCAGGTGAAGGCACTGAGGTACAGAGCAAAACAGCAGCAACTCATTGCTGATCAGAGACAGCCTGAGGGAGGGAAGATAGCCCTCCCACCGTCAAGTTATGGTAAGGAAACTGCCTGAAAAAGTGGATAGGACCAAGGTGGTGCTTCTGACAAGAGCCGGCAAGACAGCCAGTAGAAACACTGGACTCAAGTTAACCATATGACTCACCTTCTTTTTGCCCACACAGACAGAACTAGGGATGAAGTCGACCCATTAACAGCATCATTACAGAGAATCTAAGTGGTGAACACCAGCCCGCTGTGTCACATCTGACCTCTCCTGAGGAAGTGGACCAGGGGTTCTCAACCCGGGGTCTATAGAACCCTCGGTTAATGGTTTTAGCTGTCAGAAATTGAAGGGTGAAGAGGATGTGATCAAATTTCTAGATTTATTGCCACTTCCGCTCAGCCTTGTAGATAGCCAATTAGGAATGTTAGATAGTGTAGATATAGGTACACATAGGGACATGATAGATTAGTAGTGGGGGAAGGGATCTGAAGTGAAGGGCATTTTTACTGCCATGCTTAAGCAGGTCCTCCTTAGTGTTTGGCCTTCCTGGGACAGATTTCTATCCAGGGGCCAATAGGAGGGTATGTTAGGGAGTATTCTGGTGTTACGTCAATACAGCAGATATTAATTCAAACAAGAACCAGGCATCAGTTCTTATTGTAAACGTGAGTAAGTTCAGGAAGCTTGCAATTAGTCTTCAGTTTGTTTTCTAATTGCAAGCAGTAAATTGAAGTTAAAAACACAGGCTGCTCCCCAGATGAAGAGATTGCATATTCACGAGCCGAACGTTAAAAATGGAATTGGTGTTAATTGGCTTGCATCAAACTCGGCAAAATGGCAACAGTACTTGCACTGTTGTGATTTGAGTGCAAGCTAGCAGACCAGATGGAAGTTGCCACTTAGCATATCAAACGTGGGCACAGGTATAGGCAAGAGTGGGAATAAACGGGACCTTTTCAGAATGGCAGGCAGTGACTAGTGGGGTGCCGCAAGACTCAGTGCTGGGATCGCAGTTGTTTACAATATATATTAATGACTTAGACGAGGGAATTAAATGCAGCATCTCCAAGTTTGCGGATGACACGAAGCTGGGTGGCAGTGTTAGCTGTGAGGAGAATGCTAAGAGGATGCAGGGTGACTTGGATAGGTTAGGTGAGTGGGCAAATTCATGGCAGATGCAATTTAATGTGGATAAATGTGAGGTTATCCACTTTGGTGGCAAGAACAGGAGAACAGATTATTATCTGAATGCTGGCCGATTAGGAAAAGGGGAGGTGCAACGAGACCTGGGTGTCATTATACACCAGTCATTGAAAGTGGGCATGCAGGTACAGCAGGCAGTGAAAAAGGCGAATGGTATGCTGGCATTCATAGCAAGAAGATTCGAGTACAGGAGCAGGGAGGTACTACTGCAGTTGTACAAGGCCTTGGTGAGACCACACCTGGAGTATTGTGTGCAGTTTTGGTCTCCTAAACTGAGGAAAGACATTCTTGCCATAGAGGGAGTACAAAGAAGGTTCACCAGATTGATTCCTGGGATGGCAGGACTTTCATATGATGAAAGACTGGATCAGCTAGGCTTATACTCGTTGGAATTTAGAAGATTGAGGGGGGATCTTATTGAAACGTTTAAAATCCTAAAGAGATTGGACAGGCTAGATGCAGGAAGATTGTTCCCGATGTTAGGGAAGTCCAGAACGAGGGGTCACAGTTTGAGGATAAAGGGAAAACCTTTTAGGTCTGAGATGAGGAAGAACTTCTTCACACAGAGAGTGGTGAATCTGTGGAATTCTCTGCCACAGGAAACAGTTGAGGCCAGTTCATTGGCTATATTTAAGAGGGAGTTAGATATGGCCCTTGTGGCTAAAGGGATCAGGGGGTATGGAAAGAAGGCAGGTACAGGGTTCTGAGTTGGATGATCAGTCATGGTCATACTGAATGGTTGTGCAGGCTCGAAGGACCGAATGGCCAACTCTTGTACCTATTTTCTATGTTTCTATGTTTCTATCAATTACTGTAATATCATAGAAATCCTTTGAACACTGATAGTCACAGCCAGCATGAAATAAAGGCAGACTTGCATAAATGAAATTTGACCTTCTGTTGCAGTACTGAGAAGATCTGACTTCTGATTGTGCACAATGGAAGCTCAACCATCATCCAAAGAATGCTGCATGCTGAATAGATCCAAATAATATGCTCATAGTTTGTGAGAGGTCATTGAACTTCTTGCAGGAAGGTGCTCAGGACTTAGGGAACTGAATCACGAAGCAATAATCAGAGAGACCTCCTTTCACTGCCTCCTGGGTGTGCTGATGTCTCTTCTCCACCATTTGCACAAAGGCGTTCAGTTCAGTGCCAGCTGCCACAGAGCAGCTGGTTTTAGGGTGCCAGTAACTTGCCTTTGCCCCTTCTCCTGTCAGTAGAAACGGTTCTGCCAGACTCAGTAGCTAAGCCTCACGTGAAGGCCAGAACTTGGTGGTCAGAGGCTATTTGTGGAGTTTGTTAATATTAGAACTAATGCTCAGTTTGACCAGCTAATTTTACTAACTCTGAAATGAGTCACTAAAAAAGTTAAAATCCTGAGTTAGTTAGCGGCCCAGCAGCGCCAAAAGCTGATCTGACAGGACTTTCTTCAAATTCAACTTGCCTTAAGCCATGAAGGGATGAGACCAGCAGCAAAATCCACATGCCTCATAATGTCACCAAGCTATTTTTTCTCAGAGGTCTGTGGTCCTGTTAGGCCCACCTAAGTAATAAGGTAATTGAAAAAAACATGAAAACAGATTCTTCACTAAGCTTGCACTCACCATCAACCTCCTATTTATAGAAATCCTACAGTCCCATTTTTTTTATTCTTCCCCATTTTCTCATTAATTCCCCTCAGATTCTACCATTCTCCTGCACACCAGAGGCAAATTACAGTGGCCAACTAAGCTACTAGCCTATATAGTTTTGAAGTATGAGAGGAAATCTATGCAGGCACAGGGAGAACATCTACCAAATTGCAGGCTGCCCTCTTGGGTGTGCTGGTTGTGAATGCGAATGAGACACTTCACTGTATGTTTTGATGTACGCGTGCTAAATAAAGCTGAATCTCCATGTGAATCGGAGTCAGAGCAGCTACGACACTCCTACAGCTCCTCACATGAGCTTCTCCACTGGTCGGGGTCGACTATGGATGTCGTGTCCGAGCTGTCTATACAATACACAAACTAGGGCTGTACGATATGGAGAGCAACCTGTTAACCATGTGGCAGGCTCCCCACTCTCCACACAGCTGATGAATCCAAAGGGACAGCAGAGACCATTTTGGTACCAGTAGGATCGCAGGAGTTGCCAGTCACTGTTAAGCACAACAAAGGACTACCTTAGGGACTCCAGCGCTGGATTTTTCCCTGGGGTTCACTCCCAAAGCTTTCCCCATGAGTGGGTACAGCCACAAAGCAGCAGAGGTTTGATGTCAGAGATTTCCTTCTCCTAGATGAGCTGCCAATCATGGCTGACAAACCTCATCTGCCCAAAGTGACTAGTTTTAAGGTCCAGTAACCCACCTTTGCCCCTTCTCCTGTCAGTAGAATCGGTTCTGCCAGGCTTGGTAACTAAGCCACACATGAAAGCTATTTGAGACTCATGTTATCGGGAGCATTTAGTAGGTAGCAGGAGCTTATCTCCAAAACAGCAACCTTAAAAAACCTTATGGAACTTTACACGAACCCACCTGTTGCTTGCCAGTTAATGCTCCACCTCTTCCTCTCACATTATACTGGCTATCTTCCTTCTACCTTTCAGTCTAGATCAGGGGTTCCCAATCTTCTTTATGACATGGACCCCTATTATTAAACGAGGGCTTCAGGTTGGGAAACCCCCTGATTTAGATGAAGGGTCTTGACCTGAAACATCGACTGTCAATTTCCCTCCACAGATGCTGCCTGACTCACTGAGTTTCTTCAGCAATTTGCTTGTTTTTGTTTGGTTCCGTATTCCTGTGATTGTAGGAGGGGAGGATGGCTACTCTTGCAAGTAGTGCTAACTGTAGCCCCTTCTCCCCCAACTCCCAAGATTCAACAGACTTACACCGCTACCACAAATGCACATGGAACCCTAACTGGCCATTATTTAGGGTGGTTTGTCAGAAGTGTCCAACACAAGGAATATTGAGAGCTATGCTTTGAAGATCACATTGGAGAGATTGGCTAGTATTGACGTTTTGATGACAACTATCTGTTCTGTGAAGTTTTCTTCTCTCTTTCCTGAAAAACAAATCTGCTTGATGTTGGTCTGCGCAGGTACATTGAATAGCAATTCTGTTGAATAATTGCCTGCTCTGCTCTCCACTGTACTAATACCAGGATATTGTTCCTTCACATGATCAGCAACAGATCCACTCCACCGGTCACCCACTGTCCAGAGGTTAAAGAGCATTACTTATTTTCTTCTGGTAGAAAAAGAAACAGCAAAACTCAGGGTTAATGAACACATTTTCATACCCCAAAATCTTTAGTTAATGGTTCACCAATAGCAATTTCTGGGCAGTAGTGTTCAGCATTTTCTCACGGTTCAGCCAAGCATCCAACATTGCTAGTGATTAATAGATCACTCAGTAATACAGCTGGCATGCAAAGAAAGACAGCTCTGTACAACAAATATTCAGACCATCTCAGTCACATTTTTGCTTCATATCCTTGTAAGCATCATAAAAATATATCCAATAAATTTGGTAATATTAGAATTTTACAGTTCTTAAGGCTAAAAAGCAAAAGTACATGCTTGGGTTTGATTTAATGTTATGACTTTGTTTGATGTTACATGCCAGTTTTACTTGAAGCTGTTAAAACGTAATAAAAAATACCACCAACAATGTATTCTGCCTGTAACTATTGTATTTGTGCATTCCCTTATCCAGATTAAAGGCAGGCAAATTCCATTCTAAGATTGAGTTTCAGAGTTGAAGCTCTTAACAGAAATATCAAAGGTCCACAGAAGGAAAAGAGAAATACTTAGAAGACATTTAACAGCCATCACATCATGAATTACATGTTTAAAGCCCTAGTGGACACTACTGTCTGGGATTTATTTTTCACATGATCAGATAGAAATACCATTTAAAAAAAACATCAAGGTTTGCCCCTTTCTTCAACACAAACCAAATTGCAACCCATTTACATTAGGAGATTACATTCAGATCAAACCACATGGGACATTTAATTACAGCCCTGCACATTTTGCATTCTATATATAAATTCAATATAAAATTCTAAGAACTGCATTGTGTTCTCTGCTGCAGTATGGATAATTATAAATGAGAAATGCTCTGCTCTAATGAAAACCAAACAGCAAGCTTTTGGAGTTCATGGAAGCAAATTGAAATACTATTTTAAGACATGATTTATGTCAAATATTTTTATTCTTTTTTCCACAAAAGTAATGCAACTACATAAAAGTAGTTCCATAAAATATTGAATTTTTGCCCCATTCTCTCTTGCTCTTAGTCATACTTGAATATTAAACTTCAGTGAGAAACGAAAAGAATTCAGAAGTGTGGAGATTATTCATTTGAAAAATGGCATTATGTACAAATTTGTGCTTGAACTATGGCCTCCAATACAGGCGCCATAAAGAGATACAGGCACCCAGCGAAACTCTGAAGGAATAAGACACCCATTTATTTACAGAGTAATGAACTGGGGAACTCTGAACTTAGGAACACTCAAATAATATTAGTGAACACTGAAGACATCATTTAGAAGAATGGACATGCTTAAAGTAGTTTAGAAGGTTCTACTTAAAGATACATCATTGAGGGTTCAGTACAACGACAGACTATAGTCAGCAAGCAATATCAAAAGCTTTCTTTGAAGAAGAAAGAATGACTGGCAGAATGAATCATATTACTTGTGGGGCATAAAGAAGATGAGGAACAGCAATTCTCTTCAAAAATTTATGGAAAATAGCCTTTAAATTTATAATGCAAATTGTTGTCCTTCTGTTACAGGTATGAAGCTCAGGAGGAAAGCATAGAATACTTGAGGATTTCATACATTGTAAATTAATTCGTGCTAAGATAAATATTTGAAAAGAGGAAAGTAGTTCTTTGTCAAGAAGGCTATTTTTGGATCTGACAAAATAAAGTGAAAAAAGGAACTGTAAATTACAAGATTACTTATAATATTCTTTAAAATTATGAATAAAATAACTTCTAATTTTACATCCTGCTATTCATTTCCAGCATTTTTGATTTAATTACTCATTGCGACATGTTTTTCCTTTAAGACTCTAAGTTGTTGATTTCTTTTTGAAAAGTTATGGATATCTCCTATTTTTAATAAATTTCCAAAACCGCATTCCTCAATAATTTTCAATCACATTGAAAATGAGCAAAGACAATGATGATTATTCAAGTGACAGAGGAGTAATACCACTGAATGACTCTGTAATAAAAGGACACAATGAAACTTAGCAGCCTTCCAATATTAAACTGGGAAGAGCATGGAAGGATAACTAAATTTGTAATGTACAAATCATTCTTCCCTCTCAGTTCAATAAGAATTCTGAAGTTGTATTACGTACCAAAGCAGTAATGACTTTTAATGATTTCACAGCATTAAAATATACATTTTTTTGCAGGTATATTTTATTATTTGCTGAGGCATCAACATAATAAAATGATGTTAAAATTAGCAGCTGAATGTTCACATCATAAAGGTTATAAAGATAGTTAAAGCAACAACAAATAATTATACATCACAATAACCAAATTTCTGCAGATGTTTTAATCCAGAAAAATATCACTGTGGAGGAACAAATGGAAAATTATCAAAAGAAGGAAACCTTGTGAGGTGCCTAAAGATTGATCAATGATATAGGCCTTGATGAAACAGATGAAAATGAAAAGACAGCACAGTTTACAAAGGAAACTTTAGGACATACATACAGGGAGGCTTAAAGCTATGAAGGGATGACTGAGGGTAAGTTTAACAAAAAGAATGAACTGGAAACTACTGTCCATGAAACAGATATTTCTGAGGAGGGTTTTTAGGCTTAGAAACACTGGACTCTCGAAAATGCTATAAACAGGAGAATCTCGTGCGCAGGAGTCCCTTGACTTCTCTCCTACTGGTCAAATGGATGCCTTGCAGCTGTGATTGTGATCATCAATGAATTAATCACAGCAGTAGCACCATCATGTCTCTCTATTCATAGCAATTCGATAAGATCAATCCAGCATCATACCTTTCTGCACACTTCTGACAAACACCTGCTCACCTATTTCAGTTACCCACAGAATGGATGAATCCTAAAGAATGGGCAATGTAGAGTAGAATGTAACTTTGTTATGCTTTGTCAGCCTCTCAAGGAGTCTCTCCCTCAGCGTTTGCCATACTGAGTATTTGAAGGGCAAAAGAGAAGAGAAGAATCTCAGACTGGACTCATTGGACACATTATATACAATCATTGGCAGAATAAGAAGGCAGCAATGACACCAGTCAAAATATTTTACAACTATCTGCTCTAGTGCAGTGAGGCTGTAATTTTTAACAAAACGTATCATTAACTTCCCAAAAGCAATCAATTTTTATTAATATTATAGCACGGTATTGTAGCAATTAGAGTAATACCTCGCAGTACCAGCGACTCCGAATCCATTCCGCTGCTGTCTGCGAGGAATTTGTACGTTCTTCCTGTGACCATGAGGGTGGTCTGGTTTCTTCCCAAGTGCCAAAGATCTATAGGTTTGAGTGAGAAAGTTGTAGGCATGCTTTGCTGGTGCGAGAAGCATGGCGCACCCTCAGACGGTGTTGGTGGTGAACACAAAGGACATATTTCACTGAATGTTCCAATGTTTTGATGTACATGTGGCAAATAAAGCTCACTTAATCTATTAACAAATGGTGTGTGTAAGGAAATACAAGGATGCTGCAATATCAGCAGCTGCCACACATATGCGATTTATCTCTGTGCAGTAAAAAATAATTTTTACATGAAATAAAAAAATATTTACATGTTGCTCATGTCTTAGCTATCATTTATGATGAAGTGAAATGAAATAATATATAAATACAAAGGTGATATTTGCTTCTAAAGCTGCATACTTGAGTATCGCAACCATCTGAAATCATTCAGGTGCGCTTGAATGTACCGATGCTATATCAATATCTCCTGTGTGGTTGTCATCTGGCTCCTACACTTGAGGCCATACTGACGCCCTTTAAGATTCATGAATGCTGTAGGTTGCTGTGCTGGGCCTATGGAAGAAGCAGCCTGAGATGGCTGCCCGAGAGGTCATGACAGGGAGTGAGCTGGTGATAACTCTCATAAGGAGGAATATCAGAGGCTTCAACATGCACGCCGCATAACCTTTCTAGGGTCTGGCTAACAACGCTGAAATAATCTGCAGACAAAACACCATTTTCTTCAACCACTAGAACTCCTGCTGACCCAGTTGACAGCCTCTAAATTATAGGTATTTTGTGTTAGCTGTCTTCACCCTTCTTGAAAACAGCTCTCTGAATTCTCAGAGCATAACTCTTGAAGAGAAGGTGTGTGAATACTGAGGCAAGTCCCTGCTTCTGCAGAAGAGAGAGAAGTTCACGCACGCTGTAGCTCTTCTCCTACAAGAGAGCTGTTTTTCCACCAGTGCCGTGTCTCTGCTCCTGCAGGAGAGCGATCTGCTACTGGCAGCATCTCTCTGTTATTAGGGGATGATTAGTTCATGTGCAACAGGCCTCTGCTGCTTTAGAGAGAATCAGGCTTCTCGGTAGTATACTGTTCTCCCAGAAAATGCTCAGATTACTCATCTTCAGCTGGTCCAGAGCCCCAAGCTGTACCAGTGTGTGTCTGTATAAAATACAAAGACATCACATTGTCAGGGAATGTAGGGGAGGCTTGATCCAAAAGTAGAGCAATGGAAATGATTCAGTAATGAATGATAAATTTTGCAATAACCGCAAAAATAACAAGCCACAAAACAAGAGAGAACAGATACTAGGCACCACAGGCAGCAAGGTAACTGAAGACTAGAAGGCACTGGTTGTGGTCAGCTGGTACAATGGGTGAACAAGGACTGTGGATCAGAGTTGGGTTTAAATAGGCGGCAAGTGATGTGCTGGAAATGAGTGACAGGTGTCTCCTTTTAGCTGGGGGATGTCTGCCTATGTAGGCTCGACAGGACCACTCCTCCTATGGCCAGGACCCAACGGTCCAGGATGACCTTGTTGGGTCTGATGGAACTCCTCAATGAGCAATGGATCAAATATGAAACTGGGCAGCACCCACGTACTCTCCTCCGGGCCCTACGCTTCCTTGTTGACTGGATACTGCACACCCCATCCACGACAACATGAATCCACCAATTGGCACACTGTGCACTGCACAAAATTCCATCATTCTAGGTTCCAGAGGTGCAGGCTTAGGTGGATTGAATGGTTCATGGGCAATTGGCTGGAAGCAGGACATGTGGAAGATAGGTGTGAACCTGAGGGATGATGGCAGCTGGAGATGGTAAGTAACTGGACTGATGTGATGGGTAATCTTGAAGGGAACAATGAACCAGGTGAGAACTTGTAGGGGTCCATATATAGGTCCAGATCTCAGCTGGTCTGCAGATGACTGCTATGGTGGCCCTCAGTTCCTTCTTCCAACCTTTCCAGCAATGGTGAACCAGGGACCTGGTGGATGGGTCCTCCACCATTGGCACCAGGGGTTGGTAGCCATGAAGGACTACAAAGGATGACATACTCGTGGTGAAGGTGGTGTGTAGACTGTGGGTCAGCTCGGCCCAGAGCAGATACGTCATCCATGTGGAAAGTTAGAGGCAGCGAGGCATCACAGAAACTTCTCCACTTGCTGGATGGTTCTTTCTGACTGACCATTGGTCTGCAGATGATAGTCAGATTACAAACACATTGAGGTGTGGAGGAGGGTGCAGAAGGTTCACCAGAAGCAGGAGGCAAATTGTGAGCCCTGGTCCAACTCAATGTGCTGATGGAAAGCACAGAGGTGAGCTACATGTTGGAGAACCAGGTCTGTGTCTCAGTGACTGACGGAGGATTGGGCAGGATAATGAAGTGGGCCACCCTGGAGAACCGGTCCGCCACAATCAAGATCATCGTGGCCCCATTGGAAGGTGGCAAACCCATGATGAAATCCATGGTGATGTGTGACCATGGGCATTGAGATTCCAGTACAGGTCGTGGGAGCACAGAGGGCCGCTGGTTGGAGGAACTGGCCTGGGCATATTGAGGTCAGGCAGTGGCGAACTGATTTACATCTGCAATCATGGTGAGCCACAAGAACCAGTGTCACAGAAAATCCAGAGTCCATCATGAGCCAGAGAGGGGTGGAGAACAGACCCACTGGAGTGCCTCAGAGAGTACAGCTGCCAGCATGTACACGAGGTTGTCAGGAGTGTCGGCTGGAACCGGCTTGTGCTATAGGGCCTGGTGGATCTGTTCTCAGGATTCCAGGCAATCGGGGCGAGGATCTGCAAGGATGCAGTGATGGGCTGATCTCTGTTTCAGCCGGGTTCAGCTGTCATGACTCTGTGTCCACCTTCGTGTTCCTAGAGCCGGTTCAGTAGGAGATGGGGAAGTTGGATGCCATAAGGCCCAGTGACTTGACATGGGTTGAGTTGGAGGGGTCTGTTGTATGGAAAAGAGGTTCTGGTGGTCAGTCCCGATCAGGAAGGGCTTGATATTTCCCATCAGCCAATGGCTCCATTCATCAAAGACTCACTAATGGCAGAGAAGGAAAACTCTAATTTTAAACCTCCGCTGCCTTGCGGCCATACCCATCCATGGGAAAGGCTTTGGGAGTAAACCCCGAGGAAGAAATCCGGAGCTGGGGTCCCTAAGGCAGTTTGATGTTGTTTGCAACTTCACTCTGGCAACCTCTGCGATGACACTGGTGCCAAGCTGTATCGGCACTTGCCCTTCTCTTGGACTACATGAGTGACATGGAGAGGGGGAACTTGCTACATGGGCAACAGCCGGTTCTTCAAATCTTCCTGCCCAGTCTTGCGCCCTGGAGAGGACACAGTCCACCAGAGACGCAAACCCATGATCCCCTGGGATCAACAGCTGCCCCCCTACTAATATTAATGGCAAATAACTCCATGTCTCCTACTCCATAAAGAAGGAGTGAAGAGCTGAATTTGAGCAAGAAGAATTCACAAAAGTGCACCTTCCCGTCCAGTTCTCAATAGGAGAGGACAGCTCCAGCGCCCACGTCGGATGCGTCCATCACTACCACGAAAGATCCAGTGAGATTCAGATCGCGGAGGATGAGACCGATGATGAAGCATCTTCTGAGCTCCTCGAAAGCGTTGTCCATGACAGTAGGATAGATAAATCCCAAAGAAGAGGAAGTATTCTAAAGACAGGATAATGCAACCGTGGCTGACAGGGGAAGTCAAAGCCAAAATAAAGCAAAAGAGAGGGCATATAATAGAGCCAAATTAGTGGGAAGTTAAAGGATTGGGAAACTTATAAAACCAACAAAAAACAACTTAAAAAGCCATAATGAGGAGAAAAATGAAATATGAAGATAAGCTAGCCAATAATATCAAAAAGAGCACCTAAAGTTTTTTCAGATATAGAAAGAGTAAAAGAGAGGTGAGAGTGGATATGGGTCACAAAGAAATAACAGAGAAACCAAATAAGTATCTTGCATCAGTCTTCATGGTGGAAGACAATAGTGGTGTGACAGAAGTTCGAGTGTTTCAAAGGGCAGAAGTCATTGCTGCATAAGGTGCTTGGGAAGCTGAAAGGTCTGAAGATGGATAAGTCACCAAGACCAGATAGACTACACCATAGGTTTATCAAAAAAGTAGTTGAAGAGATTGTGGAGGCATTAATAATGATCTTTCAAGGATCACTGGATTTTGGCATGGTTCTGGAGGACTGTAAATTGAAAATGTCATTCCACTCTTTAAGAAGGGAGGTCGGCAGAAGGAAGGGAATTATAGGCCAGTTAGCCTGACCTCAACAGTTGGGAAGATGTTGGGGTCAATTGTTAAGGATGAGGTTTCAGAGTACTTGGGGGGCACATGATAAAATAGGCCAAAGTCAACATAGTTTTCTTAAGGGAAAACCTTGCCTGACAAATCTGTTGGAATTTTTTGAGGAAATAACAAGCCAGATAGACAAAGGAGAATCAGTGGATGTTGTGTACTTGGATTTTCAGAAGATCTTTGAGAAGGTGATGCTTGAAGCTGCTTAACAAGATAAGAATCCATGGTATGACAGGAAAGATGCTGAAATGAATAGAGTATTGGCTGATTGGCAGGAGGCAAAGAGTGGGAATAAAGGGAGCCTTTTCTAGTTGGCTGTCAATGACCCGTGGTGTTTTGCTGTGTTTGTTGTAGGGAACACTTCTTTTTATGTTGTATGTCAATGATTTGGATGATGGAATTGATAGCTTTGCAGACAAGTTTACAGATCATATGAAGATAGGTGGAAGGACAGGTAGTTTTGAGGAAGCAGAGAGGCTGCAAAAGGACATAGACAGATTAGGAGAATGGGCAAAGAAGTGGCAGATGGTATACAGAGTTGTGAGTGTATGGTCATGCACTTTGGTGGCAGAAATAAAAGTAAAGACCATTTTCTAAAATGGGAGAACATTCAAAAATCTGAGGTGCGAAGGGACTTGGGAATCTTTGTGTAAACTTGCAGGTTGAGTCAGTGGTGAGGAAGGCAAATGCAATGTTAGCATTCATTTCAAGAAAACGAATATAAAAGCAAGGATGTAATGCTGAGGCTTTATAAGTCACTGGTGAGGCCTCACCTGGAGTATCATGAGCAATTTTTGGCACTTTATCTCAGAAAGCATGTGCTGACATTGGAGAGGGTTCAGAGGAGGCTCATGAGAATGATTCTGGGAATGAAAGGGTTATCATATTAGGAACATTTGATGGCTCTGGGCTTGTACTTGCTGAAATTTAAAAGAATGAGGAGGGATCTCATGGAAACTTATTGAATGTTAAAATGCCTAGATACAGTGGCTGTGGAGAAGATGTTTCCTATAGTGGGGGAGTCTAGACCAGAGGGCACAGCTTCAGAATAGAGGGATATACATTCAGAACAGAGACTATGAGGATTTTCTTTAGCCAGAGATGGTGAAACCGTTGAATTCATTGCCACAGGTGGCTGTGGAGGCCAGGTCATTGGGTATACTTAAAGCAGAGTTTAATAGGTTCTTGATTAGTCAGGGCATGAAAGGCTATAGGGAGAAGACAGAAGAATGGAGTTAAGAGGGAAATGGTGGAGCAGACTCAATGGACGAAATGGCCTAATTCTGGTCTTATGGCCTCAGACAAGGTTATCCTTGAGAAAGATGATGGAGGTGAGTGGAGCAGCGATTTCGCTTCATTTTCTGGTGAAACGGTGGTAGAAGTGGGAGAAGCCAAGAAGCACTGCAGATGTTTGATGGAGAGTGGTTGGGGCCATTCAACGACAGCGCAAACTTTCTCCGGGTTCATGGTTATGCCTTCAGGTGAAAGGACATAACCCGGAAAGGAATTGACTGATGCGTGGAACTGGCCTTTCTCTTGCTTGAAATACAGCTGGAATTCAAGGAGATGCCGAAGGAATGATTGGTCATGACAGGTGTGGTCTTGGCAGCCCTTGGAGAAGATAAGGATGTCATCAAGGTAGAGGAACACATTCCAGTGTATCATGTCTCGGAGGTTCTCGTTAATCAAGGCTTGGTAAACGGCTGGACATCATAATGGTATGAAGAGCATAATGGTATGGAGGGAAGGAAATGATGGCGACGCGACGCAGCGCACGCAGCCACTCTGAATTGATATCGTATTTGTAAAATAGGCGCCGTGCACAATCCTGATTTGATGGAGATGGACCTGAGAAGCACAGAGGAACATCTGGAGAAACTTCTGAAATGCCTGCTTCGCTGCCGCTGCTACTGTACGATCAAGAATCTCCGGAGGGGAAGGCCCTAAATCCTTGGCTTTGCCTATTGTCTGTTGCTGGGGCCGGGGTCGAAGCACTTGGCAGAGATGGTGCTCGGTGCTCGGTGTCGGAGGGCCGGTTGGAGGCTCGAAGTTTTCGGACGGATTCAGAGTCGGCTGTGGTTGGGTGCTTCCAGGATGCTGCATCAGCAAGTTTGGAGCGCTGGAAGCTCATGGCAGGAAGAGCTTCTCCCTTCAACTGTCTGTGTGAGGTGATGGGACTTTCGAGAGACTTTGAGACTTTTTTTTACCGTGCTCATGGTCTGTTCTTCATCAAATTACGGTATTGTTTTGCACTGTTGAAACTGTATGTTATAATTATGAAGTTTTTGTCAGTTTTTTTAGTCTTGGTTTGTCTTGTGTTTCTGTGATATCATTCTGGAGGAACAAATTGTATCATTTCTTAATGCATGCGTTACTAAATGACAATAAAAGAGGACTGCGTGTCCTCATAATCTAATCCAATCTTCCATTCAGCCCCCTGTGGATGTGGATCAGATTGTATGCACTCCGTAGATTCAGGTTGCTGAAGGTCTGGGCCCCACAGAGTGTTTTAAATACATTATCCATCAAGGGGAGTGGGTAATGGTTATTAATAGTGATATTGTCAAGTCCACGGCAGTTGATGCAGGGATGGAGATTCCCATGTTTCTTCCTGACAAAGAAGAATCCAGAATCTGCTGGGAACTGAGACATTCAAATGAAGTTGTTCATGGCTTGTGTCTCAGGAGGGGAATGGGAGAACAGAGGACCTCAGGGAGGGGCAGTGCTTGTGTGGAGGTTGATCGTTCAGTTGTGTGGTCTGTGAGGCAGCAGGGTGCTGGCATCAGTTTTACTGCAGGCAAAGTCTAGGCTGTGGTATTCCTGTAGGAATTTGGTGAGATCAAGTGTTTCCTCCGTCTCCATGGATTTATGGGATGAAGTCAACTGAGGCTGTTGGCAGGTGGTCCTACAGGTGGTCAACTGAGTAATGAACCAGATGGCGAGGCAAAGTGAGGGCTGTGAGAGGCGAGCCAGGGGTAACCCAAGAAGAGAGGACTGTTGGGTAGGTTGATGAGAAGGAATTCAATAGGCTCATAGTGCCTTCCAATGCTCACGTGCACGGGCCATGTGCACACTCTGACCATCCCAGTCGCCAAGGGATGTCCGTCAACGGTGTGATGCAGAAGGGCTGAGGAATAAAGTTGGTAAGGAGTCCAAGCTGCACACGAAGATTCTCGTCCAGGAAGTTGTCTGTTGTACCAGAACACACCAGAGCCTCCTGTTTGGGTAGAATCTTCAGGGTGTGGACTAGGACAGGGAGAGTGAGTTGAGCTATGGCGCTGGAATGAGAGGCTAGGGGAACCCTTCATCTCTACCTGGTGGTGCATGGGTTCTGTAGGGCCAAAGTGTTGAGGCTTTCAAGGTCAGTGGACATCTTCCTGGTAGGCAGCTCATCCTTCAAGTCCTCTGAGAGACTGTGATGATAATGGACCAACAGTTCTTCTGCATTCCAGCTGCACAGCAATGCAAGAGCCCTGAGCTCCATGGTGTCATCCAACATTGAGCATGACCCTTGACGCAGGTGAAGTATCTGATTTTCTGCCTCCCTTCTATCTCCCGGATGGTCAAAAACATAGCACACCTCAGCAGTAAATTCCTCATACTTAGTGCAAATGGTGCTTTTTTTTTTGTCGGCGACCCAGGTCAGAGCTCGCCCATTCGAGAGAGAGAGAGATGATGAAGGTAATCGTGGATTGGTCTGTGGAATACTGAGATGGCTGGAGCTCAAAGTGTGAGATGGACTGGGACAGGAAGTTGTAGCATCAGGTCGGGGAGCTGTCAAAGCATTTGGGCACCAGAATCCGGGGCTCTGAGGGAGGAAGTTGACACTTGTGGGGCTGCTGTAATGAGACAGAGAGCTGGTTGAGGGTGATGAGCAGATGGTCAATAGTTTGCAATCGTGCACTTGTGTTGGCGGATGAATTTCTTTCGGCGAGCAAACTACTGGGTCAATTGCCTATTCGCCCATCATGTCAGGGAATGGAGAGGAGGCATGACCCAAAAGCAGAGCAACAGAGATGATTAAGACATATGTGGTCTTTGGCACCTTCACTTAGCACCAGAGTAGGAAATGTGTGATGAGATTGTCTATAAGCCCTTGCTAAGATGTGTGCTTGCTCTCCAGACTAGATCTCATGATCACCTGATGTCACACCGCTTCCTGAAAGTGCCTGAAAATGAACTCCTCTGTCCTCCTCATCAGCTCCTGTATTTGATGAGGCTGGCCTGGCATTGTGGTCACAGCATCCTTGTCATGGTCTTTTCCTGAGTGCTCTGGGGTAGTTCATTTACAGCATTTCCCATTCCCATCAGCTCACTCATAAGGTTCGTTCTGCCTTGTGCCTGGCCACATTAATTGATTCAAACATGTTGCTTGGTCAGCTTCACACTGCGTTTGCCAGAAGAACTACTTTAATTTTAGTGCTAAACATAAAAATGCTTTAGCACGCGAAAACATTATAAGCAGTAAAATCTGATTTCTAGTAGCCGTTTGGACTGAAAGAAGCAGACATTCTTAAAAGAATTGTGTTTAAGCCATTAGACGAGACATAGAGTTATTTGCTGACACATCCCATGTTTATTTTCATGCACAACTTCCCTGATAATGAAGCTGTCTGTAGCAGGTCCTGTGCAGGCTCTAGGCATAGGCTGACAATTGATAACTAACAGTGGCAGGTAATAACCTCTGGAGGAAAAGAATGGTCAGCTCTTCGTAAACTTCAGACGCATAACCATCATTAATATCAGAGATCAGCATAAACCCTCAGCTTATCCAGATCCATCAAACAGCACCATGGTTATAAAGGCAAGTTAATAATTGGGCTTTATATAATGAGTGGCTCCTCATTCATAAACTCCACAGTATTTACAAGTCTCAACTTTAGAACCTGACTCAGCTTGACGTTCACCGGCTTCACTATCAGTACTCAATTGAATGATTCATTCACAGGATACTAATACTAATACTCTAGTTAAACCATAATTATGTTATAATTAAAATGGCTTTTCTGTAATAATAACTGCGATGTAAGGAGTTCTCTCTCTCTCTGTGCTTGTTTGGGTTATATTATTGATAAAAGAGAGAACGAACCTATTGGGATAGATGTTATTCTTGCTTGTGTGTCTGTAAGCTATTGTGTGTTTCGCGGGCTTTGGCGCAGAAGGCGCGATGGGGACAGAGAGAGGAGACGAGATGCTGTGACCCTGGACAGCGGGACCGACCCTGAGCGGGAGTCCGAGGCCCAGGGTCTTCGATAAGGACAAGAGACGAAGACAGACTCATGTGGAGCGTCTGGTCGACCACCGTGGTTGGTCCCAGGTGGCGGGTTGAGGGGGTCGGAGGGGATTGAATGGTGGAAAGAAGACTCCGTTAATTGAGCTCCAACTGTTGTGCACGAAGTGGCAGTGCTCGGTTGAGGGAGAGTGACAGGGATTGCTTGAAAGTTTGAGTAGGCAGGCTGTTGACGGTGTTAGAACTGTCAGGTTCAATTACCCCGTAGTGACAGCTGCCAGTTATCTGAAAGCGGGGGAAAATGTGTCTGGTTCGACTGGAAGTAAAATGCAGCGCCTGGGGAGCTTTCCATACCTGTGTCAGGAGATTGGGGAAAAGCTTTCACTGTATCCTCTCTGGCTAGGAGGGCAGCTAAATTGCCTGCAGTGCCAGGGGGATCATTTAAGGGAATCAGCCCCTGCCTCAGTTGTTCAGCTGATCAGAGAGGTGTCGGGAAACTTAGTGGAGGCCCAGTGGGGAAACGGCTTGGGGTGTCTGGGGGAGCACGTTCCCAGCAATGTATCAAGGAACTTCCGAAAGGAAAAGACCCTATTCCTGAAGGCTTAGAGGGACCACACCCTTGTGTGTCGTTATGTATGGATGGATGGAAGCTATGCTAAAGCCACCCTCGTCACCGGGGCTCAGGTCAAGTTGTTGTACAGTTTGTATTACAACCGGTGTCTGAAGCATTTACTCTTGGTAACATTAAGGGCACTGGAGATTTGGGGTACCAGTGCCAGTGATTATCCAGAAGACAATTATTGATCAGTGAAACTGGAGCTCATGGAGACATTGTCTGTGCACCCAGCGTTTCAAGCTGCTTGTGTTGACCTGTGTAGCAGCCTTGGGCCAGTACTGAATTTAAATGAGAGCTGATCGTGGTACGGTCTGGGGGAAGTATCTGAGGGTGAGACCCTCTTAGTAGGCGCCCTGAAATACCACGAGGGAGGGGAGTTGACCGCTGAAGACACCTCGGTGAGAGAGAGGTCACGGCGACTGGACCCTGTAGCCATGGAAGACGTAGGCAGCGTGTGTGTGGATTATAGGACTCTAAACAGGCGCACTGTCATTGACCAGAATACGGCCCTGAGGGCTGAAGACACGATGGTCTGTTTATGTAGTGTGACGTGGTTTAATGTGCTGGATCTGAGGAATGGATGTTGTCAGATCCCGATGAGTGAGGCTGACAAGGAGAAGACAGTTGTTATAGGTCCCCTAGGATTCTTCTGATCCGAAAAGGTGCCACAGGGCATATCTGGAGCCCCTGCAACCTTCCCGCGGGGCATGGGGAAGACCATGGGGGATGTGGAGGTGTCTGGAGTTTTGGCGTATGTGGATGATCGCCTAGGGTTTGGATTCACTTTGGGGGACTATGATGTGAGGCGAGTGCCGGAGCCCCGGACAACCATTGAAGAATTGGAGTTCACGCTCGTCAAAGTGGAGACGGGGCAACGTAATTCCGATCTGAAACTGCGGTCATGTACTGATGAATTAATCCAGAGAGACGAAACAATGACCAGCCTTCGAAAGGATCAGCAGAATCTCAAGACATCAATCCAGAACAGATTGGAAGAAGCTGGTGGTGTAATTGCGTCCCAGATGGAGATGGACATGAAGCGTGAGTCAGAACGCTGAGACTGGGGCGAGAGTTGGAGGAGTCAGAGAAGAAGCTGACATCTCGACTGCAGGAGGCTGAAGAGGCTGCAGAGGCAGCCCAGGCTAAGTGCTTCAGTTTGGAGAAAATCAAACAGCAGCTACTGATCAAGGAAATGGGGAAGAATGCCGATTCAAAGGATGATGTGCGGTACATGCTGCCTTTCACTAACTTCCCCTTGATTGAGGAGGAGACTTTTGGCCCTTCTCCCACTGAGTCAGGGGAAATGAGGAGGGCTAGCTGTGGGCAGCCTGAGTTACAGCAGGACCCGGAAGGAAAAGAAGCGGGGCCCTGGACACGGGACAGGGAGTTCCAAGTTGCAGTGGGGGCATGAGTGAGAGATTGGAAGAGGAGATGGCAAGCAGACCCGAGGTATCCCCAGTAGTGTCTGAGCCCGAAGGGTTTAGATGAGGGGGTACGGAGGTCTCGGAGGATTAGGAAACTCCCAGATAGGTTGGCCTATGTAGCGCCCTTGAAACAGGGCTTAAGGTCTACTGTTTGGGGAGCAATGTGACTGTTTGTACCTGGATTGGGTTTTTGTGTCTGCAGGAAGGGTTGGCAAGTTATTTAGAAGTCATGAGGACATGACTGTCACAATGGGTGGCGTTGCGAACGGATCCAAATGCAAGACACAGACACTGAAGTACTAGGAACAGGAACGGACAAAACTAAATGATGGGACAGAACACAGACTAGGCTAGGGAAACAGGACCAGGATGAGGGACGGGAGCAAGGAGCCTGGGCATGGACTCTGAGCCAGAGACTGGACAAGGACCCAGAACCTGGGTCTTGACTTGACCTCGGATCCCAAAACTAGGCGAAGATGTGATGAGGCTCGGGTTCTTGGAGACCAGGCGAAGACGTGACGAGGCTCGGGTTCCTGGAGACCAGGCGAAGACGTGACGAGGCTCGGGTTCCTGGAGACCAGGCGAAGACGTGACGAGGCTCGGGTTCCTGGAGACCAGGCGAAGACGTGACGAGGCTCGGGTTCCTGGAGACCAGGCGAAGACGTGACGAGGCTCGGGTTCCTGGAGACCAGGCGAAGACGTGACGAGGCTCGGGTTCCTGGAGACCAGGCGAAGACGTGACGAGGCTCGGGTTCTTGGAGACCAGGTGAAGATGTGACAGGGCAAGGGTATTTCGAGGCAACTCCTGGGCAGGACGCGGGACTCCACCCCACGGAGGCAAGGGCAGGGAGGGACAGAACCAACCGCAGGGTAACGGCAAACAGCCTGGCTTACCCGACAGAGGCAAGGGACAGGAAGAAAGCTAGGTCTGGGGTGGCTCCAAGACTCGAGGCAGCCGGTAACCTCAGCGGGCTACGGATCAGCTAAATCCCTATCTCGATGACGGCATTAGCCTTCCACCAGTGGGTTGCTCCAAGGGGAAACTGAAAAGACAACCCCCACCATCACACTCGATCCCAGAGCCACTTATATTCCCAGCCCCAAGATGAGCATCAGGTGCTTATGGTTAAGTCCAACCAAAACAAGGGACAGCCAGAAGACCCGGAGTCCAGAATCCGCAGACCGGACCGTGAACCAGAATGCGGACTTGGGACCGGACCATGACAGTGACTTTATTTGGTGGAGAGTGTAAGGGGTTTCTTCTTTTATGTTACTGCAAAGGCTAACAAAATGGCTTCTTTGTTATGTTATAATTAAAATGTTTTTTCTGTAATAATAACTGCGATGTAAGGAGTTCTCTCTCTCTCTCTCTCTCTCTCTCTCTGCTTGTTTGGGTTATATTATTGATAAGCGGGAGAACAAACCTATGGGGATAGATGTTATTCTTTCTTGTGTGTCTGTAAGCTATTGCTTTTCGCAGGTTTTGAGGCAGAAGGTGGATGGGGGTAGAGAGAGGTGACGCGATGCTGTAAGCTGGGTGGCGGGACAGACCCCAAGCGGGAGTCTGAGGCCCAGGGTCTTCGGTGAGCAGAGGAGACGAAGACAGACTCCTGTGGAGTGTCTGGTCGACCACCGTGGTTTGTCCCAGGTGGCAGGTCGAGGAGGTCAGAGGGGATCGAATGGTGGAAACAAGATTATGTTAATTGAGCTCCAACTGTTGTGCATGAAGTGGTTGAACATTGATAAGTTCGGCGTCTTTTATTTTCCTTTTATATTTTATCTCTATTAATTACATAGTTCCAGTGATATCTATAAAGTGTAATCATTTAATCGCATATGGTGCATTGTCTGTTATTTGGCGGGGTGGGGTACATCACACAGCATCCACACAAACTTGATTACCCAGTTTGAAAGCTGCTCCTCCTAGACGAAAGCGAGCTGAGCGAGCCTGAGGCTTACCAGGGGGCTACAGAAGCAAAGGAGGATGAAAGGTGATTCCATAAAAGATGATAAGAGATATTGATTGAATGGACACAGAAACCTTTATCCTGGGTGGAAATGGTTAATATGAGGAGACACTTGATTGGAGGAAAGTATGGGCGGGAGGTGATGTCAGAGTTATGTGCTTTACACGAAGAGTGGTTGGTGCATGGAATACACTGCCAGCGTTGGTGGTACAGGCCACCCCTTGCACATTAGGGACACTTAAGGGGACTTAGATAGGCACATGGATGATAGAAAAATGGAGTGCTTTGTGGGAAGGAAGGGGTGGATTGATTCAAGAGTAGGTTATAAGGTCGGCACAACATCGTGCACGGAAGAGCCGGTACTGTGTTGTAATAATGTTCCATGTTCTATGTTTCAAGCTCTTAACTTATAATGTTCCAACTCCACCATCTCCTGTGGCCTCTAGCACTGAGCAGTGCAAAAGCAGTTATGTTACAGGCATTGAATCATCCCAAGTTAGATACGACCCTTACTTGGATTCATATTGGCACTTTGCAAGGATCATCAACATAATTTTAACAGTGGCTGTAGTGTTTCAAGGAGAGAGGACCGCAACATTTGCCTAGGGCAAGCGGGCGAGCAAGAAATTGGCATTCTGGTAACCCGGAAACAGATGAAGGGTTGACTTGTTCCCAAAATAACAGAGAGTAAGAACTTATCTTGTGTTCACTTTGCACAGCCTTTGTCCAGCTAACATGTTATAAGTTAATTGTTTGGAGGTGAGCATCTTTCTCATGCTGGCATCTAAACAGAGAAAAGTAGATGAAGCTAACATGTGACTAAAAATGATTGATAAAGTTGAAAACACCAAAGAAATGGAAAAAAATACAGATAGGCATCAAGTTGAATTGTACATACATTCTCATTTGGTTTTGTACACTCTATTTTCAGCACTATTTCAACAGTAAAATTGTAGTTGACAGATGTAAGGAACATTATAAGTAATATTTAATTGTTTGGAATAGCTTATTGACCACAGATTCCTCAACATCTTTGGCACAGCATTGAATGTTTAAAATAAAACATCAAATCAAACAGCATATTGAATGTTCTTTTGGATGCAACAGGCAAGGCAATAACAAAGATATTTGCTAAGTGCCCTTCTGTTGTATTGATAGATGTACCTGAGTAAACTAATAGAATGAAGAGTCAGGTCAATTGTTATTGCAGGAAATAAACCATGAACTGGGCAGAGTAAGCACTCATTCCTTTGTTAAACAAGATTGTTTACTGAGTCTGTAAAAACAAGAGGCCGTGTCTGTGAATTCCAGCACTGCGCAGTTTTATTAGGTTGACGTATGCATAATGAGAGACCTTGTCTGGCATATTGTCTGGGGCTGGATGGGGTACATAACAACGTAATGACTTCAATTTAATTGCAAACTTTACAGCAGTCTTATTTGTTCTTCTTTTCACTTGAGTTGTCAGCTGTCTCTGCATTGCTGGTCAGTGTTTGCTTTTCGTACTGAGACAGAAAATTGCAGTTATTAGCTTTGATTCTTCTTTGCTTTACCTTAAGGCCACCTATTTTGATGAGATTACAGCTGCTCTAGGTAACAGATTCAGTTGTGGCAATTGCTGCTACTTATTCTATGTTACTAAGGTTTCATCAGTTTTAGTACCTTTAGGGACATTCCTAACAGTATACAGGCAAGACAAAAAAATACAAAGAATGAATTTGGATTCACTCTTCTTATTCATCTGCCTTAATGATTAAAACAATGTACATTACTGTAATAACAAAAGAATACTTAAACATTTTTTAACCTTTGAAAATGTTTCCTGAGTGCCTTTAGGTTTGGCAATATCAACAGTACGTCTCAGGATTATAAAAAAAATTATTTGAAATAGCCATTATGTCAGAGCTCGCACTAACACACAGATACAATCCCAAAAAGGCATGCCAGTATCTTTACTTTCTTCGGAGCTAAGGTGGTTTGGCATGTCACTGAAGACTCGAACAAACTTCTACAAATATACTGTTGAAAGTATCCTGACTGGTTGCATCCTGCTGAAGGGTCTCAGCCCAAAAATGTAGACTGTGCTGTGCTCTTTTCCATAGTTGTTGCCTGGCCTGCAGAGTTCCTCCAGCATTGTGTGTGTGTTGCTTGGTTGTAACATGGTCTGACATGACAATATGAATGCTCAGGAAAGTAAGAAGCTGCAGAGAGTAAGGCCCAAAACTCCATGGGCATATGTATCCCCACTATCAGTAGTATCTACAAGAGGAACTCTGGAAAGAAACAGCCATCATCAAAGACCCCCACCATTCGGGCATGCCACCTTTTCATAACTATAATCAAGCAGGAGGTACAGAAGTCTGAAGTCCCACACCACCAGGCTCAAGAACAGCTACTTCCCTTCAACTGTTCTGTTTTTGAACCATCCAGCACAACCTGAATCATTACCTCAGTGCAGTAAAACTATGACCACTTTGACCACTTTTACGCTAAAATGGACATTGTATTTATTTTAATTCTGTTCTTTCTTATAAAAAAGTTATGCTTAATTCATATTTTCCTTAAGAATACTGCTTATATGACTTTATGTCCCTGTGATGCTGACACAAGTAAGTTTTTCATTGCACCAGCGCATACATATATTTGTGCAGATGGTGATAAACTCAACTTCGACTTTGATTATTCCTCAAACTTGAATATGCTCAAGAAATGGACCATAACTCAAATCAGAACAGAGAGAATTTCCACAGAAAAAGGAAAAGTGATGTTTTACCATGCTTCCTGCATTGCAACAATGACTCCACTTCCAAAGAACTTCTGAAATCTCCCCTTAACCAGTCTTCACTTGTGGTCCTGTGTCCTCATTGATAGATTAATTTTGAAGTAGCAGTTGGCATCCACTTTATTTATACCCTCAATGATTTTGAACAATTCTATCTCATTCTATGTCTGCTTGGTCTAAAAAGATTCAATTCTCTCAGTCTTTCTTCATAGCTCATACCCTACAGACCTGGAATGAATATCATCACCCTTCTCTGAACTCTCTCCAGTTCCTTCACACCCCCTACAAAATATGGAGACCAAAATTGTACACAGAAGAAGTGGCCTCACGGGTGCATTATACAGGTTAAGGAGAATGTCTTCTTAACCACACTGAGTGCATTATAGAGCTGAAAATTCTATTAGCCTTCTGAATTGCTCTGTGCATTGTCTAGACCAGGGGTGGCCAACCTTTTACATTCCATGCGTCAATTTTTTCAGTCACGAGTTCAGATGCACCATACAATTCTTGTACTCCCATTCAATTCCTGTAAAATTATGTTAATTTCGAACTTGTGCATGAAAAATTTGCATCTGAACTCATCTGTGAAAAAATTGACACATGGAATGTAAAAGGTTGGCCACCTCTGGTCTAAACGTTAATAGCGCACTCAGATCATTCTCACACAGTGCACTTTCTAACTCAAGACCTCCCCAATGTATATTTATATCTAATATTTCTTCTTCCTATATGTAATATTTTACATTTATTTACATTAAATTTCAGCTGCCATTTATCTGCCCACATCCGGATTTTGTTTAGATCTAATTGTATTAATTCTGCTGCCTGAATATTATCAGCCAGTCCCCCTAATTTTGTGTCATCTTCAAACTTTACAAGTTTATTTGTTATGAACTTATCCAAAGCATTAATGCAAATTAAAGACAACAGTAGCCCTAAAACTGATCTGTGTGGAACTCCACTTTTATAATTTTCTAGATGCGAAAATGATCCTGTCACCGTAACTCATTGTTTTCTGTTTTTGAGCCAATTCTGCACCCATCCGCATACCTTACCCTGAACCCCTACCTCCTGTAATTTGATTATTAACCTCTTGTAGGTACCTTGTCAAAAGCCTTCTGAAAGTCTGAGTAAATGATATCAATCACTCTATTGTGATTAGTGGTGTTCCGCAGAGGCTGGTGTTAGAACCATTTATTTTTATGCTGTATATCAATGATTTAGATCATGGAATAGATGGTTTTGTTGCCAAGTTTGCAGATGATACGAAGATTGGTGGAGGGACAAGTAGTGTTGAGGAAACAGGAAGGCTGCAGAAAGACTTAGATTAGGAGAATGAGCAAGAAAGTGGAAAATTAAATACAATGTTGGAAAATGTACGGTCATGCACTTTGGTAGAAGAAATAAATGTGCAGGCTATTTTCTCAACAGGGAGAAAAACCAAACCAAAAATCTGAGATGCAAAGGGACTTGGGAGTCCTTGTGCAGAACACCCTAAAGGTTAACTTGCAAGTTGAGTCAGTGGTGAGGAAGGCAAATGCAATGTTAGCATTCGTCTCAAGAGCTCTAGAATACAAGAGCGGGGATATGATGCTGAGGCTTTATAAGGCACTGGTGAGACCTCACATTGAATATTGTGAATGGTTTTGGGCTCCTTATCTAAGAAAAGATGTGCTGGCATTGGGGAGGGTTCAGAGGAAGTTCACAAGGATGATTCCAGGAGTGAAGGGGTTATCACATGTGGAATGTTTGATGGCTCTGGGCCTGTGTTCTCTGGAATTTAGAAGGATGAGGGGGGATCTCATTGAAACCTTTCAAATGTTGAAAGGCCTAGACAGAGTAGATGTGAAAAGGATATTTCCCATGTTGGGGAAGCCTAGGACAAGAGGGCATAGTCTCCATTTAAGACAGATGCGGAGAAATTTCTTTAGCCAGAGGGTGGTGAATTTGTGGAATTTGTTATCACAGGCAGCTGTGGCGGCCAGGTCATTGGGTGCATTTAAGGCTGAGATTAATAGGTTCTTGATTGGCCATGGGATTGGCCAAGGTTACAGGGAGAAGACCAGGGAGTGGGCTGAGGAGGGGTAAAGAGAATCAACCATGAATGAATGGAGGAGCAGGCTCGATGGGCCAAATGGCCTAATTCTGTTCCTAATGTCTTATGGTCTTATGGACTTCCTTTTTTGTACAATTCTTTGATGCAAGCACCATGACATTAAACTGGCAAGTGAAGTTGCATTGATGCTAAAATTAAACAATAAGACTTGTAAACGAATGTGCCCAAGAGTAAGGAATGCACAATAATTTAAGATATCTAATGTTTGAACAGTGGGAACAATTCTAGTTGGGTAACTAATAGTAAAACCTGGAAATGAGGTCTTGACCCAGATAAATCATTGTGACATAATACATTTGGCAATGCTGAGCAGAAAATGCCAACAGATTTGGTGTGTAAAGTTACATATGGATGTGGGTATGGCAGTGCCTGGGAGGTCTGTTATCCTTCAAAGTGGCATTGATCATTCATACTCTTCATGAGGCAGGCCAAGGAGGAAGTTGCCTAACAGTTTAATGCCATTTAAAAGCTCAAGTTCAGAAACAATATAGAATCAATCACTTTAAGAAGATCTCTAAGCTTATGATGGGAATGGAGACAACCCCTGTAATTAGAAATGCAACTCAGAAGATAAAGGAACTCCAAAGCAGAAACTGAATGCTGCAATGACTTGGTCTTCAGCACAGAGAAGAGAATCAGAAGTTAGACTGGTATCATCATCACTTCTGCAACAGATCCTTATACATTCTATTCTTTGCACAGTACATCACACAAATCAAAATACTAAAGAAAATGTCAATGTAAATGATAATTAACCTGCTGTCTCAACCCTGCCCCTACCACACTTCTTAAGGAAATCTTTTAGTAGTATTTTTAATTCTGTTAGAAAAATTATTAACACATCCCTCAAAACTGTAAGTTTTCTACATGCCTTCAAAATTGCAGCTGTCTATCCCCTACTTAAAAAGCCAAACCTTGAGAGTGAAATAGTAGCCAATTACAGGTCTAAACCAAATCCTCCTTTCCTGGACAAGATTCTTGAGCAAGTTATTTTTAAACAACTCAACAACCCTCTGAATGAGAACAATACTCTAGAAAAGTTTCAGTCAGGTTTTAGAGCAAACCACAGCACAGAGACAGCCCTTGTCAAAATTGTCAGTGGCCTTCAACTCAGCACTGTTGCCACATTGTCTCAGTTCTAATTCTCCTGGATCTAAGATCACTTTTGGCACAATTGACCACACCATTCTCCTAAACTGTCTTGAGAACTAGGTTGGCTGCTCTGGTAATGTCCTTAATTGGAATTTTCTTTTTTGTCTGTCTTGGAGACCAGTTTTCTAAGAGATACGATGTACCATTTGGTGTTGCTCAGAGAAGCTGTGTTGGTTCCCTACTCTTCTCTTTATGCATGCTCCCCTTAGGAGACATTACGAGAGAGCATAAGCTTGATTTTCATAGTTATGTAGATGACACAATTGTATGTCTCAGTTGAGCCTGCTGATGATAACACCCTATCTTCTCTGACTTCTGGTATGGCTGCAATAAACAAATGGATGAGCAACAATTTCCTAAAACTGAAGATAAAACTGAAATATTTTTGGTTGGTCCCAAAGCCAAAAGAGATAAACTTCTTGACAAACTTGGGAACTTGGTTCTTCCTGCAAAATCAGAAGTAATAAGCTGGATGTTATCCTTGATTCAGATTTGAATTTTAAATCTCACATAAAGAAAGTGACCAGAGCAGCATTATTACACTTTAGAAATATTGCAAAATAAAGTCTGTTTCTGTTACGTAATGATGCTGAAAAATGAATTCATGCCCTTCCATCAAATAGACTAGGTTGCTGCAATGCACTTTTGACTAGGCTTCCTAAGCCGATGCTAGACTTTTAATTAAAACCAGGATGAGGGAGCATATCACTCCCACTCTAACTACTCTGCATTAACTTCCTGTATCTTCTAGAATTGATTTTAAAGTTCTGTTACTTGTTTTTAAAGCTCTCTAGGACCAGAGTACACCACAGAAAAGCTTTCATTTTATAATTCCACTTGAGCTCTCAGGATTTCTTCTGTTGGTCCATTTAATTGAAACAATCGCCCCCAAAATTTAATTGGCAGGACAGCTTTTTTGAACTATATTCCTAAACTGTAGAACCCAGTACTTAATACTATAAGGGATACAGACTAAGTTGACACTTTTAAAAGGCAGCTCAAAACCTGTTTATTTAACCTTACATTTAACTAACATAATTTTATCCTACTTTTATGTTTGCACTTTATCCTACTATAAAGCACTTTGAACTACATCATTTGTATGAACAGTGTTTAATAAATAAGTTATTATTATTGTTATTATCATTACGATGGTAAAGGAAGCTCTATTTTTCTGCCTTTTTTGCAATGGCATGGATTATCCAGAATAGAACTACATATATACAGTATTTCAACCATATTACAACTTACTAAGTTCCAATTAAAAGAAAATAATTTAGTTTAGTTTGTTTATTAATAGAATATTTGTGTACTGGAAAATGTGATATTTTGACTTATAAAATTGTAAACAGTAACTTTAGTAAAGCAAAGATCAATTGAGAGCACAAAGCAGATTCATGAAGGGTGTTCAAAATTAAAGTCAATAAGATTATATATATTTGACATTACTCAATTATTGGGTCAGATTTCCATTTAGCAGCAAAGGATTGATGTCTGTTATGTACTGTGAGAGAAGTTCTCCACAATGATCTAGCCATCTTCCCCCTTCCCCTTGCCTATTTCTGCATGATGTTATCAGGTTGACTAAACAGCCAATAATAATATAACAGACTAAGATGCACTTTTCAATCAGGATCTTAAGTACTTTGCAGATAGCGATATATGTGTGTAATTGAAGTAGAAGATAAAATAACTTTGTGGGTAAGTCTGTCTGCATTTATGGGCATTACCTTTAAAATAGACATCAACTTCTGCATCTCCCCACATACACTGAGAATGCAGAAGGTTTGATGTTACAGTCATTAGAGTCTAACCTATAACTCTCTACTCCTCATGGAGCTCAATGATCAGAGAATTTCCATTTTTATGCATTTCTGAATCTACTGAAGAATCTGAAGGACACAGACAACAAGGATGATGCCACAAATATAAGATCTTCATCTTCAAAGGGACACCAACAGTAGACTGAATGTCTCTTCTCCAGATATATATGAGATGCTTGCGATGACTGTTTATTGCATATGTGAGATTCTGGTGCCAGAGCTTTAAATGCTAAGTATTCATATAGAATAAATTGCACCTATCGATGCCTGGTACTCATGAACCTTTTTCTGCATCTACTTTAAGTAAAGGTCAGCACATTCACAGACTCACTGAAACTAGCTACTTATATCATTCCTCCTGGCTTCTTCTGATTTCTGCTGAAACTACATCAGCACTCATGGAAATTCTTCCATAACTTCAGCCAATTACCTACATGTACAACAAAGTACATACAAGGCTTGGAGTCTCCAAGCTTCCCGGACGTCCACATCTGCGCCAGGTACGCCAAGATGCAGCTCCTAAGGGGCTGCGTTAGGGAACTGGAGCTGCAGCTCGATGACCTTTGTCTGGTCAGGGAGAGTGAGGAGTTGATAGAGAGGAGTTACAGGCAGGTGGTCACACCGGGGCCACGGGAGGCAGACAAATGGGTCACGGTTAGGAGGGGGAAGGAGAAGAGTCAGGTAATAGAGAGTACCCCGGTGGCTGTGCCCCTTAAAAATAGGTACTCCTGTTTGAGTACTGTTGCGGGGGGGACAGCTTACCTGGGGGAAGCGACAGTGGCCATGCCTCTGGCACAGAGTCCGGCCCTGTAGCTCAGAAGGGTAGGGAAAGGAAGAGGAGGGCAGTTGTAATAGGGGACTCGATAGTAAGGGGGTCAGATAGGCGATTCTGTGGATGCAGTCCAGAGACCCGGATGGTAGTTTGCCTCCCTAGTGCCAGGGTCCGGAATATTTCTGATCGCGTCCAAGATATCCTGAGGTGGGAGGGTGAGAAGCCAGAGGTTGTGATACATATAGGTACCAATGACATAGGTAGGAAAAGGGAAGAGGTCCTGAAAGGAGAATATAGGGAGCTAGGAAGGGAGTTGAGAAAAAGGACCGCAAAGGTAGTAATCTCGGGATTACTGCCTGTGCCACGCGACAGTGAGAGTAGGAATGCAATGAGGTGGAGGATAAATGCGTGGCTGAGGGATTGGAGCAGGGGGCAGGGATTCAAGGTTTCAGATCATTGGGACCTCTTTTGGCACAGGTGTGACCTGTACAAAAAGGACGGGTTACAGTTGAATCCTAGGGGGACCAATATCCTGGTGGGGAGATTTGCGAGGGCTACTGAGGTGACTTTAAACTAGAATGGTTGGGGAGCAGGAATCAAATTAAAGAGACTAGAAGAGAGGAGGTTAGTTCACAACAGGGGGATGGAAACAAGTGCAGAGAGACAGAGGGGTGTAAAATGAGGGTAGAAGCAAAAAGTAGTAAGGTGAAAAGTAAAAGTGGCAGGCCGGCAAATCCAGGGCAAAAATCAAAAAGGGCCACTTTTCAACATAATTGTATAAGGGCTAAGAGTGTTGTAAAAGCGAGCCTGAGGGCTTTGTGTGTCAATGCAAGGAGCATTCGTAACAAGGTGGATGAATTAAAAGTGCAGATTGTTATTAATGAATATGATATAGTTGGGATCACAGAGACATGGCTCCAGGGTGACCAAGGATGGGAGTTCAACATTCAGGGATATTCAATATTCAGGAAGGATAGACATGAAAGAAAAGGAGGTGGGGTGGCATTGCTGGTTAGAGAGGAGATTAATGCAATAGAAAGAAAGGACATTAGCCGGGAGGATGTGGAATCGATATGGGTAGAGCTGCATAACACTAAGGGGCAGAAAACGCTGGTGGGAGTTATGTACAGGCCACCTAACAGTAGTAGTGAGGTTGGGGATGGTATTAAACAGGAAATTAGAAATGCGTGTAATAAAGGAACAGCAGTTATAATGGGTGACTTCAATCTCCATATAGATTGGGTGAACCAAATTGGTAAGGGTGCTGAGGAAGAGGATTTCTTGGAATGTATGCGGGATAGTTTTTTGAACCAACATGTCGAAGAACCAACTAGAGAGCAGGGTATTCTAGACTGGGTATTGAGCAATGAGGAAGGGTTAATTAGCAATCTTGTCGTGAGAGGCCCCTTGGGTAAGAGTGACCATAATATGGTGGAATTCTTCATTAAGATGGAGAGTGACATAGTTAATTCAAAAGCAAAGGTTCTGAATTTAAAGAAGGGAAACTTTGAAAGTATGAGACGTGAATTAGCTAAGATAGACTGGCAAATGATACTTAAAGGGTTGACGGTGGATATGCAATGGCAAGCATTTAAAGATCGCATGGATGAACTACAACAATTGTTCATCCCAGTTTGGCAAAAGAATAAATCAGGGACGGTATTGCACCCATGGCTGACAAGGGAAATTAGGGATAGTATCAATTCCAAAGAAGAAGCATACAAATTAGCCAGAAAAAGTGGCTCACCCGAGGACTGGGAGAAATTCAGGGTCCAGCAGAGGAGGACAAAGGGCTTAATTAGGAGAGGGAAAAAAGATTATGAGAGAAAACTGGCAGGCAACATAAAAACTGACTGTAAAAGCTTTTATAGATATGTGAAAAGAAAAAGATTGGTTAAGACAAATGTAGGTCCCCTACAGACAGAAACAGGTGAACTGATTATGGGGAGCAAGGATATGGCAGATCAATTGAATAATTACTTTGGTTCTGTCTTCACTAAGGAGGACATAAATAATGTTCCGGAAATAGGGGACAGAGGGTTCAGTGAGATGGAGGAACTGAGGGAAATACATGTTAGTAGGGAAGTGGTGTTAGGTAAATTGAAGGGATTAAAGGCAGATAAAACTCCAGGGCCAGACTGTCTGCATCCCAGAGTGCTTAAGGAAGTAGCTCAAGAAATAGTGGATGCATTAGTGATAATTTTTCAAAACTCTTTAGATTCTGGACTAGTTCCTGAGGATTGGAGGGTGGCTAATGTAACCCCACTTTTTAAAAAAGGAGGGAGAGAGAAACCGGGGAATTATAGACTGGTTAGCTTAACATCGGTGGTGGGAAAAATGCTAGAGTCAGTTATCAAAGATGTGATAACTGCACATTTGGAAAGCGGTGAAATCATCGGAGAAAGTCAGCATGGATTTGTGAAAGGAAAATCATGTCTGACGAATCTCATAGAATTTTTTGAGGATGTAACTAGTAGAGTGGATAGGGGAGAACCAGTGGATGTGGTATATTTGGATTTTCAAAAGGCTTTTGACAAGGCCCCACACAGGAGATTAGTGTGCTAAAGCACATGGTATTGGGGGTAAGGTATTCATGTGGATAGAGAATTGGTTGGCAGACAGGAAGCAAAGAGTGGGAATAAACAGGACCTTTTCAGAATGGCAGGCAGTGACTAGTGGGGTACCGCAAGGCTTAGTGCTGGGACCCCAGTTGTTTACAATATATATTAATGACTTAGATGAGGGAATTAAATGCAGTATCTTCAAGTCTGCGGATGACCCGAAGCTGGGCGGCAGTGTTAGCTGTGAGGAGGATGCTAAGAAGATGCAGGGTGACTTGGATAGTTTGGGTGAGTGGGCAAATTCATGGCAGATGCAATTTAATGTGGATAAATGTGAGGTTATCCACTTTGGTGGCAAAAACATGAAAACAGATTATTATCTGAATGGTGGCCGATTAGGAAAAGGGGAGGTGCAACGAGACCTGGGTGTCATTATATACCAGTCATTGAAAGTGGGCATGCAGGTACAGCAGGCGGTGAAAAAGGCGAATGGTATGCTGGCATTCATAGCAAGAGGATTCGAGTAAAAGAGCAGGGAGGTACTACTGCAGTTGTACAAGGCCTTGGTGAGACCACACCTGGAGTATTGTGTGCAGTTTTGCTACCCTAATCTGAGGAAAAACATCCTTGCCATAGAGGGAGTACAAAGAAGGTTCTCCAGATTGATTTCTGGGATGGCAGGACTTTCATATGATGAAAGACTGAATCGACTAGGCTTATACTTGTTGGAATTTAGAAGATTGAAGGGGGATCTTATTGAAACATTTAAAATCCTAAAGGGATTGGACAGGCTAGATGCAGGAAGAGTGTTCCCGATGTTGGGGAAGTCCAGAACGAGGGGTCACAGTTTGAGGATAAAGGAGAAGACTTTTCGGACCGAGATTTGGAAAAACTTCTTCACACAGAGAGTGGGGAATCTGTGGAATTCTCTGCCACAGGAAACAGTTGAGGCCAGTTTATTGGCTATATTTAAGAGGGAGTTAGATATGGCCCTTGTAGCTAAAGGGATCAGGAGGTATGGAGGGAAGGCTGGTACAGGGTTCTGAGTTGGATGATCAGCCATGATCATACTGAATGGTGGTGCAGGCTCGAAGGGCCAAATGGCCTACTCCTGCACCTATTTTCTATGTTTCTATGTTTCTAATCATTCACTCGCATGTTCTGATTTTCTTCTCTATCAAGACGTCAGCTGAATTATGAAAACACTATATAATTTAGCAGAAAATTATATGCTACCAATTTATGCTTCATTCTGCTCTCACTTTATCACATTGTTTAGTGCTCATTCATCCAAAGACGTTTTTTAAATGCGAGCAATATCGTCCTCTCTGAAAACAACAGACTGATAATATTGATGGAGTAAATTTCTACAAAGTGAATGATCTTTTGAGAAGTACTTTCTATATCAATGACCTTTGGAGGGGTCTCCATCAATCTTTGCATTCTGTTCCTCTTGTTAAGCCTGCTAGTTTTGATTCTGCTGCTCCTGGGATAATGAGATTCTATTTAATGACAACTGCAGACGCAGCTGGTAGAAGTTTTATCCCCCTGCCCCATCCCCCTCTCAACACCCACCGCTGTCCGCTTTCTTGTCCGCACCAGTTGCATGGGCTTTCCAAGCACTATGTAGCAAATTAAGAACTTTCCTCAGAACATTAAACACATGTATATTAAAAGAAATTCCTATTTTCTTTGTCATTGCCATATATAATAAGGAATGTGCGCTATTTCCATTAGATGAAATACAGCTTATATTTCCAACCTGATGGCATGAATATTGATTTCTCTTCCTGGTAAAAAAAAATTCCCTTCCCTCCCCTCTCTTCTATTTCCCACTCTGACCTCTTACCTCTTCCTAATTGCCTATCACCTCCCCCTGGATCCCCACCTCCTTCCCTTTCTCCTAAGGTCCACTCTACTCTCCTATCATGTTCCTTCCTCTCCAAACCTTTATGTTTCCTGCCCACCTGGCTTCTCCCATCACCTTTTAGCCATCCTCCTTCCCCACCCTTCACCTTTTCTGCTGGCGTCTTCCCCCTTCTTTTCCAGTCTCAGCCCGAAACATCAACTGTTTATTTATCTCCATGGATGCTGCCTGACCTGCTGTGTTCCTCTAGCGCTTTGTGTGAGTTGTTTTTAGCTTGTCTGTTATGCTCTTCCCATGATTAACATGATTACTGTCACACAAGTAGGAGTTCCTTATGGATGATTGCCTCATGGACTAATCATATGGACTGCACCTGGGAAGAAGTAGCCACCCACAACCAGCTCACTGCAGTCCGTTGGAGCCTGAGTAGACTCAAACACCAAAGTTCTTTCGGTAGGTCAGGGGAGAAGAATCACTATCACAGTTTATGAGGATGTGTCTGCCAAATACCTCCACTGCAAAACCCTAAGACCATGGACTTCCAATAAATCAGCAGGCACCAGATGGAAGAGACTATAAAATTTGGCAGAGTCTACCTGCTCGTAGCCAGGATGTGGGGATTAGGAAGGAAGTGTTCAGTCTGAAGCAGCAGGTCAAAATGGTTCTCTGTAGAGTTTGTTGAAAACCCAGATATGTCAATTGATATAGGAAACCCTGAGGCAATGACAACTGAATCACAAATTGTTCTAGAACAGAAGGAGGATGGAAGGCAATACTTGCTTTATACTTACTGTATGACTGTGAGCCCAAGCACAGCTCCAATACCACATGTAAGTTTGCCTACGACACCCACTGTCATTGGTTGAATCAACATATGGCAGGGAAATTGAAAATCTGACTGAGTGGTGCGACCACAACCACCCCTCACTCAATGTCAGCAAGACCAAGGAGCTGATCATTGACTTCAGGAGGAGGAAACCCATCAGGGGATCGGAGGAGCAGAGAGTCAGCAACTCGAAACTTTGTGGAGTTATAATTTCAGAGGATTGGTTCTGAGTCCAACAGGTAAGTGTAACTACGAAGAAAGCAAAGCAGCACCTCTACTTTCTTAGAAGCTTGCAATGATTCGTTAAGTCATCTACTACCTTGACAAACTTCTATAGATGTGTGCTGGAGAGTGTGTTGATTATGGCCTGGTATGAAAATACCAATGCCCTTGAATGGAAAAAATAGTGGATGCAGCCCAGTCCATCATGGGAAAAGCCATCCCCACCATTGAGAACATCTACATGGAGCGATCTCACAGGAAAGCAGCATCCATCGTCAAGGGCCCCCACCATCTCCCTTCTCACTGCTGCCATCAGGGAGAAGGTACAGGAGCCTCAGGACCCACATCAACATGTTCATGAGCTGAGATTACCCCTCAGCTACCAGGCTTTTGGACCAGAGGTGATAACTTCACACCCCATTGCTGAACTGCTCTCACAACCTAAGGACTCACCTTCAAGTACTTTCAATCTCACGTTCATAGTATTTACTCTTTATTTATTTATGATTATTATTATTTCTTTTTTTCTTTTTTTCTTTCTTTCAACAACCTTTTGCAGACTGGTTGTTTGTCTTGTTCGGTGTGGTCTTTCATTGATTCTATTGTGTTTCTTGTACTTACTGTGAATTCCTGCAAATAAATGAATCTAAGGGTTGTATATGGTGACCTATATTTACATTGATAATAAATTTCATTTTAACTTTGGATTTTAAACTTGATGGAGATATATAATATTTCTGAGAGGCATAGATATAATAGAGAACAGAGAGCACCTTTTCCCCAGGGCAACAATGGCTGATATCAGAGGACATTCTATTAAGGTGAGTGCAAGAAAGTTAAGGTAACATGTCAGAGGTCACTTTTTTTTATATACAGAGAGTGGTAGGTGCCTGGCATGCACTGCCAGTTGTGGTGGTGGAGGCTGAGACAATTTGGACATTTAAGAGACTTTTAGATAAGCACATTTGTGTAAGAAAAATGGAGGATTACAGACAGTGTTGGAGAGAATGGCTAGATTGACTATACTTACTTACTGCCTGTTACATCACTGGCATTTATGGCAGCAATGAAGGTCCTCCATCTCTGATGTTGTTCAGGGCTTTCTCTTGGCTTTCACTACTGTCAGTCATGCAAGTCCCAGGTAGAGGCTCAGGAGTACCATCTCTCTCAGATATAGAAGGATCCTTCATTGCTGTTTCCATAAAAATTTTGTTTTACCAGTCAGGGTTGTTAGCCCTGGGTAGAATCCCCGAACCTGGAGCACTGTTGGACCACTGTTGGTCTGGCCTCTACGCTTTGACCTGTTTGGCATGGGTTACCCTACCAGGAGCCAAAGCATAAAGCCCTGACTCCAGCCAACATAGCTCTCTGGGTCATTGAGGCACGCAAGCCTCTAAACCACAAGGTTGTGGTCCTCTTGGAGGTATATTGATCATGGAGTAAGTTTATACAGGTTGGCACAACATCATGGGCAAAGAGCCTGTACTCTGCTGCACTGTTTTATGTTCTATGTTTGAACTATATTTCATTAGCAAGGAGACCATTCAAGAAACTGTTGATCTAAAAATGTTGCTATCTTAGAATTAGCCATGACTTTGAGAATGATAATTTTCTGAGAGTTAATGTCAAGTTCCATTACTTTAGAAGGAGGAGAAGACAGCTCTTAACCAAACAAGTGAATCTTTGCAATTTGGATATCCCGATCAGATATTTTTAACATATTTTAAAGTAGCCTTTTATCAGTGAATTGAACTTGTACTTAGGACAATCTTGCCCGAGGATGGGCGGGGCCCTGATGAATAATTGAGGAAGCTGCACCGGATTTCTGTCCTCTTTAAAAGTAACTGTAGCTATTCATGACGTTAAAATGAAGTAGAAACACTGAACTTCAGTGCAGTAGTCTGCATCATTTCCAGTATATTAATGATGTTAATTCAAAAATCCAAAGCAACTTCACAAATTAAAATGTACTTACCAATCTAGGCTCATTATGAAGATAGTACCCTGGAGTAATATTGAATTTCCACATCATTCCTTGCGATATATACCTTAGAAATGGCACTACATGAAATAGATAGAGATCTGATTGTAGAAGCTTAAGATAGAAGTTTACTGTAAAGTAAGCAAAAGGCAAATGTTAGCCTTGTTAATGTACTGAGTGTCTTTCCCATGATTTGATGCTGACTACTCCAAAGTATGCATTACTAGTGGGAGGGCAATTTGTCAGAAGGTCACGATGTCACTAAACTTGACCCAGAGGGAGGAGACTCAGAATTGTAAAACTGGGAAAGCTCTTCTATGTGGAGTGGTTCAAGCCAGAGCCCTCATAAAATATGGAGCATCTTCCTTTAAAGGATCAGGTGAGTTTTGTACGATGCACACAGCCACATTCTCTTGATAATGCCTCATTCTCATTGATGAATTCCCTGCATCTGAAACACTCCCACCATGCGTTCCCTCTCTTGACATACCTGAGGTGGATAGGTGAACCACTTTAATGGCAAAAACTGCTCCATAAACCCAGGATGGCTCCTGATTGAACCACCTCTACTTCTTCCAACCCTGAGAGAAAAATGTCACAGAATTTTGATCCAATTGTTTAATCAAGTTTGTATTGCAAGAGGTCTTGATAAGGCTGGCCCACACTTTGCTACTAGGCTCACTTTTAGTCACCAAGAGAAGGAATATATTTAACTCAAGGAGTTTGTGCAAAAAGACCCACAAAACTGGTCTCAAATAGTGATGAAGACTGAGCATGAAGGAGGCAGGATGGAGAGGCTTAAGTTATGCATTATCTGTGCAAATCATGGTAATGCAAAACCCCATTTCAAGGCATACTTAAATACTAATTCAGCTGCATTGAGTATGATAACCAAAAGGAAAGGGCTTCTTATTTGGTACAACTTTCCGGAAAGGTTGGTAGAACTGAAAACTTGGGATTCGTTCAAAAATGAATTTGATTATCTCACTAGATCTTGTTTGATCATGCCATGGGGCTGTTACAGGTTGATTACAATTCCATTCCCCATCGGAACCATCGTTCTGATAAATACACTGACGCAGGCTGACATTGTTGAACTGTCATGAAATAGCTTGGGAAAAAACTGGAAGCGAAATGTTTTGATCTGTATGGCTACAGGGTAATGGAGTTTGCTTTCATGTCAGATGCCAGATATGGATTGTTCCCTGATAAAGGCAGCTGTCCCAGCTGACGTAATTTGTTCAGTAAGTACAGTAGAGATGTTTGTATGAGGGAATTCTGCCATATCTCAGATGCTCCACCTCAAGCTCTTCCTTTCCCAAAAATCACAAATACAAATGAAGCAATAAGCGAGCACAGGCACTTATCTCAGGCATGCTGAATGCAGTTGACTTTTTCAACAAGAAAATTGGGTAAATGACATGGAATCATATTTTATTAAAGAGAACGGAAATAAAAGTGGCCTTTAATCATGTGGTGAATGAATCAGAATAAACTCTGCTAAAAGAGGCCTGTAAAACATAAACCAGAGAATTTGCTGGTCTAATCCCAGTTTTGGGAGCAGACACTTAACATATTTCACCTCTCAGCAGAAGAGTAAATGGCTTATCACTTTCCTGTTGATTGTCAATTGATCCAGGTAATGACAATAATAGACATTTGCTCACAGCTGCGATATTATTAGTTTTATAGTGAGAGATACTGTATAAGAACAATGGTTTTGTGTTCAGACAAAAGCCTTAATAAAGAATATCTCTATAAGGTTAACGGATAGATTAAATGCTCTGGGACTCAGACAGTTGTTAGGTAATGTGCAATGCTTTGTGATTATCAGCCTATGTTTGACCATTTCATGTCAATGTTAATGATCCTATAACACAAAAAAATCTGAGAACATTTCAATGAACAATAAATTTAGTATGGAAGTATTAAATTACTCCCATGTGTAGAGAGGTCAGTCACTTGCCCAGCATAAAATAATAGTTGTTTTATTTGATATGTAATTTCCCATTAAATATTACCTCAATAGTGCGATCTGCAAAGTAAATTTCAGCAATAGAAAACATTAGTAAATTAAATCATCAAAATGTAACCATTGTTAATTTATAATACTCTGAAGTATCACTATCATTTAGGGCAAAATATTTCAGTGTTTGAGCATTGTTTTGCTAATAGAAAGGCTTGAGTACTTTATAATTGCGTGCTGGTATTAGCTATGGTTAATAGGGACTCAGTCTTTATGGAGTGCACATAATCAGTTAGTGATGCTTAGAGGGCATTACTAACTAGCTACACAAAAGAAGAAAAAAATAAGTCAAAGCAATTCCAAAATGTTTAGGAAATAATAGCTTCTGGAGCATAAATCTTATTGATGGCAGATAAAATAGCCACCACGAGCTCTGAGCGCATTAGCTGCCTTGTTATTATCTCAGGGTTTTTCATCATTCTGAGGGCAGACCCTATGTTTGATTTCTTTGAAGAGAGCAGCAGGTAGCTTTGGCAGCCAGGGTCAGTGCACTGACCAGCCTTGAGCTCCATTGTGCGGGCTGTACGCAGCATGTTGCCTGCAGATGTGAAAGGTCACTCTCCAACAGAGGCTCCATACCTGAGCTTTTGTTGCGAGTGCCAGGGAAGTCTGAAATCTGATTTTTTTTTTAAATCGGAAGGCTGCTTACTACTGCTTCGCCCAAAAATATTTAACCGTTGACATTCCATTTAAAAAATATAACAGGTTGTTTCTGATCTTAAAAGAACACTTCAAACAAGCTAACATTTTTAATGTCTTGTAAACTACAAAGAAAGATAAACAACTTAAATCCTACAGTTTGCAACAAATACCCAGAGTATTTTGATAGTTTTAAAGTTTGAATATTTGTTACAAAATGTTATGGATTCACTTATTTAATAAGTGTTTTGCTAATCTTTATTAGTTTTGTCCACAATTGATGAAGAATGGCTTTGCTTTATTACGTTGTGTTTCACAGCACCTTGAGGGAGAAAGTCTTCCAAACACACATGGAAATCTGAGGCATAAACTGTACATTCATTTCCAATGTTGGCTGCCAGATGTGCTCACCTCACATGTTCATTTCCATTGAGTCCAACGGAACCAAACACACAGATTTGAAAACTGTGGCCATTAATCACTTGTGTTTAATGCTAGCAACCCAAGAAATTTCTTCCCCAATTTCTTCATTCCACTTGGACTAACTTGTTAAGTCTTTGCAACAGACTATTTTAGTTTCATTTGAAAACAGCATTGTTTAATTTCTTTAGCTTAATTATGTATATAGAGTGCTGTGAGCAATTTGCAACCTGACATTTATTTTGAGATTTATATTATATTTCGGAACTAAACCCTTAAGCTCAAGGGTCTATTGAAATAAAGAGCAAATTCTATTTTGAAATTAATAGCAGCTCCTTCTTACTGGCCTAATCAGAGGCTGCTGACTGATTGCAATGAACAGCATGAGACTCCCATGAAGTGAACTCTCAGCGTGAGGGAGAGGAGAGGTTGTGCGGAGGTTACAGGTACTTTTCATACTGCCAGGCGGGAAAGCTCCAACATCCTGCTGCTAGAAATTTGTCTGCGCTGCTGCCATCAAATTTCCCTCAAAAGCCAGACACTAAAGTCTGTGACTGGGGGAGATTTGTTGATATGATAACTTGATTAGTCCTGGACAGATGACACAGTGGCAGAGAGCCAGCTCAAAAGAATCTGTGCTCCTAGCCCTTAACCTCTCCTCAGGAGATGACAAATTATATCTGTTAAATATATCAGACCCCTGGTATCAAACAAATAAGTTTTCTGTTAAATTATATGCCAATCATAGGGTCCTAAGCACAACAACATAAAAGTATTTCAATGTTAAAAGTAAATAAATCCTCTAAACCATTTTATTAAATTAACACAAAATCTTAAAAAACATTTAATTTTTTAAAATACACATACTTAGTAGTAAAGTATGTTTCTGAAAAAAGAGTATTTTTCTTGTTTGTTTTGACCTTGAATAAAGATGCATTGAACATCATTATTTCGATAAATTATTTAAATTTATAATCTCTTTAATGACTGTAACCTAATATGAAACTCCATAGCTTAAATTAAATTTTATGAATAAATGTTGTACATTTATCATTGGACAATAAAAATTTACAATGTAAAGATGGACATCCTTTCACACGTAGGTCAGCTTTACAACTGAATATAAAGGGATTTGAATCCAATGTAATAGTTTTAGGCACATTCTCCTTGCTTGGTTCACTTTATTCAACCTCTTATGGGATTCTCATCACCTCAGCACAATCCCTTGTACTCAGCTGTTGTTTAAAATCTCCCCTTGTATCTCATCTGAACACCCATGCATTGCATGTGTATCCAAGTAATAAAGATTAATTTGTATTTCATATAGTGCAAAATATATAGCATAAAACACCCAAAGACCCTTCAAAGGAGTTATCAGACAAAATATGACAAGGAGCCACATAAAAAATGTATTAGAACGAGTACCAAAAAGATTGTCAAAAAGGAGTACTATAATTTTTGTTTAATAAAAGAGAAAAAAGGTGCAGAAATAAATTTAAGGACCTAATATACAGGTTGGCTATTTGAAACTGGGGTATAAAATTAACTTCTCCTCATAGAAGGTGGACCTCTAGAATTGTCTACCTTGAAAGATTATGGAAGATAATTAATTGGAAGAGGAAGTAGTTGTTTCTGAAAGATTAGGAAATTGATTGTTATAGGGTACTGGGGCACTGACACAGATTAGAAGCTGAGACCTGGGATAGATCGGAATCAAAATAAATTAGTTAACTTTGTGGCAGCAGTACAATGTAATACATGCAATAGAAAGAAAAAGAAAACTGGGAATTACAGTATATATATACTGTATTTAAATAAATAGTGGATGGTAGGAAAGGCTTGAGAGGCTACTATTTTCTTATGAACTCTTTAATGAAGAGGTACTCATCTTGGTTAGTAAAAAGAGCGGGAAAATGATTTTATTCATTGCTACAAGAATTGTACTGCTCTGTGTGATGTTAAAGCTTTTCAATAATTCGTGACAGAGGCTGTAATTTATAATTTTCAATTCTGAAGACTGAGGGTTATCAGAGTAATTTAAAAATATAGTTACAAATAAATCCTTATATGAGTATGTTTAGATAGTATAATTGCTGGTAAATCTTGAGAATGGCATTGGCTGCGAGCATTTAACTTTGATATATACATGACATTTGGTGAGCACTCCGTGCTAATGAAACTAAGTACTATTCTATCATCTTATTAATATTATTGAAACTTATTTCACAATGCACATGTGATCTCTTATGTGACTACTAAAAACTGATTGAATGCCACTTATAATATAGCTAAATTTATTTCTCCAAAGGACAGAATCTTTGCCCAATTTCTTATTATTTCAACTAAAAAAGGTGTCTAACTGGACAGCAAATATTACAGGCAGTTCACCATTCGGTATTCCCATCAGGGAGCAGCTCAAGCAGGAGTGGGCAGAGGAAATAATAAGCGATTAGTTCATGCCTTCCTGAAATGATGATAGTTTCTGCAAGAACCACTACTCCACCAGTCTTAAATTCCTCCTGAGCATATTCCCAAAGAACTATTGATTCAGCTCAGTCTTTATTGATGATTATGCCAAACAAAATTCTTCTGAAATGTCAGAATTTAGCTTGTCAAATTAGAATCTCTCATAATTATAGTAGTCAATCATAGATCATCAATCACTCAGGATGTTTGTCCTCACAAACACATCTGCCACTTATAGTCAACTTCAAAGACGTCAACGGTACACTCAAACCAAGTTTCAAATAGATCAAAACTGAAACAAGTGACATCTAAGAATTAAACCCCTTGGGAATGATGCAACTCAAATCCTGCATGTGTAATCCTGATTGCTGCATATGCATTGCAGAAACAATGAGTACCACTAGTATTGGCCTTATATTTGACTGGATCAATAAAACAAACTCCAATGCAAAATGTAATTGACACTTTGATCACAATACCATCATTTCAATAGGTTTCAATAGGTACATTTAATAACAGAGAAATGTACACAATATACTCCCTTAAATTCTTTCTCTTCGCAAACATCCACGAAAACAGAGGAGTGCCCCAATGAATGAACGACAGTTAAATGTTAGAACGCAAAGCAACCCCCCAGCAGCCCCCTCCCACACACGAACAGCAGCAAACCAACGACCCCCCCCACCAGCAAAAAAGCATCGGCACCCCCCACTCAGCACTCAAGCATGCATCAAAACATCAATAAAGACACAGACTTTCAGTACCCCAAAGACTATTGGTTGACTGGGTAATCTGACATACCACAGGCTCTCTCTCTCTCTCTCCCTAATAAGGGGAAAAGAGGTGTCCCCATTTCACAGCGAGAGGGGAGGCATAACAAAACAACTCCTTGCTTTATGGTGTTTTAAAATTCTGTTGTGTTGCTTTTTCCGAGCTCTGTGCCCAAAGAACTTCTGTCTCTGGGCACACAGCCAGTAGCCTGCTCGTTGCTTACGATCTTCCGTGTACTCCCATGACACACCAGGCGACAGCACCGACCTCGAGTCTGCCCGCCTCCAGAGCCACAATAATCTGGCACCCTGAAGGCGCACTAGTTTTCCATGCCGCATCCTTGGCATATCGAAAAGCGGCCGGTTGTGAGAACCGGAGAGCGGGTTCCATTTCCACAAAGTACTGATGTCTGTGTGTAACTCCAGGTCAGGGTCTTCAAAAGAACCCTGAAAAGGGAAAAAAGAGGTATTAAAGACAGAAATAGAAATAGTCAATGTTATCATCAATAATAGTTCATCTAGGTAATTTTGATGGCATAATTACTTCCTATAAACTTTAGTGATAGCATGAAAGATACTGTATGCTTTGCTTAGCACATTAATAAGCAGCATCTTTCTACCACTCTCAAACAATAAGTTTGTATCATCTGATATAACATTTTCCTTTGGATGCTCTTGTAGCTCAAGATAGTTTCAGAAAGTGAATGATCATTTTCTGGATTTCCTTGTCAGTGGCCGAAAGAGAGGAAGGAGGACTCCAAGCCAGGCTAAAACAGCGGGCTGTAAAAGTTACTCTACCCAGAATCTTCAATAGTTCAATAGTTCCATTTAATAGTACAGAAACGTGCACAATATAGATCCTAAAATTATTTTTTCTATGCAGACATCCACAAAAGCAGAAGAGCACCCCAAAGAATGAGTGACAGTTAAAACATTAGAACCTCAAAGCCCCCCAACTCCACACCCCCACGCACAAGCAGCAGCAAAGCAATGACCCTCCCCCACCCCACACACACCCGCTTCCGAAAAAAAAGCATCAGCACCCTCCACCTACCAAGCAAGCAATAGCAAGGCTCCCAATAAAGATCATGATCTGCAGTGCAACAAAAATAATTGTTCACCTGACAATTCGATGTCCCACAGGCTCTTTCTCTCTCTCTTTCTCTCTCCCTCCTTAATAAAGAGAAGAGGTGTCCCCTTTCACGGCAAGAAGGGAGACATAACAAATCAACTCGCGGATTTACGTGTTAAAAGTCTGTAGTGCCACTTTTTTTTTCTGAGTTCTGTGACCCAAGAATTGGCAACAATCTCTCACCCACCAACCCAGCAACTTTAAATTCCTCAGTGTTATTTCAGAAGGTTTATTTCAGATCTAGCATGCAAGTGCCATTACAAAGAAAGCACGACAGTGACGCTCTTAGAAGTTTGCACAAACTCGACATGTCATCTAAAACTCTGACTAACTTCTATACATGTGCGAAGGCGAGTATATTAACTGGTTGCATCATGACCTGATATGGAAGTACCATTGCCCTTGACCGGATAAGCCTATAAAAAGTAGTGAATACAGCCCAGTCCACCGCAGGAAAAACCCTCTTCGCTGTTGAGCACCTCTGCATGGAGCACTGTTCCAGGAAAGCAGCGTCCATCATCGAGGAACCCACCACCCAAGCCATGCTCTCTTCTCACTGCTGCCATCAGAAAGGAAGTACAGGAGCCTCAGGACCTACACCACCAGATTCAGGAACAGTTTTTTTTCCCCCTTACCCCTTGAAGCAGATTTCCCTGTAACTACCTGGATTTCCTCTGGTTTCCTCCTAAATTTCAAAGAAAAATGGTTTAGACTTAGGAAGTTGTAGACGTGCTATGTTGGCACTGGAAGCCTGGCGACACTTGTGGGCTGGCCGCAGCACATCCTCAGACCGTTGCTGTTGGCCGTTGGCACAAACAGCACATATCACCGTATCGAGTGACATTTTGATATACAGTACATGTCACAAATAAAGCTAATCCTGAATCATTATGTCAGTGCTGATGGTTGAGAAGGTTTCGTGAAGTTAGCACGTTGTTAGAATCTCAGTAAACTGATACTCTATCTTCAATAAGTTACAAGGAGGAACATTTATCTCCAAGAAATTTACAAAACTGCTTGCAAGTTTGATCAGGAATGTCCCGATGTCTTGGTTTCTGGTTGATTTTAAATTTCAGAGGCAAATTGTGTGATTTACTTCAACATTGTTACAACTTTATTCTGTTTGATACCTTAATTTTGGATGCATTTCAGAAGGCTTTTAGTTTCTGATTCTTCATTTTGATCACAGGTTAAATTTTCCATCACAATGACCTCTTACAAAAATTCTAGTGCCTTGTATGAAGAGATTTATAATGCCTTTTGAGCAAAACAGGGACAGTATAAAAAAAAAGTAATCGTTTATCACCTAATTCCTAAAAATGAGGAACAAATGGCCTAACCTTAACTGGGGGATGGGGTTGTGGACTGACATGGTTGAGGGCTGAAGAAAGAGAAGAGGACAGGGTCATCTGCTTGAACAAGCCAGTAGACATATTAGATAAACAAACTGAAATATATTAGACATAGTATTGTGAATAACACATGCAAAATGCTGGAGAAACTCAACAGGTCAGGCAGTTTCTGTGGAAATGACTAAAATAGTCAACATTTCTGGCTGAGGTCTTTCTTTAAGACTGAAAAAGAAGGGAGAAGAGATAAAAAGGTAGGGGGGAGAGGGAAAGAGGGCTGGGTTGAAGGTGATAGGTGAAGCCAGGTGGGAAAGGTAAAGGGCGGGAGAAGAAGAAATCTGATATGAGAGGAAAGTAGGCCATGGGAGAAAGGGAGGAAGGCGGGGCACTAGGGAGTGGTGATAGGCAGGTGAGGAGAAGAGGTTAGGGACCAGACTGGGGAATAAAAGGAAGAAGAGGGTGAAGATGGAAGGGAAAAAAATTATCAGAAGGAGAAATCTATGTCCGTGACATCTGATTGGAGGCTCCCTAGATGGAATATGAGGTGTTACTCTTCCACCCTGAGAGTGATCTCATCAAGACAATAAAGGTGAAATGATCCGATATGTCAGAAAAGGAATGGGGATAGAAATTAAAATGATTGGCCACTGGGAAATTCTGCTTTTGGCGGATGGAGCAGAAGCGCTTAACATTGAGGTTCTCCCACAATTTATGTCGGGTCTCATCAATGTGCAAAAGGCTACAATGGGAGCACCAGATAAAATAGACAGCACCAACAGATTTGCAGGTGAGTTGTTGCCTCATCTGGTAGGATTACTTGGAATGGAGTTTAGGGAGGATGTAAATGGGCAAGTGCAGCTTATATCTTGCTTGCAGTGATATGTGCTAGGAGAGAGATTAGTGGGAAGGGATGAATGGACAGAGGAATCACAGAGGGAGCAATTTCTATGGTAAACGGAGAGTGGGGGGGAGGTAAAGATGTGTCTGTTGGTAGGACCTTGTTGAAGATGACTGAAATTGCAGTGGGAAGATGGGTTGAGTGCGCTTATCCAGGAAATGGAAGAGATGTGGGTGAAGGCAGTATCAACGGTAGAGGAAGGGAAACCCCATTCTAAGGTGGACACCTCTAATGTTCTGGAACATGTGGCAAAGACCAAGGAACTGAGAAAAGGGAACAGCATTTTTACAGGAGACAGGGTGGGAAGAGGTATGGTCAAAATAGCCATGAGAACTGGTAGGTTTATAAAAGATGTCAGTAGACAGTTTGTCTCCAGAGATGGAGACAGAGAGATTAAGAAAGGGGAGGGAGGTGTCAGAAATAGACCAAGAGAAATTAAGGGCAGGGTGGGAGTTGGAGGCAATCTTGTTGAAATTGATGAGTTTAGCATGGGTGCATGAAGCAGCACCAATGCAGTCCTTAATGTAGCACATGAAGATTTGGGGAGCATTACCAGTGAAGGCACGGAACAGAGATTGTTCTACATAGCCAACAAAAAGTCGAGTATAGCTAGTGCCCATTGCTACCTCTTGAGTCTTGAGAAAGTGGGAGGAGCTGAAGAAGAAATTGTTGAGAGTGAGGACTAAATGGAGAAAGGTGGTGGCGGAGGGGAACTGGTTGGATCTTTTGTTGAGAAAGAAGCAGAGAGCCTTAACACCTTCTTGTTGGAGGATAGAAGTGTTTAGGGACTGCACAGCCATGGTGAAAATGAGGTGGTCAGGGTCAGGGAATTGGAAGTTGTTGAGGAGATGGAGATCATGTGAAGTAACATGGATGTAAGTAGGAAGAGACTGAACGAAGGGGGCTAGGATAGTGTTAAGTTACTCTGACACGAGTTCAGTGAGGCAACAGCAGGCAGAGACAGTGGGCCTACCCAGACAGTCAGGTTTGTGGATTTTGTGTAGGAGCAGTGTGGGATAAGGGAACTATGAGTTTGGTGGCAGTGGATGGGAGCCCAGCAGTGACAATTGGCCTACCAAACTAAAATGTTATCCTGATTACTATTTTAATTTTGAACTAGGTGCAGATGCCACTTACTGGTCCAATGGACAAGAAGGCATGTTTTGGTTTAGTTACATGGTGCTGAGAATAGTGTTGGGTTCTGTAGAACAAACTGAGGCACTGATGTGTCAGGTATGATCTGTGTCCTTCTCCACCTCTCCCTTCCAACCAACACTCTTGGCTTTCCATTTTCTGGACTCAGAGGATTGCCATTATACCTTGTACCACTCATTCTGTACCCTGAATACTTCCTTTCTGCTTGCTGCCAGTGAGCACAATGCTCACAGATTTGATTTCACTATGGCAAAACCATGGCCAACAAGATGCACTACAAGTCAACTGTTTGGAAGCCGCACAGTTGCAATATCCATCCTCAGCTATCAGAGCGATTCCAAATTATATACATGATGATCACAGAATTCAAATGATGTTGAAAAGGGATTCCACTGATTCCAGTCAAAATTTTCCAAAACACATTATTTACATTCAGAAGCAAGACTAATTTTCCTTTTGCTAACTCAAGCTGAACATTTGACAGTATGATTGTGTTTGTGAACTTTGTTATATGTTATACTACAGGTATACTATATCTGTTTCATTGCTACCACTATTAAAGAGGTCCCATCAATCGCAACATCGACCAGTGTGAACAATTTCTAATCTTAAATCTTATCACGGAGCTTCTTGGCAAACCGTTTTACAGATGAAAGTAGATTTCAGGATGCCCGCAGAAAAATGGAATGGAATGAATTAGAAAGTGCAGAGTGCTCACCAATTTGTTCAGATCTCAGCAGACCATCTGGACATCCACCACTGCATCTTGTTGTGAGACTTCTGCTAAGCCTGGATCATCCAGTCCCAAGTCACCATTAATAAGTGGTCACGTTGAAATACATGCAGAATATACGTAACATCATTCAAACCCCATTGATATTCTTGCTGTTCCCAAGCTTCCAACACTGTCCTTGTTCTCTCAATGGCATCCTTGGCCTTAGATTTGTATCCATGAATGATGAAGGGGCAGAAGCTTGGATTTCTTCAGTACAGGTGTCCCCTGCTTTTCAAACATTCGCTTTACGAAACCTCACTGTTACGAAAGACCTACATTAGTTCCCTGTTTTTGCTAACAGGAGGTGTTTCTGCTGTTAAGAAAAAAGGCAGCGCGCGAAAAAAGCAGTGCGTGAAAAAACAACAGTGCGCACCCCGAGCAGCCGCTCTCCCCGGAACGGCATTCTAGCCAGCATTGCTTAAACACGTGCCTGTGAGCAGCCGTTAGCAAGATGAGCTCTAAGGTATCGGAGAAGCCTGAAAGAGCTCATAAGGGTGTTACACTTAGCATAAAACTAGACATAATTAAGCATTTCGATCGTGGTGAACAAAGTAAGGACAAAGTGAGTTTGACTTGTGGAAGTTGACGAAGATGATGTTGAAGAGGTTTTGGCATCCCATGACCAAGAACTGATAGATGAAGAGCTGATGCAATTGGAAGGAAAGGATAACAATTGAAACCAAATGCAGTAGCGAATGGATCGAAAGTGAAGTCCTCCAGGAACTGAACGTGAAGCAACTACATGAGATTTTCACTGCAATGATAAAGTACAATAATTTTGAAAGGGTACGTCAGTTTAGGGCATATTTACAAGATGGTTTGAGTGCTTACGAAGAACTGTATGGTAGAAAAATGCGTGAGGCTAGCAGTCAAGCATACTGTCGTTTTCAAGCCTTTCACATCAGCCACAGCAGACAACGAACCTCAACCTTCGACATCGAGGCAAGCAGACCTAGAAGAAGATGACCTGCCTGCCCTGATCAATGATGAGATGACACCCCAGTGTCCCACCACCCCAACCCCTGGGCTGCAGACAAATACCGATTCGCGGAGAATGCAGCGGTAGCCGGGTCACGAAGAATGCAGGGGTAGCCGGGAGGCACCCAACACATCTTTAAGAAAAAAGCCGAAATAAACAAGCCAATTAATTAGGCGCCGCCCGGCACATAAATGTCGGCCCAGATCAGAGCCAATTGCTGATTGCGTTGCCTCTGATCTGGGCCGACATTTACGTGCCCGGCAGCACCTAATTAACTAGCTTGTTTATTTCGGCATTTTTCTTAAAGATCTGCTGGGTGCGTTCCGGCTACTGCTACATTCTCCGCGGATCGGTATCAGTTCGCTGCCCGGAGGTTAGGGACCACTGCACCTCCGACGACTCAGCCTAACACACCATCATCAGTGTGCTCTGCGCTGCATTCTCGATTCCGTAAGTGATACTACACTGTACATACATTATTTCTACTTTATGTAGGCTGTGTATTTTTAGGTGTTATTTGGTATGATTTGGCAGCTTCATAGCTTAAAGGTTACTGGAGGGCGCTTGTGCTGTTTTTTTGCCGACGGCACTTGCGTGAGATTTTCTGGCCAAGAGCACTTGCGTGAGATTTTCGCTACGGAGAACAGTGTGGCAATGATTGTGGATAAGTATTTCTACTTTAATATAAGCTGTGTACTTATCATATCATTCCTTCTTTTACTATATGTTACTGGTATTTTAGGTTTTATGTGTTATTTGACATGATTTGGTAGGTTATTTTTGGGTCTGCGAACGCTCACAAATTTTTCCCATATAAATAAATGGTAATTGCGCCTTCACTTTACGACCTTCCGGCTTACGAACCGTTTCATAGGAACGCTCTACCTTCGCATGGCGAGGAAACCTGTATATCAATCCCATAGTGTTTGTTTATAAACATATCATAATACAAGTCTTCTGCAATTTAAAATTGACTTTAGGAGAGCTGATCTAGTGTCAGGATTCAGCCTCATTAAAATTAAAGTAGCAGGCCCCCAGTGCTTATTGATTGATAGCAGAGGGATATTTCTGCAGGAATATTAAAGGAATAAAGAGCATAAGCACATGGGTTGGGAAACGGACCAATGAGTAGCTGCTAGCAGGTGGGAAGATTTTTGTAGAATTAGTAAGAAAACTATTGCTTTATCAACCTCTACAAAGCAGTCAATTCCTCTCTAGTAGGGTGCTGACCATCCACAAAAATAGTATAGCAGCTCATCAGTACCACTTTGTGTTGGATCTCTGTTTAATTTCTGATCCTTGGGGTTCTTCCAGGAGTCAGGAATGATGAGCCATCTTAATTCCAAGATTTCAGTTTACTTTAGAGTACAAACGCACATACAAATACTGAGTGAACTAAGTAAAGAGCTGAGAAATGATGCCAAGGGGGAAATTAATGCTAAGGGGGTGAAAGACAAAAAACAAATATTGCACTTCTGAAAAATCTATTACTTTTATAGAAGATTGAACAGTACAGCACAGGAACAGGCCCTTCGGCTCACAATGTTACTCTGAACCAACTAAAAAGCAAATCAAAAACACCCAATCACTAATCCCTCCTACCTACACAATGCCCATATCCCTCGATCTTCCTTATATTCACCTGCCTATGCAAACACCTCTGATGCATTTGCCTCAACCACCGTGCCAGACAGCACATTCCAGTCATCCACAATTCTCTGAGTAAAAAACTTACCCTTCACGTCCCCCTTGAACATACCTCCTCTCACTTTCATGCCCTCTGTATTAGACATTTCATCCCTGGGAAACAGATACTCCTTGTCTACTCTGTCTATGCCCTTCATAATCTTATCATCCTCTATCAGATCTCCCCTTAGCCTTCACTGCTCCAGAGAAAACAACCCAAGATTATCGAGCCTCTCATGATGGCACATACACTCTAAACCAGGCAGTGTCCTGGTAAAACTCTTCTGCAAATAAGATAAAGAAATTCCTCAGATAGCAAATGAATTAGTTAATAGGCTACATAATTAAAACAATTACATCACGTGGATAATGTGCTGATACTTAGCCAATGAAAAATGAGAAAGGTGATAAATCGTTAGTTTAGTTGCTATACTGCTTTCTGCCAGTGAGTGTGAAAAATACATGAGTTTGTTAAAAAGTTCAAGTCTTATAAAAAATAATATTTAAAAAGAGACAGTAGTTTCCAACATTTGACAGCACCTCCCAAACCTGTCTTCTATGCTTAAAGGGATAGGGCATGAGAAGGACGCTATCAGAAAATTCCATCCCTTGCACATCATTCTCCCTCCAACCAAATCATAGCCCGGATTAGAATTATGTCACCTGTTGTTCATCATTGCTGGCACTTGATACTGAAGAAGCTCAGAGACCTCGGCCTTGACCCTGCCTTGTGCATCTGGATTCTAGACTTCCCGTCAGATTGCTGGCAAGTGGTAAGAGTGGGCTCCCTTACCTCCACTCCTCTGACTCTCAACACAGGTGCCTCTCAGGGCTGTGTACTGAGTCCCCTCCTTTACTCCCTGTATACACATGACTGTATCGCCACTAACAACTCTAATCTGCTAATTAAATTTGCCGATGACACTACACTGATTGGCCTAATCTCAAACAAAAGCAAGGTGGCCTACAGGGAAGAAGTCATCTCTCTGACACAGTGGTGTCAAGAAAACAACCTCTCCCTCAGTATCACAAAAACAAAGGAGCTGGTCGTGGATTACATGAGGAATGGAGACAGGATAACCCCTATTGACATCAATGGATCTGGGGTTGAGAGGGTAAACAGCTTTAAGTTCCTCGGCATCCACATCACCGAGGACCTCACATGGTCTGTACACACCAGATGTGTGGTGAAAAAGGCACAACAGTGCCTTTTTTGTCTCAGATGGTTGAAGAAGTTTGGTATGGGCCCCCAAATCTTAAGGACTTTCTATAAGGGTACAGTTGAGAGCATCCTGACTGGCTGCATCACTGCCTGGTATGGGAACTGTACCTCCCGTAATTGTAGGATTCTGCAGAGGGTGATGCCGACAACCCAGCGCCCTCTGTAGTTGTGGACTTCCCATGATTCAGGACATTTACAAAGACAGGTTTGTAAAAAGGGCCCGAAGGATCATTGGGGACCCGAGCCACCCCAACCACAATCTATCCCAGCTGCTACCATCCGGGAAACAGTACCATAGCATAAAAGCCAAGACCAACAGTCTCCGGGACAGCTTCTTCCACCAGGCCATCAGGCTGATTAACTCATGCTGATTTGAGTGTATTTCTATGTTACTTTGACTGTTCTATTTATTATAAATTACTATGATTGCACATTGCACATATAGACCGAGAAATAACGGAAAGATTTTTACTCCTCATGTAAACGAAGGATGTAAGAAATAAAGGCAATTCAATTCAATTCATTACCGAAGAACACCATTTGGTACCTTTACCATTTGAACAGTACCAGCTCAAGAAGGCAAAATTAATTAGGAATGAGCAATAATCATTTATCTAGTCAGCAACACGTTATACCATAAATTAACTTTAAAAAGGAAGTGAACCACTTACAGTAAACAATTAGTAGATTCTGGCAGGTCACGTTCTGCCCAGTACCACTGGCAGAATGTGACAAGTACAGCATCCATAAGTCTTAAAATCCAGAACTGCTTATGCCTCCTCTAACCAAATAGGACCCATTGGGGCTGAGCATACCTCAGGCATGAAATCAGCTTGCTTTAAAAGCTTTCTGTTATTGCCTTTCACAAACAAAAAACTAGCTTAGCACTGAGACAAACTTCCCTATCAAGTAAAATTCATTAGAGTTTAAAGTAATTTATCTGTAGTATGTGGTCACTGAATTCTTTGCTTCCATCTTTCTTGCCTTTGGGCAATGGACAGCTGTCCATGAAAGTCATATTCCAAAAAAACATTCCTAGGAAACCACCTCTTTTGGCACTTTCTGTCTCCTGCATTATTAAAGACTCATTTAGGATCTTCTTCTGCTTATTTTATAAACACAGCCAGTATCTTAATTTTCTATCATGCATGTGTCAAGAAATGTTGATAAAAATTAATTTTCTGTTTAGTTACTCACTTTTGGTTCCACATAAATCTGCAGAAATTAATTTAAATCTGTATATCGATAATTTTAGTGGTGATTTGTGAATTCTGTAAGGGTGAATTTTCATTACCCAAATGGCCATAATTTGAGGGTCACCTGTACTATTAAATTTTTCTCTGCCTTTTATTAATGATCACTTAATTTACATGCACCAATGTAAACGTTTTTCATTGACCAAAATTATTTCTTCAGCATTGATCTGTTTCCCAATAACTAATTTGATCAGGATTAGAATTTATTTCTAATATCTTTATTCTCAATCTCTCTGCGATCAGCAATGTGTGATAATTTAAATATGTTTTGTGTCATAGATTTCTAATTAAGGCAACATAATATTGTTCCATTATACCAAGCAGACATCCTGAAAATGTTTAAGGTTGATTTGAACTCACAATGGGCTTTCAAAAATCAAATTAACTTCCTATCATTGTCTGTCCACCTGTGACAGCACAAGGCCTTGCTGAAAAGTAATCAGCCAACCTTGTTACTGTGCAGATTGCCAACTTCCCATTCCAACAACAGGAATTTATCCAGGAAATGTCTGGTAGTTGGTGGAAAATCAAGCAGTCATTTGCTGGTTGCTGATGGGGCTCCAGTGATGTGCAGAGGCACAGGAAGCCAGGAACACTACTGCTGTTGGCTCCACAAGGAAAACTACCTGGAATAGCAAGTACTACCTCTGTACCCTTCTCAAGAACCATTGACTGGGTTATTTTAGCATGGATTGTACCTAGAGTTAAAAGAAACCAAGTTAAATGTTTTTTTTTTGCTAATAGGGAAGAAAAACACAGTTGATTGAGAGCTAGTGGATTTATTTTGCTGTTCTTACATTTACTTCAGCTTTGTTTGGATTTGAAGCTGAAAGGGATGATAAGCAAAAAGGAAATGGATGTTACATGCATGGGTGCTTTACAAAAAAATCTACAAAGTTCCTCTAAAATCATAATTGATGATCTAATTTAGATTTCACTAAGTATTAACTCTGTGTTTGTTCTAGATATTGCTGATGATTAGTGGTGTAGAATTCAGCTGCAGCTTACCCATGTAGCTTCTATAACTCTGAGTTAAAAAGTTAGGGGTGAAGTCTCATTCTCATAACTAGAGGGCAAAAGTCTAAGGTGACGCTTTGTACTTCTACCAGGTACAGCTTAGCAGCTTTCTTGAACAAATTAGTAAAGCAATTTTTTGTTTGTTCTCCCAGGTGACTGTAAGAGTTCAAATGCCATTATTTTGAAGAGTTATTGTTCACAAACTTCTGGCCAATGTTTATGTTTTAATTAACATCAATAGGAAACAGATTATTGATGATTATCACATTGTCCCTGTTGGAGTTAACTGTACATAAATGGGCAGCTTTATTTCTGATGACAGACTATACTTTAAAAGCTTTTCTTTGGCTTTAAAATGCTCCAGCATGTTGAAAGCTGCTATATCAGCTATATAAACAATGTTCCTGTGGCCATTGTGGAGTTTTATCTATTTGTGTTGACCTCATTGTTGTCAACTGCAACATGCAAATTATTAAATGAAATCAAGAATAATGGTCATAAGTTGTAGACATCATATATTTATAAGAGTATTTACCTTGAGTTCACACTGCCCTTACATGATAGATGATCCAGTTTGAAATGTGTTGTGGGGTGGTTTTGGTAATATTTTGCATGGTAATTATAGGATTTATTAAAAAGCATATTTGATCCAATTTTCTCAAGGAAATATTTAACAGGAAAATCTGATCGAGTACCTTTAGTGTTATTTTTATCATTAGTGCCCGTGAAATAAATGAATAAGCATTATCTAGCTTTGCTACTCTAACCACCTGCAATAATGAAATAATGTATTATTGCAGGTTGGTGAAATAAATCAGAAAGTGAAACAGTTTAATTAATTTGTCTTTCTTTCCTTTTTCCATTCATGGTTGTGAAGTCTATGCATGGCCACTTCAAAATGCACATGCTGTGGTTTAGTTGAAACATTGATCAGTGATGTTTATTGGCTGAGTAACATGTAGAACACATCTTATTTATCTGGATTAAGCTTGGACCTAACAGAGAAACATATACCTACATACACAGACCATATGGAGCGTGATAACTCAGACAATTGGGTTCACATTCTGTGTGTTACTAAACAACAGGGAGTTTTGAGTTCAGTAATGCTGAGAAACAGAACGAAAACACCCTTCAAAATGGGGTTTTGAAAAGGTTCAAAAGGCAGAAAACAAAGGCGTTCCTCAGTGTGTTTGAAGATACTCTCACTTTATTGTTGCTTTAAACTTTCCAAGGCCTCTGTGTAAAGAGAGGGGCTGCTAACGTTGCAAGTGGGAGTTTTAATGGTCTCTCCAGAACAATGCAAGCACATTCTGTGCAACCTCATTACCGAATCATCTGAAATGGATGAGGAACATTCCCACTGATTATCATAAATAGCATAAAAAAGTCTTTCATTGCAAAAGCAGGTTCCATCTGCCCTTCATGTGTCCTCACCTTAACTTTAAATAGTGAGTCACTCCCCCATGACAAAGAAGGATTTTTTTGTATCTGAACTCTATGCATGTACTCTTGAAAGTTATTCACTCCAATATAAACACCGTTACTGGTAAACTGAATGTTTATTCATTGGCCAGCCCACTTCTTTCATGGGACTCTTCATCAATTGTACATGCTTTGCCGTTTTTCTTCCCCATTTTCTATGCTCCCAAACATAGTCTAACCAGATTTTACCAGCAGCCTGAACTTTGCAAGTAGATATTTTACATCAATTGGCTTCCCAAATCATTTTCACACATTTGTATATTTGTAAAATATTTCACACTTAAACACAAGAATTCACTGAGATGCATCTGAAAAGTTCCATTTTGCAACACTTTAGCCTTCTTGTAAAAGTTTATGACTTAAAGATTTGACCAAAATAAGTACGTGCATATAAAATATGGTAAGCAATGGAGCAACATAGTCCCATATAAGAAATAAGAAACACGAGAAAGTCTGCAGATGCTAGAAATCCAAAGAAACACACACAAAATGCTGGAGGAACTCGGCTGGATAGGCAGCATCTATGGAAAAGAGTAAACATCTGCGGGGGTTGTCAATTGTGTCCGGCGCTCCCAAGGCAGCCTCCTCTATGTTAGTGAGACCCATCATAAATTGGTTGTCCACTTCATCAAGCACGTCTGCTAAATCTGCTAAAAGCAGGACTTCCCGGTTGCCAAGCATCTTAATTCCGATTGCCATTCCTGTTCTGACATGTTGGTCCGTGGCCTCTTATGCCACGGTGAGGCCTCCTTCAGGGTGGAGGAGTAACACCTCATATTCTGTCTGCGTAACCTCCAACCTGATGGCATGAATATCTATTTCTCCTGGTAAAAAAAATTCCCTCCCCCTCCCCTCTTCTTCTATTCCCCACTCTGGTCTCTCACTTGCCTATCACCTTCTTCTAGATCCCCCCCCCTTCCCTATCTTCTATGGTCCATTCTCCTAATAGATTCCTTCCTCTCCGATCCTTTAAGTTTCCTACATACCTGCTTTCACCTATCACCTTCTAGCTATCCTCCTTCCCTTATCCCCACCTTTTTATTCTGTTGTCTTCCTCCTTTCCAGTCCTGAAGAAGGGTTTCAGCCTGAAACATTGGCTGTTTATTCATTTCTATAGATGTTACTTGAGCTGCTGAGTTCCTCCAGCATTTTGTGTCTGTTGCTTAAGAAATGAGGGACATTTGGCCCTCACACTTGCTAAGCCATTCAACAAGACCATGGCTAATCTTTTACTTCAGCACCATCTTTTTAAAAAAAAAATCACTCTTGATTCTTGAAATCCCCAGAAATCTGTGCTCTGTACTGAACGCAATCCCTGACTCATCACTCTGAGCTAACGAATTCCAGAGACCTATTACCCTCTGGCAAAAGATATTTTTACTTATCTAAATATTAGGTGGCTAACCCCTTGTGACTGTGACCCATCCTTTTAAACTGCTTTTCCAGTGAAAACATCTTCCTATACCTGTTAATCCTTTTTAAAAAAAAAAAGTTGAATATTTCAATGAGATCAACTCTCATTCATTGAAGTTCCTCCTTGTACCTCACTTGGCACATCGAGCGGTAACCTTGCTGTTTCTTTAGCATTTGTCTGTTCTACAAGGCTGAGTTGCTAGCTGGATGCTCAACTCAGCACAGGTGGAACTCATGCAGGGTGCCCTCCGAATTCGAACCTAGGACTTCTCGCTCCGAAGTCTGCTGTGGATGTCACTACATCACTGGCACAGACGTTCTCAATCATTGAGGATATTTAAAGTGTAGATTAATGGGTTCTTGATTAGTAAGCCTATGGTGAGAAGGCATGAGAATGGGGTTGAGGGGGATAATAAATCAGCCATGATGGAATGGTGCAGCACACTAGATGGACTGAATGGCCTAATTCTGCTCCTATGTCTTGTGGTCTTATTCCCTCTGATGTCTGAACAAAGTGTGATCCAGACCCATAGCAATGTGGTTTATTCTTAAATAACTCATCTGAAATGGGCAACAAGTCACTTCAATTGTATTGAAGCAGAAAAATGGGCAAATCTGATAGCACTTAGGCACTGAACCGTTCTGGAAATGTCCTCATCGCAAACATCCAGAACAATTCAGTATCTAGGTTGCTTCTGTCAGATTTATCTGTTTTCTTAGTTTATTGTTAAGAGGCAAATCTCAGGAGAGTTGTTCCTCACAGTATACAAGCCACAGTCTAATGTTGGCATACCTACCTGAGGTTCTTAATAGTGACCTTAGACCCTCCAGGCATCAGTTTGCACAGTCAAAGAAGCCTCCTCCTCATTACCATCTATTGTCCTCCCACTGCTAACAAGTCACGCACTTTTTATGTTGAACAAAACTAGGAAGAAAGCAACAAGTAAGAAAGGGTTACATGAAGAGAGTAGAAAATAAAATATTTTCACTAATGAAGAGAATCAGAATCAGGTTTGGTATCGCCGGAACATATCATGAAATTTGTTTTGTGGCAGCAGTACGATGCAATACATAATAAATTACACTACTATAAATAATATTACTGTATATAAATTAGAAGTGCAAAAAGAGAGCCAAAAAAAAAGAAAAACAGAAAAACAATAATGAGGCTGTGTACATGGGTTCATTGTCCATTCAGAAGTTGGATTGCAGAGGGGACGAAGCAGTTCCTAAAACGTTGAGTATGTGTCTTCAGGCTCCTGTACCACCTCCTTGATGGTAGCAATGAGAAGAAGGTATGTCCCAGGTGATAGGGGTCCTTAACGACAGATGCTGCCTTTTTGAGAATTTAGTTATTGAATGTTTTAAGTAATCAAAGCCACATGTATGCTTGTAACATGTAGAGAAAAACCTTGAGAGAGATGAGCTTAACATGATCTTCCCAGCAGCAAAAATCTTACATAAGGCTTACTTTTGATAATTGCATTGCTTAGAATTTTACATTTGATTAAATATTCAACGTGGCAATCAAAGAAAGGGAGACTACTCTCTTTCACGGAATAATCATGGGTAATGATCATTAAAATTTATTAAATTATCTGAAGCATTGACTGCAAATTTGTCAAGTTTTAGCATCAGTCAACATCAGAAAAACACAGAAGAATAAGCTTCACTTGAACTCTCATCCTCTGTTATGGCCATCTATTGCAATATAGGATAACATATGAATTTGGTTTAGGTCTCTTTGTTACTTTTTCACTGGGATTCTGCACAGTAACCACTTTCCCATGTCATACAGTAACTGACAGTTCTGCTGAATGGAAAAACATCCTAAAATACCCATGATTAGATGGTTCAAGACTAACTGTGGTAGTTAATCCTGTTTCAGAGAGACCTGAACAGAGGTTAGCATTATTAGAAATAATATAAATGCATCACATGTACATCGGTGCTGGCAACTCAGAGGGCAGTCTATATTCAAGGTGTCGTGAGAAGTAACTCTTCCCCCCCCCCCCCCCACCGCCTTTAGAAATAAGTAGACAATGACCTGAGAGGAGTAAAAGCAGTTTACAGTACTGTGTACCGGGTGCTATTAAAGGTCATTAATGGTCACAAGTGGTGTCTGCTGGTACTGGGGAATAAGGAAAACTCAACTAAGACACAAGTTTTAAACAAAATAGTAAATTGGGTGGATATGCAGCAAGTCAGGCAATATGAGCTGTGAGAGCATATCAGGTCACAGATTTTCATCAATTCTGGTTTTTTAATTAAGAAGTTTTGTTATATTTTGTAGGATGAAGAAAAAGAGGAATCCCGCCCCCCCACATCACTAAACAGTAAATACATATGGTAGTGAAGCAAATGAAACTGGATTTTGCAAGCTGACTACTGTACGTTATGCAGTTACTAATATGCTTCACGGATATCTTCAAGGAGCGATGCCTCAGAAAGGCGGTGTCCATCATTGAGGGTCCCCAGATCCCAGGTCATGCCTTGTTCTCATTTCTGCCATCAGGAGGGAGGTACATAGCCTGAAGGCTCACACTCAATGATTGAGAAACAACTTCTTCCCGTCAGCCATCCAATTTCTGAAAGGACATTGAACCCATAAACATTAACTCATGACTTCTTTCATTTCTATTTTTGCACTACTTATTTAATTTAATAATTAAACTATACTTTAGTTCCATTTTTTCTCATTATTATTATGTATTGCATTGTACTGCTGCAAAGTTAACATGACATATGCTGGTGATATTATACCTGATTCTGAGGCAGGGGCAATCCACCTCTAATAAGCTGGAGTCTGTCTGACAACCTGTCTGTGCTTGCTGATTGTGCAGGATCAGTAAGTTTCTTTCAATGCATGAAGGGTCCACTCAAGTGCAGAGTCACTTTTTCTGGACACGCGCAGCTGCATTCACTGTCTCTCTCTCTCACTGACTCCAACAATACCATTCCTCCTCTCCCTAGTTTCTGACAGCTACAATTCAATACCAGGCTCAGTAAAGTTCAAAGCTTGTCTACATTCTTTGCTCATGGCAGCAATTGCTCCTCCCTTTAAATTGATTCATCCCTTCCTATGAGGAGTTTAAGTGGTCCTGAATTTTGAACCCTCCCAGCATGTCTAGCCCACTGTCTAGACACACACTTGTGTTATCTACCAATATATGGAAAAGCTGACTTTGATAAATAGGCATTCTTGGATTGAGTGATGAAAAAACAAACACAGAACAGTAGAATTTAAGTTCTGAAATAATTTGTCAATCACCGAAGCGACGCAATGAAATGGATCACTTTGAAAATGAGAGTGCGGTGCTAAGATGCACCATGACAGAATTCTGTATCAAGTCTGGAAAATACTGTAGCAAATAATTTAGTAAACGTATTAGTGTAGGGTTTCTGAGTGGGAACTGACTCAAAGCTCGAAATGACACAGAGGTCTCATATTGTGATTTTGATTCACAGAGATTTCAGGACTATTCTGGCTTTTCAAGGGCAGTACGAATAAATAAAATCTCAAAATCTGATAAATTGAGGATTTTATGCAAAGATAGTTCAACTGAAGTTCAGTCAAGTGAAAAGATGAACATTAACAAAACAGATTATCTGGCATGTTATAGTATTTATAAGTTCTTGTTCTACACAACTTTCCTACACTACAAAAATATTGTCAAAATATCTAATTGTTTAAAAAGTTATACAGCATAGCTTGAGATTGAGAAAGGCACATGAAAAGTGTAAATTATTTAGTCAAATTCTTGTTGACTTCATATTCTTCTGAGGAGACTAAAAATATGGTTTAACCCCAGATACAGAGCTGTACTTGAAAAGGTGAAAAATGTTACCAGTTTCAGGCAGAAATTGTACTTCCTTGAGGTGAAAGTAATTGTGGCTGATTTTTCATACGTAGCTTTGTCATTGTGGTTAATGCTTTGAAGTCTGTTTGCAGATGGGCAGCACGTGTTTCACCCACATCTCTGTAATTTGAGAAGCAGATAAGTGTCGAGGTCATTTTACAGTGCAAAAGGAAACTGGAAGGATAATACAACCTGAGGATTTGTCAAAGAAGGAATATGCGGGACAGACCAGAATTTCGATTGCATTAGGCCTACGGTGTTAAAACTGCTTTTTGGTTTAGATTTATAGCTGAATATTGAAATAATGTTGAATTATAACATAACCATAGTATAATTTGTTGTTAAACTTACAAGGATATGTTTGATTGTCGTTTGAACTTGCTTAGAATTAATTGTTTGACTTAAGACTAATTATATAAAATACTGTGACATATTAATGACTAAAATGGCATCCTACGACTTGTGACTATCACAAAGATTTCTTGTTTTGGACAATCTTGATTTTTCTTATGCTTATTTAGTGATACAGCATGATGTAGGCCCCTCTCACCCTTTGAGCCCGACAACCCCAATTTAACCCTAACCTAACCACAGGATAGTTTGCAATGACCAATTAACGTAGCCAGTATGTTTTTGGATTGTGGGAAGAAATCAGAGCATCAGAGAAAACCCATGGGGAGGATATACAGAGACTCCTTACAGAGGATACCAGAATTGAACTCTGAACCCCAACACCGAACTGTAACAGTGTCACGGTAACTGTTATGGTACCATGTCACAGGGTCAAGAGAGTTGCTTCTTTAATAGATTGGTAACATATACTTTGGTGTGTAGTATTTGTTTTTACACAGAAGTGTTTAATATGAATATTTTTCCATCTTATTTGCCAATTTCAGTGCAGGTTTGGACTGATAAGTTCAATGAGCACAGACCATTAGGAAGGGAAAAAAGACACAGTTGATGCTACTTAGCAGATCTGATTTTCCTTGTGAATTCATTGTTCAAGTACATTTATTATCAAAGAATGTATAAATTATACAACGTTGAGATTTGCTTACTCACAGGAAGTATAATTTATACATTCTTTGATAATAAGTGTACTTGAACAAGATACATTGCAATACAACAAGTCTTGAACTTTGTCTCACTGCACTAAGTTAGCTATTTTCAAACGTTATTTTTTCTTTCAGGTATGAAAGGTCAACAGCCTCAAATCCCAACAGTTTCTCTCTCCACATATGCTGAGTGACCTGCTGAACATTTCTCATGTTCCCTTTGCACAGAACTAATACATCTGGATGTTCCTGAGCCCTTCTCCTCAATCCTTGGAGAAGTTTGAAATTTCAGTTTAGTTTGATAAGTTCCTCAGATGATTTCTAGGCTAAATATTCTTTCATATCAGTGGAATTTTTGAGAAGTGTCCATTATGCTTTAGCACATTACTTCTCTAATTACTAGGGAGAGGATGCTTGGGAAGCTAAAAGGTTTGAAGGTGGATAAGTCATCCAGACCAGATGCATGGTTCTGAATGAGGTTGCTGGGAAGATTGTGGAGGCATCAGTAATGATCTTTCAAGAATCACTAGATTCCGGCATGGATCCAGAGGACTAAAAAATAGCAAATTTCACTCCACTCTTCAAGAAGGGAGAGAGACAGAAGAAAGGAAATTATAGAGTAGTAAGCTTGACTTCAGTGGTTGGACAGAGTACACCCCCCCCCCCTCCATATACATGGAGAGAAAGTGGAAAGTGTGGAAAACCTGAAGTTCCTTGGAGTTATGTTGTCAAAACAGCTGACATGGACCACCAACACCTCACTGCTTGTTTTTTAAAAAAAAAAAGGCACAACAAAGACTTTTCTTCCTCAGAAAGCTGAAACAGGCCAAACTCCCACAAAGGCTGTTGCTTAACTTCTACAGAAGCACAATTGAAACCATCCTGACCAACAGCACCACAGTGCAGTATGCCAGCTGCACAGCCGCTGAGCAACAAGACCTGCATCGCGTGGTGAAGGCAGTCCAGCGAATTGTCAGGATGGGGCTCCCAGGACTGGACACCATCTATTCCAGCAGACTCGGGAGGAAAGTAATCAGCATAACCAGAGACACCACACACCCCGGCCACTCCCTGTTTGACCCACTGCCGTCCAGCAAAAGGTTCAGGACACTAAAAGCCAGAACAAATAGACTGAGGAACAGCTTCTATCCCAGAGCTGTGGCCTCCATCACACCACTCCCACAGAACAATGACTGAAATTGTGAGCACACACACATGCACACACAAGGACTCAAAATACTTGCACTAACGGCACTTTGTGCATTACTGTGATCTTCTGGTGCTGCTGCTACTTATTTTCTGCTACTTATCTATTTAATACTGTTTTTCTATTACTGTCTTGTTTTTATCTACTGCCCTATTTAATTGCCTGAGAGGAAGCCAAACAGAGTTTCATTGTACCTATGTATAATGATGATAAAGACCATTCAATTCTGTTCAAGTTGTTGGAGTTGATTGTTAAGGACGAGGTCTCAGGGTACTTGGAGGCACGTGACAAAGTAGACCAAAGTCAGCATGGTTTCCTCAAGTGAAAATCTTGCCTGAAAAAATCTGTTGGAATTCTTTGAGGAAATAACAAGCAAGAAGGACAAAGGAGAGCTGGTGGATATTGTGTACTTGGATTTTCAGAGGGTGCCACATGAGGCTACTAAGCCAGATAAGAGCCCATGATATTACAGGAAAGATATGAGCATGGATAGAGGATTGGTTGGTTTGAAGAAGGCAAAGAGTGGGAATAAAGGGAGCCTTTTCTGGTTAGCCGTTGATGGCTACTGGTGTTTCGCAGGGGTCGGTCTTGGGACCACTTTGTTTTTATGTTATATGTCAATAATTTGAATGACAGAATTGATGGCTTTGTGGCCAATTTCATACATGATACAAAGATAGGTGAAGGGGAAGTTAGTGTTGAAGAAGAAGGGAAGTTTCTCAAGGAATTAGAATGGGCAAAGAAGTGGCAGATGGAATAGTGGCAGGATGCACATGGGCATACACTTTGGTAGAAGAAATAAAAGTAAAGACTATTTTCTAAAAGGGGAGAAAATTCAAAACCTGATGTGCAAAGGGACTTGGGGGTCCTTGTGCAGGATTCTAAAAAAGTAAACTTGCAGGATGAGTCGGCGGTGAGAAAGGCAAATGCAATGTTAGCATTCATTTCAAGAGAGCTAGAATATAAAAGCAAGGGTGTGATGCTGAGACTTTACAAGGCACTGGTGAGGCCTCACTTGGAGTATTGTGAGCAGTTTTGGACCCCATATCTAAGAATGGAGTGCTGCTATTGGAGAGGAGTTCAGAGGAGGTTCACAAGAATGATTACCGGAATGAAAGGGTTAACATATGAGGAGCATTTGATGGGTCTGGGCTTATACTCACTGGAATTTAGAAGAAAGAAGAGGGTTCTGATTGAAACCTTTTTGAATGTTGAAATGTCTTGATCTGGGGTTCCCAACTTTTTCATGCCATAGACCAATACCCATTAAGCAAGGGGTCCCACGAGTCACCGAATGGGAATCCCTGGATTATATATATAGAGATCTGGAAAGGATGTTTCCTCTGGTGTGGGAGTCGAGGACCAGAGGGTACAGCCTCAGCATACAGAGATGTCCATTTAGAACAGAGATGAGGAGGAATTTCTTTAGCCATAGGGTGGTGAATCTGTGGAATTCATTGCCACAGAAAACTATGGAGGCCAGGTCTTTGGATGTATTTAAGGCTGAGGTTGATAGGTTCCTGATTAACTAGGGCAAGAAGTGTTAAGAGGAGAAGGCAGAAGTATGATGTTGAGAGGGAAAGTGGACTAGGTATGATGAAATGACGGAGCAGACTCAAGGGGCTGAATGGCCTAATTCTGCTCCTATCTCCTCGTCTTATGGACAATTTTTCTTTAGCCTCCCGAGGAACTAGCTTTCTTGGCCTTAGGGTCAAAACGTTTTATCTCGGACAGGCTGTTGATGATGTTCACTCTCAGGAACTTGAACCTCTCAACCTCAATACGTTGATGCAAAAAGGAGCACATGTACTATCCTCCTTCCTAGAGTCAATGACTAGTTCCTTTGTTTTGATGACATTTAGGGGAAGATTGTTGTCATGACACCATCTTACTAGGCTCTCTACTTCCTTCCTGTACACCAAATCATCACTATTGATGTAAGCCCGCTATGGTGGAATGAATTGCAAACTTGTGGATGGAGTCGGAGCAGAATCTAGCCATGCAGCCGTAAGTGTAGCGGGTGTAGAGTAGGGGGCTGAGAACACAGCCTTGTGGGGCACTAGTTTGGTAGAGGTGTTGCTGCCTCTCCTGATTGCAATCTGTCTACGATCCAGTTTCAAAGGAAGGCATTGAGTCCCAGATCTAGGAGTTAGCAATAAGGTTGCTTGGAATTATCATATTAAAAATGGAGCTATAGTCTAACTTAGGTGCTTTAACTATCAAATGCTGCAGAGATGGGTGTAAGGCCAGCAGGATGGCATCCATTACAGACTTGATTCAGCAGTACGTGAATTGAAGTGGGTATCTAGGAGGCTGGAGTTAACCATTACCAGCCTCTTGAAGCACTCCATGATGGTAGATGTCAGAGCCAATGGGCAATTAAAGGACTTACTCATCTTCCACTTTCAATTCATTGAGTCCTGTCCTTGAAGAATTAACTTGGAATTTTCCTTTTCAGTTACTTCTCCAGTGTTTGCCACTTCTGTTTTAGATTCCCAACATAAGCAGTTTCTTCCTTTCTGCTGTGACCATGACATCTCATACACGGTTGCTATACTTGACAATTTTTCAGTTTTTTAATCCCTCCCAAAAACAGTGATGCACATGTATTTAGTAACACACACAAAATACTGGAGGAACTCAGCAGGCCAGCCAGCATCTATGGAAAAGAGTAAATAGTTGACGTTTCAGGTCATCATGTGTAGCCCTGATGAAGGTTCTCGGCCTGAAACGTCGACTGCTTACTCTTTTCCATAGATGCTGCCTGGCCTGCTGAGTTCCTCCAGCATCTTATGTGTGTTACTTTGGGATCTGAAGATCTGGAGACCTTCTCTTGTTTATGAGGCAAGTGCATTTAATAGGTTGTCATTTACAGTTACAGAGATATATTTAAAGCTACTGCATTTGGATTTTTCAAGAATGGTAGTTACAGTATGTTCTGAGTCACTATTTTACACCTTTATTGGAGTATTTGAAGTGTTAAAAGATTTTAAATTAAGTAGATTTGATTTTTCTATTTATTCTGTATTTCTAAATTGTTTAAATGCACATTCAGAGATAGCATCAAAAACATTTATTTGCTCATACAGTTTCTATTTTCACGTTTTGCACCAATGATGTTTTCTTAGTGCAAGTGTTTTGTGTCTTTACCATTTTAGGACTGTACTAAACATTCGATATATTTCAGTCAGAGTCTTGCATCAACTAGGCATCAAGTAGTTTCCTAAGTAACACCCTCATCACAAGAAACCACCTCTGAGTTTCTTTTTAGATCAAATTGACAGTAATCAAAAGCAAAGTTTTCGAGTAGTAATGGAATATTTTCTACCCAGGTACATTCATGAAATGGCAATATACTTCTTTACATTCATAGCCTGTCTCAGTCATTTTCAAAATACAGAGATATCTCCAGTTTGAGCTTTAAGCAGTTGATGTACTGCCTGGAATTGCAGCTGGGATTTAATTCCCTATAAATGACATTAGCGTTATGCCAACCACACACAGCAGGAAATGTTCCTCCACTTGGAGCTAAAAATAGAACTAACACAGAGGGCGAAGAGGCTCAGTTGCAGAGAGAACCGTTTCATTTTTCATAAAATGGGAATGAGAGAAATCAAACTTGGTTGTAAGGATGATGCCAAAGATAAATGAATATAAAGAAAAGATCAGGTTCTGATGGCAATATAGATTAAAGAGCCAAAGAGCTCCTAAACTAAATCTAGTTATTCCAAGGAGTTATATTGGATAGTGACAAATACAAAACAACCTAAAATGATGGCACAAAGCTACAATGATAAAAACAATTGAAAATTTAATAAATTTGGATTCTGTTTCCAATACTTCTACAAATTTTAGATTTTTTCACAATGTTATAGTGCTGGAAGTATGTTCTCAGAGAAATTAGCACAGTTCATACCACCTAATCTCATCCATATTACCATCAAATCATAGATTGGGCCTCTCAGGGAAAATTCAACAATTCATTTATAAGCACATGTCACTTTGTCCACGAGGTTATTTGAACAGCATATTGCATTGTCAATCATTCCTGTACTTGGAAACTTTGAAAGACTTGTTTTGATCTTTTTCGTTGAAAGAAAATGGCTTTTCTTCTTCCCTGCCTGCCATACCATTAATGATACAAACATAGGTAAGAATTGATTGTAGACAAAAAGACAAACTGCTGGATGACCTTAGCAGGAGGAGCATCACCTGCGAAGGCAAAGCAATAAATAATGTTCTGCCCCAAGATCCTGCAACGATGCTGGGAGTGTAGCAGGGAGATAGACAGTATATCAAGGGGAGAAGGAGCAGTGAATAAGAGTCTTGCAAGTGATAGGTGAAACCAGATGCGGAGAAGGGTACAGATAGGCAAGGGAGCCTGGTGGGATTGGGGGAGGGGTGGTGTTGGGACATTGCAGGTTCTGGATGATTGTTTGAGCGAGATAAGGAGAGAGAGAAAAGGAGCAGATGGATCCAGGTGTGAGGATGGTGGGGGGGGGGCAGGTAGTGGGGGTGGTAGTTGGAGGTGAAATGGGAGATACTGGAACCCGATCAGTGGAACTAGCCAAGGAAAGGAGACTGGGCAGATGGAACCAAGCATGGGAGGAGAGAACCTGGGTGCATCGGAAGAAAGGAAAAGGAGAATAGCAAGTGAGAGTTGCCTGCAAATGGAAAATTCACAGTAGAGAAGGCTAACAACATAGTTCTGTGTGGCAATGCGAAGAGTTGAAATGGCGTGCAACCAGGAACGCAGAATGGTGATTGTAGGTAGAGTGCAGGTGAGCTGCAAAATGGTTATCTAGTCAAACACTTTGTCTTGTTGATGCAGAGGAAGCCACACTGAGAGCGCAGAATGTAGTAGATTGGCTTGGAGGAGGTGCATGTTGATTGCTCTTGACTAAAAAGATTTAACTAAGGGTATAGTGCTGTTATGCACATTAATTACGAATAGAGGATAACAGTAGGTTTGCAATCAGAGACAAAAATAGGAAGTGTTAATCTACCAGTCTCTGGATATTTAGTCAGAAAATTCAGCTTTGTGTTGTCTGCTGCAGTCTCACTAGCGACTAAGTAGTCTGAACTCATAGCTGAGCCGAGTTCAGATTTGTGGCTTGTCATATTAGCAAAGACATCAACCCCCACACAGCCAATGCCTACTGGATGTATGTGGCAAGAGGAAATCAATTTATCAGTCAATTTTTAGCACTGATTTAACATTTAAAGCAGTATATCTGGAGATAAATGCTCCAACAAACACTCTTTCCAGAGTATGCATAGTTAAAGGCATGTTCTGCAGCAGGAAGGGCACTCTTGTGCTGCTTAAAAGAAATTAATAGCACCTGCAGATTTGCTGCTGATTGATTTCTACTGGCTGCCATAGCAATTTTATGAGGGCTTGGCATTTTTCAGAGAACCTCCGTATTGCTAAAGCCTAAAGGGAGTAACTCACCAGGTGCTGAAGGTTTTTGTTTCAATTTCAAGGCTTCTGTTCAAACAGGTTGTTTTCAGTCATTGTGCATTAGAAACATTTCTCCTTGGACTGTAGTAAGGTGGGGACAATGAGGAGTAGGTGCACAGGGCAGGACAAGCTGCAAAAGGTAAAAAAAAAAGATGTCTGAAACCTAACAAAATAAAAGACGCTTCCTTCAGGAAGAATGTTCTACTAACACATGTCCATAAACAGCAAAGAAAGATAGTAGAAATTTTAAAACCCACAGAGAATTTCCATACTATAAAAAGGTTTCCAAATTACAAGTGATTTCTAAAACAAAGAGTTTCCAAAACACAGGTACAATTCCTATACAACATAGTAATGTGTTGCAGATGAATGAATCACCCGTCACAAAAATTGAAGGCAGAGGAATGGATTCTAGTTCACCCCATGTTTCTGTCATCCTTCTTGATGTTCCTAAACCATTTCTGAAAAGCCTGACTGTTCTTATACTGTTTTACTACCACTTGGGTGAGTTCTGACACATGATATTTTCCCTGACACCTTTCCACACATGTGGTCTAAAAGCTACTGGAGACAGAGTTTCCAGGTACCTAGAACTAATGGTGTGAAACTGACTCCCTGAGTACACAAACCTTTCAACTATTAATAGATCAGCTACTTGATGTATAAATGATATCATTAATCTGGTCTGCAAACTTCCTTGAACTAAATAACTTAGCCACCATTGTCTGGTTTGAAACAACTCCAGTTAATATAACCCCATTACTTTACACTGGATCTCATGAGAAGTCGGCCCAGGTGCTATGGGCCATCTGTTTGTGCCATATGGACCGTACTGTTTGTTTGCAGATTTGTGCTTTTAACTTCAGACTGAGTACTGTATGCCATTACATTAAGAACTGAAGACTGGCTCCTGTTTACAACAAATAGCTAAACAAAAATATTGATTGGAAGTTTAACTCACTCAAAATCAGCACTTTGATCTCTAGAAGTATCAGTTACTGTATTTAGAAAGCTGAGCTTGGAGAAAAAAGGAGAGCTCTTCCCCCCCCCCCCCCCAAGCCCTCAACAGTGAACATAAAACAGTGGAATATGGAAATAACTGCCAGAGGAAAAGGTACAGGCAGGTGCAATTACAAATTTTAAATCTTGTACTCTTAAAATGCTTTTGGACAAAGGCATGGATGGAAAAAGGTTAGAGGGTTATGGGCCAAATGCAGACAAACTGGGAATAGCTTAGGAAGACACCTTGGTCGCATGGACAAGCAGTGCAAAAAAGCCTGTTTCATGTGAACAACTCTGAATCCATGATCCTAATAGCCCATCATCTTTAACAATAATCATAACAAGGTTAAACCTGCTCCACAGTTCAAGATGAAGATGATTAGGAACTTCTGATCCTTCCAAGTCAGGGAAGAAGATAAGTTGCTGTTGGATGACTCCTGTTGCACAAGGGAGGTCGTTGCAATCTGAATTCCAAAGGAGCTATTTTTTTCTTTGCAGCAGGCAGAAAGAGCATGGGTTGTGAAGCAGGTTACCCCCTAGTGCAGGACGCCACCGAACGCACACAAGATACTTTACACTCAGTGCTACTACCTCTGTCCTCCAGTCTGGTTCATGTGCTGAAGTCCTCGGAGGGGAATGTGAGCCCTGAAATCTGGGTGTTGGCCAAGCGATCTAGTGCCACATCAAGGCAGACACTAGTTTCTTATCAATTCAAATGACTAAAGCTACATTTATCCTTGATAATTTCCATAAAATTTAAAGATATTTAATAACCCTATAGTGTCTCAAATTTCCCATGAAGGTAAACACATGATATATTAAGTAAGACTAGGTATGTACATTAACCATACAAAACACAGAGAAAATTTGAAACTGAGACTTGCAATGGCACTGTTACTAACTACTACGTGGCAAGGCAAGTTACTAAACAGGGAATTTTATTCAAATATACTGAACCAGAATACAGTCTGAATATTTAGTTTAGACATTGATTTGCTTTGTCTACCATATGAAACCTAGAGTCAGAACTAGCATTTAGGAGAGAGCCACTCTGTCCCCCATGAACATATGTGCCAAGCAAGAGTTTGCCTTTTAGATTTGAACCTGTAGCTGCCCAATTCTAAACAGGGAGACCTTGTGCAACTGAATGTCATCATTTGAATAGGCCAAAGCAAGCTCTGCCCATGAAACAGTTGGAAAAACCCTGCCAGATCCCTGGACTAATCCAGTCTTCTAAAATGACAAATACTAACAGTGATTTTCTTTTCACTGACACTCCTTAACTGTTAATTGTTTCCAGCACCTTCTGCTTTTATTTGAGATTTTCTAGTTCATCCATTTTTTAAGTGCCATAGAGCCAAATAACAATTACATTAAGTTTAGTGCTCTGCTTTCAGAGGTTGACTGAGCTACTGCAACTCAGTGGGAAATGGTGGCTGGGGTTTTGCCGATTACAGTCTGATATTCCTCTGAGCCGCTGTCATCGTGTGAACTTCCTAAACTTGGAGCAGTTTAAACGTGTTATGGGAACAGTGAGCCAGCTGAGAGGACAGGCTGCACTGAGAATGTAGTGAGGGACGTCAATGTTAGATAGAAGTCAAGAGTGACTGAGATTGAGATGTGACCTGAGGGTATTGGAATGCAGACTTACTAAGGTGATGGTGGACTCTGTAGAATGGAATTTATAGACATACTTATTAACCTTGGCCATGCATGGAGGATTGTTGAATATCCTATGCCTGCCACTGGGCCATACCATTTGGTATTGATCAACACAACCTTCTCCCATTGCCTTCATAGCGAATGTCTGGAAAGTCTTCTGGCCCTGTGTACACAACTGCAGCACTGGAAAACTCCTGTCTTACATTTTGTGCCATCCTTCAATATCTCTCAGGTTGGAACAGCTGAAGCCTCCCCACAGCTCCTTTCTATGAGATAGAGTCTGGTTTAGGAGGTGATGGATGAACAACCATAGGGAGAAATCCAGTTTACAGCACATTTGCAAATGATGTTAAGTCTCAATAAGAAACAATTGCAGATGAGTTTCATCAATTTCAAAAGCATGTTTTAAAAAGTAAATGAGATATTGCAGCATTAAAAATGATAGCACAATCCCAGGGCTGCCTTATAAAATATGACTTTAAAACATAGATATGATTTTCTTAATCAATGCATTGATTGTAGTTAATGTCATCCATGTGACAGAAGATGATTCAAGAGCAGGCTTGGATAGGCCATGGCTCAATCATCATTGTAGTAGGCTGAGTCGTGTTTCCATAATATGATACAATAATACATTTGCTGAATATTATCTTTAATCATTTGATAGTGATTAGACAGTAAACTGGTTTTAAAATGGCTCATAAAATGAAAAAGAATTAATTTTATTATGCTTAAATATCACTTTGCTTCTGGCTATTAGTAGATAAGCCCAAAGTTGGATGCAGTATGCAAAATTCAATAGCTTAGATTATAAGAGGCACAGATCATGAAAAATCTATGTGGGCCATTTCACAAAGCATCTGTAATGCACCATTTGCAGGACTCTGCACAGCCTTCTTGGAAATTAATCTATGGGCATTTCCTGACTTCAGGAAGAACATGCATTAAAGTTACATTAACCTCTGCATTGGAGAAGATTCTAATCAGGGACAGAATAAGCAGTAAATAAACATCTAAAAAATTGGGGAGGAGTAGTAGAACAAAGGGAAATATCTGATAGGGTGAGTTCAAATGAGTTAATGTAGCACTTGAAGTAGCAGCTGGAATGAGATTTTGTTTCTTAATCTGTGTAATACATTGTTGAACTAACACTGTGGGGTATGCTCAGCAAGCTATACTATATAAGTGAAAAAAGAAAACAATGGATTAAAAATGTAACAGGCAGCCCATTGTATACATGTGCCCCAGATGTAATATGTAACACTCATTATAAAGATATTCTACCCTGGCATCCCTCAGGTATTGATGGCAGAGAAATACATGTGCTCATTGAAATCTATGCACATCATGAGGCACATCAAGACCCTGCTGCCCCGCCTCACTGGACCCCCCAGTAGTTCAACAGACGACACCATTGCCATTACCCTCCACCTGGCCCTATCCCACCTGGACAAAAAAGACACGTACATTCGAATGCTGTTCATATTCCTCAGTTCATCATTCAACACTATCATTCCTCAGAAACTGATTGGAAAGCTGAGCCTGCTGGGCCTGAACACCTCTCTCCGTAACTGGATCCTAGACTGCCTGACTGGGAGACCTTAGTTATTCCGGATTGGAAGCAGCATCTCCAACACCATCACACTGAGCACAGGGCCCCCCCAGGGCTGTGTGCTCAGTCCACTGCCGTTCACTCTGCTAACCCATGACTGTGCTGCAACACACAGCTCGAACCACATCATCAAGTTCGCCAATGACACGACCGTGGTGGGTCTCATCAGCAAGAATGATGAGTCAGCATACAGAGAGGAGGTGCAGCGGCTAATGGACTGGTGCAGAGCAACAACCTGTCTCTGAATGTGAACAAAACAAAGGAGATGGTTGTTGACTTCAGGAGAGCACGGAGTGACCACTCTCTGCTGAACATCAATGACTCTGCCGTAGAGATCGTTAACAGCACCAAATTTCTTGGTGTTCACCTGGCAGAGAATCTCACCTGGTCCCTCAACACTAGCTCCATAGCAAAGAAAGCCCAGCAGCGTCTCTACCTTCTGCGATGGCTGAGAAAAGTCCATCTCCCACGCCCCCCATCCTCACAACATTCACAGAGGTTGTACTGAGAACATCCTGAGCAGCTGCATTACTGCCTGGTTCAGAAATTGCACCATCTCAGACTGCAAGACCCTGCAGCAGATAGTGAGGTCAGCTGAGAAGATCATTGGGGTCTCTCTTCCCACCATTACAGACATCTACACCACATGCTGCATCCGTAAAGCAAACAGCATTATGAAGGGCCTCACACACCCCCTCATACAAACTCTTCTCCCTCCTGCCATCTGGCAAAAGGCACCAAAGCATTCGGGCTCTCATGACCAGACTACGTAACGGTTTCTTCCCCCAAGCCATTAGACTCCTCAATACCAAGAACCTGGACTGACACCAACATACTGCTCTCTACTGTGCCTATTGTCTTGTTTATTATTTATTGTAATGCCTGCACTGTTTTGTGAACTTTATGCAGTCCAGGGTAGGTCTGTAGTCCAGTGTAGTTTTTGTGTTGTTTTACGTAGTTAAGTGTAGCTTTTGTATTGTTTCATGTAACACCATGGTCCTGAAAAACATTCTCATTTTTATTGTGTACTGTATCAGCAGTTGTGGTCGAAATGACAATAAAAAGTGATTTGACTTGACTTGATTTGATTTGAAATGATCTAAAAGGAGCTGGCTGGAAAAAAAACTGGAAATGGAAGCTGATGTACAGTGGCCAATTGGTGAATAAGTGGCTGCAATCCAGTCCCAGAGCAGAGATGTTGAGAATGAAAATTACTGGAGCTTCACCCTCATTGAGGTCTGGTACCAGACAGACCATGTCACACCTAGCCACAGTGTACTATAAAAAGTATTCACACCCCCCTCCTTAGTAATTTTCATATTTTATTGTTTTACATCATTGAATCACAGTGAATTTAATTTGGCGTTTTTGACAGTGATCAACAGAAAAAGACTTCTGTGTCAAAGTGAAAACAGATCTCTATAAAGTGATCTAAATTAATTACAATATAAAACACAAAATAATTGATTGCATAATTACTCGCCCTCTTCAAGCCAGTATTTAGTAGAGGCACCTTTGCCAGCAACTATAGCCTTGAGTCTATCAGCTTTGCACATCCGGACCCTGCAATTTTCCACATTCTTCTTGACAAAACTGCTCAAGCTCCGTCAGATTGCAGGGGGATTGTGAGTGTCCAGCCATAAAGTCACAAGTTCTCTGACTTGGCCACTCCAGGTCATTGTTGTTTTTAAAGCCATTCCAGTGTAGCTTTGGCTTTATGCTTGGGGTCATTTTCTTGCCAGAAACAAATCGTGTTGCAAGTCACAATTCTCTTGCACACTGCATCAGGTTTTCCTCCCTGTATTTTGCTGCATTCATTTCACCCTCTAACTTTACAAGCCTTGCAGGGCCTGCTGCAATGAAGCATCCGCGAAGCATGATGCAGTCACCACCATGCTTCACGGTAGGGATCACAAACAAGAGAAAATCTCCAGGTGCTGGAAATTCAAGCAACACACAAAATGCTGGAAGAACTCAGCAGGCCAGACAGCATCTATGGAAAGGAGTACAGCTGATATTTTAGGGCAAGACCCTTCAGTCCTGCTGAAGGGTCTCAGCCCGAAATGTCAACTGTACTCTTTTCTTCAGATCTCAAAACACAAGGAATTCTGCAGATGCTGGAAATTCAAGCAACACACACCAAAGTTGCCGGTGAACGCAGCAGGCCAGGCAGCATCTCCAGAAAGAGGTACAGTCGACGTTTTGGGCCGAGACCCTTCGTCAGGACTAACTGAAGGAAGAGCTAGTAAGAGATTTGAAAGTGGGAGGGTGAGATCTGAAATGATAGGAGAAGACAGGAGGGGGAGGCACGGAGCCAAGAGCTGGACAGGTGATTGGCAAAAGGGATATGAGAGGATCATGGGACAGGAGGCCTAGGGAGAAGGAAAAGGGGGAGGGGGGGAAAAAACGCAGAGGATGGGCAAGGGGCATAGTCAGAGGGACAGAGGGAGAACACAGCTTATCTACTGATGTCCACTATAAGCCTACTGACTCTCACAGCTATCTGGACTATTCCCCTTCTCACGCTGTCTCTTGCAAAAATGCCATCCCCTTCTCGCAATTCCTCCATCTCTGCCTCATCTGCTCTCAGGATGAGGCTTTTCATTCCAGGACGAGGGAGATGTCCTTTTTTAAAGAAAGGGGCTTCCCTTCCTCCACCATCAACTCTGCTCTCAAACTCATCTCCCCCATTTCACACACATCTGCTCTCACTCCATCCTCCCACCACCCCACTAGGAATAGGGTTCCCCTGGTCCTCACCTACCACCCTACCAGCCTCTGGGTCCAACATATTATTCTCCATAACTTCCACCACCTCCAATGGGACCCCACCACTAAGCACATCTTTCCCTGCCCCCGTCTCTCTGCTTTCCGCAGGGATCGCTCCCTACGCGACTCCCTTGTCCATTCGTTCCCACCATCCCTCCCCACTGATCTCCCTGCTGGCACTTATCCTTGTAAGCGGAACAAGTGCTACACATACACTTCCTCCCTTACCACCATTCAGGGCCCCAGACAGTCCTTCCAGGTGAGGCGACACTTCACCTGTGAGTCGACTGGGGTGATATACTGCGTCCAGTGCTCCCGATGTGGCCTTCTATATATTGGTGAGACCCGACGCAGACTGGGAGATCGTTTTGCTGAACACCTACGCTCTGTCCGCCAGAGAAAGCAGGGTCTCCCAGTGTCCATATATTTTAATTCCACATCCCATTCCCATTCTGATATGTCTATCCACGGCCTCCTCTACTGTAAAGATAAAGCCACACTCAGGTTGGAGGAACAACACCTTATATTCCGTCTGGGTAGCCTCCAAACTGATGGCATGAACATTGACTTCTCAAACTTCCGCTAGTGCCCCACCTCGCCCTCGTACCCCATTCGTTATTTATTTATATACACACATTATTTTTCTCTCTCTCCTTTTTCTCCCTCTGTCCCTCTGACTATACCCCTTGCCCATCCTCTGGGTTTCCCCCCCCTCTCCCTTTTCCTTCTCCCTGGGCCTCCTGTCCCATGATCCTCTCATATCCCCTTTGCCAATCACCTGTCCAGCTCTTGGCTCCATCCCTCCCCCTCCTGTCTTCTCCTATCATTTTGGATCTCCCCCTCCCCCTCCCACTTTCAAATCTCTTACTAGCTCTTTCTTCAGTTAGTCCTGACGAAGGGTCTCGGCCTGAAACGTCGACTGTACCTCTTCCTAGAGATGCTGCCTGGCCTGCTGCATTCACCAGTAACTTTGATCTTTTCTTTAGATGCTGCCTGCACTGCGTTTCCCCCAGCGTTTTGTGTGCTTCACAGTAGCGATGGTGTGTTTTTGATGATGTACAGTGTTTGGTTTATGCCAAACACAGCATTTAGTCTGATAGCCAAAAAACCTCAATTTCGATTTCATCAGACGATAGAACCTTCTTCCTGCTCTAGCCATGATTTCATGCAAGTTTATTTTTCAACAGTGGCTTTCTCTTTGCCACTGTCCCATAAAGCTACAACTTGTAAAGCACCCAGTGGTATGTGCAGTCTCTCCCATCTTAGCCATTGAAGCTTGTTAACTCCACCAGAGTTGACAGAGATCTCTTGGTGACCTTCCTCACTAGACCCCTTCTTGCATAGTCACTCAGTTTTTGAGGATGGTGTAATATATATATAGGTATTGGTAAGGGGCTTGGAATTAAAATATTCTGTAATGCCCTAGCATTGTGACTTGTTTCACCATTTATTGCATTACAGGTGCATTTACTGCACAGGACTTGTGTTTTTCCCAGCTGCTTTTTTTGGTCTGTAACTTAGTGGGCACACAATTCATTTGCAGCACTAGTTACTTTGATGTATATCTATAAATGAACTAGGTGATATGTGTCTAAATCATGCCAGATTACAGTCATCTAAGAACCTGTTATTTGATCCCTTTGGATGAAATGGAAGCTGTTTGATGTGAGATATTATTTAGTTCTGAGCAAACACACAACGCCTGTATAGCCTGCAGCATACTTCCGGCTTCCTTAAGTTAGAACAGTTTGGTTCGTGTGCAGCTTGCAGGGTGGAGGTAGTTCTTTAGCCAGGCACATTTGTCTCTATTTTAAAGTACTTGATGAAAAGCATGGGATAATTAGTGTCCTTCTGTAAATGTAAACTCACTTGTGGACTTTTTTGCCTTTTAATACTGATACTAACAAGCTTTCACCATGAATGATTTCCAGTGTTATTCCTCACAATTTCTTTTTTTAAATAAATTTTTCCCTTTTAGAATTGTATTCTCCTCAGTTTTCACGTTTTAAAATAGAAAATTGCTTGCACTTATGAATCCCACTGAATGGATAAACGAATACTTCTATAAGCTCTTCTGAATAAATACTTTTCATAATGGAACTTGTGATTTCTTAAAATGCATAGCAAAGTTTAATTACATTATATTGTGCACTTCCTCAATCTCATTCAACTCAACCAAAACAAATGCAACATTGCTTTGTTATTGGGTATAGTTCATGAACTGAATGGTCACTTCTGTTCTTGACATTTTTATATACAAGAGGTTGGGTTACTTATGAGCCAGTATAATATGATCAGGTTTCCAGAATTAATTTTTTGTGTTTCAAACCCAGAAGCAAAAAAAAAACCCTTGAATCAAATTCTGTATGAAACTGAAGGGCAAGCCATGCACCCAGTTGTAAGATAAAACTGGAGTGGTTTCGGAGAACTGGAAAATTGGAAATGTCACTCCACACCTTGAGAAGGGAAAGAGGCAAAAGGCAGGAAACTCTAGGCCAGTTGGCATGACTTCAGTGGTTGTGAAGATGTTGGAGTCCATTGATAAGGATGAGGTTTTGGGGTATTTGGAGGTATATGATAAAATTGTCAAAAGTCAGAATGATTTCCTTAAGGAGAAAGCCTGACTGAAAAATATGTTGAAATTCTTGAGGAAATAAAAGGCAGGATAGACAAAGGAGAGGCAACACATATTATTTACTTGAATTTTCATAAGGCCTTTGACAAAGTGCCGCACAAGGCTGTTAAGCAAAATAACAGCCCATGGTATTAAGGAAAATAATACTAGCATGGATAGAAGACTGGCTGACTGGCAGGAGGTGAGAATAAAAGAGGCTTTTTCTAGTTGGCTGCCGATGACTAGTGGTGATCTGCAGGGGTCAGTATTGGGACTGCTTATTTTCACATTATATGTTAATGGTTTGGATGGTGGAGTTGATGGCTTTGTGGTCAAGGTTACAGATGATGCAAAGATAGATGGAGGGGCAGGTAGTGTTGAGGAAGCAGGGAGTCTGCAGAAGGGTTTAGACAGATAGGAGAATGGGGAAAGAAGGGGCAGATGGATTACAGTGCAGGGAATTGTATGGTCATGCAACTTGATATAAGGAATAAAGGCATAGACTATTTTCTAAGCAGGGTGAATATTCAGAAATCAGAGGTGCAAAGGGACTTGGAAGTCCTTGTACAGGATTCCCTAAAGGTTAACTTGCAGGTTGAGACAATGGCAAGAAATGAATGTCATGTTTACATTCATTTTCAGTGGATTAGAGCAAAGATGTGATGCTGGGGCATTTTAAGGCATTGGTCAGATTACACTTGCAGTATTGTGAGCAGTTTTGAGCCCCTCATCTTAGAAAATATGTACTGCCATTGGAGCGAGTCCAAAGGAAGCTTGCAAGAATGATCCCAAGAACAAAAGGGATAGCGTATGAGGAATGTCTGATGGCTCTGGGCCTGTACTCGCTGGAGTTTGGAAGAATGTGGGGAGGGATCTCATTATAACATATTGACTATTGATTGGATATAAAGGCATCCGTTAGTCTTGCGAGACCATGGATCTGCACCTGGAAAGTCTTCACTCTCCAGGGCACAGGCCTGGGCAAGGTTGTATGGAAGACCAGCAGTTGCCCATGCTGCAAGTCTCCCCTCTCCACGATACCAATGTTGTCCAAGGGAAGGGCATTAGGACCCATACAGCTTGGCACCAGTGTTGCCACAGAGCAATGTGTGATTAAGTGCCTTGCTCAAGGACACAACACGTTCCCTCGGCTGGGGCTCGAACTCACAACCTTCAGGTCGCTAGTCCAATGCCTTAACTACTTGGCCACATGCCCACTCGAGATTGGATATATTAAATATTTAACTTGAATTTTTAATAATTGTGAAGTTCTTGATTAGTAAGGAAGTCAAAGGTTACAGGGAGAAGGCAGGAGAATGAGATTGAGAGTGATAAGAGATCAACCATGATGGAATGGTGGAGCAGACTCAATGGGCCAAATGGCCTAATTCTGCTCCTGTGTCTTATGTCTATGTCATGTCTAGCAGATCCAATATGTTCTGCCATTCATTAACAATGTGGCTGACAAAAAAAATTGATTGAATAGTAAAATAAATGTAAGGATTATTTAACTGGATTAAATTTAAAATCTTCTCAACATTTGTTTTGATTTTTATTGTACATCCTTATTTTTAAACAACGCAATGTATTTTTGTACAATTCAGTTCAATCAGCTCACTGGTAGAGAACTACATTCTACATTTAAACTGCAACCCACATTTGGAAAAGGAATTCATAACCCTTCTTTCCACAGATGATACTTGACCAGCTGATTATTTCTTGCATTTTTATTTTTTATTCCACATTGTTCACAATGGATACCAGCTTAGATGTCTTAAAATCCAACGTCGTTTGATGAGAAGTCAGAGCAAAATAAAATGAAACTGGAAAATTTGGTGCAAATACACAAAACATTTTCCTCTTCAAGATTAGGTTACTTATAGAGGAGAATTCAAATCTAATGAGGTAGACATCTAAATAAAAGAAATTTTTCCATGAATTACCTCCAGGGAATCTCACCATTGGCAGCCGCCTGTTCTGCGAGAGGAGATTGGAAAATTGTTAGCTAAGCTCTGTAAAACAATATTTCTGTTAATCTTTACAAAATTTAGAAGTGCTGATCAAGTGGATTCCTGGGGATTTTACTGGAAGATAAGTCTTAGCATATCTGAGTTTATTTTAATACAGTGCATCACTGACATTAGGAACATACTGCTAAATATATCTCGTATCAGACACATTCACAAGGTGTCTTAACATAGCAAAGTGTCCCAAGGTACTTACAAAGGTACCAATAAAAATTGTCAAGTCATAATCGGAGGAAGATATGAAGCTAGATGGCATAAGGATTGTTCAAAACAGTAGGTTCCAATGAACATTTTAATGGAGGAACGAAAGGTAGAGATTGTTATTCTTTTACTTGTGTATGTGAAACATTGTTGAGATGCCAGGAGATGCACAACATATAGGTTACTGACCACATTCAACCTGCAGATTATTTTCTTCTAGCTTGCCACGAAGCTTATAACACATGCATGTGGGCCAGGAATTTGCTGCACTTCTTCGCAAAGTCTAACTAGTCGATCAGTGGAAATTTTAATCTACTTTTACATGGTTAAGCTGCTTATTATTACTTAGAAGTACTTCAGTAATCGCACTTTCCATATTTAATGGTTTCTTTCACTTCTATGTGTATTTCCAAGGAAGTTTAGAAAAATTACTCAAGGGAGAAACAGAGCATATCATCAGCTTCATTATGTGCTGTGTGGTATGACGTAAGCAATCATAGTCTCATGACCACGATCGTTCTTGGCAAGTTATTCAACAGAAGTGGTTTGCTATTGCCTTTTTCTGGGTAGAGTATTTACTAGATGGGCGACCCCAGCCATTTTCAATACTGTTCAGAGATTGTCTGCCTGGCATCAGTGGCCCCGTAACCAGGATGTATTTTGGTAAAAGGAACAATAGTGCGGACTGTTATCTAAATGGGAAGAAGTTTCAAACATCAGATGAGCAGAGGGACTTGAGTCCTCGTACAAGACTCCCAGAGAGTTCACTTGCAGGTTGAGTCTGGGTAAAGAAGGCAAATGGAATATTAGCATATATTTCAAGGGGAATCAAATATAGAAGCAAGGAGATATGCTGAGGCTTTATAAGACTCTGGTCAGGCTGCACTTAGAGTAGTGTCAACAATTTTGGGCCCCATATCTCAGAAAGGATAAGTTGTCATTGGAGAGAATCCAGAGGAGGTTCACAAGGATGATTCCGGGTGTGAAGGGCTTAACATATGAGGAGCATTTGGCAGCTTTGGGCCTGTACTTGCTGGAATTTAGAACAATGTGAGGAGATCTCATTGAAACCTACCGAATGTTGAAAGGACTAGATAGGGTGGATATGGAGAGGATGTTTCCTCAGGTGGGGGTATCCTGAACTAAAGGGCTCAGCCTCAAAATTGAGGGGTGACCTTTTAGAACAGAGGTAAGGGGGGATTTTTTTAGCTAGAGAGGGGTGAATCTGTGGAATCCTTTGCCACAGACTTCGATGGAGACCACGTCTGTGTGTATATAAGGTGGAAGTTGATCGACACCTGATCAGTCAGGGCATCAAAGGATATAGCGAGAAGGCAGGTGTATGGGGTTGAGTGGGATCTGGGATCAGCCATGATGGAATAGTGGAGCAGACTCGATGGGCTGAATGGCCTAATTCTGCTCCTATTTCTTATGGTCTTGTAGAGTAATGTTATGCACCAGCTGTTCATACGACCATTCACCACCTGCCCCCATGGCTTCATGTGACCCTGGTTGGGGGGCTAAACAGGTGCTATACTTACCCAGGGGTGATTTGCAGGCTAGCAGAGGGAAGAAGCCACTTATACATCCTTTGGTAGAGACATATCTCCACCTCACCACCCACAGAGTGCATGAGATAAACAAACATTTTTCGAATTCAGATTGTTCATTAATCTAATAAGAAAACTCTCAAAGATGATTCCTTTATGTTTAGAAAGTTTGCTGCTTTTATCTCTGTAATGGGTGCAGATTGGGAGAATGAAATGCGTTTATAAATCTTAGAAGACAGCAACTTGCACAGGTGGAAAGTTGAAATGTTTTTTTCCAGAGAAGATTTCAAGTGGAGAGAAAATTGGTAGCAACATCATATATTTTGACTCCAGTAAACTTAAGCGGATGGTCATAAGTCTTTGCGTCAGCAAAGCTGATGGACTCTGTTTCAAACATTGGGTGGAGACGCAGGTCCTTCTCGTGGGAAATTCACCTCACTGATCACCAATGTGTCAGAATGTAAAAGACAATGAAGAAGCTCAGGCACTGAATTGGAACATTCACAAAAACAAAGATCCTGCTACTGTACTTCGTTGGTGATGTTGCTTGTTACAAAAGATGTAACATGAGATATTTGAACAGATTGATTGAAATAGATCATTAGCCAAATTATGGCATTGAATTGTGAATAAATTCAGTGTTCTCTAACAAATTTTAATCAAGAAATTATAAATGCTTTGGTAACATACAGCCTGTATCCCATTTTAACTTATCTTAAATTGCATGACACACCTGGTCTAGAACATTGTGGCCATAACATAAACTTTCAAATGCATGTTTTGAAGCAAATAATGGTTTTTCATTACTTAATTAACTGCTGGAATTAGTCACAATTCCCAGTAAAAGAGAGCTTTGTTTGAATTGTAATTTTAGCCCTTACTTAACTGATGAGTGAGCTACTCATGTTCCAGCCTGAGACAGCAACACAAAGAGCAGCTGATGATAGACACTAATACTAGGTTTTTACTACTGGGGATTTGTTATTACCTGCTGGTGGCAAATGCCCTCTGACCCGTGTTTACCAAAGGACAGATTGCGCCACATAAATCTGCTCAATTTTCTGACCAAAAAAAAACAAAGGAATTATCTGCTGCCTAGGTTTCACCTTTGCAACCTATTCATTATTCTGCAGCTCAAGCTAATCACTTGCAATTATCACTATTATTGCATTGACAGAAATGGAAAGTGATGGGTCTATCTTCCAGAAAGCCAATAATATACAAATTATTTTATTTCATTCTTCATTACTTTGGCTCCATTCGTTGATATAAACATGGATGCATAAGAATATAAACTAAGTATATGGAATGAACCAAAATTTGATTTCATTTAACATCATGTTCATACAATTCACTTGTAGCAAACATATTGGTACTGAGATATCCATTATTCATCCATTGTGAAAATTGTACATAAGACCATAAGATATTGGAGCAGAATTTGGCCATTTGGCCCATCGAGTCTGCCCTGGCATTTCATAATGGCTTTTCCATGGCCCCAATCTCCATCCTTTTCCCCGTATCCCTCCATCCCTTGCTTGACTAATCAAGAATCTATCCAACTCTGCCTTAAATATACTTAAAGACTTGGCTTCCACAGATGCTTGTGGCAAAGAATTTCACAGATTCACCACCTACCGGCTGAAGAAATTCTTCTTCATCTCCATTCTAAAAGAATTCCCCCTCCATTCTGAGGCTGTCCTTTGCTCTTAGACTCACCCACATCCACTCTATCAGGGCCTTTCACCATTCGATAGGTTCCAATAAGGTCACCGCTCATTGTTCTGAAACCTAGTGAATACAGGCCCAGAGCCATCTGACACTCTTCGTGTGACAAGCCATTCAATCCTGGCATCATTTTCGTGAAACTCCCTTGAACTCTCTTCAGTTTCAGCACATCCCTTCTAAGGTAAAGGGCCCAAACCTGCTCACAATATTCCCTGAGGCCTCACCAGTGCTTTATAAATTTTCAATCCTTGCTTTTAAATTCTAGTTCTTTAGAAATGAATGCTAACATTGCATTTGCCTTCCTCACCACAAACCCAACCTGCAAACTATACTTTAGGGAATCCTGCACTAGAACCGTCAAGTCACTTTGTGTCTCAGTTTTTTGTATTTTTGATCCATTTAGAAAATAGTTAATCCATTCATTTCTTCAACCAAAGTGCATGTCCTTACACTTCCTGACACTATTCCATCTGCCATTTCTTTGCCCATTCTCCTGATCTGTCTAAGTCCTATAGCCTCTCTCCCTCAAAGCTTCCTGTCCCTCCATCTATCTTCATACTGTCTGCAAGCTTTGCAACAACGCCATCAATTCCGTCATCCAAATCATTGACATATAATGTAAAAAGAATCAGCCCCAACACAGACGCCTGTGGAAAAGCATTAGTCACCAGTAGCCCACAAGAAAAGACTCCATTTATTCCCACTCTTTGCCTTCTGCCAATCAGCCACTGCGTAATCCATGCTAGAATCTTTCCTGTAATACCATGGGCTCATATCTTGTTAAGCAGTCTCATAAGTGGCACCCTGTCAAAGGCCTCTGAAAATCCAAGTACACAATATAAACTGATGCTCCTTTGTCGATCCTGCTTGTTACTTTTTCAAAAAATTCCAACAGATTTGTTAGCCAAGATTTTCCTTTGAGGAATCCATGCTGACTATGGCTTACTTTATCATGTACCTCCAAGTATCCTAAGACCTCATCCTTAATAATCAACTCCACTATCTTCCCACGTCACAAGTGCGGAGCAAGGGTGGACCCAAATGCAGGACACAAGCACGTTTTGTAGGGTTAACTAAACAGAGTTTATTAATAATTACACAGAAAACCATGGCGCAAGGATAGAACAGAGAGAAATCAAGGAGGGAGCAAAGTGGAAGCGGAAATAAGCATGATAGACTAGACACAGGCTCTGGACAAGACTAGGATACAAGGCCTGGGCTAGGACTAGACTAGGAAAGCGGGTCCTGGACGAGGACTCTGAGCCAGAGACCGGACAGGGACCCGGAACCTGGGTTTTGACTCGGGCTCGGACTCCGGATCTAGGCGAGGACAAGACGTGGCAAGGCAACAGGACTGGACGTGGCTAGGCTACATGACAGGACGTGGAACTCCTGCACAGGATGAGAACACATAGCTTTGACTTGGACTTAGACCTGGAACATGGAACTCGGGACCCAGACTTGGACTGGATACTTGAACCTCGGAGCTTGGACTTGAGAGACAGGAACATGGAACACAGAGCCAGGAACCCTCCTTGAGAACAGGACGTAGGGCTGGGACTCATACACAGAACACAGAGCCGGAACCCCTCCTTGAGAACAGGACATAGGGCCGGGACTCATACACAGAGCCGGGACCCCTCCTTGGGAACAGGACATAGGGCCAGGACTCATACACAGAGAGCTGAACACAACAAGATGCTTCCCAACACAACAATAGACTGTTCTTTATCTGAACACAAGTTTGCTCCAAGCAGCGGCAAGCTCTTGACTCACCCCGGCAGGTTAACTTTGACAGACCTGCTCTGGCAAGGGAAGGCGGCTTGCTGGCACTTGCTTCGGGGAGGAGACTTGGCTTGCTCCGGCAAGAAACCTAGTTGGCTCCATCAAGATGACTTTGGTTCACACTAGCTTCCGTGACTTCGTTAATGCTCTCGCGCTGAACAGCTGAAAGCCGGAGACTTATAAACTGCCGGTTCAGTCGAGAGTAAATTGCCTTTAATCACCAAGTCCGAGGGACACGGGGAAAACAGGGAATTAAAGGGAAACAAGGAATCAACGGTCCCCATTGTAACACAAACAAAGGAAATTTAAAGTGAACCCAATCTGGACCATGACATCCCAACCACTAAAGTCAGACTAACTGGCCTATAGTTTCCTTTCTTCTGCCTCTCTCCCTTCTTGAAGAGTGCAGTGACACTTGCAATCTTCCAGTCTTCCGGAACCATTCCAGAATCCAGTGATTCTTGAAAAATCATTACTATTGCCTCAGTGATCTCCTCAGCCACCTCTTTCAGAACTCTGGGGTGTACACCATCTGGTCCAGGTGACTTATGTACCTTCAGACCTTTCAGTTTCCCAAGAACTTTCTCCCTAGTTATGGTAACTTCACACACTTCATGCCCCTGACACCTGGAACTTCCACCATTCTGCTAGTGTCTGCCACAATGAAGACTGATGCAAAACACTTATTCAGTTCATCCACTATCTTATAGTCCCCCATTACTACCTCTCCCGCATAGTTTTCCAGAGGTCCAATATCCACTCTCAACTCTCTTTTACACTTTATGCACCTGAAGAAACATTTGGTATCCACTTTAATATTATTGGCTAGCTTACTTTCGTATTTCATTTTTACCTTCTTAATGACCTTTTTAGTTGCCTTCTGTTGGTTTTTAAAAGTTGTCCAATTCTCTAACTTCCCACTATTTTTTGCTCTATTTTGCTCTATGTGCCCTCTCTTTGGCTTTTATGTTGGCTTTGACTTCTCTTGTTAACCATGGCTGTCTCATCCTGCCTTTAGAATACTTTTTCCTCTTTGGGATATACATATCCTGAGCCTTCCAAATTGCTTCCAGAAATTCCAGCCTTTGCTCCTTTGCCATCATCCCTGCCAGTGTTCTTTTCCAATCAATTCTGGCCAACTCTTCTCTCATGTTTCTGTAAATCCCTTTATGCCACAGTAGTAATGATACATCTGACTTTAGCTTCTCCTTCTCAAATTACAGGGTGAATTCTGTCATATTATGATCACCGGCTCTAAGGGTTCTTTTTACCTTAAGCTCTCTAATCAATTCTGGTTCATTGTACAACTCCCAATCCAGAATAGTTGATCCCCTACTGGGCTCAACCATGAGCTGCTCTAAAAAGCCGCCTTGTAGACACTCCAGAAATTCTCCCTCCCTGGAATCCAGCACCAATGAGGTGGCGTTTCATCCTGAAGCTTTGGATGGATGGCGATATGCCACCAGGGAGCAGTATGATGTCCTTACTGAGCAGGAACTGCCACTTTTGAGTAGATCGCCACCCTATTGAACAGTGAGATGTGATTTACCACAAGATTCCTGCTCCACATCAACTTGTGGATATTATCCCCCTCCTGTAACCCAGCCCCCAGCCTGATTTTCCAAATCTGACTATTGTAATGTTACCCTTTTGACATTTTTAATCTTCCACTGCAATCTGTAGGTAACATCCTTACTAATGTTTTGGCGTCTGCATACTCCCATCGGGTTCTTTTTACCCTTGCCGTTCCTTAGCTCCATCCACAATGAATCAACATCTTCCAACCTTATGTCACCACTTTCTAATTATTCATTTTCATTTTTTACCAACAGAGCAATGCCACCCCCTCTCCCTTCCTGCCTACACTTTCAATACAATATATATCCTTAGACATTAAGCTCCCAGCTATAATCTTTTAGTCATGATTCCATGATGCCTACAAGTCATACCTGCGAATTTGCAACTGTGTTGCAAGTTTATCTATCTTATTCCATATGGTGCATGGGCATATAACAAACATCAAAATCCACAGGCTTGGGTGAGAACAGGCGCAGACTTGAGAAGTTAGAGGCATAATGTGTAGGCAGGATGGTAGTTCAGTCAGTGGAATGCTGCTCGTGTGGGATGTGGGATTTCAGGGTATCTGACAGTCTCCCTGATGACAACAGCTGCAGGAAGTGCATCCAACTACAGCTCCTGACTGACAAGGTCAAGGCACTGGAGCTACCTGGGAGGCTGAAAACCTCATAGATATGTCTTTTACCGAGATGGTCACGCCCAGAGTGTAGACTTTGGATAGTGGTTGGGTGAACACCTGAAGTAAGGGGAGTAAGCAGTCGGTGTAGGGATCCCCTGTGACAATTTTGCTCTGCAACAAGTATACCCCTTGGGAATCTGGTGGGGCGGGGATTGATCTATCAGGGCACAGCAGCAGTATTCAGGCCAGTGGCACTGTGGCCTGCTCTGATGTTCAACAGGGAAGGGTAAAGTCAGGTAGAGCAATAGTGATAGGAGACTCGATGGATAGGAGATACTGTGGCTGCAAAAGAGAAGCCAGGATGGTGTGTTGCCTCCCAGGTGCTAAGGAACAGGATGTCGCAGAGTGGCTGCAGAAGATTCTCAAGAGGAAGGGTGAGCAGCCAGATGTCATATTGAACCAATGACAGAGGTAGAAAGGGAGAAGAGGACATATGCTGTGAGTATAGGTGTCAGGTAAGAGGCTGAAGCGCAGGATCTCTAAGATAGTAATCCCTGGATTACTCCCGGTACCATGTGCTAGTCAGGGTAGGAATAGAATGATAGTACAGATGAATGTGTGACTGAGGAAGTGGAGGCAGGGGCAGAGTTTCAGATTTGTAGATCTTCGGGATCTGTCCTGGGGAAGGTATGATCTGTATAAAAATGAGGGGGATCAATATCTTTGAGAACAGATTCTCTACAGCTGTTGGGGAAAGTTTAAACTAAGCTGGCAGATGGATGGGAACCAGAGCGATAGGGCTGAGGATAAGGTAATTGGTGTATAACTGAAGCATTGTATTGTGAGACTGTGAGGAAGGACAGGCAGATGATAAGGCCAAACTGCAGTCAGTGGAATGAGTTGAAGTGTAACATGGGTGCAAAACTGAAAAGGGATATGAATACAGGACAGAAGATAGTATACTAGAATGCATGTGGTATATGGAATAGGGTAGAGCATTGTGCTGCGCTTAGAGATTGGGCTGAATCGTGGCTGAAAGATCATATTTGGGAGATTTATAGCCAAGGATACACCTTGATTTAAAAGGACAGACAGGTAGGCAGAGCAGATAGCGTGGCTCTGGTAAAAAATGAAACCAAATCTTTAGAAAGAGGTGACATAGGGTTGAAAGATGTAGAATTCTTTTGGGTAGAGGTAAGAAACAGCAAGGGTTAAAAGACCCTGATAGGAGTTATAAACAAACCCCCAAACAATAGCCAGGATATAGAGTATAAATTACAATGGGAGATAGAAAAGGCATGTAATAAGGGCAATGTTACAATAGTCATGGGGTATTTTGATATGCAGGCAGATTTGGAAAATCAGGTTGGTGCTGGATCGCAAGAGAAAGAATTTGTAGAATTCCTACCAGATGTTTTTTTTTAGAGCAGCTTCTGGATGTGCCCAGTCAGCAAAAGGCAATTCTGGTTTGGGTGTTAGGTACTGAACCAGATTTGATTAGGTTGCTTAAGGTAAAGAAATCCTTAGGAGGCTGTGATCATAATATGAGAATATTCACTGGGTAGTTTGGGAGGGAGAAGATAAAGTCAGATGTATCAGTATTACAGTGGAGTAAAGGCAATTACAGAAGCATGTAAAAGGAATTGGCCAAAGCTGATTGGAAGGGGATACTATCAGGGATGTTGGCAGAACACCAATAGCTGGAGTTTCTGGGGGCAATTTGGAAGGTGCAAAGATGAAGAAATATTCTGAAGGGAGGCTGCGGCAGCCATGGATGACAAGAGAATTCAAAGACAGCAAAAAAGCAAAAGAGAGGGCATATAATATAGCAAAAATTAATGGGAAACTAGAGGATTGAGAAGCTTTTAAAAACCAACAGAAAGCAACTAAAAACATGATGAAATATGAAAGTAAGCTCGCCAATTATATAAAAGAGGCTACCAAGAGTTTTTTTTCAGAGATATAAAGAGTAAAAGAGAGTCAAGGGTGAATATTAGGCCACTAGAAAATGACACGGAGAGGTAGTGATGGGGGACTAAGAAACAGAGGGAAAAACTTAATAAGTATATCGCATCAGTCTTCACTGTGCCAGAAATTTGAGAGTGTCGGGGGCAGAAGTGAATGTAAAAGCTATTACTAAGGAGAATGTCATTGGAAATGGTGGAAGTTCTGAAGGTAGATTAGTCTCCAGAACCAGATGGACTACACTCCAGGGTCTGAAAGAGGTAGCTAAAGAGATTGTGGAGCCATTAGTAATGATGATCCCACAAGAATTACTAAATTCTGGAATGGTTCTGAAAGACTGAAAAATTGCAAATGTCACTCCACTCTTTAAGGAGGGAAGGAGGCAGAAGAAAGGAAATTATAGGCCATTTAGCTTGACCTATAGTTGGAAAGATGTTGGAGTCCATTATTAAGAATGAGGTTTCAATGTACTTGGAGGCACATGATAAAGTAGGTCAAAGTCAACATGTTTTCCTTAAGGGGAAATCTGGACAAATATGTTGGAATTCTTTGAGAAAATCACAGGCATGGTAAACAAAGGAGAGTCAGTGGATATTGTTTTCTTGGGTTTTCACAAGGCCTTTGATAAGGTGATGTACATAAGACTGCTTAACAAAATAAGAGCCCATGATAATACTGGAAAGATACCATCATGGATAGAAGATTGGCTAACTAGCAAGAGGCAAAGAGTGGGAATAAAGGAGGCCTATTTTCTTCGGCTGCCAGTGACCAGAGGTGTTCTGAAGGTGTTGGTTTTGGGACCACTTCTTTTTACATTAGATTTAAATGATTTGCACAGCAGAATTGATGGTTTTGTGGCCAAGTTTTCAGATGATACAAAGATAGGCACAGGAGCAGGTAATGTTGAGGAAGCAGAGAGTCTGCAGAAGGACTTAGGTAGATTGGGAGAATGCGCAATGAGTAGCAGATGGAAAACAGTACAGGGAAGTGCATGGTCATGTACTTTGATAGAAGGAAGAAAAATGTAGACTGTTTTCTAAACAGGAGAAAATTAAAAAATCAGAGATGCAAAAGGAATTGGGAGTGCTTGTGCAGGTTGAGTCTGTGGTAAGGAAGGCAAATGCAATGTTAGTATTCAGTTTGAGAGGGCCAGGATGCAAGAGCAAGAATGTGGTGTTAAGGCAGTATAAGGCATTGGATAGACCACACTTGGAATATTGTGAGCAGTTTTGGGCCCTTTATCTTAGAAAAGATGTCCTGCAATTGGAGGGGGTCCAGAGGAGGTTCTTGAGAATGATTACGGGAATGAAAGGGTTAATGTAAGAGCAGTGTTTTATGGCTCTGAGCCTGTATTTGCTACAGTTTAGAAGAATGAGGAGGGATCTCATTGAAACCTATTGAATGTTGGGCACCACCATAGCATCGCATTTAGCGTGATGCTGTTACAGCCCGGGGCACTCTGGTGTTTGGTTTTCAATTCCAGCGCCATGCTGTAAGGAGCCTCTGTATGTGTTCCCTATGAAATGCATGGATACTCTGGTTTCCTCCTATAGACCAAGGATATATGTACCAGGTCATTGTAAATTCTTCCGTGATTAGTTAGAGTTAATCGGGTCTGTCGATGTTGCTGGAATGGCCTACTTTGCGCTGTATCACCAAATATTGAAAGGCCCATGTAGTGGATGTGGGAGGATGTTTCCTATAGTGGGCGAGTCTAGGACAAAGGGCCACAGCCTTAGAAAACAGGGACGTCCATTTAGAACAGAGAGGCTGGTGAATTGCCACGTACAGCTGTTGAAGCCAAGTCATTGAGTATATTTAAATTGGAAGTTGATAGGTTCTTAATTAACCAGGGCACCAAAGGTTACAAGGAGAAGGCAGGAGAGTGGGATTCAGGCACATAATAAATCAGTTATGTTGGATTGGCGGAGAAGATTTGATGGGCTGAGTGGCCTAATTCTGCTTCTATGTCTTATGGTCTAATTTATAAAGAGTGTACAATAAGGTCAGTTGGTAACTTAATCCAAAAAACTATGCACCCTCATAAATGGCCCGAGTTTGAATTTAAACATTATTCAAAGATTCAAACCTGGTTTGTTAAGAAAATTTATTCTGATGGAGGAGGTTTGTAATTTATATAAAAGGTGCATGCAATAAAATAAGATCTAGATAAAGCTGCAATAATCTGTAAGATATTTTCCAGTAAAATTCTCATGCAAGAGTTTAAATTAAATATGGCACCACAAAATAAATTTACACTGAATTATTAAAGAATGAGTCAATGATACTCAACAATGCTCCTGAATCAACATAAAATGAAGAATACTGCAATTGAGAAAGGGTTAACAATATTCACCAGCATTTACTAACTCAAGCCTTCAGATGACACCTTAGCCTTCCAGCTAACTTCTGTAGCACACCTGCTTATCTTCCTTGCTTTGTGATAAAAAGAGGAATTTGAAACAGTGGGTAATGACTGGCCAAGGGCACCCTAAAGCCCTGCCTTTTCCAGATGACATGACCTGATTGGAGAACCTGTTAAGCAATTCATTGGCTTAAGCTTGTCACTCAACACATCTCCAACTTAAATCAGTATCATTTTATACTCCAGTGAACAAACAGCAGATTGCAAATCAAGGGACAAAAGGATCCTTCATATCTATCACTGAACATTGAAAGTGTTTTAATTCTGGACTTTAATTCTTTGTATATTCTATATTATTTAATCATTGCAATAATTGTCTGGAAATGAAATTATGATTATTTGTCTGAATAATAATTGATGACTCATGTCTTTTTCAATCTCAAACTAACCAAATAACATTTGTTAGAATATGAGCGAATAGAAAGGGCTGCTGAAGTTGAATTCACAACAGTGCTGCAATAAGTAAATTTCTTTCTCATTCAGTACATTCACAGCTTGCTTTATTCTGCACAGACCAAACTTCAGTTGCAATTGTTTATATAGCAATTACGATTTTTGACCACAGCACCAATGGTCCCAACACACTCAACCACCATTATACTAAGATAAGGAATTGTTTATATAGCAATTACGATTTTTGACCACAGCACCAATGGTCCCAACACACTCAACCACCATTATACTAAGATAAGGAATGACTGCTCTTCAGGAAATCCGATCACTTGGCTGTCCTTCTACCTGCTGCATACTGTACAGGCAGAGGCTGAAGAGCAAGGATTCAGACATTAGGGCAACAAAGAGGTGCTGTTGGGAGGCAGAGAAGCGGGTGTGGGATTGCTTCAAGTTGGTGGACTGGACTGTTTTCAAGGACTTATCTGTGGATCTGAATGAATATACCACAGTTGTCACGGACTTTATAAAAATAGTCATAGGTGAGTGTGTTTCCACAAAATCATTCACAGTATTCACCAACCAGAAGTCTTGGGTGAATCATGAGATCTGCAGTATGCTCAGGACCAGATCAGATCTGGCGACCAAGAAAGTAACACCAGGTTCAGGTACAATCTCCAGAAAGGCACTTTACGTCTGAAATGGCAATTCCAGACTAAACCTGAATCAATGAAGGATGCTCGACAGCTGTGGCAGGGCTTGAATGATATCACCTCCAGCAAAGCGAAATCAAGAAATGTAGGTGACAACAGAGCTTCGCTGCCTGAAGAGCTCAATGACTTTTATGCTGATTTGAGAGTCAAAACATGGAGGAAGTATCACAAACTCCCACAGCCCCCGATGATCTTGTGATTTCAGTCTCTGACACCGACGTGAGATCATCCTTCAGGAGGGTGGACCCACGGAAAGCAGCTGGCCCAGACCGGGTACCTAACTGAGTACTAAAGGCTTGTGCTGATCAACTGGCTGGAGTGTTCACTGAGATCTTTGACCACTCACTTCAACAGTTTGAGGTACCCACCTGCTTCAAGCAGGCTTCAATTATATCAGTGCCTAAGAAGAACATGGTAACCTGCCTCAATCACGATCGTCCAGTGGCACTTACATCCATAGTGATGAAGTGCTTTGAGAGTTTGGTGATTAAGTATATCAACTCCCACCTGAGAAGTGACTTGGATCTGTTCCAATTTGCCTACCAGCACAACAGGTCTACAAGCAAAATCCACTTCATTAGCTCCTTACTCAGCCCTGGATTATCTGGACAGCAAAGGTACATGTATCGGAATGTTCTTCGTCAATTATAGCTTGGCATTCAATACCATTATCCCCTCAAAACTAATCAATAAGCTTCAAGAACTTGGCCTCAATATCTTCTTGTGCAATTGGATCCTCAATTTCCTCACTTGCAGACCGCAGCCAGTTCAGATTGACAACAACATCTCCTTCACAATCTCCATCAGCACAGGTGCACTACAAGGCTGTTCACTTAGCCCTCTGTTTACACTTATAGGAGTGTGGCTAAGCACATCTCCAATGCCATATTTAAGTTTAATGACAACATCACTGTCATAGGCTGAATCAAAGATGGTGACAAAATCAACATATAGGAGGGAGATTGAAAATCTGCCTGAGTGGAGCCACACAACAACCTCTCACTCAACGTCAACAAGACTAAGGAGCTGATTATTGACTTGAGGAGGAGGAAAATGGAGGTCCATGAACCAGTCCTCACCAGAGAATCAGAGGTAGAGAAGGTTAGCAACATTAAATTCCTAGGTGTTATCATTTCAGAGGACCCAACCTGAGCATAGCACATAAGTGCAATTACAAATGTAAGCACACAAGCACCTCTATTTCCTTTGGAGTTTGCGAAGATTCAGCATATCTATAACTTTGTCTAACTTCTATAGATGTGTGGCGGGGAGTGTATTTACTGGTTGCATCCCGGCCTGGTACAGAAGCACCAATGACCTTGTGGTAAACCATATTTATATGTTGTAACTAGGTTACCTGGCTAGACACGCCTCTCTGCTGACTGCCCCTGTGGCTCCTCCCACAGACCCCTGAATAAAGGTGATTGGGCCTTGGCTCCTCCTCTCAGTCCAGGGGCAGATACTCAGCATGCTGGAGGTCACATTTTACTGCTGATAAAAGCCTTTCAGTATTTACTCTACTTCCAGTCTTTTGGAGTAATTGATGGTGCATCAGCCCTTGAACAGAAATCCTGCAAAAAGTAGCGGATGCAGTCTAGTCCAACACAGGTAAAGCTCTCCCCACCATTGAGCATGTCCACACGGAGTGTTATCGCAGGAAAGCAGTGCCCATCATCAGGGACTTCCACCACCTAGATCATGCTCTCTTCTCACTGCTGCCTTCAGGAAGAATGTACAATAACCTCAGGACTCGCACCTCCAGGTTCTGGACCACTTATTACCCCTTAACCATCAGGCTGAAGAAGCAATGGGAACAATTTCATACAATTTTACTTGCCCCACCACCCCCCATCACTGAACTGTTACCACAACATATGAACTCACTTTCAAGGACTCTTCATCTCATGTGATTTTTATTGCTTATTTATTTATTATTATTACTATTGTTGTATTTTTTTCTCAGCTAGCACACTCATTTCGCAGTTGCTTGAAACTTTTGGACTGTTACAGTGGTGTCTGGCTTTCTGGAATATTACTGAGTAGACCTAATTGATGCTATTGTGTAGTGACTTTGGGATGATACCAGTTGTAGATATTACTATTGGGATAAAGTATACCCTGTTTATGTTCCAAAAGTCTTTCAATTGCCTCTTTTAATTCAGCATATTTCTGGTGTTTTTCACTTATTGATTTCTGTATGTCGGGTGTGTTTGGGGTAGCTCTATCTATCAAGTAAGTTGTTCTTGCTTGTTTATTCTGTAATATTATATCCAGACAGTTACTATGGATTGTCCTATTTGTAATAATGGATTGGTCATAATATAATTTGTAGGGCTCAATTCTAAAACTGGATCAGACTTGTATTTATAGTAAGCTATTATGTCTTTTATGAGTTTTTACTTTTAAGCAAGATTTTGGTGAATGATGTTTGGCCACTTGATTGTGCCGGTGTAAGTAATCATATTGAATTAAAATGCTGCAGGATCCTGTAATGTGTTGGATTGTTTCTGGTTTTGCTTGGCATTTTCTACACTCATCTTGAACTTGTTGGTCCTTTATTATAGATTTTTCATAATTTTTGTGTTAACCGCCTAGTTCTGGTTTGCCACAAAGAAACTCCCTGTTTCTGGGAAGAGATCTCCAACTCTGAGCTAGGCTTTCGATACTTCCTTCAGATCATAGGGAAGTGTTCCATGGAGGGTCATGCTCTTCTATTGGTTAACTTTTTCTTCTATAGTGATTATTTCTTCAATTTTTCTGGGTTGTGCTTTCATTTAAGTTTAGTGGTGTGTACTTCTTATCAGAATTGCACATTCATGGAGCGCTGAAACCTGTTTTTATTGATGAAAATATATCCTTAAAAGTTTAATTTGACCGTTGTGTACATTTTTATGTCTGTTATTCCCCTTCCTCCTTCTGTCCTAGGCAGTGTTAATCTGAGTGTGTTGAAGTGTACATAGTGTTTTCTAAAACTTGTTATTTCAGTTCTTATTTTTCTTTGTAACTTTTCCAGATTGGTTTCAGACCAAGACATTATGTGAAAAGATTATGGTAAAATGAGTATAGTGAAAGTGTTTATTGCCTTTGTTATATTTTTACTATTGAGCTCTGTTTCACAGAGTTCCATAAGCCTTGAAGTAAATTCTGTCAAGACTTGAAGTAAATTCAATAAATTACGGAGCGGGTTTAAAGCTAAACAAATGCATAGTGGGTTTTGCGAGTCGCCCTGGAGAATGCCTCAGTTTATTTGATAACGGCGGTTGTTCGTTTTGGTTGTTAATAGACAGGGTGATTACAGTACGCCAATGCTTCATCAGATGCAGGAATTTCATGAGTATTGGGCGTAGTTTATGTACATATGTTAAGAACTTCTATTAACTATGAATGTGGGACAGAATCTATCAATTGTTCTTTAAAGTCTTTCATACCGTTACGACATCCTTTTCTGCTCTTCTGTAAGTATATTGTGGTTATCTAAGTGATTAGTGTTTGGTTGAGAGATACATGATGTCAGAATTTTATATATAGTTTGGAAACAAGTAATAAGATGATATTTGGATGGGTCATTGATTTCTTTAGGTAATAGATAATTAAATATATAGATTAACAATATTGATAGTATTTAATCAATGCAATGATAGTAAATTGAAGTTTTGAAAAAAACATAAAAAGACATATTGCATTACCATATCTTGTTCAGTATTAATTTTACAGTAAGATGAATTCTTGGAAGTGTACCTTATGCCCATTATCTTTGTCATTAGTACAACAGCTTGTTTTACAGGCTAGAAGGTCAGTAAAAGCAGTGCAACACAGCTCCCAGTCTGTTCATTCTCCCAATTGGCATAGCCGGTTCATTTATTGTGTCTTTATCTTCCATTGTAGGGTCAAAAAAAAGCCTGAAATTTGAGAAAGAAACCTTGAGAGTTTTCCATTGTTTGCTAACTACAAAATTATGTTCCTTTAACCAGTAATCTTTCAGTGAATCAAAACATAAGAAAGATGCTTTCAAGAAAGGACCTTTGCAGTTTTTTGGAAGAATGCATAAAAAGCTGAACACAAGATAGACGATGAGTTGCTTGAGATGAGATGAGATGCTTGAGATGAGATGTTATATCATGCATACCATGTATGGTCACTTGATATCCAATCACATGAGTCTTGCTCAAGTAACAACCACAGATATTATTGTATAAGCCTTTAAACAGTTCAGTTTCCCTGTAATTAAAGAAAAACTTAAAATTTCCTTAAATGCTACTAACAATGAAATAATTTTGAACTGTAGTAACTGCCATGATAGTGGAAAGATTGAGAACCTTTGTATGTAGTTTTACATCAGCTGTCATTGTACAGCAAATTTCAGAAGCTGGAGAGCAGATGTAAGCAGGCAAAGATGGAATACACACAGTAGTGACTTTACTTCGTGCCTCCTGTACATAGTAAGGTGGCCACAAAGTTTACATTTGTGGTCATCTGCTACTGTAGCCCATCCATTTCAAAGTTCGACATGTTGTGCATTCAGAGATGCTCTTCTGCACACCACTGTTGTCATGCATGGTAATTTCTTGTCAGATTGAACCAGACAGGTCATTCTCCTCTGACCTCTCTCATTAGCAAGGCATTTCACCCACAGAACTGACACTCAATGGATGTTTTTTTTTGTTTTTTGCACCATTCTCCGTAGACACTAGAGACTGTTGTGTATGAAAATTCCAGGACATCAGTAGTTCCTGAGATAACCAAACCACACTGTCTGGCACAGACAGTCACTCCATTGTCAAAGAAACTAAGAGACACAATGGTCTGATTAGATATTTACATTAACAAGTCAGTATACTGGTGTACCTAATAAAGTGGCCACTAAATATATTAAGCACAAAAAAAAAGCATTGAAGTGAGAAATGTAGCTCTGGAATGTATGAAAGTCCTGATCATAGTATCTCAGTTTGGTTCATATACGGCAAATATTTTCAACAAAATGAATTACCTTTATTTGAGAATCCACCCATTCTGAATGCAAACGTTATCTAACTTCCTGAACAACTGAGTCCTTTCAATTTTGTTCTTTTAGGCACTAAGTTAAAGTGATTCACTGATTGCCATAGCAAATACAGGCCAGACGTGGTTCAAGGATGGTTCAAACCACATTAAAAAGATGTAATGTAAGTTGAGTCTATAATTATCAATTGGAATAAAATAGCTTTTATCGTTTTCTTTCTCTTTCTGTCTTCATCAGTTTTTAAATTGAAGAATGACAGAGCGCGGTAGGATAGCATAGTAGTTAGCACAATGCTTTACAGTATTAGCACCACAGGTTCAATTCCTGCCGGTGGACGAATGGAGTTCATTTCTTCTCACCGGGACCACCGGGTGCTCTGGTTTCCTGCCACAGTCCAAAGACATACCTGTTGGTAGGTTAATTTGTCAATGCACATTGTCTCATGACTAGGCTAGGGTTAAATCAACAGTTGCTTGACAACGCGGCTCTAAGGGCCGGAAGAGCCTTCTCCTGCTATATCTTAATCAATCAATCAATAAAAGCTCATACACTCAATGGCCAGCACAGGAGGTGCTTAGTAAAGTGCCCATTGAGTGCAATTAATCACAGGTAGAATAATGGCTAATGGAGACACAAGAGTTTCTGCAGATGCTGAAAACTGAGGGTTAAAAAGAAATACAGTACCTACTCATCTTTGCACTTGTGTTTAAGCTCAATCCACCAAAAGGACTGAGGAAATTTCAATCTTCTTGAAGTGAATAGTGGCGGGAAAACCTATTCATAAATAATGTTAAACGACCAAAACACTATGAGTCAAGATTTTCAGCTAACCAGCCATCCATGTCAATAACTGGTTATTAGGATTGTCTACTTATTACTTGATTGCTTTCAAAAGTGGAATTGATTTAGACTAAGAATGTAGTTAAAATCGATTCCAATTTCACATCTATAGAAGTATGATTACTTGCCTTACATTCTCTTGTCACCCTTTTCCTCCTGTAATCATCGGCAAAACCTTTCAGTTTAATTTTACTCTTGCATCTATACTGGAACACTGAATTCATCATTACCTTTTGGGCCTAATGGTGCTGGTTTAACATCACCCACGTGCATTCATCGAGACATACAGCATGGAACCAAGCCCTTCAGCTCACCTGGATCATGCCAACCAAGATATTCATCCATGATAGTCCCATTTGCCCTCATTTGTCCTATATTATTCTAGACTTTTCCTATCCATACACTCGTCAAATTATCTTTAAAAGAAATATTATTATGCCTGCCTCTGTCACTTCTTCTGGTAACTCATTCTATATATGTACCACCCTTTCTGTAAAAACAATTGTCTCTCTAAAAATCTTTCCCCTCCCACCTTAAACCTATCCACTCTACTTCTTGATTACCCAAACTTGAGGAGAAAGTTACTCACCCTTTCCATACTCCTCATGAATTTATACACCTCTATAAGATCATCCTTGTGTCTCCTATTATCCGAGGAACTAAGTCCCTGTCTGTACAACCTTTTCCTATTACACAGCCCCGAGTCCTGACAAAATATTTGAGTGATGTTTTGTAACTGTAAGACATCAAACTAATTGCAAGAGACAGACGGGAGCATGCGAGATGCGAGTTTCAGTTCGTTTTTACTTTAAGCGAGGTGTACACATATCTCTTGGCGGCATGATGATATATGCCTTTTATATACTTCTACAGATAATTCACAATACATTATGCAAACAACAAAGAATACTTAATCAACCAATATATATGTACAATATTAATCAAATATTACTGAAATACTAAATATACAACAGCTTGAAGTCTTTTCTACATTTTTTTCCAGCTTAGGAGCATTGTTTCTATAGCAGCGTGATGAAAACTAAACACAATACTCCAAGTTCAGCTTCACGAATGTCCCAAATTCTATACTCAATGCCCTGACCACGTCAAGAGCCTTCTTCACCACCTCCTCTGCCAGTGACTCCATTTTCAGGTAAACATGTACTTGAACTTCAAGGTCACTCTGTTCTATAATACTCCTCAGGGTCCTCGCATTTACTGTGCAAGTCCTACCTTGAGCTGACTTCCCAAAATTCACCACCTTGCACTTTTCTGAATTAAACTCTATTCGCCTTTCCTTGGTCCACTTACCTAACTGATCAAGATGTAAATTCTTGGCAATCTCCTTCACTGTCAACAATACCAACTATTATTGTATCAACTGCAAGCTTACTAACCACTGATTGTACAGTACATTCTCATCCAAATTGTTAATATAGATAGAAACAATAATGGTCCTAATACTGTCACCTGAGGGTACCACTAGTCACTGGCCTCCAGTCCAAGAAACAATCTTCCACCATGACTGATAATTCTCCAGTTTTCAATGAAGCACATCACTCATGATCTAAACATTCTTTGCGTGTCTTAGATCAGCTCAGTTTTGGTCCAGAAGTCCAGACGTTTAATTTTCTTTAGTACTTTAAAACAGTCTGAATAGTTCAAAATGTTTTCCAGGCCCCTGGAAGCCAGCATTAGCCATCCTGCAATGATGGAATCATACTATCCACACAGAAAGTAATTATGGACAGACTGCACTAGAGAAGTGTCAAAGTGAGGAGCATGACTCTGAAACTCAAGTAGGGACAATGATAGTGTCCAGGTTTAGTTCATATAAAATAAACAGTTTCAACAAAATCAATTTACCTGCTGCATTTTGGCAAGAAATCATGCAACAGGCTCATGTCTCATACTAATCGTAAATCTTGTAAACTGTCCACTTCTCATTATGCTCCATAGGCATCACGACCTCTTGTTGGTTATATAACCATATACAATTACAGCACAGAAACAGGCCATCTCGGCCCTTCTAGTCCATGCTGAACTCTTACTCTCACCTGGTCCCACCAACCTGCACTCAGCCATAAACCTCCATTCCTTACCTATCCATATATCTATCCAATTTAACTTTAAATTACAATATCGAACCTGCCTCAACCACTTCTTCTGGAAGCTCGTTCCACACAATATCCTCACCATCTTTCTTTAACTCTTTTTTTTAGAACTTACCCAGTGGCCATTCTCCCACTCATGCTCTCTTCCAAGGTCAATGTTCCCAATGTTCTGCAAGCAATAGGTTTGTACTTAGTGTTGAGCTCATAAGAACCTGACACAGTACTCCTTGTATACTTAGTAATTTAAAATAACTCTGGGAAAACAAAAACAAATCTTGTCTAACTATAGTTGTAATTAGTGAAAACCAATAAATAACTAACCTTCCAGTAGTTGATGAAAATTGTAAGTTGTGTTGGTGGACGTTCTTCCTGTTGCTGAATACATGCTCGTATGTACCAGGTTAACATGGGGCTTTATAATTGCCAAAATTTCTGTCTCTTGTGGGGCAGAATTTGTAAACTGAACCATTTTTCAAACCCATAGATTAGTCACTTGCATTTTGCAGTTGGAAATGAGAATTGCTGTTTATTTACACCAGTGAGACAGAGGTTAGTGTTCCTTACGTCCATGAGAGGAGGGGAATTTGGTAGAAAAACTTTATGTATTTATGAATGATTAAAAGCACAGTTGTGCCATCTCTATTTGTAAAATGACCAGCCACTAGTTAAATTAAAATTCCACCTAAAGCCGAAAGAGATGAGACAACAGATAGGTAAATAACATATCCTTTATTCAGTACAATTTACAAGTGTACTCTTTCTGTTTCAAATTAGTCACTCATAACTCATTCTGAAATGAGTTTAAGAAAATGGAGTGATCTTAGTCCAAGAATGTGGGGAGGCATTTGTGTTTCTTTGTTCAAAGTTCCCAATAATTTTAAAACACTGCCAAATCTTTTTTTGTGTTTTTGCATTTTGAAAAGTGGAATGCTGCATATTCATAAATACTTGATCTTTTGTCTTCCTGTTTCTTGCCACATGTTAGACTCCCTGACATATAAATTAAATACATACATCACCATCTACTTTTGCTGTTAACTAGGCTGGTTAGTCTTTAAATAGTGACAGATTGGAATGGGGTTGGATTGATGTGGAATGCAATTTCCCATCTGGAATAGGCACTTTAAATATACTACAGACAAGTCTAGGCAACTTCACACAGTGTACTAATTTATTTTTATTTCAATTGAGTAGCAATTTTATTATACAGATGGCAGCATCCACCAAAGAAATCAACCAGCCATGATTAAAATACAGAGAAATATTTGAATAACGATTCATGTAAACTTAAAACAGAGGATGGGAAATATAAGAGAGGAGATTTTTGACTTCTGCATGCATGGTCAAAGTTGTGTCCACTTTGCCCCTTTGCACTTTCAGTTCTGGCACCAATAATAATTTCTATGTATAGTTCGTACTTAGGTGTAGGGACAAAGACTCAGGTTGAGGGAGTATCAAGCAAGGTTGGAAGGCCACCCTCCACTCTGAGGATGAATCTGGGAGAGAGAGAGCAGTTCTTGGGAGGGAGGGGGGAGTTGCTATTGACGGATGGATCACTGCACACCTGTGCACACTGGAGAATTGCCCTTCCTTACAAAATAGAAAGAGAAAAAAATGGTTGGGAGATTGTTTCTGGGCTTATCAGGGAGCCCTTTTATCTCAAGGACTGTCTCATGTCATGGCAACCACAGTATTGTACACGAAACATTCAGAAACCAGGACTAGTGAGTCTCCACTCATTAGTTCAGCTTTTTTTTTGTGGAGTTGAGCATTCAGGTGCATTCACCAAATTACTTCTTACAACTACATAGCCTCTTATCCAAAGCAAATAACCTATCTTCCTGCATCCAAAACTGGTTGAAGTTGTTCTCCAATTCCTATATGCCAGCCTTCCTATTTTCATACATATCTGAAGAAGATATCAACCCATATAATGGCATTATTATACACTAAGTGTCCACTTTATTAGCTATAGGCATGGCACCCAGTGTCGTTCTCTGCTGCTGTAGCATAATCAATTCAAGGTTGGACATGTGCATTCAGATATGCTCCCTGCACACTACTGTTGTAAGGCAAGATAATTTGATTTGCTGTTGCCTTCCTGTCAGTTTGAACCAGGCTGGCCATTCTCCTCTGACCTCCCTTGTTAACAAGGCATTTTTACCCAGAGAACTGACACTCACTGGATGTTTTTTTGTTTCCTGCACCATTTTCCATAAACTCTAGTTACTGTTGTGTGTGAAAATCCCAGAATATCAGCAGTTGCTGAGATACTCAAACAACCCCATCTGGTACCAGCAATCATACGATGGTCAAAGTCCCAGATCACATTTTTTCCCATTCTGGTGTCTGGTCTAAACAACAACTGAACCTCTTGACCATGTCAGGATGCTTTTATGCACTGAGTTGCTGCCACGTGATTGGCTGATTAGATATTTGCTTTAACAAGCAGGTGCATGGGTGTATCTAATAAAGTGGCCACTGAGTGTACGTCTTACTGTGGCCATGATAAAACACAAGACTCTTTAGAATAGTTTTGTTAACATTAGAAGCCCACCATGATTCCCAGCACGATCATCCTTCACCTCAACTTCAAAATGGTGATATGATGCATCTGACAAACTGAAATCCTTCCGCTGTTAACAAGAGCCGAGTGCTTGTACCACGATGACTTCCTAAAACTGGGCAGCCCTGAATGTAACCTGTGCCAATCCTGATGGCTGACTAATATCAGCATAACTAGAAGAGTAAGCATCTGACCACCAATGCTGAAAGGAACAGCTGGAGGACATCACTCATAAACAGTTTTCTGTAAAAAAAAGTCTTAGCTTTCTCCTGTGAAGCCAGGAGGCTAGGAATATCGCAGCAGATCTAAAAAGTAAAGAAACAAAACCATTTCCATATGGAATGAAAAGAACAGTCCCAACATTACACAGAAAAAAGACTGCTGAAGTGAATGTAATTAATATCTTTGTATTCTTAGCTAATTAATATAATCCATAACCTGCAATAGATAAGGAGAATACATTTATTTCAAGGTACATTTATTTATTAAAGTATATATGCACCATCCAATCCTGAAATTCGTCTAAGACCCCACACGTGCAAAGATAATCGTGCAGAGACGAAAAAAGAGCAAAAACACAGAATAACAAAATTGAAAGGCATATTTCAGTCCAGCTCTGTGTTCATTATCCACAGGGTGCCCCGATTCAAAAGTTGTCCAAAAGTGGCAACAGGAAAAGGAGCAACCAGAACTAGTACACATCATAAACCTGAGTTAAAGTCCAAGCTGCAAGCCGTGGTGATTAAACCCTGCTCCAACACCGAGCTCCGACAGCATCAAGTTAGAGAGAGAGATCACTCAAATGCAAGGATATTCCCAGAAGCTAATCCGAAAAAAAACTTTCTCTTCATCTCTCTCACAGATTTCTTTTAGACATCCTTTAACTAAGATGTAGACTTCATACTCATTTTCACAAATCTGCTTGTAACGGCATGACTTTTGAGGTCTTCAGGAACACCTTGCCGCTTTTGCTGGTAGTCCTGCAAATTTTTACTTAAGGAAAGTGTAGGCTCTATAGATATAATTAACATCTACACAAAAGACACTGCAGGTGCTGAAATCTGCAGCAAAAAATAAGATGCTGGAGGAATTCTGCAGTTCAAGCAGTATGTGTGGAGGCAAAGGGATAGCCAACATTTCAGGTCAAGATCCTGTGTCAGCACCGCAATGGTTAGGTGTTTATTCTCCTAAGCAAGTAATCTTCAGATAGCCTGATGACCTGACTAATGAATATTAGAGGCAGAATTACTGTGGGTCTGTTTCATCCAAAGATTTGAGTACACACTCTTAAACCCATATATTAGATTCTTACGGCCGTTCTTGTTTCTTTTTACTGTGTCCGATAGAAATTATAATTTAAATTTCAAAAGGTAGGTGCTGTTTGCAGAAAGAATTATGCCGCTGCTTCGGAAATTTCATCAATCCAGAAGAAAGGTAACTGTGCCATAATAGAAAGAAATAATCCTCTCTATCATCCTATGACATGTCTTGACATCTCATTAACCAGGACCTTTCTTATTGTGGCTCATTTGGGGCTTTGTGACAGATTTTATCTGCATGACAGCTGGCCTTAAGTCTTAAGTTCCCGAAACAGGCGATTTGGGTGGATTAAATTTTGGGTGTTTCAAACTTTTCAAGTCATAAGAATACAATTATGTTTGGGAACAAAGGGAGAAAAATTGATCATTAGAAATATACCTACTTAGAATCAAAGCAAATCAGTGAATCAAAGAAAAGGGAACTGTTTTGCACAGCCCTAAAGCTATTTAATATAATATTTTATTTTTAAAATTTGTTTTATTATGCTTTCAATTACATTAACTGAAAACCAAACATTTGACACAAATTGATATTTATTCTGCCATGTTATTTTGGAAAACACGCAAGCGCGCGCGCGCGCGCACACACACACACACACACACACACACACACACACCATACCCTATTTTGAAATTAACTCCATTAAAATATTGAAGAAAAGTATTGGTTATGTACATAATTTTTATCGCATAACTACACCAGCAACCACTGTTTTCCTTTCATATGCCAAAACATTTCAGGGCGCAAAAGCAGAGAAATTAGATGTGTGGCTTTGAAGCACATGGCCAAAAGCCTGATCAAAGAGTGAGGCTTTAATAAGAGTTTTAAAAGGTAGGGACAGAGCAAAAGAGGACAATAAACTGAGCAAGGGTAATTCCAAAATGCACTGCCTCAAATGATGCAGCAGAGAAAAGTTAGTGAGTGTGCCAGATGACAATTTTAAGCTTAGTCATCTCTAAGGATTGTTGACTAAATGAAGGGACAGAGGTAAATCAACACAAAGGCTAAGCGGGAAGAGAAGACAAGGTTGAGAACATTTAAATTAAAATGTTACTGAACTGGGTGGTTAAAGAGAATGGGAAAGATGGACGAAAATACTTGATATGGTTAGAGTATGAGCAGCAAAGTTTGAATGAGCCACAATTATGGAGGGTGGAAAGCAGGATTTGGGGAAGTAGAGCACTGGGGTAATTGACTGGTAATTGATCTGAAAGGGAAGGATGAGGGGTTCAGCAGCAGAGGAATTGAGGTGGGGGTAGAAAAGAATGAATCAGCAGGAGGAAGAAGGTGTCGTAATAACGGAGAAGAATGCAATCAGAAGTTTGACTTGAGGTCAAAGGTAACAACAAACTCACAAATGACCCAAGTTCCACCTCTGGCAAATCAGGTATGGGGTGAAGCCGGTGGAAAGTACGTAGCAGGGTCTGAATACCGTTCCTCTAATGAAATAAAAGTTGTCCTTCTTTAAAACTACATGTTAAGCATACACTCAGCGGCTTCTTCATAGGTACATCTATAAAGCTGCTTATTAATGTAAATATCTATTCAGCCAATCATATGGCAACAACTCAATGCATGCAGATGTGTTCAAGAGGTTCAGTTGTTGTTCAGACCAAACACCAGAACGGAGAAGAAATGTGATTTAAGTGACTTTGACCACGGAATTATTGTTGGTGCCAAATGGAGTGGTTTCAGAAACTGCTGATATCCCGGGATTTTCATGCACAGCAGTCTCTAGAGTTTACAGAGAATGGTACAAAAAACAAAAAACAAATCCAGTGAATGACAACTTTGTGGACAAAAACCCTTTGTTAGTGAGAGAGCTCAAAGGAGAATGGCTAAACTGGTTCAAACTGACAGGAAGGAGAAAGTAACTCAAATAACTATGCATTACAACAGAGATGCAGCAGAGCATCAAACCTTAGAATGGTGGAATACAGCAGCAGAAGACTACAAACAAACACTCAGTTGCAACAGAGAGGTCAAGAAAGATGATAATGATCGTGAATAGTTTTTGTCTGGTTATTCAATTTCCATACTTTCCGGGGGCACGTGATACCTTGCCTCATTTTAATGGTCTGAGTCTTCCATAGAAAGGCCAACAGTTCCCCATGGAACTACTAGCAGTCACCTCCACTGTGCTGTAGATTTTTGCAACATTCACTCAAAGACAGAAGAGCCACATGCCTACATAGCAGATAACCCAGATATTTCCTGAGCTCTGTACCTGATCTAACAAAGTCCAGTAAAGGAGCAGGACCTTCCCCAGACTTCTCAGACCTTACAGAAAAATCTTTAATGTGAATCTGGGTAATGAAATGCTTTAGCTTGAGATAAAAGCTCTCAGACTCCTTCAAAAAGTCAGCTGCATTTGATTTGCTTGTAAGAGATACTGAGGTGATGACAGAATGTCCTTTCATAATTTAAGTGCCTTGTCAAGTTATCTACTAATTCCAGTTCCAAGTTTCATTGTGATTTATGCCGTGCATACACAAATTAAGTATTTGGACATGACGAAGGTTTGTCCTGTAAGGCAAATTCCTTACTATTGCCATTTGGAGTTTCCTGCAAGAACATTCTGAAATATTTAAGGTATTTGAAAAATGTAGCTGAAAAGTTGGATAGGATGACACCTATTTTTCAACTAAATTCACTGAGACATTGATTAAACGCAGAGCAGATAGCACAGAATCTCTAAATCCCACAGACGGCACCTTACGTCGCCTTAGCAACACATGCTACTGGACCTCTGTGGTAGCTTTACTAATTACTGCACCACAGTGACATTCTGTAGGAGATTTATCTCTCATTTGAGACATCTCTCTGCTCATGGAGGGGAAAAATCCACTAATGTGTAATTTCAATCTGTTGAGGAAAACAAATACTTTGTTCCTGCAGAGTTTGAATCTGCTCATGGATAGCATCCACAAGTTAGTGTGCAGCAGGAATCTTGTGGTAATTCACATGTCACTGTTCAACAGAGCAGCAGTCTACTCAAAAGTGACAGTTCCTGCTCAGTAAGGACATCATACTGCTCCCTAGTGGCATATCACCATCCATCTAGAGCTTCAGGATGAAACACCTCCTCATTGGTGCTGGATTCCAGGAGGGAGAATTTCTAGTGTGCCTACAAGATGGCTTTTTAGAGCAGCTTGTGGTTGAGGCCAGTAGGGATCAACTGTTCTGGATTGGGAGTTGTGCAGTGAACCAGAAATGATTAGAGATCTTAAGGTAAAAAGATTCCTTAGGGCCAAGAGATCATAATATGATAGAATTCACATTGTAATTTGAGAAGGAGAATCTAAAGTTAGATGTATCATTATTACAGTGGCATAAAGGGATTTACAGAGACATGAGAGAAGATTTGGCCAGAATTGATTGGAAAAGAACACTGGCAGGGATGATGGCAGAGGAACAAAGGCTGGAATTTCTGGAAGCAATTTGGAAGGCTCGGGATATGTACATCCAAAGAGGAAATAGTATTCTAAAGGCAGGATGACACAGCCATGCCTAAAAAGAGAAGTCAAAGCCAACAGAAAAGCCAAAGAGAGGGCATATACAGCAAAACAGAGCAAAAAATAGTGGGAAGTCAGAGGATTGGAAAACTTTTAAGAACCAACAGAAGGCAACTAAAAGGTCATTAAGAAGGTAAAGATGAAATACAAAAGTAAGCTAGCCAATAATATTAAAGAGGATACCAAATGTTTCTTCAGATACATGAAGTATAAAAGAGAGACAAGAGTGGTTATTGGACCTCAGAAAATGATGCTGGAGAAGTAGTAATGGGGGACAAGGTACAAGTATTTTGCATCTGTCTTCACTGTGGACAATGCTAGCAGTGTGGTGGAAGTTCCCAGTGTCACGGGTCATGAAATGTGTGAACTTGCCATAACTAGAGAGAAGGTTCTTGGGAAACTGAAAGATCTGAAGTTAGATAAGTTACCTGCACCAGATGGTGTGCACCCCCAGGTTCTGAAGGAGGTGGCTGAAGAGACTGTGGAAGCATTAGTAATGATCTTTCAAGAATCATTAGGTTCTGGAATGGTTCCAGAAGGCTGGAAAATTCCAAATGTTGCTCCAAGAAGAGAGAGAGGCAGAAAAAAGGAAACTATAGGCCAGTTAGTCTGACCTCAGTGGTTGGAAAAATGCTGGAGTAAGTGAATATCTTGCCTAGCAAATCTGTTGGAATTCTTTAAAGAAATGACAAACAGGATAGATAAAGGAGAATTGGTTGATATTGTGTAATTGGATTTTCAGAAGTACTTTGACAAGCTGCAACACATGAGGCTGCTTAACATGCTATGAGGCCATGGTATCAGTGGAAATATTCTAGCATGGATAAAGCAGTGGCTGATTGGCATGAGGCAAAGAGTGGGAATAAAGAGCCCTTTCTGTTTCGCTGCCTGTGACTAGTGGTGTTTCACAGGGGTTTGAGTTGGGACTGATTCTTTTACGTTATATGCCGATAATTTGGATGATGGAATTGTTGCCTTTGTTGCAAAGCCTGCAGATGATATGAAGATAGGTGGAGGAGAATGTAGCTTTGAGGAAGTAGAGAGGCTATTGAAGGATTCAGGCAGATTAGAAGAATGGGCAAAGAAATTGCAGGTGGAAAATTGTGCTGGGAATTGTATGGTCATGTACTTTTGGTAGAAGAATCGAAAGGGTTGACTATTTTCTAAATGGAGAGAAAATACCAAAATATGAGGCACAAAGGGACTGGGGGGGGGTCCTTGTTCAGGATTCCCTAAAGGTTAATTTGCAGCTTGAGTCTGTGGTTGGAAGGCAAATTCTATGTTAGCATTCCTTTCAAGAGGACTAGAGTATAAAAGCAAGGATGTAATGTTGAGACTTTATAAAGCATTGGTGAGGCCTCACTTGGAGTATTGTGAGCAAGTTTGGGCCCCTTATTTAGAAGGGATGTGCTGAAACTGATGAGGGTTCAAAGGAGGTTCACAAAAATGATGCCAGGGTTGAATGCGTTGTCATATGAATTGTATTTGATGGCTCTGGGCCTGTAATCACTAGAATTCAGAAGAATGAGGGGTGAACTATTTGAAACCTATTGAATGGTGAAAGAGTGCATGGAAAAAGAGTATTTCCTATGATGGAAGAATCTAAGACCAAAGGACACAGCCTCAGAATAGAGGGGTGTCCTTTTAGAACAGAGATGAGGGTAATTTCTTTAGCCAGAGAGTGGTGAATCTGTGGAATTCTTTGCCACACGCAGCTGTGGAGGCCAAGGCTTTATGTATATTTAAGCAGAGGTTGACATATTCTTGATTGGTCAGGGCATGAAGGGATACAGGCAGAAGACAGGAGATTGGGGCCGAGGGGAAAATTGGATCAGCTGTGATGAAATGGTGGGGTAGATTCAAAGGGCCAAATAGTTTAATTCTACTCCTATATCTTATGGTCTTTTGGTCATATTCCAACAGCCACATTACAGAGTTCTGAATTTCTCTTCTTCCCTCTTCCATCAGGCAAAAGAAAAAAAAAGCATGAAAGCATGTATCACCAGGCTCAAGGACAGCTACTGCCATGCTGTTATAGGACTATTGAAGATACCCCAGTACAATAATGATCTTATGTAGTGCCCAATATGTAGGACAAGCTTTTCACTGCATCTCAGTACATTGACAATAATAAACTAATTCCATAGAGTCATAGAAAACTACAGCACAGAAACAGCCCCCTTGGCCCATCTAGTACCTGATGTACCTGAGCCTTGGCTCTTATGCCACCAGCTTCAGTAATGGTTATTACGCTACAACCATCAGGCTCCTGAAACAGCATGGATAGAGTCATAGACTCAAAAAGAAATGCAGCTCTGAAACAGGACCTTTGGCCCATCTAGTCCTGCTGAACTATTTGAACTGCTTCGCCCCATTGACCTACACCCAGACCATAGCCCTCCATAGTATCTATCCAGACTTTTCTTAAGCATTGAAATACAAATCTCTTCCATCACTTGCACGGGCATCTTGTTCCATAATCTCACCATTCTCTGAGTGAAGAGGTTTCCCCTCATGCTCCCCTTAAACATTTCACCTTTCACTCTTAACCCATGATCTCCAGTTGTAGTCTCACCAACCTTGGTGGAAAAAGCCTGCTTTTGTTTGCCCTATCTGTAACCCTCATGATGTTGTAAATCTCTATCAAATTTCCCCTCAATTTCTACACTCCAGGGAATGAAGTTCCAACCTATTCAATCTTTCAGGTCCTCCATTCCTGGCAACATCCTTGTAAATGTTCTCTGTTCTCTTTCAATCTTATTTGCATCTTTCCCGTAGCTAGGTGACCAAAACTGAATAAAGACTTCTATATCCTCCAGCTTCAGGGTCTCTCCAGTGACTTTCATTCACAATCACTTCTGGAGGTTCATCCAGGATACATTTGTATCCCATCGTGCGGCCTGGGACCTCAGCAGACTCAGTGGGTGAGTGTTTTTAAAGATTAGTAGTCACACTTGGATCTATTCGGGTCGGTGACCGTGGGATCATGAAGTATCACAAACGTAGCGGAGATACCCTGAAGTTGATGGATATTGAAGCCTCTATTCAGCAAAATGAGTAGCAGGCATCATATTTGAGACTCTCGTGGAAGAAGAGGCCTGCTTGACCCAATATTACATGACACTTTATATGCTGAGGATCAAAGGACAATTCTATAGTTATAATGTATCTACAATGCTTCCTTTGAATTGCATAATTTTCAAACACCTCTGTCTTCACACCCACACTCCGGACACCCAAATGCTGTGTTTCTTTGTTTGCAGGCAACCCCAAAATGCAGCTCCAGGAAGACCTTGGTTCAGAGCTGCATTTTAAATTCAATCTACAAACCACATTCAGATCTGAAGACTGGTTCATTTTGAAACTAGTATTTGCTGTATACCATAACTCCAGAATATACTCCAACAACTCTATAAGATTGGTGAGACATGACCTACCATGCTGAAAGGCTTTCTGACGATCCCTACTCAGTCTCTATCTATGCAAATATTCCTACATCCCAGTCCCATCGACTACCTTCGAATAACTTTCCCACTACTGACGCTACTGATTCACACACCGCAGATCCTTTCTGATACCATCAAAATTGGCCTTTCTACAATTTAGAATCTTAACCCAAGGACCAGACCTATCCTTTTTCATAATTACCTTGAACCTAATGGCATTATAAACAGTAGATGCAAAGTATTCCCTTACACAAACTTTTGTCACTGTCCTCTCTCATTCCCTCATAAGATATCAAGTAAAGCACACTCTCTTTTGGGATTTATACACAGGTTAAGGAAACTTTCCTGAACACATTTGACAATCTCTATCCCATCTAGTCCTTTTTCTGTATGAGAATCTCAGTCAAAATGTGGAAAGATAAAATCACCTACTATAATAACCTTATGTATCTTGCAACAGTCCGCAATCTCTCCACAAATTTGTTCCTCTAAATACCACAGATTGTTAGGTGGTCTATAATATAGCCCCATTGATGTGCTCGTATCTTTCTTATTTTCCAATTTAACATTAAAGAATTTATGGCATCAACAGTTTCATTCTTTGCTTCTCACATTTCTAGTGTTGAGATTTTTCCCTGTGGATTTTTCCACTTTTCCCTTCTGCGGCTAATTTTCTACTTATTTTCCTTCTCTGATCTACTCCTTTGCTAGACCTCCCACTACCTATTCATTAATACTTTTACCACCTGCTTCATCAGTCCTTTAGTCATTTCATTTTTCCTGCCCTCCTCCCTATCACAGACTTTCTTTTCTGCCTGCTCTGATGAATATTTCCAATATCTTCTGTTTATTTTCAGATCTTCAGTATTTGTGCTGTCATGTTTTTGAATATGTTCAGTTCATTTCAGCTCAGTACAGTAATGGGATGGAGTGTGTTATGTTTGTGGTACTAGAAAGCCAAGTGGCCGTGAATAACACACGTAACAGACAAAGTGATGAGGAACAAACATGTAGCTGCTTATTTTGCTTGTAAGTTATCTCCCCAGAATGCCGTCTTACATTACATTCAGTATGTAACACACAGGGAAGCTTGATAGTAACCCGTAAGGGTCAACATATACATGAGTACATGATACATTCCCCCCTCCCTTACTTTAAAGGTTTCTCCTCCTTCCTATACACAGACCAACTGCTGGCTGTTGACATACAGTGGAATATTCATCAAATTCAAACAAAATGATAAACTTGGAAAAGAGGGTGGACTACCTCAATTCCCAGACATAACCCTGGGGATTTTTCTGCCCCATGTGCCCCATAGTCACTAAACTAGAGATTCATCTGTCTGGAGACTGCCTGTTCCTTTTGAGAGCATCGAAGACCTGACGATGGTGCCAAAGTCATTGTATTACTTGGAGGTGTATGTATAGATCTTGGCTTGGGTGCTGCATTGTCAGGAGGGGGAAACCTCAGAAGGCACAGACGATGGGGGAGCACTGGCTTTGTCATTTGATGTTAACAAAGGGTTTGCAGTTGTTTTCTCAGAATCCTGTCCCATTTCTACAACGGGATCTGAGTTGGTCAGTTTCAGTATTTTTCAGTAGCCTCAGAAGTGGGCTACAGCTGATCAACATGACTTCTCGAGATGTTGTGGTTACTAGTTTCCACTGTGTGTGACACTGGGCCGGTTTGTACCACCACCGTCACAGGTATCCACTTTGTTCCAGAGATGTCATTCCAGGCAAGTGCTGTCTCTCTTACTGTGAAATATCTGAGCTTTTTCACAGTAAGTGACTACCTGCTAGGCAGAGGAAAAGATTCATGGATGTTCCCAAAGCTTCTTTCAAAATATGCAGTGTCTCCACTGATTCTTGGGAGTTTCTGTCTCAAAGTGGAGCAAGATCTTTAAAGGCAATACTAAGAACCTCAGATCTATGGACGTGGAAGCCCAGTACTATTTGTGAAAAAAACCAGGGTGGCTCATAAACTGCACATCAACAGGCCGTACATTGTCTTTATTGTCACCTTAGAACCCACAGAACTGACTGGAAATGAGTCCACTATAAACCCATGGGGCCCCCAAAGACAGAGAAGTGTAAGAAAGTAAAAGTTTTACATCATCAGTTTCTTCAGAAACACCAGTTAATGAAGAAAGGATGAAATAATTGAGTTAATTCCCCTATTTTCACATTTTCAGATACTCTATCAATAGGCCTGTTTGGGGTCTTTCAAAATGATTTAAAGATTTATCTTGAGTATATTCCATATATTTGATATCAAAATAGACCTTTGAGTTTGTCTTCCAATTAAATATTATTGCTCTATACTATTGTTGTAGTGCTACATAGAGTATAATTGATGCTGGCAAAACTGAAGGTACTCTGCTCCAGTTTACCTACCATCACAGCAGGACAACAGCAGATGTGATTTCATTAACTCTCGATTCAGCACAGAAACATCTGGACGGTGAATATTCATACATCAAGATGTTCTTCTCAGCATTTAACACTATCATTTCCTCAAAACTGATCAATATCCAAGACCTGGGTCTCAATACCTCCTTGTGAAACTGGATCCATGATTTCCTCACTTGCAGACCCCAGTCAGTATGGATTGGCAACATCTCCTCTACAATCACCACCACAGGTGCACCACAAGGCTATGTGCTTCGACCACTTTTCTGCTCACTTTATACTTATGACTGTGATGCCAAGCACAGCTCCAATGCAATATACAAGTTTACTGTTTATAGCTAAATCAAAGGTGGCCACAAATTGAAATATGGGAGGAAGATTGGAATCTGCTTGTATGGTGCCATAACAACAACCTCCACTCAATGTCAGTAAAACCAAGGAGCTGATTATTGACTTCAGGAGGAGGAGACGGAAGGTCCATGAGCCAGTCATCATCAGAGGATCAGAGGTGGAGAGGGTCAGTAACTTTAAATTCCTGGGCATTATCATATCTGAGGACATGTCCTGGTACCAACACATAAATGCCATTTCAAAAAAGGCATGGCAGCACCCCCACTTTCTGAGATGCTTGTGTAGATTTGGCATGTCATTTAATGAACAGTGGAGAGTATCCCAACTGGTTGCATCATGATCTGGCATGGAAACACCAGTGCACAAGAATGGAAAAGCCGACAAAAAGTGATAGATGCAGCCAAATTCATTCCAGCCAATCCTCCCCCACCCACCACTGAGCACTGCAGCAAGCAAGTAGCATTGACCCATCAAGGACTCCCATCATCCAGGCCATGCTCTCTTCTTCCTGCTACCATTGGGAAGCATGTACAGGAGCCTTGGGTGCCACACCATCAAGTTCAGTTATTACCTTTCAACCATCAGGGTCCTAAATCAGAGTGCACATCTTCACTCACTACAACACTGAACCATTCATTAAACACAACCTTTGGACTCTTATTCAATTACTCCTCAATTCATGTTCTCACTGTTATTGATTTATTTATTATTATTATTATTTTGTATTTGCACAATTTCTCAGTCTTTGTGTGTTGTCTTTTCCTTGATTCTATTGTACCTCTGTTCTACTGTGAATATCTGTAAGAAAATGAGTCTCAGGGTAGTATTCGGTAACATATACATACTTTGATAATAAAAATCAACTTAGAATTTTGAGCATTTTACTAGCTGATGTAATCTAACATAGACAGTAATCTTGCACATTTGTATAAGATACATAAACAACCAAGTTATTTCATTCTCAAAAATGAACACTGTGACATCATTAATCAAGGGACGTAATCTGATTCAGTAATTAAATAACACACACATTATAAAATTGATATTTTTTCAGAGTATCCAGAATCTTACGATGGTTAATCTATTTATAAAGCAACAGAAATTTCAGTCAGAAGGATAAATTCATGTAAATGCTTGAAAAACTTGCGACTGTGTCCTGTGCCACTGAAAGTGTTGCACTTTGTCTTTGTTAATGTTGATTAGTGGATTTACATTGTAAAATATTTTATATTGTTTGAAAATATATGGCTATGCTGGTTACCGTAACAAGCTGTGGCTGCAAGTGAAGGGCGCACGTTGATATGCCAAGGACTTTGGAACCATAAGTCTGGAGGAAGATAGGTCATGAGCATTCCAACAAGTTCTTCTACATGTTTAAAAGTGATTTGTGCAAATGCATGGGAAAGTTCTATAATGTTTAATAGCAATCATGTGGCATTTCAACCATAAATAATTCACGTCAGAGAATGGTGTTTAATCTCAAACATTTCCATTTTTTTATTTCTATATAATATGGCAATTTCAGTCTTTTTTGTCCTTCTGCTTTTTCAGCTTTCCGAAACATGCAATTCCAAGTGAAGTTAAGAGGATTATATTGACTTTATCTGAAATGCTTAAACCACGATAAAAAAATTTGTTTCCTACCAAATATTATTGTAAAAGAATAGAATTACTTCTTCCCTTGAAGTCATGTGTTTGTTGTTAAAATCATTCGCCTTGTGTTAAACTTAAGATTGACGTTACTCCTGCACTCTGATGCATACCCTTGAGCTTCATAATAAGGATGAAGCTGAACATCGGTATTGATTCAAAGACATCAAAGAGAAACAAGTGCACTGCAATCAAAATCTGCATTGAGGAATACAAAAAAACTGTGGTGTTCAAATATCTTTGTACTGAATGCCTTTTCCAGAGTTTATTCATCAGTTCCTGCCTGTTTAAGTAAAAGGCCCACAGATGTTGACATTATTTTCAATGGTTTAAGATGGTTCCTATTGGCTTTTATTAACATTTGTTACTTCTTTATTATCCAAGAGTTTTTTCATCATTTTGAAAGCCATGCTTTTTGCAGCTCTGAAGAGAGCAGCAGGTAGCTCTGGCAGCCAGGGTCAGTGCACTGACCAACTTTAAGTTCTATTGTTCTGTTTGTTCGCAGTGTATTTGTTGCAGATGTGAAAGGTCAGTCCCCAGCAGAGATTCCATACCTGGGCTTTTGTGATGCCTGCCAGGAGATTCTCAAGAAAAAAAATAATTTAATGGAAAGCAATCTGCAGAAATGTCCGCTTTCCACTGTGTTATCGAACTCCAAAGCATTGTACCAAAATCCACAACCTTTCAACTAGAAAACTAATCCTCGGCTCTCTTCTGTTGTCCAAAAATTCTGTGCAGAAATTAGTCACAGGAAAATGTTTCACAGCCAACTTACATAATTTTTCTAAAACAACATTTATATGCTTTTCATTAGGAGGGGCCAGTTTCTAAACTGTCTTTGGAGAAATATTCAAGTGCATTTCTTCAACTAAAAGTTCTAAATAACAATGCTTTGTTATCTACTCTGAATTTATTAAATAAAGGAATAAATCAAAATTATTATTTTGTATGACTTCTTTCTCATTACTTTAATGCTACTTTTTCTTTACAATAAAAATGAATACTCTTTATAGTAGGTAGTTATGGTTATGCAGAGTGCTGGTAAGAAAATATTTCTTCTTTCCAGTTCACTAAGCTGTCTTAAAGTGAAAAGGCCAATAATTTATGTATGATTTATTTTCTGACAATAATAGATTTCTTACAATAAGAACGCTGTGATCGGAGATATGGTAGCTGCAGAGGGGGTTGGAGGTTGAGAGGTTGTGCTGAAAAATGTACCTGACAATGCATGAGTGCTTTCTAACTGCACCAGACACATCCATCCTCTCTAATGATAATTGACACCCAAGCTAAGTTAGAGATTGGCACAAAAGGGAAGTAAGAGTTAACATAAATAGCTGTCAGTTTTGAGGTTCCACTTCTAATTGGATTTCAGTTACCTTATGTTGGCATCTCATTTCACTTCATTGAAAAATGCCAATTTATGATCAGAATCAATTTCCTGGCCTGCAGAAAAGAGTGCGAAAAGACTGCAGGGCGGGGAATTGTAATCAACAGTTTCTGTAACAGTGGTATTAAATGCAGGGGACTCTCTCTGTGTTGGACAAAAACTCCATTATTCTTTTACTGTGGGGTTTGCACTGCATTGCTTTCAGTTCATGTCCGTGCTTCTCATGGGGTCTGATGTAATCATTTTTTTTAAGTAAGAATATCAAAGCAACTTAGGAATGAAAATCACGTAAATAAACATTTGATTTATCATGGTGTAAAAATCAGAGAAGGATTCAATAATACTTCACATTTATATTCTGCACTTTGAGTCCTCTAAATTTATCTCCTCATCCATGGAAAGCAATTCCAGAAAGCAAGGTTTTGTTAGCAGATATTTGAGTTGTGTCTTATCTGCATATTGTATCTGCTTGTGAATAGAAACAGCCAGCTCAAACTGTAGCTCAGGCCTAATCAGAGGCTGCTGACTGATTGCAATGAACAGCATGAGACTCCCATGAAGTGAACTCTCAGCGTGAGGGAGAGGAGAGGTTGTGCGGAGGTTACAGGTACTTTTCATACTGCCAGGCGGGAAAGCTCCAACATCCTGCTGCTAGAAATTTGTCTGCGCTGCTGCCATCAAATTTCCCTCAAAAGCCAGACACTAAAGTCTGTGACTGGGGGAGATTTGTTGATATGATAACTTGATTAGTCCTGGACAGATGACACAGTGGCAGAGAGCCAGCTCAAAAGAATCTGTGCTCCTAGCCCTTAACCTCTCCTCAGGAGATGACAAATTATATCTGGTAATTAGACTGCTTTCCTACCAGTATCTTGAGAAAGTTGTAAGAGGCAAAGCTAACAAAAACTACTAATTTAGTTTTTTCCCCTATTTCAGTCAAAACTAAATGTAGTACCTTGAAACCCCAACAAGAGATCCTGATGTGAAGTTTAAGAATATTTAATTTTCTAATATTATTGCTAAATATTTAATACCTAATCATTTAGCAAGGACGTTTCAGAGAAGAGTGTTTCTGATCTGTGGAAGGAATGGGGAAGAGTGTATATTCAGATTATAGCTATATAATTTAGTTAGATAATGATATTGCTTATTGTCTTTACTATGCATTAAGAGTGTTCATTTGCAAATTCCTGGAAGCAATGATATACTTAACGATGTTTTTTTAATAAAACATGGAAATGATTGATCATTTCTAGATTATTTTATTGCATACAGACATTAATGTTAATTTTTAAGCTCCTGACTGTATAAGGATGGTTAACAGCAAGACAGAATTTTCTAGAAAGAATTCGATTGCAAAATCCATGGAGCTGCTACTGAAGCTAGAGGTAAGAATGTGTCATATTTACTTCAGATAATTTATAGATTATGTTAATATGATTGAACGAAGAAATCCAATTGTAAATCAAATAGAACAAATAGTTGAAATGTTGCAGGTGCTTGAAAACATCAAACAAAATCTCTCTTAACTTGTGATCTATTGAAAACTATGAATCTAGAACTGAAGGGTTTTTTCCAAACAAAGGACAACAGAAACATTCAGTTAAAAATTCTGGGGAGAAAATTAATGTAAATTAAACATGCTGTGGATTTTGGTGCAGGGCATATTGCCTTCTATTACGGAATACAAACACAGAAGCTGCGATCTCTGAGATCATGTAAGGGAAGAAAATATCAAATTTACTTCAAAGAAAAATTGAGTGCTTTAGCAACATTTAAAAATAATTCTACATTAAAATGAAGATGTAATATAAAAAGCATTGCACACTAGTTAATCTATATAAGAATGTATGTTGTCTTTACCTTTTCTTGGTGTATTTTTTGAGCTACAACCAGAAGTGCAGGAAATACACAAAGTAAAGGCAAAATTAATCTGTCCTAGCAAAGAGGTAATTAAATACGAAGTGTCCTATATGAAAACATCTGCGGCATTGTAACATAACTGTGCACAATGTTTGGAGAAGGCTGACAATGTATTTTGTGTGTATGGATTTGACACCTGACACTTCTGAATACAACTTTGATAGCCTGAAGAGGGACATGCTTTAATCCAGTTGAATGCACAAGAGGACAAGTCACAGTCCAGCATAGCCTTTCAAATAAAGCTCACATTTTCTACGGCTTTAAATATATTTAATCGGAATAAAGCACAGCCTTCCTCCCAAAATTACAAACAATGTTAAACCAACATAAATTGGATGCAGCACAAAAGCAGTTCAGCTCTGTCCAATGATACCTTCTTTTTATTGTTCCTTTAAAGTTTCCAAGGCCTCTATATAAAGGGAAGGGGCTGCTAATGTTGCAAGTGGGAGTTTTAATGGTCTGTGAGGAACAATGTGTGCACATTCTGTGCAACCTCATTACTGAATCATCTGAAATGCATGAGGAATGTTCCCACTGATTATCATAAATAGCATAAAAAAGTCTTTCATTACAAAAGCAGGTTCCATCTGTCCCTCATGTTCCCTCACCTTAACATGAAATAGTTAAACAGGACAAAGATAACTTCTGTATTGTGATCTTGTCTGCGTAGACAATTGAATACGAATATAATAACAAGCTAGAGAAGGAAGCGGGTCCAAGGGAGTGATCCTCAGATGCTATGTAGCTAGGGAAATGTAAGTGAACTTTAATGTGTTATGGATTTGATAAATTAAAAAATGCCATTTTATATTCAATAATAGCAACAGGCATAGCTTGGTATTTATTGGTCAGTGCATCTAATGTCAGTGGTAGGGAAAATTCCTAAGGGACAAGATTCATCTATGCTTGGAAAGGTGAAGAATGATCAACAACAGTATGAAGCTGTTGGTGGGAGATCCTTTCTGTCTAACTTTTCTAAAGAGGTAATTAAATTTATTGATGACACCAATGCAGTTGACATGGACTTCCATAAGGCCTTTGACTACATCAACTGTTTATTCCCCTCGTGGATGCTTGCCAAACTTGCTGAGTTCCTCCAGCATTTTGTGTGTGCTGCCCACTTGGAAAGTTGGTTCCAAAGGTTCAAACCCCTGGGATTAAGGCAAGTTAGTAAATCAGATCCAAAATGGGCTTGGTGTGGAGACAGAGAATGATGTTAAAGTTTGCAGTTGGATTGGAAGCCTGTTTCACAGGGATCAGTGCTAGTACATTTCCAGTTCGTTATATATATGAATGACTTAGATGTGAATGTAGTAGGTATGTTAGCAATTTTCCAGATCGGTAGTGTTGAGGAGGGTAGTGGGGCTACTGAATGATATTACTCAGCTGGAAAGTTGGACAGGATAATGCCAGTTATAGCCTAATCATCATAAGTCTGAGGTGATGCACACTGGGGAGCTGGGCAAGCAGGGGCTTCAACAAGGGTAGGACACATACCATGAATAGTAGGGCCCCAGGGAGACATGCAATTAAGGTGAAAAGTTCAAAGGAGATGTGCAGCCAAGTTTTTTTTACACAGAGAGTGGTGGTGCCTGGGTCAAACCCAATAAAGGTATTCAAGAATCTCTTAGATAGACACAAAATAGAAAGATAATGACAGTGAGTAGGCAGAAGGGATTAGATACTTGCCATTTAATTATTTCACTGCAACATATTGGGCCAAAAGGCTTGTTCTTGTTACACAGAGCAACTGGGGGCAAACCCAAGTGCTGGACACAGACACAGGGACAGGGTTGAGAGGTGCTTGCACAGTCACAAACGTGGAACAGATAACCCGGAGGAATCTTGACAAGGAGCTCTGATATAGAGTCTTGACACAGAGACAGGGTTTTCATGGAATAATTTGAAACTAGAGTTGAACTTAGAACTAACAGTTCTAAGCAGTCAGGAAACAAAGTTATCACACTGAAATAGTATAAGAACCCTGGCAACCAGTAGCTGTGATGCCAGGGTTCTTGTACTGCAGTCTCTGATGGAAACCAGGTGTACTGTAATTAAGTGAACTGGTAGCAATTAGGAATCTAACAACTGGAATTAAGGCATAATCAAGAAGATAGGAGCGAGATGGGGGACAGCCAGATGGGACCATGACAGTTCTGTGTTGTTTTGCTCTACATTTTATGTTCACTTTCTATGAAACCATGAAGAAATCTCATTGATTCACCTCACAGAGAGCCTGTTGGCATGATGTTGTGGCAAAAAATTTTCCCTCAATATCAGCAAAACAGAAGAGTTGATCATTGGCTTTAGAAACACACTTCTATTTACATCAATGGTGTTGATGCTAAGAGGGTTGAGAGGTATGGTTTCCTAGGTGTTAACATCACCAATAGCCTGTTCTGATTCAACAATGGAGAACCCACAACGTGAGCCAAGACCGCTACTTCCTCAGAAGACTAAACATTTTGCATGGCTCTTGTGACCCTGGCTAATAGCTATAGATGAAATTTATGGAAAGCATGCTGTCTTGTTGCATGACGACTTGGTATGGCAGCTGCTCTGTCCAAGTCAGCAAGGAACTACAGCAGTTGGTGGACACAGAAGGTAGCCTCCCCTCTGCAGATTCTGTCTGTACTTCTAGCTGCCTCAGTACAGCAGCAACCATAATCAAAGAGTCCACCCAACCCATATATTCTCTGATACCCCCATCAAGCAGAAGATGCAAAAACTTGAAAGCAAGTGCCACCAGGCTCAAAGTTAGCTTCACTCCCACTGTTACTATTGAAGTAACCCCTGGAATAATAAAATGGACTCTTGACCTTGTTGTGCTATTGTGCCTTATTGTCTACCTGCATTGCAGTCTCTCTGTAACCGTAACACTTTACCCTGCATTCTGTTACTGTTTTCACTTGTACTACCTGAATACACTGCTGCAAAGACATGATATGTTTGGGTGGCATGCCAAAGTCAAAATAAATTTATTATCAAAGTATGTATATGTTATCATACTTACAGGAAAATTAAAAAATAACAGAATTTATGAAAGCTATACATAAACAAAAATTGCCAACCGATGTGCAAAAGTCAAATTGTGCAAACAATATAAAAAGTAAACAAATAATACCTGAGTTGTAGAGTCTTTGAAAGTGAGTTTATAGATTATGAAATTAGTTCAGACTGAGGTCGGTAACGTTCTCAACACTCGTTCATGAGCGTGATAATTGTAGGGTAATACCTGTTCTTGATCCTAGTGATGTGGGACTAAGGCTCCTCCACCTCCTGCCAGATTGTAGTGGCGAAAAGAGAGCATGGCCCAGAAGGTGGGGGGAATTGATGATGAATACAGCTTTCCTGTGGCTGGACTCCTTGGAGATGTGCTCAGTGTCAGATGGATTGGGATGGCTTTGCCTGTGAAAGAAAGAACTTGTATCTGTCAACAAACAATTGCCAGCATCAGCATGATAATTGCAGTGACAGCACCTCACAAAGCAAAATGTTCAAAAAGGGGTTACAAAAGTGAATCATTCTGCAAATCCGGTGCACCAGAATCAATCAAAGAAGGTAGCATATGTTGAAGCTGTTGTAGAGACCAAAAATATTTCTAATCATCCTGAGGACATATTTTTTATTTACGTCACACATGGGTAGAAATGAACCAGCTGAAGGATGCAAGTTGTTAAGAATAAGTTTCACTGCCAGCCAACTTTTACTTAATGGGAAATGCCATGGAAAATGGAATTATTCCCGTATTGTAATATTAACCTTCAACAGTTCTGAGAACACTTTCATTGTGGATGTGAAAGAGACACCCAGATGGTACGTTGCCTCACAGGTGCCAGGGTGAGGGATGTCTTGGTTTAGCATTCTAAAGGGGGAGAGTGAGCAGCCAGAAGCCTTGGTACGTATTGGCACCAATAACATAAGTAGAAAAATATAGGCTGTCCTGAAGAGAGAATCTCGGGAGTTAGGAAAAAGCTGAAAAGCAAGGCCTCTGGAGTAGTAATTCCTGGATTGCTGCCTGTGCCATGCACCAGTGAGGTTAAAAATAGGATGGAACCTGAGGGGAACCAATGCCCTTAGGGAGGGTTTAAACTAATTTGGCTGGGGATGAGGGGGTTGTGGAACTGGAGTGATAGGGCTGAAGATAAGGCAGTTGGCATACAAGTGGATGCAGTGTGTAGTGAGACTGTCAGGAAGGACAGGCAGATGATGGAGCAAAATTGCAGTCAGTGGGAAGAGTTATAGTGCTAAATCGAAAACAGTTATGAATACGGGACTGAAGATGTTATGTTTGAATGCAACCAGTATACGAATAAGTTAGCTTAGTTAGAGATTGGCAAGTATGATGCTGTGGACATCTCTGAGTCCCAGCTGAAAGAAAATTATAGTTGGGAGCATAACATTCAAAGTTACACATTGTATTGAAAGGATAGGGAAGTAGGCAGAGGGAGTGGGGTGGCTCTGTGAGTGAAAAATGAAATCAAATCCTTAGAAAGAGGTGACATAGGACCAGAAGGTATAGAATTCTTGTGGGTAAAAGTAAGAAACTGCAAGGATAAAAAGACCCTGATTGGAGTTATGTACAGGCCTCTGAACAGTAGTAAAGGTTTGGGCCACAAATTACAATGGGAGATAGAAATGGCAGGTCAAAAGGCTAAAGTGACTGCACTTGAAGACGCTGTCCTCCAGTGTTGTCTTGGTGCAGTTTTTTCAGTGAGTGCACTTTTCTTCAGCAGCAAGCCTCAGCTTCTCTTCTCCTCTTTTTAGACCTCTGCGTAGTTCCAGCCTCCAGTGAGAGCGATCGCTTTCAATGTCCTCCCACCTCTCAATGTTCATGAGGCATTAGTAATGATCTTTCAAGAATCACTAGATTCTGGCATGGTTCCAGAGGAGTGGAAAATTGCAAATTTCACTCCACTCTTCAAGAATGGAGAGAAGCAGAAGAAAAGAAATTATAGGCCAGTTAACCTGACCTGAGTAGTTGGGAAGAAATTAGAGTTGATTGTAAAGGATGAGGTCCCTTGGTACTTGAAGACACATGATAAAATAGGCCAAAATCAACATGGTCACATGACGTTATTTAACAAGATAGGAGCCCATGGTATTACAGGACAGATGCTAATATAGATAGAGCATTGTCTGTTTGGCAAAAGGCAAAGAGTAGGCAAAAAAGAGCCTTTTGTGGTTGGCTGTGGTGACTAGTGGTTTTCTGCTTCGAGTTGGGACCACTTCTTTTTACATTGTATGTCAATGATTTGGATGACATAATTGATGGCTTTGTGGTCAAGTTTGTGGATGATACAAAGATAGTTGAAGGGGCAGGTGGTGTTGAGGAAACAGGGAGACTGGAGACCAATTAGACAGATAAGGAGAATAGGCAAAGAGATGGCACATGTAATCCAGTGTCAGAAATTATAGGGTCATGCATGGGCTAATTTCTAAATGGGGAAAAAATTCAAAAATCTGAGGTACAAAGGGACTTGGAAGTCCTCATGCAGGATTCCCTAAAGGTTAACTTGCAGGTTGAGTCTGTGGTGAAGAAGGCAAATGCAGTGTTAGCCTTCATTTCAAGAGGATTAGAATATAAAAGCAAGGATGTAATGCTAAGGCTATATAAGGCACTGGTGAAACCTCATGTGGAATATTATTGAACAGTTTTGGGCCCCTTGTCTAAGAAAGGATGTGTCAACATTGGAAAGGCTTCAGAGGAGGTTCACGGGAATGCTTCCAGGAATGAAGGGTCCCTTGTGTGAGGAGTGTTTGATGGCTCCGGGTCTGTACTCAGTGGAATTTAAAAGAATGAGTGGGGATCTCATTTACAGCTATCAAATGTTGAAAGGCCTATATAGAGGGGATACGGAAAGGATGTTTCCTATAATGGGGGAATCTAGGACCAGCGGGCACAGCCTTAGAATATAGGAATGACCATTTAGAACAGAGAGCAGGAGGAATTTGTTTAGCTAGAGGGTGGTGAATCTCTGGAATTCATCTGTCACCAGCCGTTGTGGAGGCCAAGTCATTGTGTGTAATTAAGGCAAAAGTATTTAGGTTCTTGATTAATCAGGGTGCTGTGAAAGGTTAAGAGGCAAAGCAGATTAGCCATGATGAAATGACGGAGCAGACATGATGGGCCTAATGGTTTGCCGAATGCTTTATGGTCTTAATGCAAATAATAGTCAGATCGAAGAGTGTAATCTTGGGTGACAATGATACTCTTCTATGCTTTGATGCAACACTTGTTCTTCACATGTACTGTACTTTTATGAATAGTATGTTACAGAACTCCTCATCAGTCATGTAAACAGGTACACTCTGACCACTTGGTGATACTGAGCAAAATCAAAGCTGCCTGCACTAAACAAAATGTTGCACTTCTACAGCTTTTTCACAGCAATTTAGTCACAAAAGCAGAAACTCATCAATATTGAACATAAACAGTGTAAGGTCCATAACACGCTCACAACAGCGTGAACTGCAGACCTTGTACTACAATTATCATCTATCATCTCACAGCCATCATGGAATACATTACAGACATTGCTCATGAAGTCCATCAAAATATCATGAAAATTAAACAACAGTGAAAAGAAAAAAACATTTCCATGAAAGGGACAATTTTGTCCAACAAAATCAATGGATGTCTGGCATGTCAAGCAACCACATGTTCAACCCTGTAAAAGTTATCTAGAGGACATGACTTAACATAAATGTTTTTTTTAGATTGATTCTCTAGTGATTGTTTGCACGTTATTCCTGATGCCTACAAGAATTTCCTATTCTAGAAACTGTCAGTTTAACATTTTCAAAATAAAAAGTACCCCAAAACTTGATCACATCTTATACACAAGAGATTCTGCAGATGCTGGAAGTCCAGAGCAACACACACAAAATGCAGGAGGAGCTCAGCAGGTCAGGCAGCATCTATGGAAAGGAATACAGTAAGCAGTCGACCTTTCAGGCCGAGACCCTTCCTGAGGACTGGGAACAAAAGGAGAAGATGCCAGAATAAACAGGTTGGGGGAGAGAAAAGAGGAACAGCTAAAATGGGATTGCTGAAGCCAAGTCGATGGGAAAGGTAAAGGGTTGGAGAAGAAGGAAGCTGATAGGAGAGGAGAGTAGACCATGGGAGAAAGGGAAGAAGGAAGTACACCAGGAGAAGGTTAAGCAAATAAGGAGAAGAGATTAGAGGCCACAGTGTTGAATAGAAGAACAGAGAAGCGGAAGTGAAAAAATTTTTACCAGAAAGAGAAATCGATGTTCATGCCATCAGGTTGGCGACTACCTAAGTGAGGTGTTGCTCCTCGACACTGAGAGTGTCCTCTTCCTAGCAAAAGAGGAGGCTGACATGTCAGAACAGGAATGGGGATAGGAATTAAAATGGTTGGCTTTTAGTGAATAGAGCAGAGGTGCTCGACAAACTAGTCCCCAGTTTTATGTTCGGTCCTTGCCAGTGTAGAGGAGGCTGCATGAGGAGCATCGGATACAACAAATAGTGTATTAGGTTTGCAGGTGAAGTGATGCCTCACCTGGAAAGACTGTTTGGGAGACAAGGGAGGAGGTAAATGGGCAAGTGTAGCATATCTATGGCTTCAGGGATATGTGCAAGGAGAGATATTAGTGGGGAGGGACGAATGGACAAAGGAATCATGGAGGGAACAATCCCTGCAGTGAGCAGAGAGTTGGGGGGGGGCGGGGGTAAATGTCTGCTTGATGGTTGGATCCCGTTGAAGATAGCAGATGTTGCAGAGAGTGATGTGTTGGATGCAGAGTCTCATGGGGTGGTAGATGAGGACAAAAGGAACTCTATCTCTATGAAGGTGGCAAGAAGATGGGTGACTGCAGATGCCTGGAAAATGGAGGAGATGCAGGTGAGTGCAGCATCAATAGTGGAGGAAAGGAAACGCCATTCTTTGAAGAAGGGGAACATCTTTGATGTCCAGGAAAGGAGAGCCTCATCCTGGGAACAGATGTGGTGGAGACGAAGGAACTGAGAAAAGGGAATAGCATATTTGCAAGAAACAGGTGGAAAGAAGTATAGTCATGATAACCACGGGAATCGGTAGGTTTATAAAAGATATTAGTAGGCAGTTTGGAGACAGAGATTGAGAAAAGTGAGGGAAGTGTCAGAAATGGACCAAGCGAAGCACATTTTGCATTGTTCAATCTTCCACAAAGGGACAATCATTCAACTGTAAAGGTTGCTAAAATGTTACCATCTACTTCCCGTCTTCTAAATCACATCTTGCTGTTAATGAATGGAGAGGGGAGTGAGTTATATATAGAACACCTAAGAAAGTCATCCTCAATGATCATGCCAGAGGGAAATTGGGGAAGTAAGAATGTGACCATTATAAATGAGATTATTGAGGGAAACTATATTGTCAGCCGCGCCTCCCTATGCACAATCCATACAGGTATGTCTTCCTGAGAACATCTGCTGCATAACAAAGCCACGAGAAGCAGTGTGAAACCTACTGAAATGAAAGGTGAAACTTAGATCTGTGTTATTACAGTTTAGGGATGTACAGTAGTTCTTCTGAAACATGAAAACTACCTAGGGAAGCAAGCAACACAGTGCGGTAGGGAAATATTCCAAAAGCTCACCTTGAAAGGGTCCATGATGACAACATTGTGTGGATTGAAAAGCATCGCACAAGTTATGTCATTCTTCAAATAATTGAATGGCATCCACAATCTGTGAATCCAACATGGAACTAAACAAAACTGAACAAAAACAGTGATCAACCCCGGTTACCACAGCAGCCAGTGCTTTCTCATCAGGCAGTCACACAAGCAGGAATCTCTTCATATCTGAGTGTTTTTAAATGAATAATATAGAGACTGAGAAAATCAAATATTTTAGTTAACAGGAGCAAAGTTATATTGTTGTTGATTTATTATTATTATTATGCCTTGCTGGCATTTTCTTTTACAAGAATGTGTGTGTATTCCCTCTTTAAGATCCAGGACAAAGAAGCAGGCAGGAAAATCATTGTAGACACTACCCACCCAGCAAATTGCCTTTTCCAAACACTCCCATCTAGAAACTGCTATAGGGCTATTAAAACAAAAACTTCACACCGTCTTCAAAGTTTCTTTCCCCAGGCAGTTAATTTGATCTAAATACATGTGGGTATTTATGTACTTATGCACATTTTATTCCATGTTTGTACTTTAGCCTCTAATGTTAATTTTTATATAATTCTTATTTTTTATAATTGTTGAATGTTGTTGTTTTTTGTTGCATGTCACACCCTGTCACAGCAAATTCCCAATGCATGTAGATGTATATGGTAAATAAAGTTGATCATTGTAATGTTCTGAGCACCCCCTGTATCTCAGTGGTGGTAATAAAGAAAGTAGTCCTTGTTTACACCAAATTCAGAAGTTCATCTGTATACTTAATCACAGATATGAGGGTTAACAGTCAAAGTTTAAGGAATCCAGTCCTTGTTCAAGCGGCTGAAAGTAGCAGCTAAAGAAGATGTTGCTCGGAAGAGCATTTTGTGGTAGGTTTGGGTTTACTAAGCAATTTATTGTTCCTAGATGAAGCATTCACTCAACTTCCAATTCACAAGCAGCCCATCGTGGAGTCAGCCCATCTCGCCTGCTTTCAATTACCGGGTTCTTTCAGGACAGGAATGCCGTGATTAAAAATGGAATGATTGTTAGATTGAAATCAACTGATGAAATGAATTCAGATTAACTTTTAAATTTCCAGCATTCTTCCCCAGACCAGATTTGTCATCAACCCCAAAGATAAATGGGGCAGGCTTACGTATTAAGTATTTTGCATATGAGTTCTCACACAACCCCAACTCCAACCTACCTCAGAGAGTTTATGTTTCCCAGTTTCACTTCCAATGCTCATAATAGAAAGAAAAATAAATGAGAAATTGCATTGGTGTAGTGCTTTTCATAGCCCTGGGGCTTACAACATCACTTTGTAGGAATGAGATAAATGCTGACTAACTTTAGAAAAGGATTTCTGAGAAAATGGTGAAACCACAGACGCTGGAAAATTATACAATATGTACATCCATCAGTGTATTGAGCTGATTAACATGGTCAAGGTATGCACTACATCCAAACTGTGGAGTGCGCTGATGAACTTTTTAGAACATAGAATAGTACAGCATATTACAGGCCCTTCGGCCCACAATGTTGTGCCGACCCTCAAACCCTGCCTCCCATATAACCCCCCACCTTAAATTCCTCCATATACCTGTCTAGTAGTCTCTTAAACTTCACTAGTGTATCTGCCTCCACCACTGGCTCAGGCAGTGCATTCCATGCACCAACCACTCTCTGAGTAAAAAACCTTCCTCTAATATCCACCTTGAACTTCCCACCCCTTACCTTAAAGCCATGTCCTCTTGTATTGAGCAGTGGTGCCCTGGGGAAGAGGCGCTGGCTATCCACTCTGTCTATTCCTCTTATTATCTTGTACACCTCTATCATGTCTCCTCTCATCCTCCTTCTCTCCAAAGAGTAAAGCCCTAGCTCCCTTAATCTCTGAACATAATGCATACCCTCTAAACCAGGCAGCATCCTGGTAAATCTCCTCTGTACCCTTTCCAATGCTTCTACGTCCTTATTGAATATGCCACTCCTATCCCCAGCATTTAACCTTACCCCTACTGTACCAGTGCCTGTGAATTGATCAAGGACAATCAATGCACCTCTGTCCTTTTGCAGAATCCAACGTGGTGTTAATGAATGGAATAAGTAGCAGAGAACAGGCTGGCAAGATCAGTCCCCAGTAGGAAACTGACAAGGGATATTGAAATGAGAAGAGAAGGGGTGAGTTAGAATATTTCCTCATAAAAATACATTGTGACCGATGTGTACTAGCATATAAAAGAGAGTGCTAGAAACATGAAGCAGTTGAGTCAGCATCTGAGCGGAGATGGAGACAGAGTTAGCATTTCAGCTCGTTGTTCCTGCATCAGATGGTTCATTGATATGAACTATTGAGACCAAGTAATATTTGACCCAAACCATTTCTTGTGCCTGACCACTGCAAAATTCCAGTGGCTGGATCTTGCATTTTGCAGCCCCACCAGTTCAAATTGAACGTCAGACCCCACTGCACCAATCTCATGAAGCAGCCACTGAGCAGTGACCAGACCTCAGGCAGCCAATTCAGGGGCACTTAAGAAGGTTGAAATATATTTCAACCTCTTAACATTTACCTAAAAATCATGTTTAACGTAGAGAATTCCTTAAAAAATTAAGATTGAGTAAGATTCCCAAACAATAATACACTTGCGATTTTAAATGCATCCATAATTGGGGTTTTGCTACTTGGCTGTCATAAAGCCAAGGGGCTTGATATGCCAGGATATCCTGCACTTTCTTGACCTATATTATACAGCTGGTCAGACGTCCCATGAAGATCAGTGTAAATTATTATTTTTGTTTCACTCTCCACAGAGGCTGCCTGGCCTACTGAATATTTCTAAAATTTCTTTGTCTTTATTTCAGATTTCCAACATGTGCAGTATTTGCTTTGTATATGTATATAGGATACTTTGTATATAGGATAGTTCAAGCATTTCCTTCTGTCAAAGAGGAAGGCAATTCAGCATTTTAAATCTATGCTGAATCTCAAGTCTTCCTTAAATTATCCACTATTTTTACAAAAAAAAAGTGTGATGTTTTTGAGTAACTCTCGGTTTGGTTAGCAGCTTAATCTAGGGGAAGACAGCCCTTGGCCAGCCAAATTTAAGAAACCTTGTTTGGGTGGATGCTGCACTATGTGTCCCCTGTTACAAATCAGTACTTCGAAATAACAAACAGTACACAATATGAGATTAAATGATTGAGCTTTATAATTCTTAATTTGATTATATATGGTTAGTAAAGAAACAAAAAAATGAAAACAGCCCATTCTCATAAAACAGTCTAATGCGCAACATTGGAGCTCACTGTTCAGTCCACTGGTTTCCCGTCAACCTCCTCCGAGTGAAGCCAACCCTCGGACACTCACTTCAAATCCGCTCCGTCCAACTCTCTCCATTCGTGTCTTCTCTCCTCATCTCTCCCCGCCAGAAGACCACAAAATCCCTGCTCCCAGACCCACAAGAAAGAACAACGTCCCGCTCATTATCTAACATATATTCCAAAGGCCCCGTTATCTCCAGTCATAAACCAAACATTGCTGCTATAGAGAAACCATTATCTTAGCAGTGGAACATTACAGAGCGGCCATTACATTAGCAGTGAAATCTTACAGTGCGTTACGTTTGTAACATCAATTTGCAACATCCAAGCATTGTTATAGGATTCCATTCCAACATCTTACCTAAGATATATTGTACATTGTTCAAAACTTTTGCACTCATGTCCCTCAGTAACCACGTAAGCATGCATAATGGGTGATGGGGAGAAAGAACACTTTAAAATTTTTGAGATGAACTAAAGTCATCATAAAGTCATCAAATGAAATAAGGGTTTGCTAAACTTCGTTTTATTTCATTCTGGTAACAAATAAAATATTTTACACTGGTATATCATTAACTCTAATTGATTAAGTAACATGCAAATTTAATTGTTCAAAGTGGTTCATAGCATTCAAAGACAAATGGTGTTTTACTTGAAATGATTAATTTTCTTAATTATCCTTGTAATGTTCTAATTACTCAATGTTCCAGATGAGTTTAGGTTTAAGATTAATTTGAATGTATATGAATAAAGCCAAAACATTTTTGATCCTGACTTAACTTAGTTGTGGTCTTGTGCAGATGGAAAGGAAGCTGAAATGGTCTCTGAAAGTGCTATATGCTTAGCTCAGTAACTTCCACTGGTCAAATTCCCACCAGCTTTACAATGGAAAATCGCATGGCCCAGAAACATTCTCACAGCCTAAGGTGAGTGACTGAACTATTTTTGGGCTGTCTCATGGCTGTTACATATTACTAAAGAGGAGGGCATCTGTTCCTTAGGAAAGGACAGCTGAGCTTTCTTTGTAAGGCCTGGAGAAACAGGGACACAGCTTGTGCATCTCTGGTATTCCGTCCCTTAAATAAGTCTAAAAATTGCAGTCTTAGCATAGTTAGCTTTTTGTTCTATAATTTTGTACTTGTAGGAGTTTGAAGATATCCATTCAGTTTTAAGATATTTTATTAACTCTTTGCTATATATTCCAGATTAAAGATTGTTTAATGTAATTTCCTGTACACAAGGGTAAGGAGAGCAAAATAGTTATTACTTCAGCACAAAAAAACACAATAATAATAATAAGAATAATAAAATAAACACGCAATAAGGATAGTAAATAACATGGCTTATATGTATACTGTAGTTTGATGGTATGCCCACGTAGGGTGACTGACAGGAAATAATAAAGTGGTGATGGAGTTAGTGGGTGGAGGTGTTAATCAGCCTTACTGCTTGTGGCAAGTACAGTAACTGTTTTTGAATCTGGTCATCCTGGCATAGATGCTATGTAGCCTCCTCCCTGATAAGAGTGCGACAAACAGTCCCATATGTTCACCAAATGCCAATGATTTGGCTAGGGTGTGAGCTGAAGTTAAGAATTTAAATGAAAAACACCCGTTCTTCAATAAAATAAAAGTTTTGCTATTACTTTGTTTCTTGAAAAGATGTGAATTCTTTAACTCGAAGTCATGCTCTGACCTCTTGAGGAAGATTTAAAGTTGGAAGATACTTCAGCTGGGCAACGGGGTCAGTTGTGAACTATCAGAAATACAATATGTAAAGCATTTATTCAATAAAATTTGAATTCATTTCCCACACTTTTTAAATGTTCTAAATGATAGGCCTACTTGACTGTTTATTAAAGGATAAGTAACAGCATCAACCTGAGGTAACTACACAAGGCTCTTATTTATTAAGGAGGGCTATTAAAAACAGTAGTTTAGGGATGGAAGTTACTTTGGGTCTCTTGTTTGGAGTTGAAGCCGTGAGCTATGTTCTGCTTCTACTGCACTGAATTTCAGAAGGGAAACACGAGGTGTCTCATGTAGAACAAGAGACCCCAGACAAATTTCTTCCCTCTGTTTTGATTGCAAATCCATTAAAATATGTGATAACTTTGGTTTTTCTTTTAAAATGGTGTCCCCAAGAATGTTAAAACTTGATTTTTAAAAAAGAGCCATCAAAACACTTAAATCCTAAAAGATGGAAATATCTCTAATTTTACTGCTAAACTGTATTAAAGTTATAAATGGTTCAGTGGAGGTTAATTTTATTTCATTTAAATCACTCCGCAATCAAACCAAGTTGAATTCTCATTGATTTGCAATTGGAAAGATGGAACACAATTAATATTGATGAGCAAATCTCAGCATGAAATGAGGATAAAAACCAGAATTACAGACAATACAGTCAGTAGTCCTTGATTAAAACACTGACGATGTGAGGCAGTGTCCTGTTTGTTTCAACAGCTTTCCTCCTATGATTCAGAAAGGACTTGAGCAGTTTCACAAGACTTGGACCTCTGCAGACTATTGGTTCACATCCAATACAAGGTGAATGAAGGGCCACAGTTGGGGGCAGAGAAGAGAAAATGGATTCAGATGTAGTTTGAATGAGTAAGAAAAACTCCTTACTCAGGCTCCATTTTTACCCTAATTAAGCAGAAAAGTTATGTGTGACCCAGCTCTACCACTTAATGGCCTCTCTGAGATCCAGGCTATCTATTATTCTCATAGCGAGGTTCATTGTATTTGCAGTTTCATTATAGAGACAAAAATTCCCTTCATTCATTTACCTAAAATAAGATGTGCAAGTTATATAATGTTGCATTGAATAAGCCTATACACAAGTCTGTATCGTTTGAGTTTATCAATTATATATACCATATTAACTTGCAACGTATGAATTTAAGGAATAATAAGGCATCTTCAATGGCTTAAAATAATTGCTATTTATTAAAAAATGTATGTTATTTACAATAGTATGTTTGACATAGTTGCCTCTAATTTTATGAAAGTTTAAAGTAAAGAATCTACTAATTTATAATTTAGATAACTCTCCATTATACAATTCACATGATGAGTTTGTTCAACAAAACCTCAAGTACAGAATTATTTTCTTCACTCAGAAGATTATTCCTTCATTAGTTGAGGCCATAGAGACAGAGAGCCACCTGCAGGATGAACAGTTAATTGCAGCAAAAATATTTCTTCTCATTAAAGAATCTTTATAAAACCATGTGTTAAAATGCAGATAAAAGAGACTCAGTTTGCCTACTTTGTCTCATGTCCAAAAATATATTTGAGTCCTCCCATTATGTTGGTCAGACCAGATTTCATTGAAAAATGGCACAACCTGGTATTCCTGCATAAATGTGAAAGTCCGTAATTTCCATTTCAGAATCAGAATCAGGTTTATTATCACCGGCATGGGTCATGAAATTTGTTAACTTAGCAGCAGCAGTCCAATGCTATACAAAATATAGAAGAAAAAAAGTAAAAACAAATAAATAAATTACAATATATGTACATTGAATAGATTAAATATCATGCAAAAACAGAAATAACATATATTTAAAAAGTGAGGTAGTATTCAAGAGTTCAAATCCATTTAGAAATTGGATGGCAGAGGGGAAGAAGTTGTTCTTGAATCATTGAGAGTGTGCCTTCAAGCTTCTGTATCTCCTACCCGATGGTAACAGCGAGAAGAGGGCATGCCCTGGGTGCTGGGGATCCTTAATAATGGACGCTGCCTTCCTGGGACATCGCTCCTTGAAGATGTCCTGGGTACTTTGTAGGCTAGTATCCAAGATGGAGCCGACTAAATTTACAACCCTCTGCAGCTTCTTTTGGTCCTGTGCGTAGCTCCCCCCCCTGCCCAGCCCCTCATACCAGACAGTAATGCAGCCTGTCTGAATGCTCTCCATGGTACATCTATAGAAGTTTTTGAGTATTTTTGCTGACAAACCAAATCTCTTCAAACTCTAATGAGGTATAGTCGCTGTCTTGCCTTGGTATGTTGAGATCAGGTTAGGTCCTCAGAGATCTTAACACCCAGGAACTTGAAACTGTTCACTCTTGCCATTTCTGATCCCTCTATGAGGATTGGTATATATTCCTTTGTCTTATCCTTCCTGAAGTCCACAAGCAGCTCTTTCATCTTGCTGACATTGAATGCCAGGTTGCTGCTACGACACCACTCCACTAGTTGTCATATCTCACTCCTGTACGCCCTCTCGTCACCACCTGAGATTCTACCAACAACGGTTGTATCATCAGCAAATTTACAGATGGTATTTGAGCTATGCCTAGCCACACAGTCATGGGTATATAGAGAGTAGAGCAGTGGGCTAAGCACACACCCCTGAGGTGCAACAGTGTTGATCGTCAGCGAGGAGGAGATGGGCTGGAGAATGTGAAAGCAGAATTTGCACGAGGTTGTGTTGTGAATGTATTATTTGACTATAGATAGATTGCTGTGAGGTAATCAGCAATCATTTATATTTTATTTTAAAATAAATTTAGTTAAATGTTATTGATTTTGAAATATTTTTGTGAGTTTCATGTTTTATCATTAATAAAGTTTTTCAATGTTTTGTTTCATGAGTTGGTCATAATACTACAAGACCATAACATATGGGAGCCAATTTAGGCCAGTTGGCCCATCAAGTCTGCTCCACCATTCCATCATTACTGATTTATTATCTCTTTAAAACTAATTCTATTCTCCTGCTCTCTCCCTGTAACCTTTGACTCCCTGGCTAATCAAGAACCTATCGACCTCCGCTTTAAACGTACCCAATGATTTGGCCATCACAGCCATCTGTGGCAATGACTTCTACAGAATCACTACTGTCACAAACCTCGTGACGGGTTGAAAAGGACCAGCAGAGATGGAGCACACCAGGAGTCTGGTTTACTATAAATTAAGACTATATTTATTACTACTATGAATTAATATCATTAAACCAAATAATACAATACAGGTTATTATATATATATATATATATATACCGTAAATGTGTGTGTGGATACAAACAGGTAAGTTTAAGCAGTTCAGTTCACTTTGTGTTGCGTCGAGTTGAATTGATGGAGAGAGAGAGAGAGTAAATTGGGTCCAACATATTATTCTCCGTAACTTCCGCCACCTCCAACGGGATCCCACCACTAAGCACGTCTTCCCCTCCCCCCCCCCCTCTGCATTCCGCAGGGATCGCTCCCTACGCAACTCCCTTGTCCATTCGTCCCCCCCATCCCTCCCCACTGATCTCCCTCCTGGCACTTATCCGTGCAAGCGGAACAAGTGCTACACATGCCCTCACACTTCCTCCCTTACCACCATTCAGGGCCCCAAACAGTCCTTCCAGGTGAGGCAACACTTCACCTGTGAGTCGGCTGCGGTGATATACTGCTTCCAGTGCTCCCGATGTGGCCTTTTATATATTGGCAAGACCCGACGCAGACTGGGAGACCGCTTTGCTGAACACCTACGCTCTGTCCGCCAGAGAAAGCAGGATCTCCCAGTGGCCACGCATTTTAATTCCACATCCCATTCCCATTCTGACATGTCTATCCACGGCCTCCTCTACTGTAAAGATGAAGCCACACTCAGGTTGGAGGAACAACACCTTATATTCCGTCTGGATAGCCTCCAACTTGATGGCATGAACATCGACTTCTCTAACTTCCGCTAATGCCCCACCTCCCCCTCGTACCCCATCTGTTACTTATTTTCATACACACATTCTTTCTCTCACTCTCCTTTTTCTCCCTCTGTCCCTCTGAATATACCCCTTGCCCATCCTCTGGGTCCCCCCCCCACTTGTCTTTCTTCCCAGACCTCCTGTCCCATGATCCTCTCGTATCCCTTTTGCCTATCACCTGTCCAGCTCTTGGCTCCATCCCTCCCCCTCCTGTCTTCTCCTATCATTTTGGATTCCCCCTCCCCCTCCAACTTTCAAATCCCTTACTCACTCTTCCTTCAGTTAGTCCTGACGAAGGATCTCGGCCTGAAACGTCGACTGCACCCCTTCCTAGAGATGCTGCCTGGCCTGCTGCGTTCACCAGCAACTTTTATGTGTGTTGCTTGAATTTCCAGCATCTGCAGAATTCCTGTTGTTTGAGTAAATTGAGTTGATGTTCAAGTTGGCAGCTGTAATTGTTCTTGCTTCCGAAGTCCTCAGAGTCACTTGGTGTGACCCCCACACAGACACAGATGGACAGAGCCCCTTCTAGGGAATGGTCTACTAACCCATGGCACGGGTTCACCAACAGCAGACCCCCACAGGCAAGCTCTTACCCGCACTGGTAATCACGGGTCGAAATTAATCAGTCCGTCGCCTCCACCCTCATGGTGGTCTTAAACTCCACCAGTGGTTTCTTGGGTAGCTTCCCCAGTTCTCTCGTGTCGTGTCTCCTCTGCTGTTATCAGACCGAAGGATCCACTTTTTATAATCCCTCCAAAATTCCAGCGTCCGTTAGCTCAACCGCTCTGAGCTGTTACCATGGTGACTTCCCAGCTCGTGTCTCAGCTCGCACCGTATTCTCGCTCTCTTTTAATTGCCTCCTTGTTCATTAGACTGCTGAACTTTCACCTGCATGACACTACCATCAGGCTAAAGAAATTCCTCCTCATCTCTGTTCTAAATGGACTATGGTCCTCTGGTCCTCAACTCACTCACTAGAGGCAACATCCTCTGTCTAAACCTTACAACAATATTTGATAGGTTTCAATGAGATGCCCTCTCATTCTTCTAAAATCCAGCGAGTACAGGCCCAGAGTCATCAAATACTCCTCAAACCTCATACCTTTCATTTCCTGGAATCATCCTTGTGAACTTCCTTTGAACCCTCTCCAATGCCAGCACATCCTTTCTTAGATAAGGTGCCCAAAACAGCTCACGATACTCCAAGTGTGGCCTCACCTGTGCTTTATAAAGCCTCTGCATTACACCCTTGCTTTTATATTCTAATTTTCTCGAAATGAATGCTCATAGTTGCCTTCCTCATCACTGACTCAACCTGCAAGTTAACCTTTAGGGAACCCTGCACAGAACTCTCAATTCTCCTTGTACCTCTGATTTTTGAATTTTCTCCCCATTTAGAAAATGGTCTATGTCTTTATTACTTCTATTAAATTGCATGAACATTATAATTGCACTATATTCCATCTGTCTCTTCTTTCCCATTCTCCCAGTCTGTCCACGTCCTTCTTCAGACTCCCTGCTTCTTCAGCACTACCTGCTCCTCCACTATCTTTGTATTGATCCCAAACTTGGCCACAAAGCCATCAATTCCTTCCTCCAAATCGTTGACATATAACATGAAAGGAAGCGGTCCCAATACCGACCCCTATGGAACACCGCTAGTCACCAGCAGCCAGCCGGAGTAGGCCCCCTTTATTCTTAATCTTTGCCTCCTGCCAGTCAGCTAATCTTTGAAACATGCTAATCTCTTTCCTGTAATACAATGGGCTCTTATCTTGTTAACCAGCCTCATGTATAGGTCTTGTCAAAGACCTTCTGACAATCCAAGTAAACAACATCCACTGACTCTCCTTTCTCTATCCTGCCTGTTATTTCCTCAATAAATTCCAACGGATTTGTCAGGCAAGATTTCCCCTTAAGGAAACCATGCTGACCTTGGTCTGTTTTATCATGTGCCTCCAAGTACCCCAAAACCTCATCTTTAATTATAGACCTCAACATCTTCCCAACCACTGAAGTCAGGCTTACTGGCCTAAAATTTCCCTTCTTCTGCCTCCCTCCCTTCTTAAAGAGTGGAGTAACATTTGCAATTTTCCAGTCCTCCGGAATCATTGCAGAACCTAGTGATTCTTGAAAGATCATTACCAATCTCTTCAGCCACCTCTTTCTGAATCCTGGGGTGTAGTCCACCCAGTCCAGGTGGCTTGTCTACCTTCAGACCTTTCAGCTTCCTAAGCACCAATTCCTCAGCAATAGCAACTACATTTACTCTGCCGCCTGACACTCTCGAATTTTTAGCATACTGCTAGTGGCTTCCACAGTAAAAATTCACACAAAATACTTTTTAAGTTTATCTGCCTTTTCTTTGTCCCCCATTAGTGCCTGTCCAACATAATTTTCTAATGATCTGATATTCACTTTCACCTCTCTTTTACTCTTTATCTATCTGAAAAAAAACCTTTGGTATCCTTTTTTATATTATTGGCTAGCTCACCTTCATATTTCATATTTTTCCTCTCCTTATAGCTTTTTTAATTGTCTTCTGTTCGTTTTCAAAAGCTTCCCAATTCTCTAACTTTCCACTAGTTTTGCTACATTATATGCCCAATCTTTTGCCTTTATACTGTCTTTGACCCCCCCTGTCAGCCACGGTTGTGACTTCCTCCCTTTAGAATACTTCTTCTTTGAATGTATCTATCCTGGACATTCCAAATTGCCCCCAAAATTTCCAGCTATTGCTGTTCAGCTGTCATCCCTGCAATTGTCGCCTTCCAATCATCTATGGCCAGCTCCTCTCTCATGCCTCTGTAATTCCCTTTAGTCCATGGAAGTACCGGTGCATCCTACTTTATTTTCTCCCTCTTAAACCTGAGGGTGAATTCTCTCATATTATGATCACTGCCTTTCAAGGGTTTCTAACCTTAAGCTCCCTTATCAAATCTGGTTCATTACGCCACATTCAAACCAGAATTGCCATTCTGGTAGTGGGCTTAACGACAAGCTGCTCTAAAAAGCTATCGTAGGCATTCTTTAAATTCCTTCTCTTCACATCCAGAATCTTCCTAATTTTCCCAATCTACCTGCATATTGAAATCTCCTATGACGTTCATAACATTGCTCTTTTTACATGTTTCTTCTATCTGCCATTATGATCTGTAACCCACATCCAAGCTACTTTTCAGAGACCTGGTGATATCTCCCGTCAGGGTCTTTTTACCCATGCAGCTTCTTAACTCCACCTAGAAGGATTCTATATCTTTCGATCATATGTCACCTCTTTCTAGGGATTTATTTTCATTTTTTACTATAGAGCCTCCTCATCCCCTCTGCCTACCTATCTGTCCTTTTGATACTACGTGTATCTGTGGATGTTATGCTCCCGGCTATGATCTTCCTTCTGCCACGACTCATTGATACCCAAAACATCATAGCTGTCATTACCAGGTCATCTACCTTATTCAATATATGGTGTGCATTCAAATATACCACCTTCAGTCCTGTATTTATCACCCTTTTCAATTTGCCATGTTACAGTTCAACTCATCCCAGACTGCAATTTTGCCCTGTCTTCTGCCTGTCCTTCTTCACAGTCTCACTATGCACTGCATCTACTTGTATACCCACTGCTACATCCTCAGCCCTATCATTTTGGTTCCCATCTCCCCTGCCAAATTAGTTTAAACCATTTCCAACAGCTCTAGCAAACCTGCCCAAAAGGATATTGGTCCCCTTCGGGTTCAGGTATAACCTGTCCTTTTTGTACAGATCATACCTTCCCCAGAACAGATCCCAATGATCCACAAGTCTGAAACTCTTCCCCTGGAACCACTTCCTCAGCCATTCATTCATCCAAGCTATTCTTATTGCACAGGCCCTCTTCCTCCTTTCTACCTACGCCATTGGTGCCAATATACACCACGACTTCTGACTGCTCACCCTCCCTCTTGAGAATATTCTGCAGCCACTCTGGAACATCCTTGACCCTAGCACCTGGGAAGCAACAAATCATCCTGACATCTCTCTTGAGGCCACAGAATCTCCTATATGTTCCTCTACCTATTGAGCCTCCTATCACTATTGCTCTGGCTCTACGCTTCCTTGCTTGAGCCTCAGAGCCAATCAGAGTGCCACTGGCCTGGTTGCTGCTGTTCTCCATCAACCAGCAGTGTTGCTGAGGGGAATGGCCGCAGGGGAACCCTGTACTGACTACTTGCTCCCTGCACTGACTTCTCTTGATGGTCATCCAACGACTACCTGATGCCTGCAATCTGGGTGTGACCACCTCAGTAGAAGTCTTATCATTGAGGTGTTTCAGCCTCCTGGGTGGTCCTGAGTACGTCCAGCTGCAGTTCCTTGAACTTGTCAGTCAGGAGGTGGAGTTGGCTGCCCTGCCTGCAGATGTAGTCATCAGAGAGACTGTCAGATACCCTGTAATCCTGCATTTTAAAGGAGAAGCGAGCATCTTGTCTGCACTCGTTATACAGTACCATGCAAAAGTCTTCGGCATAGGTAGGGTGTCTAAGACTTTTGAACAGAACTGTACTTGTCACTGTGGAGTAGGAAGCAAGTTTGTAATTCTGGTGGAGCAAAGGATGTTGGGAATGGTAAAGGTGGAGTTAAATGTGAGGTGTGTAGGACTGGTAGCAGAGATGGAATGCCAGTAGCGGGGTGTAGTGGGGATGCAGACACACCCTGCCCTGAGACACCAGGCAAGGTTACTAGATTCCAAACAATTGGTTTATTAGTCATTATAGAATGTCTCTATGGTGCTTCTTGCTCCCTCCCCTCTCCCTTCCACTTTTCCCAACCATGAGTACCCTCTCCCTGCCCCCTTCCCACTCTCAATCCACAACAAAGACCCATAACAGAATCAATTTTATCATCACTCACAAATGTCACAATTTTTTGTAACAGCAGTGCAGTGCCATACATAACTCACTACGGTACTGTGTAAAAGTCTTAGGCACCCTATTTATCTATCTATCTATATGTGTACTCCTAAGATTTTCGTAAAGTACTGTACCTTTTGCTCTAATTTTTAAGCTTAAATTCTTCAAACAATTAAATGATTCCAAATGACTGAGCACTCTTAGTTTCTGCCTGTTCTAGCCCGAGTCTGTTCAGTCAACACCTGACCACTCTAACAGTGGCCCACTCCAACAATGGCTGCTCTCACAATGGCCACTCTACTTACACCTTGCTTTTTTTTATTGGCCCTTGCTAAGCTACTAATGATGCAAGCAACTTCCCACTCAGAAGACAAGTCCCAGCATGCCCATTGCTTTTTAAGTCTGGTACATAAAGTCCTTAAGGAACTCACACTGCAATCTCTCACTCCACAGGCAAGTCCCAAAAGGCCCCAGTCACCATTTCCTGCTCCCCGTCCCTCCATGCACATGGCAGCACTGAATTGTACAAGGCTTTGCTGCTGTGCCATTGAGGATCGGGATCTATTTTAGCAACATTAATGCCAATAGAGTTGGAAAAGAAAAATGCCAATGCTTGGAGATCCACAATGGAGATGGAACAGCTTACGACTGGCAGGTAAGCAAACTGCTGGAGGAGCTCAGCACCTCATGCAGCACACCTGAGGGAAAAGGAATTGTCAACATTTCGGATGGAAACCCTGCAGCAACACATGAGTTAATGCAGGCTTTCAGCCTGAAATCTCAACATTTATGTGACAGAGAGCACTTGGTAAATGCACCCCTTACACGTGCATTTACACGCACACACAATCATTGTCTTGTCTTTATGCTGTCATTGCACTGACTGTACACACTTCAATGTCTTCCCAAGTATACATTCGTAATGAGCCCTAAACCAAGCTGATGCACTCAGGTTGGATTTATGGTGCCTTTCCTGCCGTAAACAACAGAATATTCCATTTCTTCAGTAATAGGAATATGTATTTAAGATAGATACTTAATTTTATTTTATAATATTCTTGTAACTACATTATGGGCTGCATCATATTGTAATTCATGTGTAGTCTTATGTTAACTTTGCTGGTAATTAAAGATGGCATGTCTCACTGCCAAATAAGAAGCAGTTCATCATCCTCAGTGAGAGAGATAGGATGGGGGCTGTCAGGAGTTCACATTGGACAAGAATAAGTACTGACGTATTTCTTTAATCATAACCTATCGGTCTAAAACTATATTTTCCCCTTGTGCTGCTGGTTGAACTGTTGAGTTCCTCCTGCAGATTTTGTGTTGCTGCAGATTGCAACATCTACTCTCGCCTGTTAACAGATCTCTAGACCAGTCTCTAATAGGTCCTTGACTAGACCATCATTTAAAACCCTGCAACACACAAAAGATTTTTCAGAATTTTTTTCCAGATATCTTCATAAATTCTTCTTTTACTGCTCCTAGTCAGGAAAAAAAAAGATCTATACTGGCATTATAATCCTGAAGAAACATATACTCTGATAAGATCATCTAAGCCTACTGTTTTCACTCTTCTTCATCCCTCCATCCTGGACAGCAAAGATCCATTTTCAATGATTAGCATCACTTCTGCCTGAACACTGTACTCAGACTAAACAGTTTAAGCTTAACTTTTTTTCTAATGTCTGCTACTGTTGTTTCAGCATAATTTAGTGTGGTTTCACTTCATTGAGAACTGTAATGTTGTGATGAGGACAGATCTGTTAGTTCTCCAGAAATCTTTCAACACCACCCACAGTAAGCACGTGTGTTTTCTGTTCATTGTGATTTGCTTTGCATTTCGCAAAGATGTATTTCAGCAACTATTGATGTATTTGCAGATTTTATCATGCTCTTTTTCTGGATCAGTGACCCATCTCCAGTACTGAAACTGCTACTTTCAGTTTAATGTCATGTCCATAACATAATAAGACCTAAGGACATGCGACCGTAAGATATAGAAGCAGAATTAGGCCATTTGGCTCATTACGTCTGCTCTGCCATTTCATTATGGCTGATCCAATTTTCCTCTCAGGACCGATGTTCTGCCTTCTCCCCATATCCCTTCCTGCCCTGACCAATCAAGAATCTATCACCTCTGCCACAAATATACATAAAGACTTGGCCTCAACAGTTGCCTGGGGCAAAGAATTCCACAGATTCATCAGTCTCTGGCTAAAGGAATTCCTCACCTCCATTCTAAAAAGATGCCCCTCTATTCTGAGTGCCAAAGATTTTTGTATCAATGTCATTATCATAGGGACCTGAGCTCAATCCCAGCCAGTATCTTCCCCTAACAAGAGAAAATCTGCAGATGCTGGAAACCTAAGCGACACAGACAAATTGCTGGAGGAACCCAGCAGGCCAGGCAGCATCTATAGGAAAGAGTACAGTCGATGTTTCGAGCTGAGACTCTTCGTCAGGACTGGAAAAAAAAGCAATGAGTCAGTATCTTCCCCACCTTTTTGGCCTCTCCTATTTCTGCAACCTCCTTGCTTTCTGTTATCTAAATTGTGCTGTCATCACTGCTGCTGTTTGAAATCAAAAACATCACGTTGTGATCATGATGTCAATGGACTTCTAGATGTTTAAGCTAATGATTTTCCAGGGTATGCTTCGAATACCACAACCTCAAAAACCACGATTGGTCAGAAATTAGGTTTTTCTTCTGAAACAGCATCTGTAATTATTTATTGATATTCTTCCCCTGATAAGAAATGCAATTTATCGACACAATACTGTCCGTTTAGATTTTCCATCTCTATTATACCATGGTCATTTGCTTTCAATCTATTGGGATCTCCCAGTATTTTAGTGAATGATTTCTGAAGATTCACAAAGCTTCACAAATCTCATCCCCGATTATTCACTGATCTCGGGGGGGGGGGGGGGGGGGGGGGATGGGGGTATTACACAACCCGTCCCAAGGGACTTGTCTATCTTGAGACATTTTGACCTTTGATCAGCCAATGTCATCTTGTTGACGTAAAGGTTTACTGGGTAGATTTTCGTCATCAACACCTGGAGAGTAACAGGACACACTTGCACACCTGCCAGAGACCTGTTACTGAGATCAATAAAATGAGCATCAGGGCAGCTGTACAAAGGCTGGTAATTCACCTGCCAGTCCTGATGAAAGGTCATTGACCTGAAGCACAGAGGAAGGAAGGATTTTAATCTGAGAGCTGAGGGTCTCACAGTGAGTGGGGGGGGTGAACCTAAGTGTCAGGCTGCAATCAGCAAACCCTGCAGGAAGAGTGAATTGATTACTTAGATGGAGAAATTTCATCCACAGTTTATAAATTTAACCCAAGGCACACAAGCTCCCTAAGGCTTGCCTTTGAAGCCCTCATGAGAATGGAGCAGCAAGCTTTGAACACAAGCTGGTGAGGAGGAAGAGGAGGAAGGGGAAAGAGTGATACAGAAAGCCTGGGACACTTGACAGTAGCAGCATACAGTTTTTAAAGTTTGATGAAACCCTTTTGTGCCTCATGTTTCCCCAACATAAAATGGTCTGACTCACTGATCATTTTCTGTTTGAATTTCCAGCAAACGCTGTATTTTACTCGTGTTTAATGGATGCACAGGGAATCAAGTCAAAAACCATGAGCCTGTTTGGGACCAAGTTAAATGAGATGGTTGAGCCTTGTATGCAGTTTTTGGCGTCACTGAGGGGACATGAGGATGCTGGAGGAGCAGAGTGGGAATTTGTTAGAATTATTCTGTATTAGGAAAAAAAAATCAGGAGGCAGGGAATCCATGGAAACTTGGCTCCATGGATTCGGAATTAGCTTGTTCACAGAATAGAGGGCGGTAGTAGAATGAGCAATACTGCCTGGAGGTCAGTGACCAGAGGTGTTCGGCAGGGATCTGCTCTCAGACCTGGGCTCATTGCGATTTTTATTAATGACTTGGATGAGAAAATGAAAGGGTGGATTAGTATGTTTGCAGATACACAAAGGTTAGTAATGTTGTGGATAGCTGGGCTGAGATGTGGTAAGATGGATTTCACTTCAGAAAAGAGCGAAGTGATTCACTTTGGAAAGTCCGTATTGAAGACAGAATGCAGGGTTAATGGCGGAATTCTTCTCAGTGTGGAGGATCAAAGGGATAAGACCATAAGATCATAAGATATAGGAGCTGAAGTAGGCCATTCAGCCCATTCAGTCTGCTCCGCCATTCAATCATGGCTGATCCAATTCTTCAGTCATCCCCACTCCCCTGCCTTCTCCCCATAATGCCCTGGCTGATCAAGAACCTATCTATCTCTGCCTTAAATGCACCGAATGACTTGGCCTCCACAGCTGCTTGTGGTAACAAATTCCACAGATTTACCATCCTCTGACTAAAATCATTTCTCCGCATCTCTGTTGGACGTCCTTCAATCTTGAGGCCGTGCCTTCTTGTCCTAGACTCCCCTACCATGGGAAATAACTTTGCCATACCTAATCTGTTCAGGTCTTTTAACATTCGGAATGTTTCTATGAGATTCCTCCTCATTCTCCTGAACTCCAGGGAATACAGCCCAAGAGCTGCCAGACGTTCCTCATATGGCAACTCTTTCATTCCTGGATTCATTCTCATGAACCATCTCTGAACACTCTCCAATGTCAGTATATCCTTTTTAAAATACGGAGCCCAAAACTGCACACAATACTCCAAGTGTGGTCTCACGAGTGCCTTATAGAGCCTCAACATTACACCCCGACTCCTATATTCCATACCTCTAGAAATGAATGCCAATATTGCATTTGCCTTGTTCACCACCAACACAACCTGGAGGTTAACTTTTAGGGTATCCTGCACAAAGACTCCCATGTCCCTTTGCATCTCTGTATTTTGAATTCTCTCTCCATCTAAATAATATTCTGCCCATTTATTTCTTCCATCAAAGTACATGACCATACACTTTACAACATTGTATTTCATTTGCCACTTCTTTGCCCATTCCCTAAGCTATCTAAGTCTCTCTGCAGGCTCTCTGTTTTCTCAACACTACCCATTCCTCCACCTATTTTTGTTTCATTGGAAAATTCAGCCACAAATCCATCAATCCCAAGTCCAAATCATAGACTTACACCCTAAAAAGCAGCGGTCCAAATACAAACCACTGTGGAACTCCACTGGTAACCGGCAGCCAGCCAGAATAGGATCCCTTCATTTCCACTCTCTGTTTTCTGCCGATCAGCCAATGCTCCACCCATGCTAGTAACTTAACAGTAATTCCATGGGCTCTTACCTTGCTAAGCAGCCTCATGTGCGGCACCTTGTCAAAGGCCTTCTGGAAAGCCAAGTACACCACATTTATTTCATCTCCTTTGTCTACCCTGCTTGTAATTTCCTCAAAAAATTGCAGTAGGTTAGTCAGACAGGATTTTCCTTTCAGGAAACCATGCTGGCTTTGGCCTATCTTGTCATGAGCATCCAGGTACTCCCTAACAATTGATTCCAATAATTTCCCAACCACTGATGTCAGGCTAACAGGTATAGTTTCCTTTCTACTGCCTCCCACCCTTCTTAAATAGCAGAGTAATATTTGCAGTTCTCCAGTCATCCAGTACAATGCCAGAATCTATCAATTCCTGAAAGATCATTGTTAATGCTTCCGCAGTCTCTCCAGATACTTCCTTCAGAACCCGAGGGTGCATTTCTTCAGGCGCAGGAGATTTATCCATCCTCAGACCATTAAGCTTCCTGAGCACCTTCTCAGTCGTATTTTTCACTGCACATACTTCACTTCCCTGACATTCTTGAATGTCCAGTATACTGCAGATGTCTTCCACTGTGAAGACTGATGCAAAATATGCATTCAGTTCCTTTGTCATCTCTGTGTCTCTCATTACAATATCTCCAGCATCATTTTCTATTGGTCCTATATCTACCCTCAACTCTCTTTTATCCTTTATAGACTGAAAGAAGCTTTCAGTATCTTCTTTGATATTAGTCACCAGCTTCCTTTCGTAGTTCATCTTTTCCTTCCTAATTACTTCTTAGTTTCCTTCTGCAAGTTTTTAAAAGCTTCCCAATCCTCTATCTTCCCCCTAGATTTGGCTTCCTTGTATGCCCTCTCTTTTGCTTTTACTTTGGCTCTGACTTCACTTTTCAGCCACGGTAGTGTCCTTCTTCTATTTGAGAATTTCCTCTTACTTGGAATATATCTGTCTTGCGCTTCCCTCATTTTTCACATAAATTCCAGCCATTGCTGCTCTGCTGTTCTTCCTTCTGATGTCCCCTTCCAGTCAACTTCGGCAGTTCCTCTCTCATGCCATTGTAATTTCCTTTATTCCACGGAAATACCGACATATTGGATTTTAGTTTCTCTTTCTCAAATTTCAAAGTAAACTCGATCATATTATGATCACTGTTCCCTAAGGTTCCTTAACCTTAAGCTCTTTTATCACCTCCGGATCATTGCATAACAACCAATCCAGCACATCTGATCCCCTTTTGGGCTCAACAACAAGCTTTCCTAAAAAGCCATCCCAAAGACATTCTACAAATTCTCTCTTTTGAGGTCCAGTACTGACCTGGTTTTCCTAATCCATTTTCATGTTAAAATCCCTAATGATTATCATGACATTGCCCTGCTGACATGTCTTTTCTATCTCCTGCTGTAATTTGTAATCCACATCCCGGCTGCTGTTTGGAGGCCTGTATACAACTGCCATTAGGGTCCTTTTACCCTTGCCATTTCTTAACTCAACCCATAGAAACTCTACACCATCTGATCCTATGTCATCCCTTTCTAATGATTTAATATTATTTCTTATGCACAAGGCCACACCAACCTCCCTGCCTATTAACCTATCTTTCCGATACACCATATATCCTTGGACATTCAACTCCCAAAGTTGCAGCAGAAATTGATAGGATGGTTAAGAAGGCACACAGTGTGTTGGCTTTCATTGTTAGAAGACTGAGATCAAGAGCGACAAGATAGGGATAGTGCTCTATAGACTAAACTTGGAATACTGTGTTCAGTTCTAGTTGCCTCATTATTGGAAAGGATGTGGAAGCTTTAGAGAGGGTGCAGCGGATGCTGCCTGGATTGAAGAGAAAGTCATATGAAGATAGGTTGAGTGAGCTAGGGCTTTTCTCTTTGGAGAAGAGAATGAGAGAAGGCTTTATAGAGGTATACACGATGATAATAGGCATAGACAGAGTGGATAGCCAGGGTGGAAAAGAATTAATATGAGGGGGCATAACTTTAAGGTGTTTGGAGGGAAGTGGGGTGGGGGGGATATCAGATGGAGGTCTATTACACAGGTTTAGTTGTGTGTATTGCTCTGCAAGGGTTGGTGTTTGAGGTATATTATTAGGGATATTTAAGTGATTTGTAGATAGTCACATGGATGAAAAAATGGACTGTGTAGGATGAAAGGTTAGATTGATGGTTAAAGGTCTGCACAACATCATGGGCTGAAAGGTCTCTACTGTTCTATAAATATACAGACTTCCAAGGGCTATAGTAAAAATTTGAGCTTTCAACTGGAACAGGAGAAGGTAAGAAACATTGGAGAAGAAGGATTGTGTTGTGACTGTGGAGTGTTACGTACCCTGTAACTGGGTTGCCAAACCAGCAGAAATGGACCACTTAGTTGGAGTCTGGATTACTGGAACTAAGAAAGTTTTATTAAAGAAACAAGCAACACAGTACTCTAATGGTAAGGATATAAATGCAACAGGTTAGCAATGATAAAACACACATGTACACAGAACTAGGATAATAGAAATCAATCAAGCTCTATCTCAGTCTAGGGCTAAAATGATCAGTCTCAAGTGACGCAGAGTTCAGTTCAGCTGAGTACAGTTCGCAGTAATCGCTGTTGTGTCATTGGAGAGAGAGAAAACGAATGCAAATTTCGATTCAAACAGACCTTTGATGTTCCTCACAGTTAGCTTTCGGGCAAGCCCTTTTACTGTCTTCAGAGGTCACCGACTGTGACCCCTCCGTTCCGGATACGATCGTTCTTCCGCGGTGAACCCGGCACCCAGGCAAGGGCGGACACACACACCAGGTTCCCGCCGATTGTACCTTTTCACCCTGTGCGTCTATGGTTGGTCCCGCGATCAGACCTCCAAACTCCTACCAACTTGTGGGGGCACACCGCTTTTCCAGGGTCTTGTTATCTCATGATCTCGTGGTGTCTGTCTTGCCTTAGCAAACCTGTTCCTTTTATCCCCCTGCTGGGGTATCACCTGTCCATCAAACTTCAAACAGTTCAGGTTCAAGGCAACCAGTCTGTCAATACTCAGATGTGTCTCTTTTCGTTAATCTCTCTCCTCTCTCATTAACATTTTGAACGCTTCTCCCTTTGTCTCTCTTATCTCTCTTATCAGCATCAATCTTCTGATAACTTGGTTTTTCCTCACAGGAGAGACATGGAGGCTGGTCATATACTATAGAACCATAGAACATTACAGCACAGAAACAGGCCTTTTGGCCCTTCTTGGCTGTGCTGAACCATTTTTCTGCCTAGTCCCACTGACCTGCACCTGGACCATATCCCTCCATTAACCTCTCATCCATGTACCTGTCCAAGTTTTTCTTAAACGTTAAAAGTGAGCCAGCATTACCACTTCATCTGGCAGCTCATTCCACACTCCCACCACTCTCTGTATGAAGAAGTGCCCTCCCCATGTTCCTTTTAAACTTTTCCCCCTTCACCCTTAACCCATGTCCTCTGTTTTTTTTTCTCCCCTAGCCTCAGTGGAAAAAGCCTGCTTGCATTCACTCTATCTATACCCATCAAAATTTTATATACCTCCAGCAAATCTCCCCTCATTTTTCTATGCTCCAGGGCATAAAGTCCTAACCTATTCAACGTTTCTCTGTAACTCAGTTTCCCAAGTCCCAGCAACATCCTTGTAAATCTTCTCTGCACTCTTTCAACCTTATTAATATCCTTCCTGTAATTTGGTGACCAAAACTGCACACAATACTCCAAATTCAGCCTCACCAATGCCTTATACAACCTCACCATAACATTCCAACTCTTATACTCAATACTTTGATTAATAAAGGCCAATGTACCAAAAGCTCTCTTTACAACCCTGTCTACCTGTGATGCCACTTTCAGGGAATTTTGTATCTGTATTCCCAGATCCCTCTGTTCTACTGCACTCCTCAATGCCCTACCATTTACCTTGTATTTTTGACCTTGGTTTGTCCTTCCAAAGTGCAATACCTCACACTTCTACATAAATGTAGAAGACTTTATTATTACAACAAGCAGGCATAATTCTGGAGACACTCTCAGTAGAGCCTCACAAACCCAAATACATCACATCTGTATACCCTTAAGATCAAAGGGAATAGCAATACAATTTCAGTAGTTGCAGTGACATTGTTTACGTCTATGTATCTTGGGTTGACATCTTTTCCTTTGAATTACATATCTACAATGAGAGATACCTCTGTTTGAGCAAACACCTTTGCTGGGAGATAAATAATTAGCACAGATACTCTAAAATACTTCTGATGACAGAGAGCCAAACACCCAAAATTAATGTGGTCAGGACTGTCCCTGAGTACACAAAAACTATTGATTACCTATATTGTGACCATGTTTGATATGCTAAGTGACATCAGTCTGGTCTGCCAGCTTGAACTCAGTTCACAATGGTGCAAATAACTTAGCCATATTCCTGGTTTGATGCAGACCAATTAACACAACCCAATTCCCTCATTGACAACAGAGAGCCAGATATCCATAATTAATGTTTTCAGGGCTGCCTCTGAGTACACAAATATCTTAAGTACACAAAGCTATTGGTTGTTTATACCTTTGACCTTGTTTGATTTGCTAAGTGATATGCAAGTCTGCCAGCATGAGCTCAAGTCACAATGGTTCAAATAACTTTGCCCATGTTGTCTCCCAGTGGCCACACATTTTAATTCCACATCCCATTCCATTCTGACATGTCTATCCACGGCCTCCTCTACTGTAAAGATGAAGCCACACTCAGGTTGGAGGATCAACACCCTATATTCTGTCTGGGTAGCCTCCAACCTGATGGCATGAACATCGACTTCTCTAACTTCCACTAATGCCCCACCTCCCCCTCGTACCCCATCTGTTACTTATTTTTATACACACGTTCTTTCTCTCACTCTCCTTTTTCTCCCTCTGTCCCTCTGAATATACCCCTTGCCCATCCTCTGGGTTCCCCCCCGCCCCCGTCTTTCTTCCCGGACCTCCTGTCCCATGATCCTCTAGTATCCCTTTTGCCAATCACCTGTCCAGCTCTTGGCTCCATCCCTCCCCCTCCTGTCTTCTCCTATCATTTTGGATCTCTCCCCCCCCCTCCAACTTTCAAATCTCTTACTCACTCTTCCTTCAGTTAGTCCTGACGAAGGGTCTCGGCCTGAAACGTCGACTGTACCTCTTCCTAGAGATGCTGCCTGGCCTGCTGCGTTCACCAGCAACTTTGATGTGTGTTGCCCATGTTGTCTTGGTTTGATGCAGCCAATAAACACAACTCCATTGCCTTAAAGTTTGGCTTATGCATAGGCAAATTTATCATGGCCAATATTTTGCAAGCCACATCTTAGTCTGAGGAGTTTCAACTTCAAGTTATTGCTTGCAATTTACAAACAAAAACCGAAGAGTTGAAACATTTCAAGGGAAGATAATGTTAATAAAAAGGTAAGGTATACCTGTACCACATGCCAGCGAGGGCAAAAATAGTAGTATCAGGCAGATGAATGTGTGGCTGACAGACTGGTGCAGGGGGCAGGGCTTCAGATTCTTGGATAATTGGGATCTCTTCTGGGGGAAGTATGACCTGTTCAAAAAGGACGGGTTACTCCTGAACCCGAAGGGGACCAATATCCTGGCAGGAAGGTTTAATAGAGCTGTTAGGGAGGATTTAAACTAATTTGGCAGGTGGATGGGAATTGGAGTGATAGAGCAGAGGAGGGGGAAAACAGAAATAAATCTAAGAGAGTGAGCAGTAAAGATGTCAGGAAGGACAGGCAGGGGATGAGGCAAATTTGCAGCCATTGAGATGAGTTGCAGTGCAATCAAAGCAAAAAGCACCAAATACTGGACTTAAGGTGTTATACTTAAATGCACGCAGCATAAGGTATAAGGTGGATGATCTTGTCGTACAGCTACAGATTGGCAGGTATGATATTGTGGCCATCACTGAGATGTGGCTAAAAGATGCGTGACTCTGGGAGCTGAATGTCCAAGGATACACGGTGTATCGGAAGGACAGGCAGGTAGGCAGAGGGGGTGGCGTGGCTTTATTGGTAAGAAATGATATTAAGTCATTAGAAGGAGGTGACATAGGATCAGAAGGTGCAGAATCTTTATGGGTTGAGCTAAGAAATCTCAGGGGTAAAAGGACCCTGCTGGCAGTTATATACAGACCTCCTAACAGCTGCCGTGATGTGGACTACAAATTACAACAGGAAATAGAAAAGGCTTGTCAGAAGGGCAGTGTTACGATAATTGTGGGAGATTTTAACATGCGGGTGGATTGGGAAAATCAGGTCGACACTGGATCTCAAGAGAGAGAATTTGTAGAATATCTGCGAGATGGCTTTTTAGAACAGCTTGTTGTTGAGCCTACTAGGCCAGGGGTCCCCGACCTCTTTTGCACCGCGGACCGGTTTAATATTGACAACATTCTTGCGGACCGGCCGACTGGGGGGGGCGGGGTGTTCAAGAAGGGTTAAACTCACCTCAACATGTCTTTTACAGTTAGGGTTGCCAACTTTCTCAGTCCCAAATGAAGGACAAAAGTCGCAGTCAAATCCCGGGACACTTTACCCCAGGAAAGACTACCAAGACCATGAAGCCTTGCGTGGGCACCTGTGTGCACATGCGTGACATGCGCATGTGATGTGCGCATGTGCATACGTGCCAATTTTTTTCCATCACAAATCGGTTTTGCCTTCATCTTCCCAACTATACTGTACATACATTACTTCTACTTTATATAGGCTGTGTATTTATCATATTATTCCTGATTTTACTATATGTCAGTGTTATTTATTTTAGGTTTTATGTGTTATTTGCTATGATTTGTTAGGTTATTTTTTGGGTCTGGGAACGCTGAAAAATATTTCCCATATAAATTACTGGTAATTGCTTCTTCACTTCACGCCATTTCGGCACGGAAGTTTTCATAGGAACGCTCTACCTTAGCAGGGGAAAAACGCGACAAACCAATTTAGCCGAATATAACGGATGTCCCGGCAAATACAGGACAGTTGGCAACCCTATGTTCAAGTTCAACAATGCATGACAGGAAATGAGGAAAGATGCAGCTGACTCATAGAGTTTCCTCACGCCCCGGTAGCACATGCTTTGCGGCCCGGTACCAGTCCGCAGCCCAGTGGTTGGGGACCACTGCACTAGAGGATCGGCTGTACTGGATTGGGTATTGTGTAATGAACCAGAGATGATTAGAGAGATTGAGGTGAAGGAACCCTTAGGAAGCAGTGATCATAACATGATTGAGCTCACTGTGAAATTTGAGAATCAGAAGCCGAAATCCGATGTGTCGGTATCTCAGTGGAGTAAAGGAAATCACAGTGGCATGAGAGAGGAACTGGCCAAAATTGACTGGAAAGGGACACTAGCGGGAGGGTTGGCAGAGCAGCAGTGGCTGGAGTTTATGTGAAAAGTGAGGAAGGTGCAAGACAGATATATTCCAAAAAAGAAAAAAATTTCTAATGGAAAAAGGATGCAACCGTGTCTGACAAAAGAAGTCAAAGCCAAAGTTAAAGCAAAGCAGAGGGCATACAAGGAAGCAAAAATTAGTGGGAAGACAGAGGATTGGGAAGTTTTTAAAAGCTTGCAAAAAGAAACTAAGAAGGTCATTAAGAGGGAAAAGATGAACTATGAAAGAAAGCTCGCAAATAATATCAAAGAGGATACTAAAAGCTTTTTCAAGTATATAAAGAGCAAAAGACAGGTGAGAGTAGATATAGGACTGATAGAAAATGATACTGGAGAAATTGTAATGGGAGATAAGGAGATGGCAGAGGAACTGAACAAGTATTTTGCATCAGTCTTCACTGAGGAAGACATCAGCGTTATACTGGACACTCAAGGGTGTCAGGGAAGAGAAGTGTGCACAGTCACAATTATGACAGAGAAAGTACTCTGGAAGCTGAATAGTCTAAGGGTAGATAAATCTCTCGGACCGGATGGAATGCACCCTCGTGTTCTGTAGGAAGTAGCTGTGGAGATTGCGGAGGCATTAGCAATGACCTTTCAAAAGTCAGTAGATTCTGGCATGATTCCAGAGGACTGGAAGATTGCAAATGTCACTCTCCTATTTAAGAAGGGGGCAAGGAAGTTATATACCTGTTAGCTTGACATCGGTGATTGGGAAGTTGTTGGAGTCGATTGTCAAGGATGAGGTTACAGAGTACCCGGAGGCATATGACAAGGTAGGCAGAACTCAGCATGCTTTCCTTAAAGGAAAATCTTGCCTGACAAACCTATTGCAATTTTTTGAGGAATTTACAAGTAGGCTAGACAAGGGAGATGCAGTAGATGTTGTGTATTTGGATTTTCAGAAGGCCTTTGACAAGGTGCCACACATGAGGCTGCTAAGCAAGATAAGAGCCCATGGAATTACAGGAAAGTTACATACGTGGATAGAATGTTGGCTGATTGGCTGGAAACAGAGAGTGGAAATAAACGGATCCCATTCTGGTTGGCTGCCGGTTACCAGTGGTTTTCCACAGGGGTCTGTGTTGGGGGCGCTTCTTTTTACTTTGTACATCAACAATTTGGATTATGGGACAGATGGCTTTGTGGCTAAGTTTGCTGATGATACAAAGATAAGTGGAGGGGCTGGTAGTGCTGAGGGAACAGAGAGACTGCAGAGAGACTTGGATAGATTGGGAGAATGGGCAAAGAAGTGGCAAATGAAATACAATGTTGGAAAGTGTGTGGTTATGCACTTTGGTAGAAGAAATAAACTGGCAGACTATTATTTAAATGGGGAGAGAATTCAAAGTTCTGAGATGCGTCAGGATTTGGGAGCCCTCATGAAGGTTACCCTTAAGGTTAACCTCCAGTTTGAGTAGGTGGTGAAGAAGGCGAATGCAATGTTGGCATTCATTTCTAGAGGAACAGAGTATACGAGCAGGTATGTGATGATAAGGCTTTATAAGGCACTGATTAGACCTCACTTGGAGTACTGTGTGCAGTTTTGGGCTCCTTATTTAAGAACTGATGTGCTGACGTTGGAGAGGGTTCAGAGAAGATTCACAAGAATGATTCTGGAAATGAGAGGGTTAACATATGAGGAACATTTGACTGCTCTTGGACTGTACTCCTTGGCGTTTAGAAGAATGAGGGGGGACCTCATAGAACCATTTTGAACGTTGAAAGGCATGGACAGAGTGGATGTGGCAAAGTTGTTTCCCATGGTGGGTGATTCTAGTACGAGAGGGCATGACTTAAGGATTGAAGGGCACCCATTCAGAACAGAGATGCGAAGAAATTTTTTCAGCCAGAGGGTGGCGAATCTGGAATTTGTTGCCACGGGCGGCAGTGGAGACCAAGTCATTGGGTGTATTTAAGGCAGAGATTGATAGGTACCTGAGTAACCAGGGCATCAAAGGTTATGGTGAGAAGGCGGGGGAGTAGGACTAAATGGGAGATTGGATCAGCTCATGACAGAATGGCGGAGCAGACTCGATGGGCTGAATGGCTGACTTCTGCTCCTTTGTCTTATGGTCTTATGGTATATGTAGCTGGGTGACCGTCGAATCTTATTCAGTATCGTTAAAAGTGTACTTTGGCATCCATCTGGGTAATGCTAGAGTAGTTGCCTGTGCCTTTAAATGGAGACAGTGATGTCATTACGCATGCGCGAGATAGTGGAGAGACCATTTTTGTTTTCTACTGAAGAAGCAGGTGGGGTTTTGGGCTTGAGTTCCTCCCAGAGATACTGGGCATGGTGAGGAAAGGTGAGCATTAATTGACAATAGCCATGTGAATTCGTTTATGCTTGTTGGCAAATCAAGAATATTGGTAATTTGACATGTTCTACATGTGGATGCTTTAGATTTTCATGAGTGAAGGCATTGACGCTGGATAGCGTGGCTTGTGCAAATTTCCTTACCAGCCAACCAGGTCAGTCTTCCTGTAGTTTAACTACCAGGCAATACCTTGTAAAAGTTGTGCCAAAGTGTACCTTTTGTCTAACTTTATTGTATCATGACTGATTGTGGATGTAACAGCGTAACGTGAATGTTTAGTCTCTGTTTGGAAGTTAAGCACGTGTTTATGTCTTTGATGACATGTATTCACTTACATTTTCACTGCTACATATAAGATACTGGGTTGGTGGGATTCTAGCTTTGTTTGTATTGTGTTCCTTCAGAATTGCCACTACCGTGTTAGTTCTGTATTAGTTTGTATTGGTTTTGTATTAATTTTGTGCGGTTTGCTTTATGTATTTTTATACTGCATAGGCAATCCGTCGATACACGAGGGTGTGGATCGGAAGTTAAACTGACGTTGTAACGGCAGGAACTGGTTGTAAATTCGTTCGTTTTGTTGTGAGACCCTCTTCCGGCACTAAAACATCTAAAACGGATAAAGGAATTAAAACCCAAAAAAGTATTTGTTGTCCTGAGTGTGTACTTTTCCCCAGGCTACAAAATTTGGTACCAGGAATGGGGCTAATTCCAAGCCAGTTTAGAGGGTCTCTGGTTGTTGTATGCAGTATAATATACAATACCCAATATGGTAGTGGTGAAGAGCAGGACCAGGACCGCTGTTCCCGTCGGGCAGAAGGAGAGAGCGCATGGAGAGCATGGTAGAGCCTCGGGAATGAGCTGGGACATCAGCGACTGACGTCAGAATGCTGAACAGAGATGTAGATCCAGGGAACTGCGGGCCGTGAAGCCATCGTGTTTGCAGCAAAGGACAGCAGCAACTCCTTTTGCAGTTTTGTTGTGAAAACTTTAAAGACTTGAGCTTTTACTATGTCATGCTCAGAGGACACACCAGTTGAACTTGATTTGAATGAATAAATTAGGGAATTGCATAGTAGATATCATGAAGCCATGGCAACCACAGGTAAATTAAGCAAAAGGTCCTGTGTATATGTCCCAATGGAAAGACACATTGTTCCATTTACAGGGGATGTTGAGAAAGATGGGAGGTCTGCTGATGACTTTATTGAAGAAGTACAACGTGCACTTCATATTAGAAATCAGTCTGACCAGGATCAGTATGACTTTGTTATGTCCCTGCTCAGGGGTGCAGCATTAGAAGAAGCACGTATGCGCAGAGATGCTGGGGAAGACTGCGCTGATGACTTGTTCACCTATCTCAGGGAAGCTTTTAGAGACAAGCGTAGGGTACCCCGGCGGTGGCATAGCTTCTACAGCCGCAAACAGCTTGAGGGTGAAGATGTAAGAGAGTTTTCACATGCCCTAGCCCAAGCTCTTAACTTGCTACTGAAGCACTTCCCTGATGCTGTGACCAATAAGAGGGTGGTGCTGAGAGATCAATTTATAGAGGGGATCAGGGATCCTTCCCTCAGAAGGGAGCTCCACAGATTCGTGCGGGTCCACCCTGAGTCCTCAATGATAGAAATGAGAGAGGAGGCTCGTTTGTGGCTCGTAGAAGACCCCCCTGGGAAATACAAAGTTGGGAAAGTCAAAGCGTAGCAGTAGCCAGGCACAGTGCTCGATTCTTAAAGCTCGGGAGTCTGAGTCTGTCACACTAGATGACGTCCTTAAAGTAGTCACAGAGCAGGGCAAAGCCCCTTGTGAATTGAGTCAAGCAGGTACAGCCTAGGTTCACAAAAGATGGGCAACCAATATGTTTCAAGTGTCGGGGGGAGAGCATTTGGCCAAGAATTGCCCACGGAAGTGGGGTGCAAGGGAAGTGGAGCCTGCATCATCCCGCACTCATGAGGTTGGGAGTCGGGCAATTCAGTGGAACCTCATAGATACAGATAATGTACAGCTATCCCATGACCAGTTGCTGCAATGCGCCATAGGAATATGTCCAGGTGTTGAGCTTGAAATATCATGTGTCGCTGTCCGTTGTCTGTTGGACACAGGTAGTCAAATAAACACCCTGACCGAGCAGTTCTTTCGAGAACACTTGAATGGAGAGGACGAGGACATGTTGTCCACTGCTGGCTGGCTTAGGCTAACAGCTGTAAACGGTCTTGATATTCCTTACCTTGGGTATCTAGAGCTAGAGGTTGAAGCAATGGGCATGAATTGTGGCTTTCTAGTAGTCAGGGATCCTATTAGCACCAAACCACCTATCCCATGTATTGTAGGCATGAACATTATCAGCCAGTCTAGGCAATTTGTCTAAGCAGAGTTTGACACAACCCTAGAAGGGAAGCTGGACTCTGATTGGAGAGATGTTTTCCAGGAAGTGCAGATGCACACTACCGAAAACAAAGTAGTAATTCGATTATTGGGAAAAGACACTGAGCACATACCTGCTGGATCTGTATTCACCACTGCGGCTAGCAAGGCCACAGGCGATGCTGGTAGTGACCATAAAATGTTACTTGAGCCACATAACACCCCTTTACCAGGAGGTGTTGTAGTCATTCGTACGCTCATTGACTGGTAATCGTACAGTGCCAGTGCAGATCTTAAACCTCTCTCGAGAGGATGTATGGATCACACCCAGGCCCGGCTGGGTATCCTGTCAAAGGTAGAGTGCGTGGATAGTGATCCACAATGTGCAGTAAGATTTCAGCAGATCTCAGCTGGTGTTGATCACGTGACGGTGGGTGTAAAGGAGGAGTGTAGTAACCACAAGTTAAAGTCAATTCTAGACAAGCTGGACATTGGGGCTAGTGAAGGACAACAAGCTCAGCTAAGAGCTTTACTGGTTAAGTACCTGGATGTCTTTGCAGTTGAAGAGGAAGACCTTGGGTACACTGTCAAGGTCAAGCATGAAATTCAGTTAATTGATGTCGAGCCTGTTTCACAGCCATATTATTGCGTTCCGCCGAATCAGTATAATGAAGTGAAAGAGCACGTCTCAGAGTTGTTGAGGAAGGGTGTGATTCAGGAGAGCGATAGTGCGTCTGCCTCACCCGTGGTGTTGGTCCGGAAGGCTGATGGCAGCATAAGACTGAGTGTAGATTATTGGAGACTGAACCTTAAGACTAAAAAGGATGCATTCCCACTCCTGCATATTGATGAAAGTTTTGATGCCCTGCCGGGAGCACAATTTTTCTCAACAATAGACCTTGCGAGTGGTTACTACCAAGTGGCGGTGGAGGAGCGTGATAGGCATAAGACTGCTTTCTCGACCCCGTTTGGTCTGTATGAATATCTTCACATGCCATTTGGGGTCTGCAATGGACCGGTGACTTTCAAAGGCTCATGCAGGCAACCATGAATGGCTTAGTCTTCCAAATCATGCTTGTGTACTTGGATGATATTCTGGTGTATTCACAGACTTTCCAGGAGCACTTGGGGAAGCTCGACACTGCTCAAGCGCCTCCAGGAGACTGGTCTGAAGGTAAAACTGGAGAAGTGTCATTTTCTGCAGTCAGAGGTCAAGTTCGTAGCACACCAGATATCAGCCAAGGGGACAGGCACCGATCCTGAGAAGGTCTCAGCTGTTCAGCAGTGGCCAGTACCACCTACAGTTCAGGACTTTTGATCGTTTCTTGGCTTTTGCAGTTATTATCGACGATTCATTCAGGGATTCTCAAAGATTGCAGGTCCACTGCATGATGTAGTGAATTTGTGTACTAATGTAGGGAGTCCAAGTAAAACAAACCGGCTGCTAAAACAGTCTTGGACGGAAGAATGTCAAACTGCTTTTGACTTGCTCAAAGAGAAGCTGACCAGTTCCCCCACCCTTGGCTTTGCCGATTTCTCCCAGCCCTTTACAGTGGAGACCGATGCCAGCAATCATGGGCTAGGAGCTGTGTTATACCAACAGCAGGGAGGGGGAAAGAGGGTTATTGCATATGCAAGCCAGCGAATAAGGATGCGGAAAAGAATGATAAGAATTATAGCAGCATGAAATTGGAGCTGCTTGCACTTAAGTGGGCTGTAGCAAAGAAGTTTTGTGGATACTTGTTAGGTTCCAAATTCACTGTAATCACTGAAAATAACCCCCTATCCCACTTGAAAACTACCAAGTTGGGAGCAGTGGAGCAGAGATGGATCTCACAGCTGTCAGTGTTTGACTTCGATGTCCAGTATCGTCCGGGTCGGAGCAATACCATGGCTGATGCACTCTCTAGGCAGCCATTTGCAGGGGAGCCTGAGTCTGCCTCAGAGGCTGCGGAGTTCGATGGGTCTGTGGCAATCAGTAGTTTGATCAATCGTGGCACTGCTCTTGACCCGGCACTGGTTACTGCTGGTCTTAACAGCTGTAGGGTTAAGCAGATTCAGGCCTGGGAAGCTGGTACTAGTGATGTAAGTGGTCCGATGCAAGGGAACACTCCAAGCCTCCCAGGTTACTCTAATAGGGACTTGCGTACTTTTCAGCAGCAGGACCCTGTGTTAGGTGTCCTAAGAGACTTATGGGATCAGAAAAGAAAGCTGAGTGGCCAGGAGCATAAAACTCTGCTTAAACTGGTTTTGTCTCTGTTAAAGCACTGGGACAGTCTCAGGGAGCGTAAAGGGTCTCTGTATAGGGTAGTTGAGGATGAGAAACTCGGGGAGTGTTTCCAGCTTCTGGTACCTATCAACTTGCGGAGCAAAGTGTTAGAGTATGTATATGACTCTATGGGCCATCAAGGCATAGAACGTACTCTGCAGTTGTTGAGAAGCCGATGTTTTTGGGTGGGCATACACGAGGATGTGGCACGGTGGGTCAAAAATTGTCCACATTGTGTACTAACTAAGATGCCGCAGCCTAGGATCTGTCACCACCCCCCCCCCACCCATGAAGTCATCTCTGGCTTCTAGGCCGCTTGAAGTTGTAGCGGTAGATTTCACTGTGTTGGAGCCGGCAACTGACGGGCGTGAGAATGTCTTAGTGGTCACAGACGTTTTCGCTAAATTCACCCAAGCATTTCCGACTCAGGATCAAAAGGCAGATACCACAGCAAGGGTGCTCCTGAGGGAATGGTTCATGAAGTACGGTGTCCCTGAGAGATTGCATCCTGACCAGGGCTGGAACTTCGAAAGTGAGGTCATAGTGGAGCTTTGCAAACTATACAGGGTAAATGAGAGCCGTACCACACCTCATCATCCTACTGGCAACACGCAGTGCGAGCGTTTCAACAGGACGATGCATGATTTGTTGCGTACGTTGCCCCCAGAAAAGAAGTGCAGATGGCCAGAACATCTTCCCGAGTTGGTGGATGCATATAATGTGACACCTCACACAACCACCGGGTATTCACCTTACTATCTGTTGTGTGGGGTGGATCCCCACTTGCCCGTGGATGCTCTGCTGGGGCAAGAACACACTGTGGACTGGAAATATGACTGACTAGCTGTACACCAGAGCCGGCTGAGGGATGCGCATGCCAGAGCAAAAGAATACTCTGAACAGAAGGCAGCAGAACGCATTGCCTGGCAGGAGGACAAGGTCTACTGTCCCAAAGTTGATGCGAATGCGCTGGTTTACCTGAGGAACAGACCATTAGGCTGTAATAAGATCCAGGATGCTTGGAACTCAATGGTCGACAGGGTGGTAGAGGTACTGGGCAACACCTACACAGTGGAACTTTGGGAGGGTGGGCCTAGCAAGAGGGTGAACAGGGCCTGTGAGAACCATCCCACTCCCTCTACCCAAAGGAGACTGCAAGCTCCAGTAACTCAGGCCAGCTCACCCCTGGGGCATGAATCAGATTCTGAGGATTCAGAGAATGGTGTGATAGTGGTAGAAGATATGTCAGAACAGGGTGCACAGAGTCTTGACCCTAGCCTAGACAGCATATCTTCCGAAAATATGACACCTTCTGGAACTGAGACTGGGGAGCCGATGACGGCTAATGCAGGGGCAGAGGTCGGTAGCCCTCCTGTGGCAGCACCCCGCAGGAGTAAATGAGTAAATGCTGGACAGCATCCTAACCCACATTGCGAACCAAGGTCAGTCCTTGATGAAGTCTCCATAAGTCCGGCAGCAGTGTCTGAGATACTGGCTAGTCTCAGTTCAGTTCTCTTTACAGAATCAGTTAAGGAGTTTAAAAGTACCCTTGTAGTGACCGAGTGCTCGAGGACGATTACTTGAATGCAGGGGAGAATGTAACCGGGTGACCGTCAAATCTTATTCAGTATTGTTAAAAGTGTACTTAAGCATCCATCTGGGTAATGCTAGAATAGTTGTCTGTGCCTTTAATGGGAGACGGTGATGTCATTACGCATGCGTGAGATAATGGAGAGACCATTTTTGTTTTCTGCCGAAGAAGCTGGTGGGGTTTTGGGCTTAAGTTCCTCCCAGAGATACTGGGCATGGTGAGGAAAGGTGAGCATTAATTGACGATATCCATGTGAATTCATTTATGCTTGTTGGCGAATCGAGAATATCGGTAATTTGACATGTTCTACATGTGGATGCTTTAGATTTTCACAAGTGAAGGCATCGATGCTGGACAGCGTGGCTTGTGCAAAGTTCCTTACCAGCCAACCAGGTCAGTCTTCCTGTAATCTAACTAGCAGGCAATATCTTGTAAAAGTTGTGCCAAAGTGTACCTTTTGTCTAACTTTATTGTATCATGACTGATTATGAATATAACAGCATAACGTGAATGTTCAGTCTCTGTTTGGAAGTTAAGCACGTGTGTACATCTTAGATGAGATGTATTCGCTTACATTTTTGCTGCTATGTATAAGATACTGCGTTGGTGGGATTCTAGCTTTGTTTGTATTGTGTTCCTTCAGAATTGCCACTACCATTTTAGTTCTGTATTAGTTTGTGTTGGTTTTGTATTAATTTTGTGCGGTTTGCTTTATGTATTTTTATACTGCATAGGCAATCCATCGATACAAAAGGGTGTGGATCTGAAGTTAAACTGAGATTGTAACGGCAGGAACTGGTTGTAAATTCGTTCATTTTGTTGTGAGACCCTCTTCCGGTACTAAAACATCTAAAACAGATAAAGGAATTAAAACCTGAAAAAATATTTGTTGTCCTGAGTGCGTATTTTTCCCCAGGCTACAAAATATAGATAAACAAAATGGGGTAAAATGAAGTGGATTCAATTCAAAAATTAATACCATGTCGATTCCAAAGTCCTTCGTAGGTGTCAGTTCTCTGATCTTCTGTTAAACCAGAGCACCATCCAGTGGCCAACAGTAGCCAGCATTAAACTTAGTGAAGGGACTTTTCTCCTGGACAGAGTTTCAGTGTAATGGTAAAACAGCACTGAAGCAATCTTTGTTTCTGCAAACATTAGCATGTTACTAAGTTACATCCATTTGCACTAAATTATAAAGCTCCATTAAAATTTGATATAAAAACAGAAAATACTGGATGTTCAGCTGGTTAGGTAACATCTGTGGAGAGAGAAAAAAAGTTCATGTTTCAGTTCACTGACCTATGGTGTGAAAATGCCTTTGTTTGTATCACTTCAATAGACTTAAGCTTGTGAATCATGACTGACATTTTTTCATTACACGAGTTAAACATGAACAAGCAATCTTTTTCGTCAAATATAATCTGAAACAAAAATCTAAAGAGAGCAGAAAAATGTTTTTATCACACACAAAATGCTGGAAGAACTCAGCAGGCCAACCAGCATCTATGAAAAAGAGTACAGTCAACATTTTGGGCCGAGACCCTTCAGCAGGAGCCCTCAGCAGCAAGATCGACAGTACTCTTTTCCATAGATGCTGCCTGGCCCGCTGAGTTCCTCGGCATTTTGTGTGTGTTGTTTGGATTTCCAGCATCTGCAGATTTTCTCTTGTTTGTGACAGGAAGGTGCTTTTCTCTGGCTCCAGTGCATAACTAGTAACTCAGTCGCATACTCATCTCTGCCGAATCCTTTTCTGCTACATAGTATGGATGGTGAATCCATAAAAATACATGTTATCCAATGCTGATTACTTTGAATCATTGCCTCCGTAGACTAGATAATTAATTTGTTCATACGGCTATGAAGTGTAATAAAGATAACAATGAAATACTTCTATTATAAAAACAGATTTTACAAATAAAGGGATGTGTTGCAACATATTATCACAAGTTACAGGGGTCTGTTTGATGATTACTGCTGGTATGAAATTTACTGGCATTAGTGTACTGCAAGGTTAATTCTGAGTGTATGTTTGTGGTCCTTTGCCAGTGTAGTTCATCCATTTCAAAGTTTGACATTTTGTGTGTTTAGAGTTGATCTTCTGTAGATCACTGTTGTAACATGTGGTTATCTGAGTTACTGTTGCCTTTCTGTTGGTTTGAACCAGTCTGGCCATTCTCCTCTGACCTCGCTCATTAACAAAGCATTTTCGCCCACAGAACTACCGCCCACTGGATATCTTTCTTCGCTTTTCACAAACTACTGTGCATGAAAATCCCAGGAGATCAGCAATTTCAGAGATATTCAAGTTGACTTTGGCATCAACAAAATCACTTCGATCACATTTCTTCCCCATTCTGATGTTTGGTCTAAACAACAACTGTTGATCATGTCTTCATGTTTATATGCATTGAGTTGCTGCCTCATGATTAGCTGATTAGATATTTACATTAACGAGCAGGTATGCCTAATAAATTGGCCACTGAATGATTTTAATATTCATCGAGGTTCAATTCTCTGAAAAAATATGATTTGAATTTAGAGCAATCTTCAAAATTAGTATTGCATCTGTGGATTAAAACTGATATATTTTGCAACAGAGGTGATGGAGGAGACGAGACTAGTGACATTGGACTTTTAATGCACAAATCTTGTTCCTGGAAATGCCCCTCCACTTTTTATAGAACATCAATAATTTCCGAAAGTAGCTTTCATCAGAAGGAAGTATGGTTTTGTTCTATTAAGAAGAGCTACAATTGTGTCACGCCTTCCAGAATCTCTGATCTTTCTTTGCAGACAATGAAGTTCTTCATTGCAAGGTAAGAAATGCGTAAAACAATTTGATCCAGGCAACTTGCAAAGTAACATTGTGCAAATCTTCGTGATGATTAGTAGCTCGGCACAAAATAATGTTGCAAGTTCTTTTACATCCTCCTGTGGGAGTAAATAAGGCTGCAGATTAACATTTCATTCAAAAGACCAGGAATTGTAGGAAGAAGAATCGGGGATGTGATTAGCAAGGGACCTGTGAGGGAATGAAGCACCTACAAAATCCAAGGCTCTAGCAACATCAGCAGTGAGGTGGAAGAAAATGCTCGAGTAGACATCAGGGAACATATTTAAAGATACATAATTCCAATTCCTTGATATTTTTACATCATTTAAAGAGGATTTTTGGAATTGGATGAAAGGAACGGGCACCTTTAGAAGTAACTATGGCTGTTCAAACAACTTCCAAAGTATGCAGGTGGTGATGAAAGTAGCACAGACACTTCTCCCTACAACTCCTGCTCCTCTGTTGTCACACTACATTGGGCCTGGGATGTCCAAGGCAAGCATATATCCTGTAGTGAATAAAGAATAACATAGACAGTGCAGCAGATGTTCACTAAGTATATTCCTTGGATGAAAGGGCTTGATCTGTGATGAAAGTCTGAGTAGGTTGAGCCAATGTTCACTGAAGGATGGAAGACTTGGAGGTGATATTACTGAATCATGTGAGGAAAAATTAGAGTCTGGATGGTCAGAGGACGTTCTCCTAGTAGAAGATGTAACTTTGGAATAAAAAGTTGTTCGTTTCAGATGAGATGAGGAGCATTGGCTGAAAGTAGCTTGAAGTCTTCTTCAAGTAGTCCTGCCCTTCCTGCAACCAAGTCTCACTGATGGTTACAACGTCATAATTCTAGGTGTTGATACATACCCTGAGCTTGTCCGCCTTTCCTACAATATTTCTTGCATTGCAATATATGTAGCTCAGGACAATAGTCGCACCATGCTCAACCTTTCGGTTCATGATTTTGTCTGAGGTCTTACCAACATCTGTTCCCACAACCTCTCCACTGTACCGGCACCCTGGTTCCCATCTACCTGCAACTCTAGTTTAAACCCCACTGTGCGGCACTAGCAAACTTTCCTGCTCGGATATTAGTTTCCTTCAGTTCAGGTGCAAACCGTCTCTTCTGTTCAGGTCCCACCTTCCCTGGAAGAGAGCTCAATGATCCAAAAATCTTATGTCCTCCCTCCTACACCAACTCCTTGGTCAGGTGTTAAACAGTACGATCTTCCTATTTCTGGCCTCACTAGCACGTGGCACAGGTAGCAATTCTGAGACAACAACCATGAAGAAACAGCTTTTTAACTTAACACCTAACTCCCTGAACTCACTTTGCAACACCTTGCCACTCACCCTCCCTATGTCATTGGTATTAATGTAGACCATGACCTCTGGCTGTTCACCCTCCCACTTAAGAATGCTGAGGACTCGATCCAATAGATTGCACCCGGGAGGCAAAATATTGCTGTCCACAGAACCTCCTTTCTGTTCCCCTAACTAACAAATCCCCTATCACTACAGTGTGTCCCTTCTCCCCCCTTCCCCTCTGAGTCACAGAGTCAGACTTCGTGCCAGAGACTTGACTACTGTGACTTTCCTCTGCTAGGTCAACCACCCCCAACAGTATCTAAAGTGGTGTGCCTGTTGTTGAGGGGGGTGGCCACAGGGGTACTCTGCAGTGGCTGTCTAACACCTTTCCCCTTCCTGAATGTCACCCAGTTTCCTTTGTCCTGCACCTTGGGTGTAATTTCCTCTGTATATGTCCTATCTATCACCCCTCCAATCTCCTGAATGATCCAGAGTTCAGCCAGTTCCCACTCCAACTCCCTAACACAGAGTGTTAGAAGCTGCAACTGGATGCACTTCTCACAGATGTAGTTGTCAGGGACACTGGAGGTCTCCCTGCCTTCCAATATCCCACAAGAGGAGCATTCCACAATCCTACCTGGCATCTCTACTGTTCTAAGTGAGCAAATACAAAGAAGGAACAATAGACTCTGTGTGTGTGGGGGGGGAGGGGCAATCTACCTATGACTATTATGCCTTCTCTCACTCAAGCCTCTCCTCGCTGAAGCCTCGAAGAGCTAAGACATCAATATTCCCACTCTAACTCTGCCCAATCTGACATTAGCTACTCTGCTTGCCCCTGCCTTACTTTAATTTGTTCTTGCCAATCACTCCCGAATGCTGATTGGCTGCTGCTCAAAGCTGCAAATTGCTGCAAGTCACTGCCTTCTCTATTCAGTTGGCGAAACTGAGTGAACTACGTCTTCTCAGGCTTCTGATCTCTGACTGTGTGCTGCTCAAAGCATGAGACTCTTCATCTCGTTCTCGATATTTCTTGCTTATTTATTTATTATTATTATTATTATTATTGTTTCTTTCTTTTGGTATTTTCACAGTTTGTTGTCTTTTGCACACTGGTTGTCCAGCCTATTGCTGCAGTCTTTCCTTGGTTCTGTTATTGTGATTGGACTTACTAAGTATGCTATGCAGAAAGAAAACAAATATCAGCATTGTATATGGTGACATATATGTACTTAGATAACAAATCCACTTTGAACACCTCTTCAGAGATCTCAACGTGATGTGTGTTTACATTTTTTTGTGACTGTTCATTAAAGGTCATAAATCACACCAAAAAGCTCTGATTAAGGTTACTAGGGATGGAAATGTGTAGTGCACAGGCTTTGATGTCAATACCCATGAATAACGAAGGAATACTACATTGGTGAATTGTGCTCAGAAATGCCTTGGCCAATTTCCTATTGGGTGAACTTTTACCCAGAAATGATGTGAGCAGACAGAACCACTTTTACGCACTATTAGTTCATGAAAGCAGGTCAATGGATCCAATTTTAGACTCAACAATTCCACACTATTATCAGAAGTTACAATGGCCAACCTCACTGGCTCCACAACATTCCCAAACCCCTGCAGAGTTTCCAGCTGACAACTTGTTCCTTCCTTCGATGTGAAAAACTAAATACTTTGTTGTCATCTTCATAGGAACCATTTGTATTTCTGACACACACAAAAAAAACCACCATTATATAAAGCCATTGTTTTGTCAATGGAAACACCACTTACAGATTAGCAGTCCAGCATGTGCTTCAGAGTAAACTGCCATTTTGATTCTGTGATGTAATTCAACCACTGGAGGGAGTTGATATGCAAACAATCACAACTTCCTTTAAAAAAAACTCATCTCTCAAAGAATTACCAACATCACTTTCCTCTCAAACACATATAGTCCCACCTATATTAAACAGTCAAAACATGCAAATTGCCACATGCTTCACTCCACCCCTCTGAAGAAGTGGACAAATTCCCTATCAGTGAAGTTGTTTGCATTGGCCATCTTAAGTATTGCTGGAAGTCTCTTGCATAACGGTCCTTCTCAACTCGGAAAGGACTGTGCTGTGAAAAAAACATTGGAGTTGCTTCTATTCATTCTGAATGGCCCTCATTAACTATTATGATTATTTTTGTCACAAAGACATCTGCAGAATCTTGACTATGGTTTGGATAACTACTTCGTGGGTTGAGACAAGATGTTGGAAGATGCTCTTTAAGTTGCTAATATTCTTTCAGTGTCTGCCAACTACTTATTGATTTCAGGATAGCAGACGAAACTTCTGGCAGCCTAATTGATACAAGATACATTAGAGATCTTTCACGAAACCATTTCAGAATAGTTGCCTTGCTTATGGTGGAGCAACAACTCTCGATCACTTGAACAGAAATAGAAGTGCTGGAAATACTCAGTACTCAGAGTCAAGGTTTCAGTTTGGAGTTCCTTCGTCAGAACTGAAAAGAAGACAATAGAAGCTTATGGAGCTGCAAAACGGATGAGGGAGGGAGGGATTGTCTCTGATAGGGTAAAACAGGGGTGACCATGAGAATAAGATGTAAGCTGGTTAATGAGCGAATGGGAGCAGTTAGAGAGTGAGAGCACAGAATGTAGAAATTGTGAAATGCAGAATGGGAGGATAAGCCCAGCAGGTCAGGTTGGGCAAGTCCCCCACTCTCAGAGACAGAAAAAAAGAACTTAAGCCAATACCACTGACAGATGAATGACACAGACTGAGAAATTGACAGTTCAACTTACTGAATGTTGCAGTTCATTTTTAAGTCCATGTGCACAAACTGAAGATGAGTTGATATTCCTCAAGCTTCCACTGGGAATCACTATGAGGGTACAGGAGGCCACATGGCTTCCCCTTTACCATTGCTAACTAACGCTCTTGACCACATTTCATTCACTTTATTCTCCTTTGCTATTAGCCCCTCTCCCTTGGGACAGAGCAATAATGAAGTTGCCTGGTAATGACCTTCCATCCCACCAGCCTCCAGAGCAAGACGGATTAAAGGAAGAGGGGTGCTGTTACTAGTCAGGAAAAATGTCAAAGTAATGGTCTGTCAGGGTAGACTGGAGAACTCATCTAGTGAGGTGGTAAGAGTGGAACTGAAAAATAAGAAAGGTATGACCACATTAATGGGCCTATATTACAGACCACTAAACAGTCCAGGGGATTTAGAGGAACAAATTTGTAGAGAGATCACAGACGCTTACAAGGAACGTAAGATTGCTATAGTAGGTGATTTTAACTTTCCACTTATTGACTGGGGATCCCATACTGGAAAAGGACTAGGTGGGATAGAGTCTGTCGAGTGTGTTCAGGAAAGTTTCCTTCATCAGTACATAGAAGTCCCAAAGACAGAATGCGTGATACTTGATCTGCTATTAGGGAATGAGACAGGGCAGGTGGCAGAAGGTTTTGTAGGGGAACATTTGCTTCCAGTGACCACAAGGCCATTAGTTTCAAAATAAATATGCAAAAAGATTGATCTGGTCCATGGGTTGAGGTTCTAAATGGAAGAAAGACCAGTGTTGATGGTATCAGAAATGATCTGGCAAGTGTGGCTTGGTAATTAGGAGGTCTTCAAAAGTGAAATTTTGAGAGTACAAAGCTTGTATGTGCCTACCAGAATAACAGGTGTAGGCTACCTTTGTTTTCAAGAGGTATTGGGGTGCTGGTTAAGGAAAAAAGGAGATGTATAGCAGGTATAACCAGGCAGGAACAAATGGAGTGCTTATGGATTAAAGAAATATAAGAGAACACTAAAGAAAGAAATCAGGAGGGCTAAAGGAAGGCATGAGGTTGCCCTAGCCAACAAGGAGAACAAGAATCCTAAGGGATTCTACAGATATATTAAGAGCAAAGGGAATGCAAGGGGAAAAATGGGCCATTTGGAAGATCAGAATGGTTTACTTCTTCTACCATGAGGGAGGCACAGGAGCACTTACAGGACTGCTTTGAATCGGTGGACTGGACTGTATTCAGGGATTCATCCTCAAGTCTGAATGAGTACGCCACAATTGTCACTGACTTCATTAAAACTGTGTGGATGAGTGTGTGCCTACGAGAACTTACTGTACGTACCCAAATCAAGAGCCGTGGATGAACCAGGAGGTTCATAGTCTGCTGAGGGTTAGCACTGTGGCATTCAAGTCTGGTAACCCAGATCTGTTCAGGAAAACCAGGTATGACTTGCAGAGGTCTATTTAAAGAGCTAAGGAACAATTCCAAGTGAGGTTGAATGTACGTCAACTCTGGCAGGATTTACAGACCATTACTTCCTCCAAAGCGAAACCCAACATCATTAATGGCAGTGATGCTTAATTCCCAGATGTGCTCAACATCTTTTATGTTTGTTTTGAAAGGGAGAATATGGCTACAGCTATGAGGATCCCTGCAGCACCCAGTGACCCTGTGATCTCTGGCTCAGAGGCCAACGTCAGGCTGTCTTTCAAGAGTGTGAAATCTCGCAAGGGGACAAGCCCCGATGGAGTATCTGGTAAGGCTCTGAAAACCTGAGCCAACCACCTGGCAGGGGTGTTCAAAGATACTTTCAATCTTTCATTGCTACAGTCGGAAGTTCCCATCTTCTTCAAAACAGCAACAATTATACCAGTACCCAAGAAGAGCAGGGTGAACTGCCTTAATGACTGTACGTTAGTGCTCGTATCTATGGTGATGAAGTGCTTTGAGGGGTTGGTCATGGTCAGAATCAACACCTGTCTCAGGAAGGACCTGGACCCACTGCAATATGCCTATTGCCACAATAGGTCTACAGTGGACATGACCTCGCTGGCTCTTCACGCAGCCTTTGTTCACCTGGACAAGACAAACACTTACATTAAGGTGCTGTTTATTGACGACAGCATTTAACGCAATCACTCCAACAGCTCTGAGCGAAAAGCTCTGTACGCCCCTCTGCAACTGGATCCTCAAATTCCTAATCGGAAGAACACAATCTGTGCAGATTGGAAATAACATCTCCACCTCACTGACATTCAGCACTGGTGTACCTCAGGGATGTTTGCTTAGCCCACTCCTCTACTCCCTCTATGCTAGAGACAGCCCAAATACCATCTATAAATCTGTTGACACTACAGCAATTGTTGGCAGAATCTCAAATAGTGACGAGAGGGCATATAGGAGTGAGATATACTAGCAAGCTGAGTGGTGTCACAGCAACAACCTTTCACTCGTTGTCAGTAAGACCAAAGTACTGATCGTGGACTTCAGAAAGGGTAGGACGAGGGAACACACCACAATTCCTCATAGAAGGAACTGTGTTCAATTCTGGTCACTTCACTATAGGAAGGATGTAGATACTATAGAGAGAGTGCAGAGGAGATTTACAAGGATGTTGCCTGGATTGGAGAGCATGCCTTATGAGAATAGGATGAGTAAACTTGACCTTTTCTCCTTGGAGTGACAGAAGATGAGAGATGACCTGATAAGGGTGTATAAGATGATGAGGGGCATTGATCGTGTGGATAGCCAGAGGCTTTTCCCAGGGCTGAAATAGCTAACACAAGGGCATAATTTTAACATGCCTGTAAGTAAGTACAAGGGGGATGTCAGAGGTAAGTTTTTCACACAGAGAGTGGTTGGTGCGTGGAATGCACTGCCAGCAACAGTGGTAGAGACGGATACAATAGGGTCTTTTAAGAGATTCTTAGATCGGTATATGGAGCTTAGAAAAATAGAGGGCTATGTGGTAGTGAAATTCTAGGCAGTTTCTAGAGTAGGTTACATGGTCAGCACAACATTGTGGGCTGAAGGGCCTGTAATATGCTGTAGATTCCTATGTTCTATGTTCTTCAATGAAGGATCAGAAGTGGAGAGAGAGCAATTTCAAGCTCCTGGGTGTCAATATCCCGGAAGACATAACCTGGACCCAACATGTTGATGCAGCTATAAAGAAGGCAAGACAGCAGCAACTGGCCTGGGAGCCAGGGACTTGTCTTATTCACGGGACAGACTCAGACACGGGACATAAAACATTGAGCCAGGAATCCTCCTTAGACACAGGACGGAGTCGGGACTCTTCTTGACACAGGGTCAGGACCCTTCTAGGGCACAGGGTCGGGACCCCTTTTAGACGCACAACATGGATACGGAGACCACACAATGATAGGCAGTACTATAACTGGGAACAAGTACGCTCCAAGCAGCAGCGAGCTCTTGACTCACCCCAGCGGGTTAACTTTGACTGACCCGCTCTGGCAAGGGAAGGCGGCTTGCTGGCACTTGCTCCGGGAGGAGACTAGGCTTGCTCCAGCCAGATGACATTGGCTCGCACTACCTTTGGTGACTTTGTTAACGCTCTCGTGCCAAACGGCTGAAAGCCGGAGACTTATAAACTGCCGGTTCAGCCAAGAATAAATTGCCTCTAATCACCAAGCCCGAGGGACATGGGAAAACAGGGAACCAAAGGGAAACAGGGAGTCAACGGTTGGGATCATAACACAAACAAAGTAAATTTAAAGGGAACCCAATCAGGACCATGACATGATCGTCAACAAGGAGGAGATATTATCACCAATCTGCACAGATTGTGGTCTTCTGGTTAGGAAGCCAAGGATCCAATTACAGAGGGAGGTACAGAGGTCCAGGTTCTGTAACTTATCAATCAGGATATTGGGAATGATGTTGTTAAATTCTGAGCTATAGTCAATGAGCAGCCCCCTGACATAGGTGTTTGTATTGTCCAGGTAGTCTAAGGTCATGTGAAGAACCATTGAGACTGCGTCTGTCATTGCCCTATTGAGGCAATAGGCAAATTGCAGTGGGTCCAGGTCCTTGCTGAGGCAGGAGTTCAGTCTAATCATGACCAACCTCTCAAAACATTTCATGACTGTAGATGTGAGTGCTACTGGTCAATAGTCACTAAGGCAGTTCATATTCTTCTTCTTAGGCACATGTATAATTGTTCCTTTTTGAAGCAAGTGGGAACCTTTGCCCATAGCAGTGACAGGTTGAAAATCTCCTTGAATACTCCTGCCAGTTGGTTGGCACAAGTTTTCAAAGCCTTACCAGGTACTTCATCAGCACCTTCCGCCTTGCAAGGGTTCACCTTCTTTAAAGACAGCCTAACATCAGCCTCTGAGACAGGGATCACAGGATCACTTGGTGCAGCAGGGCTCTTCGCAGCTGTAGTTATATTCTCCCTTTCAAAGCAGGCGTAGAAGGTTTTGAGTTCATCTGGTAGTGAAGCATCGCTGCCATTCATACTACTGGGTTTTGCTTTGTAGGAAGTAATGTCTTGCAAACCCTGCCAGAGTTGTTGTGCATCCAATGTCACCTCCAACCTCATTCGTGATTGTCTCTTCACCCTTGAAATAGCCTTCCACAAGTCAAATCTGGTTTTCTGGTACCGACCTGGGTCACCAGTCTTGAATGCCACAGATCTAGCCTTCAGCAGACGATGTACTTGCTGGTTCATCCTCGGCTTTTGGTTTAGGAATGTACAGCAAGTCTTTGTAGACACGCGCTCATCCACACAGGTTTTATTGAAGTCAGTAACAACTGCAGCATACTCATCCAGGTTCGAAGATGAATCCCTGAATACAGTCCAGTCCACCGATTCAAAGCGGTCCTGTAAGTGCTCTTGTGTTTCTCTTCTTGGTCCTCATTGCTGGTGCTGCAGTCTTCAGTCTCTGCCTGTACTCAGGGACTGGAAGTACAGCCAGGTGATCAGATTTCCCAAAGTGAGGGCATGATATAGCATGGTAGGCATTCTTGATGGTGGTGTAGCAATGGTCCAGTGTGTTGGTTTCTCTAGTGTTGCAAGTGATCTGTTGATGGTAATTGTCCAGTGTTTTTTTTCAGACTGGCCTGGTTAAAACCCCCCAAAACATTAGTGAAGGCGTTAGGGTGCGCTGTTTCATACATATTGATCCCATTGTTCAGATCATCTAAAGCCTGATTGATATTGGCCTGAGGTGAAATGTATACCACTACCAAAATGATAACAGAAATCTTTTGTGGTCGGTAAAATGGATGGCACTTAATTGTGAGATATTCCAGGTCTGGTGAGCAGAATTGGGACAGCACTGATATATTTGCGCACCAAGAGGAGTTGATCATGGGGCATATTCCTCCACCCCTGCTTTTGAGAGACTCTATAGATCTATCCTAATGGTGTATAGTAAACCAAGAGAGGCTTAAAAATAAACCAGGAAATTATAGGCCGATGAGCCTGACATTAGTAGTGGGGAAGTTATTGGAAGGTATTCTGAGGGACTGGATATACATGCATTTGGGTTGACATGGACTGATTAAGAATAGTCAGCATGGCCTTTTGAATAGTAGGTCATGTCTAACCAATAGAGTTTTTCAAGGAAATTACCAGGAAAGTTGGTGACTTTAGCAAGGCATTTGACAAGGTTCTACATTGGAGGTTGGTCAAGAAGGTTCACAAGATGAGGTAGTAAATTGGATTAGATATTGGCTTTGTGGGAGAAGCCAGAGTGGTAGCATATGGTTGCCTCTCTGACTGGAGCCCTGTGACTAGTGGAGTGCTTCAGGAGAGCTGGGTCTGTTGTTGTTTCCATCTATATCAATGATCTGGATGATAACGTGGTTAACTGAATTAGCAAATTTGCAGATGACACCAAGATTTAGGAGTAGTGGACAGCAAGGAAGGCTATCATGGCTTGCAGCGGGATCTGAACAAGCTGAAAAAAATGGGCCGAAAAATGCCAGATGGGGTTTAATTCAGACAAGTGCACTTTGCGAGGACTAACTAGGGTAGGTCTTACACAGTGAATGCAGAGATTGAGAAGTGTAGTAGAACAAAGGGATTTGGGGTTACAGGTCCACAATTTGTTGAAAGTGGCCTCGCAGGTAGACGGGGCCATAAAGAAAGCTTTTGTCACATTGGCTTTCATAAATCCAAGTATTGAGTACAGGAGATCAAATATTATGTTACATAGAAACATAGAAAATAGGTGCAAGAGTAGGCCATTCTGCCCTTCGAGCCTGCACCACCATTCAGTATGATCATGGCTGATCATCCAACTCAGAACCCTGTACCAACCTTCCCTCCATACCCCCGATCCCTTTAGCCACAAGGGCCATATCTAACTCCCTCTTAAATATAGCCAATGAACTGGCCTCCACTGTTTCCTGTGGCAGAGAATTCCACAGATTCACCACTCTCTGTGTGAAGAAGTTTTTCCTAATCTCAGTCCTAAAAGGCTTCCCCTTTATCCTCAAACTGTGACCCCTCGTTCTGGACTTCCCCAACATCGGGAACAATCTTCCTGCATCTAGCCTGTCCAATCCCTTTAGGATTTTAAACGTTTCAATGAGATCCCCCCTCAATCTTCTAAATTCCAGAGAGTATAACCCTAGTCGATCCAGTCTTTCATCATATGAAAGTCCTGCCATCCCAGGAATCAATCTGGTGAACCTTCTTTGTACTCCCTCTATGGCAAGAATGTCTTTCCTCAGATTAGGGGACCAAAACTGCACACAATACTCCAGGTGTGGTCTCACCAAGGCCTTGTACAACTGCAGTAGTACCTTCCTGCTCCTGTACTCGAATCCTCTTGCTATGAATGCCAGCATACCATTCACCTTTTTCACCTCCTGCTGTGCCTGCATGCCCACTTTCAATGACTGGTGTATAATGACACCCAGGTCTCGTTGCACCTCCCCTTTCCCTAATCGGCCACCATTCAGATAATAATCTGTTTTCCTGTTTTTGCCACCAAAGTGGATAACCTGACATTTATCCACATTAAATTGCATCTGCCATGAATTTGCCCACTCACCTAACCTATCCAAGTCACCCTGCATCCTCTTAGCATCCTCCTCACAGCTAATACTGCCGCCCAGCTCCGTGTCATCCGCAAACTTGATGCTGCATTTAATTCCCTCATCTAAGTTATTAATATATATTGTAAACAACTGGGGTCCCAGCACTGAGCCTTGCGGTACCCCACTAGTCACTGCCTGCCATTCTGAAAAGGTCCCATTTATTCCCACTCTTTTCTTCCTGTCTGCCAACCAATTCTCTATCCAGATCAATACCTTACCCCTAATATCGTGTGCTTTAAGTTTGCACACTAATTTCCTGTGTGGGACCTTGTCAAAAGTCTTTTGAAAATCCAAATATACCACATCCACTGGTTCTCCCCTATCCACTCTACTAGTTACATCCTCAAAAAATTCTATGAGAATCGTCAGACATGATTTTCCTTTCACAAATCCATGCTGACTTTGTCCGATGATTTCACTGCTTTCCAAATGTGCTGTTATCACATGTTTGATAACTGACTCTAGCATTTTCCCCACCACCGATGTTAGGCTAACCAGTCTATAATTCCCCGGTTTCTCTCTTCCTCCTTTTTTAAAAAGTGAGGTTACATTAGCCACCCTCCAATCCTCAATTCCTGTTGAAGTTGTTTAAGTCATTGATGAGGCCTATTTTGGAGTATTGTGTGCAGTTTTGGTCACTTACCTATAGAAAAGATATAATTAAGATTGAAAGAGTACACAGAAAATTTACAAAGATGTTGCTGGGTCTGGAAGACCTGAGCTATAAGGGAGATTAAATAGGTTAGGACTTTATTCCTTGGAAAGTAGAAGTGTAACCTGTACAAAAAGAATGGGTTGCACTTGAATCCCAGGGGGACCAATATCCTGGTGGGGAGGTTTGCTAAGTCTACTGGGGAGAGTTTAAATGAGAATTGTTTGGGGGTGGGAACCGAACTGAAGAGACGGGGGAAGAGGAGGTTGGCTCACAAATAGAGAAAGCTTGTAGACAGTGCGAGAGGGAGGATAGGCAGGTGAATGAGAAGGGACGCGCTCAGACCGAAGGTTTGAGATGCGTCTATTTTAACGCAAGGAGTGTTGTGAACAAAGCACATGAGCTTAGAGCGTGGATCAGTACTTGGAGATATGATGTGGTGGCCATTACAGACTTGGATGGCTCAGGGACAGGAATGGTTACTTCAAGTGCTGGGTTTTAGATGCTTCTGAAAGGACAGGGAGGGAGGCAAAAGAGGTGGGGGCGAAGCACTGTTGATCAGAGATAGTGTCACGGCTGCAGACGAGGTGGACGTCATGGAGGGATTGTTTATGGGGTCTCTGTGGGTGGAGGTTAGGAACAGGAAGGGGTCAATAACTTTACTGGGTGTTTTTTTCATAGGCCGCCCAATAGTAACAGGGATATTGAGGAGCAGATAGGGGAACAGATCCTGGAAAGGTGTAATAATAACAGAGTTGTCATGATGGGAGATTTTAATTTCCCAAATATAGATTGGCATCTCCCTAGAGCAAGGGGTTTAGATGGAGGGGAGTTTGTTAGGTACGTTCAGGAAGGTTTCTTGACACAATATCTAGCTAAGCCTACAAGCAGAGAAGCTGTACTTGATTTGGTATTGGGAAACAAACCTGGTCAGGTGTCAGATCTCTCAGTGGGAGAGCATTTTGGAGACAGTGATCATAATTCTATCTCCTTTACAATAACATTGGAGAGAGATAGGAACAGACAAGTTAGAAAAGTGTTTAATTGGAGTAAGGGGAATTATGAGGCTATCAGGCAGGAAATTGGAAGCTTAAACTGGAAACAGATGTTCTCAGGGAAAAGTATGGAGGAAATGTGGCAAATGTTCAGGGGATATTTGTGTGGAGTTCTGCATAGGGTCGTTCCAATGAGACAGGGAAGTTATGGTAGGGTACAGCAACCGTGGTGTACAAAGGCTGTAATAAATCTAATCAAGAAGAAAAGAAAAGCTTACAAAAGGTTCAGAGAGCTAGGTAATGTTAGAGATCTAGAAGATTATAAGGCTAATAGGAAGGAGCTTAAGAAGAAAATTAGGAGAGCCAGAAGGGGCCATGAGAAGGCCTTGGTGAGCAGGATTAAGGAAAACTCCAAGGCATTCTACAAGTATGTGACGAGCAAGAGAATAAGACGTGAAAGAATAGGACCTATCAAGTGTGACAGGATGAGGAACTGGAGGGATGGGTTAGTAAGTTTGCTGATGACACAGAGGTTGGAGGTGTTGTGGACCGTGTGGAGGGCTGTCAGATGTTACAGCAGGACATTGATAGTATGCAAAACTGGTTTGAGAAGTGGCAGATGGAGTTCAACCCAGATAAGTGTAACCTGGGACAAGCTGCGGCAGCCAGATCTCTGGCACTGAGTCTGGTTCTGCAGTGCGGAAGGGAGGGTGGAAGAAGAGGAGAGCGGTAGTGACAGGGGACTCGATAGTTAGAGGTACAGAAAGGAGGTTCTGCGGTCATGACAGAGACTCCCAGATGGTTTGTTGCCTTCTGGGTGCCAGGGTCTGGGATGTCTCCGATAGCTTGCATTTCATTCTGAAGTGGGAGGGTGATCAGCCAGATGTCGTGGTGCACATCGGTACCAATAACATAGCAAGGAAGAGTGAGGAGGTCCTGGAGAGTGAGTATAGAGAGCTTGGTAGGAAGTTAAAAAGCAGGACCTCAAGGGTGGTAATCTCAGGATTGCTACCTGTGCCACGTGCCAGTGAGGGTAAGAATAGGATGCTCTGGCGGATGAACACATGGCTGGGGAACTGGTGTAGGGGGCAGGGTTTCAGATTTCAGGATCTTCTGGGGCAGGTGGGACCTGTACAAGAGAGATGGGTTACACCTGAACTACAAGGGGACCAATATCCTTGCAGGGAGGTTTGTTAGTGCTTTTGGGGAGGGTTTAGACTAGATTTGCAGGGGGTGGGAACCAGAGTGCTAGAGCAGATAGTGGAGCGGGGGGTGAAAGTGAATGATGTTAAAAGTTCATGCAAAGTCACAAATAGGAGGGTTATGTGTGGTGGTAATAATCTTCTGAGGTGTGTCTATTTCAATGCAAGGAGTATTGTGGGGAAGGCTGATGACCTGAGGGCGTGGATTGACACATGGAATTACAACATTATAGCCATTAGTGAAACTTGGCTGCAGGAGAATCAGGACTGGCAGCTTAATGTTCCAGGGTTCCGATGTTTCAAATGTGATAGAGGCAGAGGAATGAAGGGTGGGTGGGGGGTGGCATTGCTAGTCAGGGAAAATGTTACAGCAGTGCTCAGGCAGGACAGATTAGAGGGCTTGTCTACCGAGGCCATATGGGTGGAGCTGAGAAACAGGAAAGGTATGACCACACTAATGGGGTTGTATTATAGACCACCCAATAGTCAGCGAAAATTGGAGAAGAAAATCTGCAGAGAGATAACAGACAACTGCAGGAAACATAAAGTTGTGATAGTAGGGGATTTTAATTTTCCACATATTGATTGGGATTCCCATACTGTTAAAGGTCTAGACGAGTTAGAGTTTGTAAAATGTGTTCAAGAAAGTTTTCTAAATCAATATATAGAGGTAGCAACTAGAGAGGATGCAATATTAGATCTCCTGTTAGGAAACGAGTTAGGACAGGTAACGGAAGTGTGTATAGGGGAGCACTTTGGTTCCAGTGATCATAACACCATTGGTTTCAACTTGATCATGGATAAAGATGGATCTGGTCCGCAGGTTCAGGTTCTAAACTGGAAAAAGGCCAAATTTGAAGAAATGAGAAAAGATCTAAAAAGCGTGGATTGGGACAGGTTGTTCTCTAGCAAGGATGAGATTGGTAAGTGGGAGGCTTTCAGAGGAGAAATTTTGAGAGTGCAGAGTTTGTATGTACCTGTCAGGATTAAAGGCAAAGTGAATAAGAATAAGGAACTTTGGTTTCCAAGGGATATTGGAACTCTGATAAAGAAGAAGAGAGAGATGTATGACGTGTATAGGAAACAGGGAGCAAATAAGGTGCTTGAGGAGTATAAAAAGTGCAAAAAAAAAATTGAGAAAGAAATCAGGAGGGCTAAAAGAAGACATGAGGTTGCTTTGGCAGTCAAAGTGAAGGATAATCCAAAGAGCTTCTACAGGTATATTAAGAGGAAAAAGATAGTAAGGGATAAAATTGGTCCTCTTGAAGATCAGAGTGGTTGGCTATGTATGGAACCAAAAGAAATGGGGAGATCTTAAATGGGTTTTTGCACCTGTATTTACTAAGGAAACTGGCATGGAGTCAATAGAAATAAGGCAAACAAGTAGTGAGGTCATGGAACCTATACAGATTGAGGAGGAGGAGGTGCTTGCTATCTTGAGGCAAAGCAGAGTAGATAAATCCCCAGGACCTGACAGGGTATCCCTCGGACCTTGAAGGAGACTAGTGTTGAAATTGCAGGGGTCCTGGCAGATATATTTTAAATGTCGGAATCTACGGGTGAGGTGCCAGAGGATTGGAGGATAGCTCATGTTATTCCGTTGTTTAAAGAAGACTCTAAAAGTAATCCGGGAAATTATAGGCCGGTAAATTTGACGTCGGTAGTAGGTAAATTATTGAAAGGAGTACTGAGAGATAGGATCTACAAGTATTAGGGTAGACAGGGACTTATTAGGGAGAGTCAACATGGCTTTGTGCGTGGTAGGTCATATTTAACCAATCTATTAGAGTTTTTTGAGGAGGTTACCAGGAAAGTGGATGAAGGGAAGGCAGTGGATATTGTCTACATGGACTTCAGTAAGGCCTTTGACAAGGTCCCGCATGGGAGATTAGTTAGGAAAATTCAGTCGCTAGGTATACATGGAGAGGTAATAAATTGGATTAGACATTGGCTCAAGGGAAGGAGCCAGAGAGTGGTAGTAGAGAATTGCTTCTCCGAGTGGAGGCCTGTTACTAGTGGTGTGCCACAAGGATCAGTGCTGGGTCCATTGTTCTTTGTCATCTATATCAATGATCTGGATGATAATGTGGTAAACTGGATCATCAAATTTGCTGATGATACAATGATTGGAGGTGTACTGGACAGTGAGGAAGGTTTTCAAAACTTGCAGAGGGATTTGGGCCAGCTGGAAAAATGGGCTGAAAAATGGCAGATGGAAATATAGACAAGGGTGAGGTATTGCATTTTGGAAGGACAAACCGAGGCAGAACATACAAGGGAAATGGTAGGGCACTGAGGAGTGCAGTAGAACAGAGGGATCTGAGAATACAGATACAAAATTCCCTAAGAGTGGTGTCACAGGTAGATAGGGTCGTAAAGAGAGCTTTTGGTACATTGGCCTTTATAAATCAAAGTATTGTGTATAAGAGTTGGAACGTTATCGTGAGGTTGCATAAGGCATTGGTGAGGCTGAATTTGGAGTATTGTGTGAAGTTTTGGTCACCAAATTACAGGAAGAATATAAATAAGGTTGAAAGAGTGCAGAAAAGGTTTACAAGGATGTTGCCGGGCCTTGGGAAACTGAGTTACAGAGAAAGGTTGAATAAGTTAGGACTTTATGCCCTGGAGCGTAGAAGAATAAGAGGAGATTTGATAGAGGTATATAAAATTACGATGGGTATAGATAGAGTGAATGCAAAAGCAGGCTTTTTCCACTGAGGCTAGGGGAGAAAAAAAAACAGAGGACATGGGCTAAGGGTGAAGGAGGAAAAGTTTAAAGGGAACATTGAGGGGGCTTCTTCACACAGAGAGTGGTGGGAGTGTGGAATGAGCTGCCAGATGAAGTGGTAAATACAGGCTCACTTTTAACTTTTAAGGAAAACTTGGACAGGTACATGAATGAGAGGTGCATGGAGGGATATGGTCCAGGTGCAGGTCAGTGGGACTAGACAGAAAAATGGTTTGGCACAGCCAAGCAGGGCCAAAAGGCCTGTTTCTGTGCTGTAATATTCTATGGTTCTGTGGTTATAAGTGGTCCATTTTGGTAGGTCAAATATGATGGCAGAATATAGTATTAACGTTAAGACTCTTGGCAGTGTGGAGAATCAGAGGGATCTTGGGGTCTGAGTCCATCGGACGCTCAAAGCAGCTGCGCAGGTTGAGGCTGTGATTAAGAAGATGTATGGTGTATTGGCCTTCATCAATCATGGAATAGAATTTAGGAGCCGAGAGGTAATGTTGCAGCTATTAGGACCCTGGTCAGACCCCACTTGGAGTACTGTGCTCAGTTCTAGTCGCCTCAGTACAGGAAGGATGTGGAAGCCATTGAAAGGGTGCAGAGGAGATTTAGAAGGATGTTGCCTGGATTGGGGAGCATGCCTTATGAGAATAGGTTAAGTGAACTTGGCCTTTCCTCCTTGGAGTGACGGAGGATGAGAGCTGACCTGATAGAGATGTATGAGATGTATAAGATGATGAGAGGCATCGATCGTGTGGCTAGTCAGAGGCTTTTTCCCAGGGCTGAAATGGCTGCCACAAGAAGGCACAGGTTTAAGGTGCTTGGGAGTAGGTACAGAGGAGATGTCAGGGGTAAGTTTTTTACTCAGAGTGGTGAGTGCGTGGAATGGGCTGCCGGCAACGGTGGTGGAGGCAGATACGATAGGGTCTTTTAAGAGACTTTTGGATAGGCACATGGAGCTTAGAAAAATAGAGGGCTACAGGTAAGCCTGGTAATTTCTAAGGTAGCGACATGTCTGGCACAACTTTATGGGCCGAATGCCTGTATTGTGCTGTAGGTTTTCTATTTCTATGCTTCTAAGATTGAGAAGAAGTTTAATAGAGGTATACAAAATTATGAGGGGTATAGATAGGGTAAGTGCACGCAGGCTTTTCCACTGAGGTTGGGTGGAACAACAAACAGAGGTCATGGTTTAAGTGTGAAAGGTGAAAAGTTTAAGAGGAACATGAGGAGAAACTTCTTCAGTCATGAGGGAGTGGAATGACCTGCCCACACAAGTGGTGCATGCAGGCTCAATTTCAACAACTAAGGGAAGTTTGGATAGGTACATGGATGGTAGTGCTATGGAGGTGCAGGTCGATAGGAGTGGGCAGTTTAAATGGATTGGCACAGACTAGATGGGTTGATGGGGCTGTTTCTGTGCTGTACTTCTCTATGACTCTATGAGTCCTTGAAAGTGAGTCCATAGGTTGCAGTAATTGAGTGAAGTAATTCCCTGTGTTTCAAGTGTCTGATGTTTGAGGAGGAATAGCTGTTCCTGAACCTGGTGGTGTGAGTTCTGAGGCTTCCATACCTTCTTCCCAATGGCAGCAGAGAGATTGTAAATTTTAATGCTGCCTGTCCCATCATTTGGCTTCAAGATACTCAATCTTGCTTTTGTATTATCAATCCTGTTTCTACACCCCGAATTTAATATCTCCTCATCCTCATGTAAACCTGCCCAGCCTTCCACTGGAAACTCTTCAAACTCATCATCCTCCTCCAGCAAACCCAGGTCTACCAGTACCTCCAACACATGGACAATACGTTGGCTACTGCCACCAAACTGTAGTCCGTCCATCCTAGTACCTTCAGCTCAATCTCATTCTCAGGTATGTCCCATTCTTTCTTTTTGCGAAACATAGCACCCATTATACTAAGTCCTGTTCATGGTGCCAATTTTGTAATAAAACATTATTTTAAAATTTGGTATGTGTTTTCTTATTCAGCTCAGAGTATTTGCATATACAGCTGCAAACAAAGAAGACACTACATGTGTTAAACTACAAAATAACACTTTATTAGAACTAGCACAGATACAACACAGGAAAAAAAACAAATGTGTTTAGTAGAAGCAATACAGAAATCAAAATAATACTTATCCACTAAGCAAGCCAATCTCTGCAATGTTGGAAAGTCACAGATTTAACAATCCTTCTTGCAGCCTGTTTTCCTCCTCTCCCTCTCTCTCCCTCTCTCTCTCTCTCTCACTTTCTCTCACTTTCTCTCTCTTTCTCTCTCCATCTTTCTCTCTCCCTTCTTTCTCTCTCTCTTTCTCTCTCCCCTCTTTCTCTCTCTCCCTCTTTCTCTCTCCCTTCTTTCTCTCTCCCTTTCTCTCTCCCCTCTTTCTCTCTCTCTTCTTTCTCTCTCCCTTTCTCTCTCCCCTCTTTCTCTCCCTCTTTCTCTCTCATTCCCTCCCCCTCTCTCTTTTTCTTTCCCTCTAAATCTCTGTGACTCAACATACTGTTCCCTATCTTGCACTAGCACCAGCCATGATGTAGCCCAAGACAAGGCTTCCCAGTTGCACAGGAAGTGCCCCTTTTTATAGTCTTCATAACCCCTTACTTTTCCATCCTTTGGTGGTACAGTCTGCACCCTCTTATCTCTTATGACGTTCAGCCCAGAAAAAAAAGTGTCTTTCATCAATTTTCAGTATTATGGCTGCAGACTTGTGCTTCCTTGACTTTCTCCAAACATTGCTGTGGTCTGTTTCTCCTGCACTTTCTCAAAACCAACCCACTCCAAACTAACGCCATTTTGTCTGACAGATGTCCATCTTATTTTAGCATATGCTAGGGAGGAATCACATTGAACTCTATTTTTACACCAGGAGAACGGAACACTGATGCATGACAAACTGTTCCCTCGTCTCTTGACTTCACCTTTTTTGCTCATCGAGAACTTTCAGGTTTCGGGCAAAGAAGTGATTGCTTGCATTTTCCTTAACAAACACGGGAAACCAATATTTCTTTTCAAGGAAGTGCTGGAATGATATTGTTTGCATTTGATGTTTAGCTAGAGATAGTTAACCAACAAGTAATTCCTCAACTTCTGACCTGTGGCTTAATAGATTTGACTTTGTCTAGTTTGTTAAACATTCATCATTATATTAATTATTAATTCTGTATTTCACTTTCATTCATTCATATGATACTTTTAAGGCTGAGAACACTGCACTCAACGTTGGAGCGTAGGAGGACGATGGTGCCTAACGGCAACTCCTTTGCTTGCATCTTTGGAAACGGCTCTATTTCTATCTTTAACATCTCTAATTTTCCCTTTCAGGGTTCTTTTGACTTCAGTTCCTTGCGGGAATGGGACCCGCTCTCGGGGTCTCACAACGTGGCCTAGAAGACTAGAGCGCTTTCAGGGTTCCGGGATTTCACGGCTCTGGAGGCTGGCAGACTTGCGGTCAGTGCCTCCGCAGGAAATTGGTATGTCGTGGGAGATGGAAGATTGAAAGCAGCAGGCTGGCTGCTGGCTGTGTGCCCAGAGACCTGAGTTCTTTAGCCACAGAGCTTGGAAAATCAGCGTGTTGTTTCTTATGTCTCTCCTCTCGCCGTGAAACAGGCACATCTCTTTTTCCCTCATTAGGGAGAGAGGGAGACTGTGGTATGTCGAATACTAAGTCCTTTAGGGTACTGCAAGTAGCCTTTGGGGTCCTGCAAGTCTGTGTCTTTATTGATGATTTGCCATACACTTGAGTGGTCGGTGGAGGGGTACTGTTGCTTTTTTTGCTAGTGGAGGAGGAGGATCGTTGTTTTGCTGCTGCTTATGCATGAGAAGGGGGATCTGGGGGGTCTTTGGGGTTCTAACATTTAACTGTCATTCATTCTTTGGGGCACTCTGTATTCGTGGATGTCTGCAAAGAAAAAGAATTTCAGGATGTATATTGTATACATTTCTCTGATATTAAATGTACTTTTGAAACTCAGCAAAACCTTGGGACCAGACAACTGTAATACAAAAAGACCTCAGCTCCACAACATTTAATGGGCTGGGTGGCAGTATAATTGCAATATTGGCATAAGCCTAAACATGTGTAAAATTGTGTTTTTCACAAAAAAGGAGGCCAAATCCAACTTGGCTAAATACCATGCAATATTAATTAAATAGAATTTCAAAGAGTACAGTATGTCATTATTTACTCCATTATCAAAATCGTTATCTTCTTGAAAATTTAATTAGTTTAATCAAAGTCTGCTTTTTCTTTTCATAAAGAAGAGATTTGTAAAGACACCAAATGTGGTACAGTAGTGTGGTTGTGAAGATTATTTGGAGCAATAGAAGTATTAGAGATAATATTGCAAGTAACACGCAGTTTCCCTTCTCATGGGAAGCCCATGTTGCTCTTCGAAAAGAAGGTGCATTTATATTCTTTGTACTTGATGTTTGTGCAGAGGTAGAAAAGAATTCTGGTATAGGGGTGTTTTCAGTTGGTCTTTCTGAAGTATATTTAGTAAGAATTACTGAATTGAAGATCACCTGCAGAAACAATATGTAGGGCATTATCTTTACTGTTACGTTTTGTAACTTCAAAACTATAAATTACTTCAAAGAAATACTCGTGAGTCCGAAAATATGAGTGTAGTCCAAGTTTACTTTAAGCGAGGCACACATTAACATGTGATAGCCTGATGACATATCAAAAAATAACGTATTATACATATAACCCATAATTAACTATTTAAATGACCAACAATATTTAATCAATGAATATATATACAAAATTAGTGAAATACAACTGAAAAAATAAATGCAACACACATAAAAGTTGCTGGTGAACGCAGCAGGCCAGGCAGCATCTCTAGGAAGAGGTACAGTCGACGTTTTGGGCCGAGACCCTTCGTCAGGACTAACGGAAAGAAGAGATAGCAAGAGATTTGAGAGGGGGAGAGGTTGGAGGAACAACACCTTATATTCTGTCTGGGTAGCCTCCAACCTGATGGCATGGATATTGACTTCCCTAACTTCCGCTAATGCCCCACCTCCCCCTCGTACCCCATCTGTTATTTATTTATATACACACATTCTTTTTCTCCCTCTGTCCCTCTCACTATACCCCTTGTCCATCCTCTGGCTTCCCCCCCCCTCCCCCTTTTCTTTCTCCCTGGGCCTCCTGTCCCATGATCCTCTCATATTCCTTTTGCCAATCACCTGTCCAGCTTTTGGCTCCATCCCTCCCCCTCCTGTCTTCTCCCATCATTTCGGATCTCCACCTCCCCCTCCCACTTTCAAATCTCTTACTAACTCTTCCTTCAGTTAGTCCTGACGAAGGATCTCAGCCCAAAATGTCGACTGTACCTCTTCCTAGAGATGCTGCCTGGCCTGCTGCATTCACCAGCAATCTTTATGTGTGTTGCTTGAAATTCCAGCATCTGCAGATTTCCTCGTGTTTGCGTGAAAAAATAAATGCACAGCATTTACCTTTGTGCTTGTTACTTTAGCCGTTGATGTCATCCAAGTCACTGAGGACGTCCAATGCATGTGAGATGCAAAATCTGTTTGTTCAGTTGTCATACTATGAGTTGTAGAAATTTTAGTTGTGGCTATACTCATAATTTTAGTCGTAGTTGAAATTTCTGGTGTGATGGTCTGTTCTGTTAGTTCAGTTGTACTGGGAGTAGATAACTCTGTAGTCAAACGAGGTGTTGAAACTTCTGGTGTGGTAGACTGTTCTATTAGTTCAGTTGTACTGGGAGTAGATAATTCTGTAGTCAAACTAGGTGTTGAAATTTCTGGTGTGGTAGTCTGTTCCATTAATTCAGTTGTACTGGGAGTAGATAACTCTGTAGTCAAACTGGGTGTTGAAATTTCTGGTGTGGTTGTCTGTTCTGTTAGTTCAGTTGTACTGGGAGTAGATAACTCTGTAGTCAAACTGGGTGTTGAAATTTCTGGTGTGGTAGACTGTTCTGTTAGTTCAGTTGTACTGGGAGTAGATAACTCTGTAGTCAAATGAGGTGTTGAAACTTCTGGTGTGGTAGACTGTTCTGTTAGTTCAGTTGTACTGGGAGTAGATAATTCTGTAGTCAAACTAGGTGTTGAAATTTCTGGTGTGGTAGTCTGTTCTGTTAGTTCAGTTGTACTGGGAGTAGATAACTCTGTAGTCAAACGAGGTGTTGAAATTTCTGGTGTGGTAGACTGTTCTGTTAGTTCAGTTGTACTGGGAGTAGATAACTCTGTAGTCAAACTGGGTGTTGAAATTTCTGGTGTGGTAGACTGTTCTGTTAGTTCAGTTGTACTGGGAGTAGATAACTCTGTAGTCAAATGAGGTGTTGAAACTTCTGGTGTGGTAGACTGTTCTGTTAGTTCAGTTGTACTGGGAGTAGATAATTCTGTAGTCAAACTAGGTGTTGAAATTTCTGGTGTGGTAGTCTGTTCCATTAATTCAGTTGTACTGGGAGTAGATAACTCCGTAGTCAAACTGGGTGTTGAAATTTCCGGTGTGGTTGTCTGTTCTGTTAGTTCAGTTGTACTGGGAGTAGATAACTCTGTAGTCAAACTGGGTGTTGAAATTTCTGGTGTGGTAGACTGTTCTGTTAGTTCAGTTGTACTGGGAGTAGATAACTCTGTAGTCAAACGAGGTGTTGAAACTTCTGGTGTGGTAGACTGTTCTATTAGTTCAGTTGTACTGGGAGTAGATAATTCTGTAGTCAAACTAGGTGTTGAAATTTCTGGTGTGGTAGTCTGTTCCATTAATTCAGTTGTACTGGGAGTAGATAACTCTGTAGTCAAACTGGGTGTTGAAATTTCTGGTGTGGTTGTCTGTTCTGTTAGTTCAGTTGTACTGGGAGTAGATAACTCTGTAGTCAAACTGGGTGTTGAAATTTCTGGTGTGGTAGACTGTTCTGTTAGTTCAGTTGTACTGGGAGTAGATAACTCTGTAGTCAAATGAGGTGTTGAAACTTCTGGTGTGGTAGACTGTTCTGTTAGTTCAGTTGTACTGGGAGTAGATAATTCTGTAGTCAAACTAGGTGTTGAAATTTCTGGTGTGGTAGTCTGTTCTGTTAGTTCAGTTGTACTGGGAGTAGATAACTCTGTAGTCAAACGAGGTGTTGAAATTTCTGGTGTGGTAGACTGTTCTGTTAGTTCAGTTGTACTGGGAGTAGATAACTCTGTAGTCAAACTGGGTGTTGAAATTTCTGGTGTGGTAGACTGTTCTGTTAGTTCAGTTGTACTGGGAGTAGATAACTCTGTAGTCAAATGAGGTGTTGAAACTTCTGGTGTGGTAGACTGTTCTGTTAGTTCAGTTGTACTGGGAGTAGATAATTCTGTAGTCAAACTAGGTGTTGAAATTTCTGGTGTGGTAGTCTGTTCCATTAATTCAGTTGTACTGGGAGTAGATAACTCCGTAGTCAAACTGGGTGTTGAAATTTCCGGTGTGGTTGTCTGTTCTGTTAGTTCAGTTGTACTGGGAGTAGATAACTCTGTAGTCAAACTAGGTGTTGAAATTTCTGGTGTGGTAGACTGTTCTGTTAGTTCAGTTGTACTGGGAGTAGATAACTCTGTAGTCAAACGAGGTGTTGAAACTTCTGGTGTGGTAGACTGTTCTATTAGTTCAGTTGTACTGGGAGTAGATAATTCTGTAGTCAAACTAGGTGTTGAAATTTCTGGTGTGGTAGTCTGTTCCATTAATTCAGTTGTACTGGGAGTAGATAACTCTGTAGTCAAACTGGGTGTTGAAATTTCTGGTGTGGTTGTCTGTTCTGTTAGTTCAGTTGTACTGGGAGTAGATAACTCTGTAGTCAAACTGGGTGTTGAAATTTCTGGTGTGGTAGACTGTTCTGTTAGTTCAGTTGTACTGGGAGTAGATAACTCTGTAGTCAAATGAGGTGTTGAAACTTCTGGTGTGGTAGACTGTTCTGTTAGTTCAGTTGTACTGGGAGTAGATAATTCTGTAGTCAAACTAGGTGTTGAAATTTCTGGTGTGGTAGTCTGTTCTGTTAGTTCAGTTGTACTGGGAGTAGATAACTCTGTAGTCAAACGAGGTGTTGAAATTTCTGGTGTGGTAGACTGTTCTGTTATTTCAGTTGTACTGGGAGTAGATAACTCTGTAGTCAAACTGGGTGTTGAAATTTCTGGTGTGGTAGACTGTTCTGTTAGTTCAGTTGTACTGGGAGTAGATAACTCTGTAGTCAAATGAGGTGTTGAAACTTCTGGTGTGGTAGACTGTTCTGTTAGTTCAGTTGTACTGGGAGTAGATAATTCTGTAGTCAAACTAGGTGTTGAAATTTCTGGTGTGGTAGTCTGTTCTGTTAGTTCAGTTGTACTGGGAGTAGATAACTCTGTAGTCAAACGAGGTGTTGAAATTTCTGGTGTGGTAGACTGTTCTGTTAGTTCAGTTGTACTGGGAGTAGATAACTCTGTAGTCAAACTAGGTGTTAAAGTTTCTGGTGCGGTGGTCTGTTCTGTAGTCTTTGTAGTACAGGGAGTAGATAATACTGTAGTCGTCATATGTGTTGAACTGCCAGATGTAGATGTCTCTTCTGTTGTGAGTTCTGTTGTGAGTTCTGTTGTACTGGGAGTAGATAACACTGTGGTCACAATAGGAATTGAAGTTTCTGGTGTGGTGATTCCTTCGGTTGTAAAGGTTTTCACGGTAGTTAATAATGTAGTCATCAAAGTTGAAACTTGTGGAATAGTAGTTGGTGCTGTTGTAGTTAAACAGATAAATTCTTCCTCTTTTAAGGATAGAATAGTCAATCCAGCTCTATCAACAGGACTGTCACATAACAATTTACTCACTGATTTTACTTTCCTTTCATTTGCCTTTATCCACTTTCTCAGGTATATTAATTGACAGTCACAAACAAAAGGGTTATTCTGCAGGTCAAGTCCACGGAAAGAAAGCGATCGCAAATTATTAAAGGTTCCATTAGGTATGTTAGACAACTGATTATGGGCAAAATTCAACTTTTTCAACATAGATAATTCTTCAAAAATTTCATTGTCCAACATCCTGATATTGTTTTCTTGCAGCTGAAGATCACTCAATTGTTTAAGGCCACTGAAAGCTTTCTTTCCAATAGTTGAGATCTGGTTCTTGCTCAGTAGAAGTTTACGCAGTATAGACAGTTTACTGAACACATTATCAGGAAGAGTGAGAAGTTTGTTTTCAGTCAAGGAAAGTTCAATGAGTTTTGAAGTGAATTCAAATACATTAGCAGGAAGACTGGAGATCATGTTAAAGTCCAGTTTCAAGCGAGATAATTTTGTCAAATTGTTCAAAATCCCCTCAGGAAGTTCTGTGATGGAGTTTGAGTCCAAAAACAACTTTTCTAACATAATAAGTTTAGAAAAAATGTCAGGTGGGAGATGTGAAATATTATTCCAACTCAAAGAAAGCTCAATCAGTTCTGAGAGATGGTCAAAAATACCTGTTGTGAGATTAACAATCTGATTATTGCGAAGTCGAAGAACTTTGAGTTTTCTAACGTTATCAAATATTCGTGGAGGAAGATTCTTTATCTCATTTCCTCCCATATGCAATTTTTGAAGCTGTGAAAGTTTGTCAAATATTCCACTTGAAATCTCACGTAAGCTATTGTCAAACAAACGTAGTTCCTCTAATTTCAGAAGTTTATCAAATAATCCCTTTTCTAGATTCTTAATATCATTTCTTATCAGGAAGAGATTCTTCAGTTCTGGAAGGTTGTCAAAAATCCCAACGTTCAATATTTCCAGTGGGCTACCATCTACCTCAAGATGAGTGAGATTACTGAGAGCATCCAGGGCCCCAATTTCTATTGTCGATATTAAATTATTCATAAAATCAATCCTTGTCACTAATACAGAATAATTCCTAAAGGCTCCAGATCTTAATGTGCTAATATTAGTATTCATTACATGTATTTCAGTTACATTGGAAGGTACATCCACTGGCATTTCTTTCATAGATCCTTTGTTACAGACCAAGATTTGTTTTTGGAACTCGCAATCATAAGAGCAAGTCGCAAAAGTGCACAGAGTCAGAATAGCCAAAAAACATTTGGAAATCATCTTCCTGTGAAGTGAAAAGATAAGCATGTTTAGAAAATAAGTACTTCATATTTATGGAGTGGACTGCTATTAGAAATTAATGTCTGTATTTAATTTTATATCAGTTTCTTAAATAATAATATAGATTAAATATCTTCAGACTCTAGGGACATTTCCTCTTTTATCCCTCATCAGTCCTGTTATCACTGTTCTTCACGTATGTCTATGATGCCTTGTTGGTATCTTGAATCATGCTCACTGAGGCCTTCAAATGTCCCCTTATCATTGTCCTAAGTCCCTTCTTAAGTACCTTCCTGGCCACCTTATAACTCCTAGGAGCCCTGTCTGATCTATACTTCCTAAAACTTAAGTATGTTTCTTTCTTCCTCTTCACTAGATGTTCCATATCTCTTGTCAACCATGGTTCCTTCACCATAACATCATTTCCCTGTCTCAGTAGGACAAATCTATCCTGAACCTTGCACGAGAACCCTGTAAAAGGAACAATAAATTAGCAACAATTTTCCATTAGGGCAGTTGTCAATCATTAGATTTGTGCTGTAGGAGGGGGGATTGGGAGTCAAAAACCAAAAAATCCAGTCATGTTCACTCTGGCTTGGCAGGAAATCCCAGTTAGTCCCCTTTCCAGAGCTCTCTCTGTAAAATTGAATTCTTTTAACCTCCGAAATATCATCCATTTCCCTGTTGTGCAATATGATTGAATCTTCATTCATTCCTCCCTCTGACTCCACGTCGCAGATCCCAACTACTCAATGCACACTGACACTTTTCCTCATGTCAGCTTAGTTCTTATGCCATTCAGCTTTTTCATTCAGATTCTTGACCGTTGTCGTGATTTGAGTAAATTCTCTCTGTCCTTTCTGTCCAGAATTTGTATAATTTTAAATTTTACTATGGATTGCTCAACCTTCGCTGTTCTATGAAGAATGAATGCAACTTCTCCACTGCACACAAAGCAACTAGCATCCTTCCTCACTGGAACAAATCCAGTACATTTTGTATTATATATTATATATTACGAGTAAATCTCATTGTAGGTGAATCTCGCTGTGATTATAAGGCCAAGAAAGCATCTAATTAGAGGAACAGCTGCAGGTGATGGTGATCCCTCATCTCTACTGCCCATTTTGAGGCTTTGAAAGGTGTTATCAGAGTATTCCAGGCAGGTAACGGTGGGGAATTTGGAGATGGTACGCACTGAAACCACTCAATGCTGGTTGTACAGAATGACCCTTTAGAGTGCTGAATGAAGGCAAGAGTGAGCTGATTTGTCCAGGATGCTCTTGAATTGTTTGTAGCTGCTTCAGACGTGTGGGGAGTGTTTAAAGATCAATTTCACAGAGTACAGGAAAGGTGTGTTCCTGTCAGAAGGAAGAACAGGGATAGTAAGATAACAGATCCTTCAATGTCCAGAGAGGAAATGTACGTAAAGCTTTAGAAGTTAGGATCAAACGAAGAGCACATGAGGAGTTTAAAGAAGCCAGAAAAGAACCAAAGAAGGGAATAAGGAAAGCAGGAGGGGTCATGAAAAGACATGACTTGTTTGTAGCTGTACTCTTCCAGACAGGTGAAGACTCCTCCACTCCTGACTTGTGGCAGTAGTTTATCGAAAGAGTTTGGATCATCATAAGGTGAGTTATTCACTGTTGGCTACAAAGTCATGCTGTACTACTAGGAAATGAATGAATTCTCCCAGCCACTGGTAGACAAATTTATTTAACCCATCTGCCAACAGAGAACCTCACTTTTGGACTGTAAATCTTTTTTAAAACCATCTTCCTTCCCCTAGATCTAAGATTTCTGGTCAAACAAAGCAATGACTAATAAATAAATTTTCACAACTATTTCATAAGTGGAAAAATATCTCTATGTGTCAGCACTAACAAATCTATTGAATGGATTCATAAACTGCATAAAACTATGTTTAAAATTTAAAATAATTGGAGAGCTTTTCCAACTTAGAGTACATTTCAATCTAAAAATAATCAATTATCTTTCAACCAAAACATAAAGGCATATTTTTTATTACCTACACATTTTTAAGATAAATCCTCATAAGGCTTAAAATAACAATTGTGTAGTTATGTACTTACTTTATTAGTGAGCAAAAACTCCAAGAAAGGAATTTAACAACCTTGTCACAATTTACTTCGACACAACTGGGAAAGGCACAGCTCCTCTGCTTCTGAAAACTCTTGATAAGGTTGTTTACCTCATTACTGAGTTTCCTACTATACTTCATTTGATAAGCACTATAGCAACTAAAGGGCATGTCAAAACCTGCTGGTGAAATGATTAGCCACAACATGGGCATCAAAGATTCTTCTCTTTTCCTGAGATATTGACCACTGTACACGGCATGCAATTTGGTATCCTTCCTTGCTATGAGACAGGAACAACTTTCAAGTTTTAATGCACACAAGAAATTCTGCAGGCGCTGGAAATCTTGATTAATGCAAACAAATTGCTGGAGGAACTCAGCAAGTCGGACACCATCGATGGAGGGAAATAACCAGTCGATGTTCCAGGCTGAAACTCTTCATCATGAGTCCTGTATCTTGGAGATTTGGTACCATTTCTTCAGGATGACTGTGGACTTCTTTCCACAACGTCAAACCGGAAACGCCTGCATGCATGATGCTCACAGTTCAGAATGACAGTCATTCTCAAACATCTCAATTGACCAACACAACCATGTGATTGCATTGAATTAGAATGCAAGTTCTTCCGTGAATGCTCGTCTTTGCTTTTAAGTCTTCAATAACATGTTGCACACTTACTTCAATATTTTTCCAATGGTATTAGTGCAGAAACTGTCTGCCAAATGTTAGCAGGAATAGAATTTAGTCAATTTCAAACTAATCCCTTCCATATCTCTTGTACAGTTACTTCTAACTAGATAACTATTTGTTCTGTTATATTACGGCTGGATCAGATAATTTGTATGATCTGACCACCAAATATTTTCAAGTTATATCAACATATTTCTAAGAGCGATCACTAAAAGATTTGCAAAACTGTGGCACTTGTTTCCCAGCTGTTGATATTTGGGAGGGTAGTGATGGGGAAACGTTTCGCATCCTTAGTTTTACTCCATTTTTTGCTTTCTTGGTGGAATAATTGTTCACATTGTCAGTTTTCTCCAAAGACAGAGCTTCAATTAAGCAGTCATTGGTGGGACCATCAATACTGAATTGAAATGAATTGACTTTATAACTTACAACCTTCATGTACATGAGCAATAAAAATCTTGATATTACTTCTCCATCTAAATGTGCAATGTGCAATTTATAGTAATTTATAATAAGTAGTATGACAACAGGATAGTCAATATAACATAGAAATACACTTGTGTCAGCACGAATTAAGTAGTCTGATGGCCTGGTGGAAGAAACTGTCCCGGAGCCTGTTGGTCCTGGCTTTTATGCTGCAGTACCATTTCCTGGATGGTAGCAGCTGGAACAGTTTGAGGTTGGGATGACTCGGGTCCCCAATGATCCTTCAGGACCTTTTTACGCACCTGTCTCTGTAAATGCCCTGAATATTGGGAACTTCACATCTACAGATGCACTGGGCTGTCTGCACCACTCTCTGCAGAGTCCTGCCATTGAGGGAAGTACAGTTCCCATACCAGGCAGTGATGCAGCCAGTCAGGATGCTCTCAATTGTCCCCCTATAGAAAGTTCATAGGATTTGGGGGCCCATACCAAACTTCTTCAACCGTCTGAGGTGAAAGAGGTGCTGTTGTGCAAACCACGTGAGAACCTTGGTGATGTTTATGCCAAAGAACTTAAAGCTGTTTACCCTCTCAACCCCAGATCTGTTGATGTCAATAGGGGCTAGTCTGCCTCCATTCCTTCTGTAATCCACAACCAGCTCCTTTGTTTTTGCGACATTGAGGGAGCAGTTGTTTTCTTGACACCACTGTGTCAGTGTGATGACTTCTTCTCTGTCGGCTGCCTCATTACTATTTGAGATTAGGCCAACTAGTGTAGTTTCATCAGCAAATTTAATTAGCACATTGGAGCTTGGGTGGCAACACAGTCATGGGTATACAGAGAGAAAAGGAGGGGGCTTAGTACACAGCCCTGAGGGGCACCTGTGCTGAGGGTCAGAGGGGCAGAGGTGAGGGAGACCACTATTGCCACTTGCCGGCAATCTGACAGGAAGTCCAGGACCCAGCTACACAAGGCAAGGTGAAGGGCAAGGTCGCTGAGCTTTTTGCCGAGCCTGGAGGGAATTATGGTGTTGAATGCTGAACTGTAGTCCAAGAACAGCATTCTTCCATAAGCATCCTTCTTCTCCAGATGTGTAAGAACGTCATGTAGAGCAGTGGCTGTTGCATCGTCTGTCAATCGGTTGTGTAAGTAGGCAAATTGTAGGGCATCTACTGTGGGTCATAGCATGCTGCAGATGTAGTCCTTGACTAGCCTCTCAAGGCATTTGTTTATTATTGAGGCGAGTGCGACAGACGCCAGTCGTTCAGACATGTTACCTTGGTCTTTTTAGGTACAGGGACAATGGTGGATGTTTTGAAGCAGGAGGGCATTCTACACTGGGAAAGGGAGAGATTAAAGATGTCTGTAAACACACCTGCCAGTTGTGTCACGTACATCCTGAGTACCCGCCCTGGGATGCCGTCTGGTCCCGCCCCCTGTGACTGTCCACTCATTGGAAACATCTGTGTACTTCAGCCTCAGATGACCAAGGTTCAGGTCGCTATGCCAGATCGACCAAACTATGAATGTTTGCAGCAAGATGGTTGTTAGTGGCATCTAAAACCTCGGTAAAATCTAAGTTACTGTAAACATAAGACTGACTTGCAAGTATATCACTATTCCTTTCTGATCCATGGTTTAAAACCCAGAAGTGCTTTCACTGCACGACCGCTGCAGTTCAAGAACAAGGCTCCCCACAAAATTTTCTGGACATTGAGGTATTGCCAAGAGGAACCGATAGTCCCAGAGACAGAGGAAATAACACAGATTTTGCTCTGTGCTATTTCCTTTCTCCCAGTTAGTGAACAATGTCAATTTAAACTAATGCAGATTTTCATTTAATATCTGTAATATCTATTCTATTTTGCATTTTTGTTGGTTTAACAATACTTATCCAAACAAATTAAGTCATCTGCCAGCTATGTGAGGAATGAGGATGCCGTTGAGCAGTTTGGAGAGACAACAAATGAAAGACTGAAATATCAATGAACTAGAATCATAAAAATTTCTTTATAAAATCTGAACTTTTCAGTTGTTAGAATTGGTAATAGTGGTGAAGAAAAAGAAAAACTGTGGGTTCTGTGCAATTTACAAACACTGACCAGTAGCCAACACACCCACAATGTGGGCAAAGATCATACTGGAGGTTATTTTACTGTTTCCCTCTTATCTTATTTCTACAGTCAACCTGTTGCATTTCTATTTCACCAACCCTAAATTATCTGCAGTGTAAAACATAAAGCTTAAAGGCTTATATTCTGGCACAACAAGACAGCTCTAATTTTTGGACAAAGTGGGTATGCTGATATGAGAACACTTCAAATTTTTCATCTTTATCTTATTCAATTGAGCCAAAAGATAGTAACTTTTCATAATTATTCTTTTCCATTCAATAGAATAGTGATACTCTGGGCCAGTCAGGCTTTTTCTTTGTAATCCTTTGTGTAACTATGGCTGCCTGACGAGAAAGCTGTACTCTGCTGCTGAATGCCAGCATGAGTGGCCAGCAAGATTACCTCGCCAGAAACCACAGCAGTCTGCCTGGTGAAGGGGTTCCCATCGTGCTACGGGGGATAGAGTTCCATTACTTAAATCTAACAAGATCAACCTAACTCTTCCTACTGCGCAGTTCACTGTTTTTTCTATCATCCATGTGCCGACTTATGAGTTTTTTAAATGCCCCTAATGTATCCTGACAGGGCATTCCATGCACCCAACATTCTCTATGTGAAGAAATTACTTTGACATCCCACCTACACTTTCCTCCTGTCACCTTAAATCACACCTTGTATCAGCTATTTTCCCCCTGGGAAAATGTCTCTGGCTATCCACTCAAGTCACCCCTCATTCTCCCTCACACCAAAGAGAAAAGACGTAGCTTGCTCAATCTATCTTCATAAGACATGCCCGCAGGTCCCAGCAGCATCTTGGTAAATCCCCTCTGCATGCTCTCTGAAGCTTCCACATGGGGCAACCAGAACTGAACACAATACATCATCTATCCAGAGCTGCAACATTATCTCATGGTTCTCGAAATCAATCCATCGACTAATGAAGGTCGGCACACCATGTATCTTCTTGACAACTCTACCAACTTGTGCTGCAACTTTCAGGGATCCATGGACATCATACCCACGATCCATCTGTTTCTCCACAGTGCTAAGAAATCTGCCATTAACACTGTACTCGAACTTCAAATTCGATACACTTTGGAAGATCAGTCACTTCAAATTTTTCTGGATTAAACTTCTCTGCCCAGATCTGCATCCTATCAATGTCACTTATCACCTACAACACCCTTGACATTATCTACAATATCACCAATCTTCGATTCATCTGCAAATTTGCTAACGCACCCTTCACTTTTGTATTCAAGTCATTTATAAAGATCACAAAAAGCAGGCATCTCAGAATATCATCACTAATTGCTGACCGCCAGGTAGAATAAGCTCCATCTGCTTCCAACCTCTGCCTTTTGTGGGCAAACCAACTCTGAATCTACACAGCCTGGATCCCATGCTCTCTAATGTTCTGAATGAGCCTATCATCAGGAACTTCGCCAAATGCCTTGCTGAAGTCTATATACAGCACATCCACTGCACTACCTTCATCAATTTGTTTTGCTGCTTCCTCAAAAAATCTGCTCAGGCTCGTGAGGCATGAACTGCCCATTACAAAGCCATGCTGGAAATCCCTAATCACAATATGCTTCTCCAACTGCTTGTAAATCCTGTCTCTGAGCATCTTCTCTAATAGTTTGCCCAGTACTGACGTAGACAACAGGTCCATAATTCCCAGGGTTATCCTTATTACCCTTGCTGAATAAAGGAATATTTGCCACCCTCCAATCTACTAGTACTACTCCTGTGCAAAGATCATCACCAATGGTGCAGTAGTCACTTCTCTCACTTCCTGTAGTAACCAGATCTACATCTCGTCTAGCCCCGTTCTAATGTTATTCAAACTTTTTCAACATGGTCCTCTTTCTTATGTTGTCATGTTGCGGTATATCAGCCTGTTTCACACTGTCCTCACATTCCTCAAGCTCCCCCTGCATGCTGAATACTGAAAAAAATTATTTCAGAAAGACCTCCCCTACCTCATCCAACTCCAGGCACTGATCCTCTATTTATCTCGGATCGTTCCTGCCATTACTCTAGCCATTTTCCTTCTTCACGTAGAATGCCTTAGCAGTTTCCTTAGTCCTACTTGCCAAGGCCTTCTCATGTCCCCATCCAGCGCTTGAAAACTCCTTCTTAAGCACCTTCCTGGCTACCTTAAACTCCCCAGATCCCTGTCTGATCCTTGCTTCTGAATCCTTAATTATGCATCGTTCTTCCTCTTTACTAGATGTTCCATATCACTCGTCAACCAAGGTTCCTTCACCACACCATCATTTCCCTGCCTCAATGAGACAAACCTATCCTGAACCGAGGACGAGAACCCAATGAGAAAATCAATAAACTAGCAATAATTTTCCATTAGGGCAGCTGTCAATCATTAGACTTGTGCTGCTGGAGGAGAGATTGGGAGTCACAAAATCATAAAAATCCAGGAAGGTTCACCCTGGCTCTGCAGGGGATGACAGCTAGTCCCTTTCCTGAGCTCGCTCCATAGAAATGATTTCATTAACATCCTAATCACCCATTTCCCTGTTGTGCAATATGATTGAAACTCCATTCACTCCTCCCTCTGACTCCACGTCGCAGATCCCAACTACTCAATGCACACTGACACTTTTCCTCATGTCAGTTTTGGTTCTTCTGCCATTCAGCTTTTTCATTCAGATTCTTGACCGTCCTCCTGATTTGAGTAAATTCGCTCTGTCCTTTCTGTCTGGAATTTGTAAAATTTTAAATATTACTATAAATTGCTCAACCCTCTCTGTTCTATGAAGAAAGAATGCAACTTCTCCACTATACAGAATGCAACTAGCATCCTTCCTCACTGGAATCATTCCAGTACGTTTTATATTATGAGTATATCTCATTGTAGGTGAATCTCGTTGTGATTATAAGGCCAAGAAAGCATCTAATTAGAGGAACAGTTGCAGATGATGGTGATCCCTCGTCTCTGCTGCCCTTGTTGAAGATTTGAAAGGTGTTATCAGAGTATTCCAGGCAGGTAACGGTGGGGATTTTGGAGATGGTACGCACGGAAACCACTGTGTGCTCTGTGTCGAGAATGACCCTTTAGAGTGCTGAATGAAGGCAAGAGTGAGATGATTTGTCCAGGATGTTCTTGAATTGTTTGTAGCTGCTTCAGACATGTGGAGGGTGTTTAAAGATCGATTTCACAGAGCACAGGAAAGGTGCATTCCTGTTAGATGGAAGGATACAAGAACCTTGGATGCCCAGAAAGGTGATAAATTTAGTAAAGTAGAAGGAAATGTCTGTAAAGCTTCGGAAGTTAGAATCAAACAAGCACATGAAGCTCTAAATGACGCTCTAAATGAACATAAAGAAGGGAATTAGGAATACCAGGAGGGGCCATGAAAAGTCCTTGGCAAGTAGAATTACTTCATCTCCTCCCACTTCAGGTCAGGCTTCACCTACCACCGTGCGTTTCTCTCTCCCCTCCTCTCCCCTCACCTTTTAAATCAACTCCTCAGCTTTTTTTTTCTCCAGTCCTGCCGAAGGTTTTCAGCACGAAATGTCGACTGTACTCTTTTCTTAGATGCTGCCTGGCCTGCTGAGTTCCTGCAGCATTTTGTGCGTGTTGCTAGGATTAAGGTTAATCCCAAGACATTTTATACATACTTCAAGAGCGAAAAGGTAACTTGGAAGAGTTTCAGACTACTCAAGGGTAAAGGTGTGAACATTTTCTTGGATGCAGAGAATGAGTAATTTACTTCAGTATTTACCAAGTAAATGGATATGGTGGACCAGGAGATCAGTGCTGAGTGTATAAGTATGTTAAGGCATTTACAGGTCAAGGTAAAAGAAGTGTTGGGCCTCCTAATGAGTATTAAGGTGGATAAGTCTCCGGGGCCTGATTGGATTTACCCCAGATTATTGAAGGAGGCAAGAGACAAGGTTGATAGGTACTTGACCAGTATCCCTCTGTTCTCTCTAGCCACAGGTGAGTTCCCAAAGGACAAGCGAGTGGCAAATGTTGCACCTCTATTTAAGAGGGGAACAAAGGAAAATCCTGGGAACCATAAACTAGTGAGTCGCACGTCAAATGTAGGGAAATTCTTCTTCTTCTTCATGTACCTTGCACGTTACACGCTTGGGCGATCATGGCTCTCCACATCGAACGATCCTATGCAGCGTCAATGATATCTCGCACACTTAGATCTGTAGGGAAATTACTGGAGAAAATTATTAAGAATGGGATATATGAGCATTTGGAAACCCATTGTATAATTAGGTAGGACCAGATGCTTTGTGCAGGGCAGGTCTTGCCAGGTGGATTAGGTTTATTGACACCTTGACGGGAGAGATTCAGGAGAGAATGTGAGGCGGTGAATGTTGTCTATATGGATTTTAGTGAAGTCCCTCATGGGAGGCTAATCTAAAACGTTATGATGCATGGGGTCCACAGCAAATCAGCTGTTTGGATTCAGAACCAGCTTGTGGGTAGAAGACGGAGGGTAGTGGCTGAAGGGATTCAGTCAAGCTGGACATCTGCAATTGGTGGTGTTTCGCAGTGATCTATGCTGAGACCTCTGCTGTTGTGATGTATACAGTATAAATGACCTGGATGAAAATGAAGATGGGCGGGTTAGTAAATTTGTGGATAACATAGAAAACTGCCAAAGAATACAGCACAATATAGATCAGTTTCAGATCTGGGCTGAGAAATAGCAGATGGAATTTAACCCAGATAAATGTGAGGTGTTGCACCTTGGCAGGACAAAATCAAGAAGACAGTTCACTGTTAAGGGCAAGGTCGTTGACAGTATTGCTGAGCAGAGAGATCTTGGGATCCAAGTTCATGGCTCTTTGAAAGTGGCTACACAGGTCGATATTGTGGTCAAGAATGCTTACTTTTATTAGTGGAGGCAATGAGTTCAAAAGTCAAGAGGTTATGTTGCCACATAATAAAAAATTGTTTCGACCACATCTGGATATAGAGTTCTGGTTGCCCCACTATAGGAAGTTTGTTGAGGCTTTGGAGAGGGTGTAGAAGAGGTTTACCAGGGTGCTGCCTGGTTTAGAGGACATGTGCTACCATAAGAGGCTGGATAAACTTGAGTTGTTTTCTCTGGAGCATCACAGGATGAGGGGAGATCTGAAAGAGGTTTACAAGGTTAGGAGAGGCATAATAGAGTGGACAGAGTGCATCTGTCTCCCAGGGTTTCAAGCATCTAATGTCAGAGGACATGCATTAGAGGTGAGAGGTGGTAGAGGTGGTTCAAGGGGATTATAAGGTGGAAGTTTTTCACTCAGTGATGCCTTGAATGTGCTGCCTGGAATCTGGTATGGTGTCAGAGGCAAATACATTAGAGGATTTTAAGGGATGTTTGGATAGGCACACGGATGTTAGGAAGATGGAGGAATATGGATATAGTGTAGAAACATAGAAACATAGAAAATAGGTGCAGGAGTAGGCCATTCGGCCCCTTGAGCCTGCACCGACATTTATTATGATCATGGCTGATCATCCAACTCAGAACCCCGCCCCAGCCTTCCCTCCATACCCCCTGACCCCCGTAGCCACAAGGGCCATATCTAACTCCCTCTTAAATATAGCCAATGAACTGGCCTCAACTGTTTCCTGTGGCAGAGAATTCCACAGATTCACCACTCTCTGTGTGAAGAAGTTTTTCCTAATCTCGGTCCTAAAAGGCTTCCCCTCTATCCTCAAACTGTGACCCCTCGTTCTGGACTTCCCCAACATCGGGAACAATCTTCCTACATCTAGCCTGTCCAATCCCTTTAGGATCTCATACATTTCAATCAGATCCCCCCTCAATCTTCTAAATTCCAACGAGTACAAGCCCAGTTCATCCAGTCTTTCTTCATATGAAAGTCCTGCCATCCCAGGAATCAATCTGGTGAACCTTCTCTGTACTCCCTCTATGGCAAGGATGTCTTTCCTCAGATTAGGGGACCAAAACTGCACACAATACTCCAGGTGTGGTCTCACCAAGGCCTTGTACAACTGCAGTAGTACCTCCCTGCTCCTGTACTCGAATCCTCTCGCTATAAATGCTAGCATACCATTCGCCTTTTTCACCGCCTACTGTACCTGCATGCCCACTTTCAATGACTGGTGTATAATGACACCCAGGTCTCGTCGCACCTCCCCTTTTCCTAATCGACCACCATTCAGATAATAATCTGTTTTCCTATTTTTGCCACCAAAGTGGATAACTTCACATTTATCCACATTAAATTGCATCTGCCATGAATTTGCCCACTCACCCAACCTATCCAAGTCACCCTGCATCCTCTTAGCATCCTCCTCACAGCTAACACTGCCACCCAGCTTCGTGTCATCCGCAAACTTGGAGATGCTGCATTTAATTCCCTCATCCAAGTCATTAATATATATTGTAAACAACTGGGGTCCCAGCACTGAGCCTTGCGGTACCCCACTAGTCACCGCCTGCCGTTCTGAAAAGGTCCCGTTTATTCCCACTCTTTGCTTCCTGTCTGCTAACCAACTCTCCACCCACACCAATACCTTACCCCCAATACCGTGTGCTTTAAGTTTGCACACTAATCTCCTGTGTGGGACCTTGTCAATAGCCTTCTGAAAATCCAAATATACCACATCCACTGGTTCTCCCCTATCCACTCTACTAGTTACATCCTCAAAAAAATTCTATGAGATTCGTCAGACATGATTTTCCTTTCACAAATCCATGCTGACTTTGTCCGATCATTTCAGGAGGTAGGAGGGATTAGTGTTTGGGGCTTTTCAATTTACTTCTTAGCTGGTTCTGTACAACATTGTGAGCTGAATGGCCAGTTCCTATACTGTACTGTTTTATGTTCTATATTCGTCAAGACAGGTGAAGACTATTCCACTCTTGGCTTGTGGCAGTTTGGGTCATCATAAGGAGAGTTATTCACTGTTGGATACAAAGTCATGCTGCAGAGTGTGAAGTGGATGAATTCCCCCAGCCACTCCCTGGCAAATTTATTTAACCCACCTTCCCAATAACAGTAGTGAACTTCACTGGTGGACTTTACTTCCTTCTTAAAACTATCTTCCTTTTCTAATATTGAAGATTTCTGGTCACACAAAGCAATGACTAATAAATAACTCTTCACAAAGGTTCCAAGATTCAAAGTTTCATTTTATTATCTAATTATGTATGTAAAGTACAGAATAGAACACTGAGATTTATCTTCTCTAAATATTCATGAAATACAGAAAAACCGTGGAGGTGTTGAAAGAAAAGAATCAACACCCATCCCCCATATGAAAAAGAAAAAGAAACAAATTCTCGCAAACCCCAAACCCCAAACTCCTCTCTTGCAAAAATGTAACAAGTCACACCCAAGGAAAAAACAATAGCAATAATAATATCAACCCCCCCAACCCCTTTTGTTGCAGACAATAAACTAACAGATTGCCCACATGAAAACCACCACTAAGAACATCAGAGCCCAAGTCCCCAAATATTCACTCGCACAAAGACTAACATATCGCCCTGAAGGACATGAAAGCCCCAAAGCCCCAAACCTCCAACCCGCCAATCGGCAATAAGAAAGAAAACACAAAAAACTGAAGGAGACCAATATAAACTACAGTCCACATGTAACATGCTGTAGGGTCTCACTGCTGTGCAACATGCTGTAAGGTTTCACTGATAACACTGGCAACAAAGATTTTGCTTCCTGAATACCTTTAGGTGTATCTTATGAATTTTGGGCTACTGATCATGAAAATCACCATGAAATTTCCCTATCATGTACCATTTTAATAAACTTATGTTTATTATTTCAATTCATAATTCAAGTCAATTAAAATGTTGCCTACAATGTAAGCTGAAAAGTTTCCTATCTTGTCCAGGCATGCTTGGGCATGTTTAGGTGGTGGCTACTGCATGGCAGGACAGGTTTTAGTAATGATTATTGAGTTCAGGACTGTAAGGATGGAATTTGCTATCACCAGTCACAAAAATTTCTATGAAAGATTTTGATATTTGAGACAGATGCTTCCCGGAATAACTGATGCCAAGATTAAGGAAAGCATTTTTGTTGGTCCACAAATCAAACAGGTAATCAATGGCAGGCAATTTGAAGAATTTCTAGAGGGACCGAAGAAAATCACATGGAAAGCATTCCAGAAAGTTGTTGAAATTTTTCTCGGCATCTGCAGAGCACCAAACTACACGCAGCTGGTTGAAAGCATACTTCAAGCATATAAAACCATGAAATGCAACATGTCGCTAAAGATTCATTTTCTGCATTCCCATTTAGACTTCTTCCCTGCAAATCTTGGTGCTGTTAGTGATGAGCATGGTGAAAGGTTTCACCAGGACATTGTGGTCATGGAGAAAAGATACCAGGGCAACTGGAATCCATCAATGGTGGCGAATTATTGTTGGACATTTAAGTGAGAAGCCTCAGACACTGAGTAGAAATGAAAATCATTAACAAAATATTTTTAACTTAGTTGAACTATTGCAAAACATCAGCACCATTATGCAATTAAACACATTATATTCAATAAAAGTTAATTTGTTGTTTCTCCAAATTCCTATGTGATACAAGTAGTCTGAAATTATATTTGTGTTCATTTTCAAGCAGTCTATCATAAACAAAAAAATTCTGAGGAAGCAACACTTTTGAAAAAATTTCTTGTCCAGTGTTTCTCTGTAGCAGCGATGTTTGGGTTATGACTAGAGATAACGGGGTTAGGAATGCTGTTGTTCTTTATTGTGAGCTGGAAGGGAGATTTTCGCGGTCTTTTTGGCAGGCGAGAGATGAGGAGAGAAGACGTGAATGGAGAGAGTCGGTAGACCACCAGACGGGGTGGACTTGGAGCGAGGGTCCGAAGGGTAGCGACGATCGGAGGAGGCCGATGGTGGACAATCAATTTATCAGTGAGCTCCAACTTTGCACAACAGACTGTTTAATAAGATTGGGCCCTTTTCTTTTTTTTTGTTCCTTTACTAACCATATAGTCAAAGTAGGAATTATATATCTTCATTGCTTAATTGCATACTGTGCATTGTTTGTTATTTTCCTGACCTGGATCCTGACCCGGATCTGGGCCGTACCCTCCAAATATCCAGACCTACCTCTCGGTTTTTTTGCACTACCTTACTTTCCATTTCTCTATTTTCTATTTATGATTTATAATTTAAATTTTTAATATTTATTATCGATTTGTAATCTAGGGAGCGGGAAGCGCAGAATCAAATATTGCTGTGATGATTGTATGTTCTAGTATCAACTGTTTTGCGACAATAAAGTATAAAGTATTTTGGGGTACTGATTTGTAACGGGACACATCGCACAGCATCCACCCAAACGAGATTTCTTAAGTTTGGCCGGGCTGGGTGTTATCACCTACCTATATTAAACCACTAGCCAAAACAAGAGTTACAATTGTGGGGGCTATGTTCAGGATTAATTCCATTGGATGCAGTGTGATTACCCTGAGCAATGAACCAGTGGGGCAGATATTTGTACTCCAGATTAATTGTTAATTCCACTATTAAGTACTGTTGAAGTTGCGATTGTGGGCGGAAGTTTGATAAAATACAGGGCGCAGCTCTCGTTTTAATGCAGACCAGCGCTGAGGTAGTGGTAGCTGGGGGCGGAGATTTCAAAGACAGGGTTCTCTCGTTTCTGAGGAGTGAGGGGAAAGAGTGGTCAGATTTGGAAAGTCTAATTAGTCCACGTCCCCCCCCCCCTCCCCGCTGAAGAATAAAAATTCTGAGTTAGTTACCGCCCTTATTTCTCTGGCAAATAAATGGAAAAATCAGATTCAAAGTCCCAGCTATGGAAGGCTCTGCCTATTCTCTGGAATAATGTCCACCCCTGAAGAGGAGGGGGAGTATGATACTTGGCCGGATTGGACCTCTCAGTTGTGAGATGAGTGGCAGTGCTCGGATGTGAAAAGCAACAGGGATTGGTTGAGAGTTTGAGTGGGTGGGCTGCTGACGTTGTGAGAGCCATCAGGTTGAAGTATCCCATAGCGCCAGCTGTCAATTATCTGCAAGCACTGGACAATGCTTTTGGGCTGACTGGAAGCCCAATGGAGCTCATGGTGGGGTTTCAGAACATGCGTCAGGAGAAGGGGGAGAAGCTTTCTGCTTTTATTTTTCGGCTAGAGAGGCAGCTAAATCGCTTGCAGTGCGGAGGGGTCAGTCAGACAGCTGAGGTGGATCAGTTCAGAATGGACCAGGTAGTCAGGGGCGCTCAGTCCCATGACCGGATTGCGTGGGGTCTCCGACAGTCTAGTAAGACGCACCCTCCTGCATCTTTTGTTGAGCTGATCAGAGAGGTACAGGAAGAGGAGAATGTGGCGGAGGTGCGGGAGGACTCCGTCAGCAGGGTACAGTCCTCAGTAGTGGTCCCCTGAGGTGAAGTGACCACAGATAGCCTTTCCCGGGGAGCGGTAGAGGCGATTGCGGCAGAGTTGAGAACTGAAATATGTCGGCTGTTATCAGCAGGTGTGACCCCACCCCCATATGATGGAGCTGATGGGGGGGGGGGGGGCGGATCCCCCAAGGGGACGAACAATGCGGAGGGCTGCTGGCAGCAAGTGTCACGCCAGAAGGAGAGTGAGCACCCGGGTACCTCAGCAGAGAGAGTCGTTGTGAAAACCTAGAGGAGACCCAGTGAGGGAACGGCCTGGTGTCTCTGGGGGAACACGTTCCCAGCAATGTACCAGGGAACTCCCAAAAGCAAAAGGCCCAATTCCTAAAGGCTTAGTGGGACCATGCTCCAGTGTGTCTCTACAAACTGAGGGTATTTATGCTAAAGCCATACTCGACACCAGGTCTCAGGTCACGTTGTTATACCATTTGTTTTACACCCAGTATCTGGAGCATTTAACATTGACACTATTCAGAGCACTGGAGATCTGGGAGCTTAGTGCTAGTGATTATCCATACGACTGTTATTTGTCAGTTGGAGTTCTTGGCGGCCGATGTGGGAGTGTCTGAGTTCCTTGATATATTGATGCTGGTTTGTCCAGACCCTGTTGAGAAGGGCGGCGTTTCATTTCTGGTGTTGCCTCTCTCGTGAAGAGGCTCATGGGGGCCTGCAAGGAGAAGGCTGGTGAGAGATTTCTGGGAGCATTGTCTGTGCACTCGGGGTTTCGAGCTACTTTTGAGGAAGTGTGTGGCAGCATTGGGCTGATTACTGAATTTCAATGGGAGACTGTGTGGTTCACCCAGTCAAAGCCAATGGTGGTACAGCCTGGGGAAGTAACGAGAGTGATGGGCACCCCCAAATTTCCCGGAGTGCCTGAGGGCAAGGCCCTCTTAGTGGATGCTCTGGAAGACCACGAGGGGGAGTGGGGATTTCCTGCTGGGGTACTAGTGAGGCCCGAATTGCAGAGCCCTTGGTTGCACAGACAAGCAGGATGACAGTGATTGTCAGGAACACTACAAAGAGGGAGGTCACCTTCAAGCAGGGGATGTCCCTGGCGCATTTGTTCCCGGTGACGGTAATGTCTAGAGCCCCTGTGAGACATGCCGGGGAGAAACTATTGGAGAAAGGGGGAAAGTTGACCACTGAGTCATTCAACTTTGTGGACTCTCCAGTTCCTGCAGGTTGGAAGAGGAGGTTGGTAGAGAAAATGTTGAAGCTGAAGGTGTCTTTTCCACTGACGAGTTTGATGTGGGTTGTTCCAAGAGCACGCGTCACTCTATCCAGGTGACTGAGGATACCCATTTCAGAGAAAGGTCACAGTGACTGGCCCCTGCAGAGGTGGAGGACATTCGGCAGCAGTTGTGTAAGTTGAAGGAAGCTGGGATCATCACCAAGTCCTGAAGCCCCTATGCCTCCCCAATAGTAGTGGCCCGAAAGAAGAACGGGAAAGTACAAATGTGTGTGGACTATAGGACTCTGAACAGGCACACCATCCCTCACCTGTATACTGTCCCGAGGACTGAAGACGTGCAGGCCTGCCTGAGTGGTGCGAAGTGGTTCAATGTGCTGGACTTGAGGGGTGGACATTACCAGATCCCCATGAGTGAGGTCGACAAAGAGAAAACAGCATTTATATGTCCCCTGGGATTTTTCCAGTTTGAAAGGATGCCCCAGGGCATCTCAGGGGCCCCTGCAACCTTCCAGTGGATCATGGAGAAGACAGTGGGGGATATGAACTTGCTTGGAGTATTGATATATCTGGATGACCTCATAGTATTTGGATCCACCTTGGAAGAACATGAAGCAAGGCTGCTGAAGGTGCTGGGCCACCTGAAAGCTGAAGGGTTAAAACTTTCCCTGCACAAGTGCCAGTTCTGCCAAACGTCTGTTAGCTATGTTGGGCACATAGTCTCATGTCGGGGTAGCTAAAGACCCAATTAAGATCGAGGCAGTTACCACTTGGCCAAGACCCCAGTCTTTGAGCGCACTGCCCTCATTCCTCGGGTTCTGTGGTTATTATTGGAGGTTTGTGAAAGGCTACGCTAAGGTGAGTCACCTTTGAATCAGCTTCTGTGTGGTTACCTTCCCTTGGGGAAGAAAGGAAGGGGGAGAAAGGACAGGAGGTTGGAGAATATCTAAACCTGTCGGATCCCTTTGGGTCGAGGTGGGATGCAAAATGTGAGGAGGCCTTTCAGTCGCTTAAGGAGCTGCTGACCCACGCACCAGTGCTGGCTTTTGCGGACCCCCGATTACCATATGTACTGCACACGGATGCCAGCCAAGAGTGTTTAGGGGGCATCCTGTATCAGGATCAGGGCACCGGGTAGAGGCCAGTTGCGTTTTTCAGCCGGAGTCTGTTGCCCTCTGAGAAAAACTATCCCACGCACAAGTTGGAATTCCTGGTGTTGAAATGGCCAGTGGTGGATAAGCTGAGTGACTACCTCTACGGGGTCAAGTTTGAGGTGAGGACGGACAACAACCTACTAACTTATATCCTGACCTCGGCGAAACTGGATGCCACAGGCCATTGGTGGTTGGTGGCGTTGTCTGCCTATGATTTCAGCCTGAAGTACTGGCCAGGGAGCTGGAACATTGATGCTGATGCTTTGTCCTGATGGGCACATGAGGGGCTGGTTAGGGACGATGAATGGGACAGCATTCTTGCCCTGGGGGTGAAGGCCCTGTGTCAGTTTGCCATCACCATGAAGGCAGAGGGAAAGGAGAGGCAGGAGCGAGTGGTGGATCAGTTGGGAGCTTCTGATGATGCCATCCCCCAAGTTTATTGTAACCTGACTGCTCTGAAGACAAATCAGCTGCCAGAATTGAGTTCTGGGGAAGTGGCAGTTGCTCAGCGAGATGATCCAGGCATCAGTGCCATTTGGGCAGCAGTCAAAAAGGGAGACATGGCTCAGGAGGAGAGGACAAAACACATGTCGGTGCCTCCATTACTACGAGAATGGCCTAAGTTGGAGTTGAAGAACCAGATCTTATACCAGGTCACATCACCCCCAGACCGACCCCAGCGTTGCCAGCTGGTTCTGCCTGAGAAGTATCGGAGGATGGCGTTGAAATCACTTCATGATGAATCTGGGCATTTGGGTGTGGAAAAGACCTATGGATTGCTCAGAGACTGGTTTTACTGGCCCCGAATAAAGTTGGAGGTCAAAGAATACTGCAAGGCATGCATTCAATGCATACAGTGGAAGGCACTGCCTACGGGCAGCTACCCTGTCCCACCTTCAGAGTGCAGGACCTCTGGACCTGGTGTGTATGGATTTCCTGTCAATAGAACCTGATGCCAGTAACACGGCGAATGTCTTAGCCATCACAGACCAGTCAGGCTTTTCCTACCAAGGACCAGAGGGTGTCTATGGTGGCAAAGGTGTTATGGGGGAGTATTTGATTTATTATGGCCTTCCCAGGTGAATACATAGTGGTCAGCGATGGGATTTCAAGAGCAGACTCATCCGTGAGTTACTGGGTATTCTTGGAGTCGAGAAGTCGAGGACCGCGCCCTATCACCCACAGGGTGATCCCCAGCCACTGAGGTTTAATCAGACCTTGCTAGGCATGCTCGGGACCCTGGAGACCAGTAAGAAGAGCAGGTGGAGTCAACATATTGGGCATCCGGCATCAAATTCCCTGTATGTGTCCACATACTTGGCGATAATAAAGGATTCTGATTCTGATCTGGTTCACAGTTATAATTGTACACAAAATGAAGCTACTGGGTACTCGCTATATTATCTGATGTTTGGGCGCAAGGCGAGTTTGTCCATTGACCTTTGTTTTGGGACTGACGAGGGTGACTTACCACCAAAGACTTATCTGAAGTATGTGTCTGACATGAGAAGAGAGTTGAAAAGCACTTATGAATTAGCTGGGGTCACGGCTGCCAAGCAGAATCAAGGGAGTAAGAGGAGGTATGATCAAAAGGTGAGGTTCTCCCAACTCCAGCCGGGAGACAGAATCCTCATAAGGAATTTGGGGCTACCTGGAAAGCGTAAGTTGACTGACCGCTGGGCGGCTACGGCCTATGTAGTGGAGAGTCAGATGCCAAACCCACCAGTTTTCCGGGTGAAACCAGAGGCTGGGAATGGGCCTGTCAAGATTCTCCATCGGAACCACCCTGGATCAAGAGGTGCAGGTAGATCCAGAGCCTGACTGGCAGCCTAGTAAGAGGACTCTTCAGAAACGCGGGGGGACTACTGGGCTCCCAACAGGCGAGGTTAGGCCGGCCCCAACCCCTGAGAGGGATACTGATGCAGAGGATGAGGACCTGGATGTGGGTATATGCTGCCTTTCCCTAACTCCCCATTGATTGAGGAAGAGACTCCCGGCCCTTCTCCCATTGAGTCAGGTGAAGTGGGAGGGGGCTATTTGTGGGCAGCCTGGGTTGCAGTGGGACTCTGCAGGGGAGGAAGTGGGGTTTCATCATGGAACAGAGGGCTCCGAGTTGCAGGTGGGCACAAGTGATAGGTCGGGGGAGGCCTCGCCAGGTAGACTGGAAGTATTCCCAGTAGTGTCGGAACCTGAAGAGTTAGATGATGGAGTGCGGAGGTCTCAGAGAATTAGGAGACCATCAGATAGGTTGGACTACATAGCACCAAGGGACCAGAGTGTGACCCCTAATGTGTTGGGGATCTATGTCACTGCCTTTTACACCTGGATTGGGCTTTGTGTTTTGCAGGAAGGGTTGGCAAATTATCTCAACGTCATGAGGACATGACTAAGGCTATGTCCTCACTACGCCGGATAATTTTGAAAACGAAGTTTTTTCTCTTCGTTTTGACCCTCTGTCCACACTGAAACGGCATTTCCATCCCCCGAAAACGGAGCTTTTCTAAAACACTCTCCAGAGTGTGTAAATTTGAAAACGATTGTTCGGCATTGCAGTGTGGATGGGGTAAACGGAGATGTCTGAAAATGCTATCATGACAACACCACAACAACAATGCTTTCTCTGCTTCTGCTTGGTACTGCACAAGCACTGCTGGACAGCTGTTATAACGCGCAGTAGGTGTGAACAGCGTGAGAGTTAAATTGTAAAGTGAGCTTTTTTGACTAGATCCCCTAAGTTGATTTGATTGAGCCTATCTTTAAAAATATTAATGTCAGAAATACTGCGCAGGTCTGGCGGCAGAAAATTCCAATCTCTTGTTGATCTTGGGTAGGGGACAGCTTCATGCGTGTGTTGTTTACTTTATTGTCTACGTTAATAGTTTGTTTGGAATTAAACATCTCCACGTTCTCCAATGCTTTGCTGACTTTGTAGTCATTTGTAACTCGCAGAAACAGCTTGACTTCATCGTCTGTCTAAACGAAGAAGTCCAGTCTGATTTTTCCAGCGGAGGTTTTCTTTGTATTCCTCGAAGACATTGTTGAAAACTTTCTTTCGCTGTTCTTGTTGGTATTCTAGTTTTTGACCAATGGAAATAACACAATGCCGCCGCGGAAATGTAAATATTATACCGTTTCCTAATCGCTTGTTTTCTGTAGATGTGTCTGCGCATGCCCAGTAGGAATAGATTCGCCCATATATCCGTTTTAGCGTGGACAGAGATATTTTGAAAAACACGTGTGGACGCCTGTCGTTTTTACTCAAAACCAGCATTTTCAAAATTATCCAGTCTAGTGTGGACATGGCCTAAATTTGGTGGCGGGGCGGGGGGGGGGGAGAGTGTAACATGCTGTAGGGTTTCACTCCTGTGAAACATGCTGTAAAGTTTCACTGATAATGTAATGGTTTTCTGTAGCAGCAATGTTTGGGTTATGACTAGTGTCACGTACCCCGTGACGGGAATTAAGAACCAGCAGAGATAGAAAATGCTTTGGAGTCCAGTATTGCTATTAACTAGTAATATTTATTAGTAATTATGCAATACAGTAATATAAATGTAGATAAATCAAACAGGTTAGCAATGATTATATATATAAGTGAGTATATCAGTAAATGTGGAAATATATGTGAAAAACCAAGCTTCTTTAAGTCTAGGGGTAAAAAGTTACAGTCTTACGATGATGAGTAAAGTTCAGTTCAGTTCTGTTCGTGGTATTGAGTGGAGTAGTGATGGAGGGGGAGAGAGAGAGAGATTTGAGTCTTCAGGTGAGCTGACGCCATCGATCTTCCCGTTGTCCTCCGAAGTCCTTTAAAAGTCACCGACTGTGACCACAACAAAGGGGACCGGTTTTCTATGGTGGAGCTATCACCCAGGCGAGGGTGGACACATGGGCAACTCCCCACCAGTCAACCCTTTTCCTTTTCACTGCAAGAGTCACTGATCGATCTGCCTGATCGATCCTCCAAAAACCCACTTTTTCTGCAGGCACACAAAGCTCATTCAGTGTCCAAAAACATGTGTCTGAGGTCTGTGTCATCTGACCTCCTATTTTTCTCATCGTACTGGATATCATAACTCCTCCTTCCTCTCTCTGTGTAAGAAATGCCAGCAGGCGATGTCCTTGAGGAAAGTATAAACAACCTGTGAGCAGTCTTCGTCTCTCTCTCTCTCTCTCTCTCTCCCCCCCTCTCTCTCTCTCTCTTTTAACACCAGTTGTTGGTGTTAAATAACTCTCTCTCTCTCTCTCTTTTCCAAGGCACAGTTCATACGGGTAATTCAGGACCCCCGTCACACTAGAGATAACGGGGTTAGGAATACTGTTGTTCTTTCTTGTGAGCTGGAAGAGAGATTTTCGCGGTCTTTTTGGCCGAGGAGAGATGAGGAGAGAAGACGTGAATGGAAAGATTTGGTAGACCACCAGATGGGGTGGACTTGGAGCGAGGATCCGAAGGGCAGCGACGATCGGAGGAGGTCGATGGTGGACAATCGATTTATCAGTGAGCTCCAACTTTGTGCAACAGACTGTTAATAAGATTGGGTCCTTCTTTTTTTGTTTCTTTACTAACCATATAGTCAAAGTAAGAATTATAAAGCTTAATCGTTTAATCGCATATTGCATATTGTTCGTTATTTCGGGGTACTGGTTTGTAACAGGGGACACATCGCGCAGCATCTACCCAAACGAGATTTCTTAAGTTTCGCCGGACAAGGCGTCATCACCCCCTATGTTAAGCAGCTAGCCAAAGCGGGAGTTACACACATAACCCTCAGAGTTTTGAAAACATTCTCCATCAGCATCGAGGATAGTGAATGCTCGAACTCAGTCCTTCCATGGAGAGCAACGCCTGACCTGCACCCTGCGACCATTTCATAAGAGAAAAAAATCTGTCAGCCCTTAACAAATCATATTCACTTGGTTATGGATCGGACAAATTAAACGATCTGACCACTGAATATCTTCAAGTTACATCGATGTATTTCTAAGAGATATCAAGAGTACAATTGCTAAGTTCCTACTCCTGTTTCCACATCTGTTGATATTTGGTAGGGTAGTGATGGGGAAACATTTTGCTAGCTTAATTATAGGCTGTTTTTTATTGGCCGAAAAATTTTTCACAATGTCATTGTTCTTGTAGCTACACAGATAAATTCTTCCTCTTTTAAAGATAGAATAGTCAATTCAGCTCTGTCAGCACGACTGTCACGTAATAATTCACTCGCTGATTTTACTTTCCGTTCATTTGCCTTTATCCACTTTCTCGGGTATATTGACAGTCACAAACAAAAGGGTTATTCTGCAGATCGAGTCAATGGAAGAAAGAGATCACAAATTATTAAGGGTTCCATTAAGTATATTAGACAACTGATAATTGGCAAGATTCAGCTTCTTCAACTTCGATAATTCTTCAAAAATTTTATTGTCCAACGTCCTGATATTGTTTCCTTGCAGCTGAAGATCACTCAATTGTTTAAGGCCACTGAAAGCTTTCTTTCCAATAGTTGAGATCTGGTTCTTGCTCAGTAGAAGTTTAGGCAGTATAGACAGTTTACTGAACACATTATCAGGAAGAGTGAGAAGTTTGTTTTAAGTCAAGGAAAGTTCAATGAGTTTTGAAGTGAATTCAAATACATTAGCAGGAAGACTGGAGATCAAGTTAGAGTCCAGTTTCAAGCGAGTTATTTTTGACAAATCATTCAAAATCCCTTCAGAAAGTTCAAATAGGAGATGTGAGATACTATTTCATATTTACCACCCTCTAGTCTTTTGGTAATATTCCTATGCAAGTGAGGATGCAAAGATCATCACCAGAGGTGCAGCAATATCTTTTCTCACTGCCTATAGTAACCTAGAGTACACACCATTTGACCCTGGGGACTTACCTATTATGTGTTGAAATGCCAGATGTTGTTGTCTGTTCTGTTGTTAATTCAGTTGTACAGGGAGTAGACAATTCTGTAGTCAAACCAGCTGTCAAAATTTCTGGTTTCGTGGTCTGTTCTGTTAGTTCAGTTGTACTGGGGGTAGGTAACTCTGTATTCAAACTAGGTGTTAAAATTTCTGGTGTGGTTGTCTGTTCTGTTAGTTCAGTTGTACTGGGAGTAGATAACTCTGTAGTCAAACGAGGTGTTGAAACTTCTGGTGTGGTAGACTGTTCTGTTAGTTCAGTTGTACTGGGAGTAGATAATACTGTAGCCGTAATCTGTGTTGAAATGCCAGATCTGGATGTCTGTTCTGTTGTACTGGGAGTAGATAACACCGTGGTCACATAGGAATTGAAGTTTCTGGTGTGAAAATTCCTTCGGTTGTAAAGGTTTTCACTGTAGTTAATAATGCAGTCATCAAAGTTGAAACTTATGGAATAGTAGTTAGTGCTGTTGTAATTAAACAGACAAATACTTCCTCTTTTAAAGATAGAATAGTCAATCCAGCTCTATCAACAGGACTGTCACATAACAATTTACTCACTGATTTTACTTTCCTTTCATTTGCCTTTATCCACTTTCTCAGGTATATTAATTGACAGTCACAAACAAAGGGGTTATTCTGCAGGTCAAGTCCACGGAAAGAAAGCGATCGCAAATTATTAAAGGTTCCATTAGGTATATTAGACAACTGATTATGGGCAAAATTCAACTTTTTCAACATAGATAATTCTTCAAAAATTTCATTGTCCAACATCCTGATATTGTTTTCTTGCAGCTGAAGATCACTCAATTGTTTAAGGCCACTGAAAGCTTTCTTTCCAATAGTTGAGATCTGGTTCTTGCTCAGTAGAAGTTTACGCAGTATAGACAGTTTACGGAACACATTATCAGGAAGAGTGAGAAGTTTGTTTTCAGTCAAGGAAAGTTCAATGAGTTTTGAAGTGAATTCAAATACATTAGCAGGAAGACTGGAGATCATGTTAAAGTCCAGTTTCAAGCGAGATAATTTTGTCAAATTGTTCAAAATCCCCTCAGGAAGTTCTGTGATGGAGTTGGAGTCCAAAAACAACTTTTCTAACATAATAAGTTTAGAAAAAATGTCAGGTGGGAGATGTGAAATATTATTCCAACTCAAAGAAAGCTCAATCAGTTCTGAGAGATGGTCAAAAATACCTGTTGTGAGATTAGCAATCTGATTATTGCGAAGTCGAAGAACTTTGAGTTTTCTAACGTTATCAAATATGCGTGGAGGAAGATTCTTTATCTCATTTCCTCCCATATGCAATTTTTGAAGCTGTGAAAGTTTGTCAAATATTCCACTTGAAATCTCATGTAAGCTATTGTCAAACAAACGTAGTTCCTCTAATTTCAGAAGTTTATCAAATAATCCCTTTTCTAGATTCTTAATATCATTTCTTATCAGGAAGAGATTCTTCAGTTCTGGAAGGTTGTCAAAAATCCCAACGTTCAATATTTCCAGTGGGCTACCATCTACCTCAAGATGAGTGAGATTACTGAGAGCATCCAGGGCCCCAATTTCTATTGTCGATATTAAATTATTCATAAAATCAATCCTTGTCACTAATGCAGGATAATTCCTGAAGGCTCCAGATCTTAATGTGCTAATATTAGTATTCATTACATGTATTTCAGTTACATTGGAAGGTACATCCACTGGCATTTCTTTCATAGATCCTTTGTTACAGACCAAGATTTGTTTTTGGAACTCGCAATCATAGGAGCAAGTCGCAAAAGTGCACAGAGTCAGAATAGCCAAAAAACATTTGGAAATCATCTTCCTGTGAAGTGAAAAGATAAGCATGTTTAGAAAATAAGTACTTCATATTTATGGAGTGGACTGCTATTAGAAATTAATGTCTGTATTTAATTTTATATCAGTTTCTTAAATAATAATATAGATTAAATATCTTCAGACTCTAGGGACATTTCCTCTTTTATCCCTCATCAGTCCTGTTATCACTGTTCTTCACGTATGTCTATGATGCCTTGTTGGTATCTTGAATCATGCTCACTGAGGCCTTCAAATGTCCCCTTATCATTGTCCTAAGTCCCTTCTTAAGTACCTTCCTGGCCACCTTATAACTCCTAGGAGCCCTGTCTGATCTATACTTCCTAAAACTTAAGTATGTTTCTTTCTTCCTCTTCACTAGATGTTCCATATCTCTTGTCAACCATGGTTCCTTCACCATAACATCATTTCCCTGTCTCAGTAGGACAAACCTATCCTGAACCTTGCACGAGAACCCTGTAAAAGGAACAATAAATTAGCAACAATTTTCCATTAGGGCAGTTGTCAATCATTAGATTTGTGCTGTAGGAGGGGGGATTGGGAGTCAAAAACCAAAAAAATCCAGTCATGTTCACTCTGGCTCGGCAGGAAATCCCAGTTAGTCCCCTTTCCAGAGCTCTCTCTGTAAAATTGAATTCTTTTAACCTCCGAAATATCATCCATTTCCCTGTTGTGCAATATGATTGAATCTTCATTCATTCCTCCCTCTGACTCCACGTCGCAGATCCCAACTACTCAATGCACACTGACACTTTTCCTCATGTCAGCTTAGTTCTTATGCCATTCAGCTTTTTCATTCAGATTCTTGACCGTTGTCGTGATTTGAGTAAATTCTCTCTGTCCTTTCTGTCCAGAATTTGTATAATTTTAAATTTTACTATGGATTGCTCAACCTTCGCTGTTCTATGAAGAATGAATGCAACTTCTCCACTGCACACAAAGCAACTAGCATCCTTCCTCACTGGAACAAATCCAGTACATTTTGTATTATATATTATATATTACGAGTAAATCTCATTGTAGGTGAATCTCGCTGTGATTATAAGGCCAAGAAAGCATCTAATTAGAGGAACAGCTGCAGGTGATGGTGATCCCTCATCTCTACTGCCCATTTTGAGGCTTTGAAAGGTGTTATCAGAGTATTCCAGGCAGGTAACGGTGGGGAATTTGGAGATGGTACGCACCGAAACCACTCAATGCTGGTTGTACAGAATGACCCTTTAGAGTGCTAAATGAAGGCAAGAGTGAGCTGATTTGTCCAGGATGCTCTTGAATTGTTTGTAGCTGCTTCAGACGTGTGGGGAGTGTTTAAAGATGAATTTCACAGAGTACAGGAAAGGTGTGTTCCTGTTAGAAGGAAGGACAGGGATAGTAAGATAACAGATCCTTCAATGTCCAGAGAGGAAATGTACGTAAAGCTTTAGAAGTTAGGATGAAACGAAGAGCACATGAGGAGTTTAAAGAAGCCAGAAAAGAACCAAAGAAGGGAATAAGGAAAGCAGGAGGGGTCATGAAAAGACATGACTTGTTTGTAGCTGTACTCTTCCAGACAGGTGAAGACTCCTCCACTCCTGACTTGTGGCAGTAGTTTATGAAAAGAGTTTGGATCATCATAAGGTGAGTTATTCACTGTTGGCTACAAAGTCATGCTGTACAACTAGGAAATGAATGAATTCTCCTAGCCACTGGTAGACAAATTTATTTAACCCATCTGCCAACAGAGAACCTCACTTTTGGACTGTAAATCTTTTTTAAAACCATCTTCCTTCCCCTAGATCTAAGATTTCTGGTCAAACAAAGCAATGACTAATAAATAATTTTTCACAACTATTTCATAAGTGGAAAAATATCTCTATGTGTCGGCACTAACAAATCTATTGAATGGATTCATAAACTGCATAAAACTATGTTTAAAATTTAAAATAATTGGAGAGCTTTTCCAACTTATCAATCCTCATCATTGATGCAGGATAATTCTTAAAGGCTCCAGATCTTAATGTGCTAATATTAGTATTCATTACATGTATTTCAGTTACATTGGAAGGTACATTCACTGGCATTTCTTTCATTGATCCTTTGTTACAGACCAAGATTTCTCTTTGGAACTCGCAATCACAAGAGCAAGTCACAAAAGTGCACAGAGTCAGAATACCCCAAAAACATTTGGAAATCATCTTCCTGTGAAGTAAAAAAGACAATAAGTATGTTTAGAAAATAAATACTTCATATTTATGGAATGGACAGCTATTAGAATATAAAGTCATTATTTAATTTTATATCAGTTTTTAAATAATAATACAGATTAAATTTCTTGCCATCTCTGAAGTTTCTCAAAAATTTACCAGGAAAATGTATTCCCAATAACAATTCAATTGAAAAAGGTCGTACTCTAATCTCATGAAATGTGGCTTTCTTCAAATTGTTTGTATAAAACGTAAAATGCATTGTGCTTCAGCTTTAAAGAACAGAGAACAGTATAGCCCAGTAGGCCCTAAGACTTATGAAATTGTGTTGATTTTTTCACTTAATCCAAGATTGATATATCCCTTCCTTCCCACATTGCCTTCCATTTTTATTACATCCATGTGTCTATTAAATGTCCTTAATGTATCTGCCTCTACCATCATGTGGCAACACATTCCACAAACACAGTGCAAAAACCTAATTCTGGCATCACCCCCCCCCCAATACTTTCCTGCAATCACCTTAAATTTATGCCCCCTTGTATACAGTGATTTCCACCCTGGAAAAAAGTCTCCGGCTATCCACTCTATGTTTCTTCTCATCTTGTTCAACTCTATCAAACACTTCTCATTCTCCTTTGTTCCAAAGAGAAAAAACCTAGCTCTCTCAAACTACCTTCATAAGACATGCTGTCTAGCCCTGGCAGCATCCTGGTAAACCTGACCCTACTCCCACCACCACTTTCCTCCAAACATATTAAAAATATGCCCTCTTGTATTAGCCATTTCTACCCTGTGAAAAAGTTGCTAGCTGTCCATATAGCTATGCTTGTTATCATTTTATAAACCCTCTATCAAATCATCTCTCTGTCTCCTTTGCTCCAAGGAGAAATACTTCAGTTCACTCAACTTATCCTAATAAAACATTCTCTCTAATTAAGGCATCATTCTGGTAAATCACTTCTGCACCCTCTCTAAATCTTCCAATAATGAGGAACCCAAACTGAACACAATACACCATTTATATAGCACAGCAACATAGCCCTACGGTTCTTGAATTCTACCCATCGATGATTGAAGGCCAACACACCATATAAGTTCTCAACAACTATATCAACGTATGTGGCAATTTTTAAGCCATCTACGTGTGTCGTTCTCAAGATCCCTCTGTTTCTCCACACTACCAAAAACTCTGCCATTTACCCTGTACTCAATGCTTGACTTTCCAAAGTGTATCAATCATTCCTCACTTTTTTCAGTTTGAACTTCTCAACCCAATTCTGCGACCTATCAATGTCACTTTGTAAACTACAACAACCCTCTGCACTATCTAAAACACCACCAACCGTTGTATCATCTGTAAATTTACTAATCACCCTTCCACTTTCTCATCCAAGTCATTTACAAAAATCACAAAAAGTCGAGGTCCCAGAACTGATCCCCGTGGAGCACCACTCACCTCCAACCTCATGGCAGAATATGCTCCATCTGCTACCATCCACTGCTTTCTCCAGGCAAGAAGATTCTAAATCCACATAGCCTTGAGCTCATGCCTTCCAATGTTCTGAATGAGCCTACCATCAGGAACCTTGTCAAGCATCATACTGAAATCCATAAACACCATACCCACTTTGTTTCGTGACTTCCTCAAAGAATTTGATCAGGCTCGAGAGGCACAAGCTGGCCCTTACAAAGCCATGTTGGCAGACCCTAACCAACCTATGCTTCTCCAACTGCTCCTAAACTCTGTCTCAGGGTATCCTCTCCAATAGTTTGCCTACACTGACGTAAGACCTACAGGTCCATAATTTCAAGGATTATCCCTATGACCTTTCTTGAAAAAAGGACTCATTTTTACCACTCTCTAGTCTTTTGGTACTATTCCTTGCAAGTGAGGATGCAAGCATCATCACCAGAGGTGTAGCAATATCTTCTCTCACTTCCTATATTAAACTAATGTACACACTGTTTGAGCCTGGGGACTTACCTATTATGTGTTGAAATGCCAGACGATGTTGTCTGGTTAATTTAGTTGTACTGGGAGTAGATAACACTGTAGTCACAATAGGAATTGAATTTCCTGGTCTGACGATTCCTTCTGATATAAAGGTATTCATGGCATTTAATAATGTAGTCATCAAAGTTGAAACTTATGGAATAGTAGTTAGTGCTGTTGTAATTAAACAGACAAATTCTTCCTCTTTTAAAGATAGAATAGTCAATCCAGCTCTATCAACAGGACTGTCACATAACAATTTATTCACTGATTTTACTTTCCTTTCATTTGCCTTTATCCACTTTCTCAGGTATATTAATTGACAGTCACAAACAAAGGGGTTATTCTGCAGGTCAAGTTCACGGGAAGAAAGTGATCGCAAATTATTAAAGGTTCCATTAGGTATATTAGACAACTGATGATGGGCAAAATTCAGCTTTTTCAACATGGATAATTCTTCAAAAATTTCATTGTCCAACATCCTGATATTGTTTCCTTGCAGCTGAAGACCACTCAATTGTTTAAGGCCACTGAAAGCTTTCTTTCCAATAGTTGGGATCTGGTTCTTGCTCAGTAGAAGGTTACGCAGTATAGACAGTTTACTGAACACATTATCAGGAAGAGTGAGAAGTTTGTTTTCAGTCAAGGAAAGTTCAATGAGTTTTGAAGTGAATTCAAATACATTAGCAGGAAGACTGGAGATCATGTTAGAGTCCAGTTTCAAGTGAGATAATTTTGTCAATTTGTTCAAAATTCCCTCAGGAAGTTCTGTGATGGAGTTTGACTCTAAAAACAACTTTTCTAACATAATAAGTTTAGAAAAAATGTCAGGTGGGAGATGTGAAATATTATTCCAACTCAAAGAAAGCTCAATCAGTTCTGAGAGATGGTCAAAAATACCTGTTGTAAGATTAGCAATCTGATTATTGCGAAGAACTTTGAGTTTTCTAACGTTATCAAATATTTGTGGAGGAAGATTCTTTAGCTCATTTCCTCCTATATGCAATTTTTGAAGCTGTGAAAGTTTGTCAAATATTCCACTTGAAATCTCACGTAAGCTATTGTCAAACAAACGTAGTTCCTCTAATTTCAGAAGTTTATCAAATAATCCCTTTTCTAGATTCTTAATATCATTTCTTATCAGGAAGAGATTCTTCAGTTCTGGAAGGTTGTCAAAAATCCCAACATTCAATATTTCCAGTGGGCTACCATCTACCTCAAGATGAGTGAGATTACTGAGAGCATCCAGGGCCCCAATTTCTATTGTCGATATTAAACTATTCATAAAATCAATCCTCATCACTGATGCAGGATAATTCTTAAAGGCTCCAGATCTTAATGTGCTAATATTAGTATTCATTACATGTATTTCAGTTACATTGGAAGGTACATCCACTGGCATTTCTTTCATATATCCTTTGTTACAGACCAAGATTTGTTTTTGGAACTCGCAATCATAAGAGCAAGTCGCAAAAGTGCACAGAGTCAGAATAGCCAAAAAACATTTGGAAATCATCTTCCTGTGAAGTGAAAAGATAAGCATGTTTAGAAAATAAGTACTTCATATTTATGGAGTGGACTGCTATTAGAAATTAATGTCTGTATTTAATTTTATATCAGTTTCTTGAATAATAATACAGATTAAATTTCTTCAGACTCTAGACATATTTCCTCTTTTTTTCCCTCATCAGTCCTGTTATCAGAAGTCCTACCTTCTTCATGTATGTGTATCATACCTTGTTGGTTTCTTTAATCATTGTTCTAAGTCCCTTCTTAAGTACCTTCCTGACCACCTTATAACTCCCCAGAGCCCTGTCTGAACTATGCTTCCTAAACCTTAAGTATGTTTCTTTCTTCCTCTTCACTAGATGTTCCATATCTCTTGTCAACCATGGTTCCTTCACCATACCATCATTTAGCAACAATTGTCCGTTAGGGCAGTTGTCAGTCATTAGATTTGTGCTGTTGGAGGGGGGGGATTGAGAGTCAAAAAACAAAAAAAATCCAGTCATGTTCACTCTGGCTCTGCAGGCAATTCCAGTTAGCCCCCTTTCCAGAATTCTCTCTGTAGAATTGAATTCTTTTAACCTCCAAACAGTCATCCATTTCCCTGTGGTGCAATATGATTGAATCTCCATTCATTCCTCCCTCTGACTCCACATCGCAGATCCCAACTACTCAATGCACACTGACGCTTTTCCTCATGTCAGTTTTGGTTCTTCTGCCATTCAGCTTTTTCTTTCAGATTCTTGACTGTCCTCCTGATTTGAGTAAATTCTCATTGTCCTTTCTATCCAGAATTTGTATAATTTTAGATATTACTATAAAATGCTGAAGCCTCTCTGTTCTATGAAGAATGAATACAACTTCTCCACTGCACACAATGCAACTAGCATCATTCCTCACTGGAATCATTCCAGTACGTTTTATATTATGAGTATATCTCATTGTAGGTGAATCTCATTGTTAGTATCCGGCCAAGAAAGTGTCTAATTCAAGGAAGGTGATGGTGATCCCTCATCTCTGCTGCTCTTGTTGAAGATTTGAAAGGTGTTATCAGAGTATTCCAGGCAGATAACGATGGAGATTTTGGAGATGGTATGCACGGAAATCACTGTGTGCTCTGTGTAGAGAATGACTCTTTAGAGTGCTGAATGAAGGCAGGAGATGGCTGCTTTGTCCACGATGCTCATGAATTTTTTTGTAGCAGTACCTATTCAGACTGCTGAAGACTATTCCACTCTTGACTTTTGGCAGTTGTTTATCCTAAGAGTCTAGGGCATCATAAGGTGAGTCGGAAACAAGGTTCAAGCAAAACATAAAGGCATTTTTTTAATCTACACATTTTTAATTCAGTATTTGCATATGATGAATCCTCAAAAGACTTAAAGTAACAATTTGTATATTAGTGAACTATAACCCGAAGAAAGGAATTTAAGCAGCCTTGTCACAATTTACTTTGCACACCTGTGAAAGGCACAACTCCTCTGCTTTTGAAAACTCTTGATAAGGTTGTTTACCTCATTACTGAGTTTCCTACTATACTTCATTTGATAAGCACTATAGCAACTAAAGGCCTTGTCAAAACATGTTAGTGAAATGATTGGTCAGAACATGGGCGTCAAAGCTAATATGAGGGCACTTCAATATTTCATATTTATCCGACTCAGATGAACAAAATGTATTAACTCTTCACCTATTACCTAATGCTCCATCTGTCTAAGCAGCCTGGTTTTCCAAGGCGCAGACCTGGGCGATGAATATGGAGATCCTGGGCTGCCCAGACTTCAAGATCCCCCTCTCAGCCTTGCAGATGTGGTCCAAAGGAATGCGAAGCAGCACATTTGGCATCAGCTTGGCTGCAGGAGCTGCCAGGAGGTGACGTGATACGTCATCCAACTGCCTTAGGGGCTCCACTCTGGATTTGTGTAGGGTTTACTCCTTAGCCTTCTCTTCTCCCGAAGATACCCACAAGGCAGTGGGATCCGTAACCCTGGATAGGGGCCCATACCGGGTACTGTCAGCCGGAGCCAGCTGTGCCCGGGACTCGTGCAAGGCAGGGTCGTCACGCCCTGTAGTAGTGACATATGGAGCCACTACCCACTACCTTTAACTCTTCACAACTCTTTTATTAACTCTTCTTCACCCTGACTTAGAAACTGCTCTAAGTTCAAGTTTAATTGTTATTCAGCCATTCATGAATACCTATGAATACAACCAAACAAGACAGCATTACTCTGGGGCCAAGGTACAAAACACAGTACCAACACTCACACATAGCACAAAACACATAACTATTATAAGTGTAACGTCCTGGGAAAGGTTTCCCACTAATGTAATGGTTTCTCTGTAGCACAGTGTTTGGGTTATGACTAGAGATAATGGGAGGTTCGGAATGTGTGCTGGCCAATGAGAGAAATGTTTTTTCTTTCTTGTGTGCACGAACAAAGGTTTCGCAGTCTTTTTTTTGGCAGAAGACGGAGAGAGAAGGTGCCAGAATGGGGGAAGCCGTAGACTGCAGGATGGAGTGGACTTGGAATAGGGTTGGGAGTTGATGCCTGGTGGATATCAATGGAGAATGAACAGATGGAAAAACTGTGAGCTCCAACGTTGCACATTAGACTGTTTCTTGAGAATGGGCTCTTTTTCTATTTTGTTTTCTTTACTAACTCTATAGTCAAATTAAGAATGATAAAGCTCAATCGTTTAATTGCATATTGTGTACTGTTTGTTATTTCGTGGTACTGATTTGTAACAGGGGAACACATCACACAGCATCCACCCAAACAAGATTTCTTAAGTTTGGCCGGGCCGCCTGCTGTCTTCCTCTAGATTAAGCCACTAGCCGAACCTGAGGGCTCACCGGGATTGATTTCATTGGATGCTGTGTGATTACCCTGAGCATTGAACCAGTGGGGTAGAGATTCGTACTCCGGAGGAATTGTTAATTCACCGGTTAACGACTGTTAAAGTTGCGATTGCACGGTGGAGGTTTGATAAAATGGTGGGCGTGGCTCTCGTTTTAATGCAGAAAGGCGCTGACGTAGCAGAGTTTCCACAAGCCGAGTTTCCCATAACTGGGAGCGGAGATTACAAGGACAGGGTCCTATCGTTTCTGAGGAGTGAGGGGAAGGAGTGGTCAGATTTGGAATGTCTAATTAGTTCCCGACCCCAGGGAAGAGTGAGAATTCTGAGGTAGTATCCGCCCTTACCTCTCTGGCGAATGAATGGAAAAATGCCCTAGTCCAAAGCCCCAGCTATGGCAGGCTCCACCTATTCTCTGGAATAATGCCCACCCCTAAAGGGAGAAGGAATATGAAACTTGGGCGGAGCAGACCTCTCAGTTGTGAGATGAGTGGCAGTGCTCTGATGATGTAAAGCGACAGAGATTTGTTTGGAGTTTGAGTGGGCGGGCTGCTGATGTTGTGAGAGCCATCAGGTTGAGGTATCCCGTAGCGACAGGGTACAGTCCTAGGTAGTCGTCCCCTGCGGTGAAGTGACCACGAATAGCCTGCCACAGGGAGCGGCAGAGGAGATTGTGGCAGAGTTGAGAACTGAGATGTCTTGGCTGTTATTAGTGGGTGTGACCCCCCCCCCACCCATATGATGGAGCTGATGGGGGAGGGGGGTCCGGATCCTTTAAGGGGACGAACAATGCAGAGGGCTGCTACCAGCCAGCGTCCTGTGAGAAGGAGAGTGAGCCCCCAGGTACCTAAGCAGAGAGAGTCATTGGAAAAACTTAGAGGAGACCCAGTGAAGGAATGGTCTGGTGTCTCTGAAGGAACCCATTCCCAGCGATGTACCAAGGAACCCCCCGAAAGCAAAGGACCGTATTCTTGAAGGCTTAGTGGGGCCATGCTCCACTGTATCACTATGGATAGAGGATTTTTATGCTACCAGTTCGCAGGTCATGTTGCTGTACCATTCATTTTACAACTGGGGTATCTGAAGCATTTACCATTGACAACATTTAGTGCACTGCAGATCTGGGGTATCAGTGCTGGTGATCATTCATACAGTAGTTATTTGTCTGTGAAGTTGAAGTTCTCAGAGGTCGATGTGGGAGTGTCTGAGGTCCTTGATACATTAGTGCTGATTTGTCCGGACCCCACTGAGAAGGGCGGCGTTTCAATCCTGGTGGGGACCAACTCTCCTCTGGTGAGGGGGCACATGGGAGCTGCAAAGAGAAGGCCGGTGAGAGCTTTCTGGGGACATTGTCTGTGCACCCGGGGTTTCGGGCTGCTTTTGAGGAAGTGTGTGGCTGCATTGGGCCAGATACCGACTTTAGACAAGGGACTGTGTGGTTCACCCAGTCGAAGACAATGGTGGTACAGCCCGGATGGGGACCCCCAAATTTCCCAGGGTGCCTAAGGGTGAGACCATCTTAGTGAAGACCACGAGGGGGAGTCCGCATTTCCGGCTGGGGTACTGGTGAGGTCTGAATTGCAGAAGCCCTCGGTTGTACAGGTGAACAGGATGGCAGTGATTATCAGGAACACTACGAAGATGGAGGTCACCTTCAAGCGGGGGATACCCCTGGCGCATTTGTTCCCAGTTACAGTAATGTCTAGTGTCCTGTGAGACAAACTGGGGAGAAACTATTGGAAAAGGGGAGAAAGTTGACCGCTGAGTCATTCAACTTCGGGGACCCCCAGTTCCTGCAGGTTGGAAGAGGAGATTGGTAGAGAAGATGTTGAAGCTGGAAGGTGTCTTTTCCACTGACAAGTTTGATGTGGGTTGTTCCAAGACCGCTCAGCATATTATCCGGGTGACTGAAGATACCCCGTTCAGGGAAAGGTCACGGCGACTGGCCCCTGCAGAGGTGGAAGAAGTTCGGCAGCACTTGTGTAAGTTGAAGGAAGCTGGGATCATCACCGAGTCCTGAAGCCCCTATGCATCCCCAGTAGTAGCGGCCAGAAAGAAGAATGGGAAGGTACGGATGAGTGTGAACTGTAGGACTCTGAACAGGCGTACTGTCCTGACCAGCATGTGGTCTCGAGGATCGAAGACACGCTGGCCTCTCTGAGTGGTGCAAAGTGGCTTAGTGTGCTGGACGTGAGGACTGGATATTACCAGATCCTCATGAGTGAGGCTGACAAAGAGAAGGCTGCATTTATATGTCCCCTGGGATTCTTCCAGTTCGAAAGACGCCCCAGGACATATCGAGAGCCCCTGCAACCTTCCAATGGGTCATGGAGAATACGGTGGAGGATATGAACTTGCTTGAGGTATTGGTATATCTGGATGACCTCATAGTATTTGGATCCACCTTGGAAGAACATGAAGCGAAGCTGCTGAAAGTGCTGGGCCGCCTGAAAGCTGAAGGGTTAAAACTTACCCTGGACAAGTGCCAGTTCTGCAAGACACTATGTTAGTCACATAGTCTCACAGATGGAGTAGCTACAGATCCAGCTAAGATCAAGGCGGCGACCACCTGGCCAAGGCCCCAGACTGTGAGCACTCTGCGCTCGTTCTTCAGTTTCTGTGGTTACTATTGGAGGTTCATGAAAGGCTGCGTGAAAATGAGTCACCCATTGAATCGGCTTCTGTGCGGTTACTCTCCCTTGGGGAAGAAAAGGAAGGGGAAAAAAGGACAGGAGGTTGGAGAGTATCTTAACCCATCAGAGCCCTTTGGACCGAGATGGGATGCAAAATGTGAAGAGGCCTTCAGTCGCAAAGGAGCTGCTGACCCAGGAGCTGGTGCTGGCTTTTGCAGACCCCCGATTGGCGAATGTACTGCATATGGATGTCAGCCGAGAGGGTTTGGGGGGCATCCTGTATCAGGATCAGGACATCGGGTTGAGACCTGTTGCATTTGTCAGCCAGAGTCTGTTGCCCTCCGAGAAAAACTATCCCATGCACAAATTGAAGTTTCTGGTGTTGAAATGGGCTGTGGTGAATAAGCTGAGTGACTACCTCTATGGTGCCAAGTTTGAGGTGAAGACGGTCAACAAACCCCTCAGGTATATCCTGACCTCATCAAAATTGGATGCCACAGGCCATAGGTGTTTGGTGGCATTGTCTGTCTGTGATTTTAGCCTGAAGTACCGGCCGGGGAGCCGGAACATTAATGTGGATGCTTTGTCCCGATATGCGCATGAGGGGCTGGACAGGGACGAGGAGTGGGGGAGCGTTCCTGCCCTGGGGGTGAAGTTTGCCCTTACGGTGAAGGCAGAGGCAAAGGAGGGGCAGGATCGAGTGCTGGATCAATTGGGAGCTTCTGATAATGCCATTCCACCTTTTTTCTGTAACCTGGCTGCTCTGAAGACAAATCAATTGCTTGAATTGAGTTCTGAGGAAGTGGCAGCTGCTCAGCGAGATGACCCGGGCATCAGTACCATTTGGTCAGCAGTCGAGAAGAGAGACATGGCTCAGGTGGAGAAGATGAAACACACCACAGTGCCCCCATTACTGAGAGAAATGCTCAGATTGGAGTTGAAGAGCCAGATCCTATACCGGGTCACATCGCCTCCAGACCGGTCCCAGCATTCCCAGCTGGTTCTGCCGGAGAAGTATCGGAGGATTATGTTGAAATCACTTCATGATGATTCTGGACATTTGGGGGTTGAAAAGACCTATGGATTGCTCAGAGACTGGTTTTCCTGGCCCCGAATGAAGTCAGAGGTCGAAGAATACTGCAAGTCATGCAATCGCTGCATACGGCAGAAGACACTGCCTATGTGGGCAGCTCCCTTGTCCCACTTGCAGAGTGTGGGGCCCCTGGACCTGGTGTGTATGGATTTCCTGTCAATAGAACCTGACGTCAGCAGCACGACGAATGTCTTAGTTATCACGAATCACTACACCAGATATGCTCAGGCTTTCCCTACCAAGGACCAGAGGGCGTCCACGGTGGCCAAAGTGTTATGGGAGAAGCATTTAGTTTATTATGGCCTCCCAAGGTGGATACATAGTCATCAGGGATGGGATTTCGAAAGCAGGCTCATCCATGAGTTACTGGGCATGCTCGGAGTCAATAAGTCGAGAACCACTCCCTATCATCCGTAGGGTGATCCTCAGCCCAAGAGGTTTAACTGGATATTCCTAGACATGCTCAGGACCTTGGAGATCAACAATAAGAGCAGGCGGAGTCAAAATATTGGACATCTGGGCCACAGTTACAACTTACCTGAAATGAAGCTACAGGGTACTCACCATACTATCTGATGTTTGGGCACAAGGCGAGGTTGCACATTGACCCTTGTTTTGGGATTGATAAGGGCGACTTACCACCGAAGACTTAACTGAAGTATATGTCTGATATGAGAAGGGAGCTGAAAAGGGCTTATGAATTAGCTGAGGTCGCGGCTGCCAAGCAGAATCAAGGAAATAGAGAAGGTATGATCAAAAGGTGAGGTCCTCCCAACTCCTGCCAGGAGACCGTCCTCATAAGGAATTTGGGCTATCTGGGAAGTATAAGTTGGCTGACTGCTGGGCGGCTACCCCCTATGTGGTGGAGAGTCAGATGCCAAACTCACCAGTTTTCCGGGTGAAACAAGAGGATGGGAATGGGCCTGTCAAGATTCTCCATCGGAACCACCTTCTGCCTCTGGGACAAGAGGTGCAGGTAGACCCAGAGCCCGACCTGGAGCCTACACCTAGTAAGAGGACTCTGCAGAGACACGGGGCAACCTGCAGGGCCAACAGCCGGAGAGGTTACTGGGCATGCTTGGAGTCGAGAAGTCGAGAACCACTCCCTATCATCTGTAGGGTGATCCCCAACCCAAGAGGTTTAATTGGCCTCCTCCCCTGAGAGGGATACTGATTCGGAAGATGAGGACCTGGATGTGGGTATATGCTGCCTTTCAGTAACTCCCTTTTGATTGAGGAAGAGACTCCCGGTCCTTCTCCCACTGAGTCAGGTGAAATTGGGGGATCTATCTGTGGACAGCCTGGGTTGCTGCGGGACCCTGCAAGGGATGAAGTAGGGCTTAGCCAAGGGACAGAGGGGTCCGAGTTGCAGGTGGGCGCAAGTGATAGGCCAGGGGAGGCCTCGCCAGGTAGACCAGAAGTATCACCAGTAGTGTCGGAACCTGAAGAGTTGGGTGAGGGGGAACGGAGGTCTCAGAAAATTAGGAGACCACCGGGTAGGCTGGCCTATGTAGCACTGGGGGAACAGAGTGTGGCCCCAACCGCTTTGGGAAGCTATGTCACTGCCTTTTACACCTGGGTTGGGCTTTGTGCTTTGCAGGAAGGGTTGGCAAATTATCTCAAAGTCATGAAGACATGACTAATTTTAGTGGGGGGAGAGTGTAACGACCTGGGAAAGGTTTCTCTGCTAATGTAATGGTTTCTCCTTAGCGCACTGTTTAGGATATGACTAGAGATAATGGGGCCTTTGGAATGTGCGCTGGCCAATGAGGGGGGAGGTTTTTCTTTCTTGTGTGCCTGAGCGAAGGTTTTGCGGTCTCTTGTTCAGCAGAAGATGGAGAGAGAAGATGCCAGAAAGGGGAAGTTATAGACTGCAGCACAGAGTGGGCTTGGAATGGTCAGGAGTCAACGCCCGAGGAGAAATCGATGGAGAATGAACAGAGCGGAAAACCGTGAGCTCCAACATTGCGCATTGGACTGTTTCATGAAAATGGGCCCTTTTTCTTTTTCGTTTTCTTTACTAACCCTATAGTCAAATTATGAATTATAAAGCTCAATCGTTTAATTGCATATTGTGTACTGTTTGTTATTTCGTGGTACTGATTTGTAACAAGGGAACACATCACACAGCATCCACCCAAACAAGATTTCTTAAGCTTTGCCGGGCCGGAGGCCGTCTTCCCCTAGATTAAGCGCTAGCCGAACCGGAGGGTTACATAAAATAGGAAGATACAGCCACTCAATGATAGAGTCCAAACTCAAGCCATCTTCTGCCAGGCAAATTCTGTGATGGCGGTGGGGGAGAGGGGGGGCAGCATCGACTCCAGCCTGGATGCAGTGCCACATCACCTCTTGTGGAGTGTACCATCTCCGATGCCTCTCTCCTGGTGGCTGTAAACCGGCGACACCAAGGCCTGAGGCCTAGTCCTCACACATACAAGATAGCATTCTGCTGCTGAACTCTAGCATGAGCAGCCAGGAAGTTCTATTAGTACACTTACACCTCCTAGAATCACAACAATTCTTCTGGTGATGAGATTCCCACCATGCAGTTGGGAATACAGTTCCATTATTTAAATCTAACGAGATCAATCTAACCCTTCCTTCTGTGTAGTTCACCACGTACCTCTCTATGTGTTTCTTAAATGCCCGACTGAGCACTCCATGCATCCACCACTTTCTGTGTAAAGGACTTCTGACATCCCACCTATACTTCCCTCCCATCACCTTAAATCACACCTAGTATTAGTCATTTCCACCCTGGGAAAATGTCTCTGGCTATCCACTCTATGTCTTTCATCATCTTGTACATCTCTCAATGTATCTTCATAAGACATGGCCTTTAGACCCAACAGCATCCTGGTAAATTCACTCTGCATCCTCCCTAAAACTTCAACATCTTGCTCTTGTTTCCACAACTGTTGATACTTGGGAGGGCAGAGATGGGAAACATTTTGCTAGCTTCATTTCTTCTTGGCAGAAACATTTTAATATAAATTCTTCAGGATAACCGTGGACTACATGCCACAACTTAAACCCTGAAATGTTTGCATGCATGATGCTCACGGTTAAACATGCCCTCTTGTGAGCAGCAGAATCCTGGTAAATCTCTTCTGAACCCTTTCTAAAGCTTCTATATCCCTCCTACGATGAGGTGACCAGAACTGAACACAATATTCCAAGTGTGGTCCACTAGGATTCTTTAGAGCTACAACATTACCATGTGGCTTTTGAACTAATTCCCCAATTAATAAAGGCCAACACACCTTCTTAACCACCCTATCAACTTGCGCAGCAACTTTGAGGGATCTATGAACGTGGACACCAAATCCTTCTATTCCTCCATACTGCCAAGAATTCTGCCAGTATACCTGTACAATATTCTGCCATCAAATTTGACCTTCTAAAATGAATCACTTCATACTTTACCAGGTTGAACTCCATCTGTGACTTCTCAGGTCAGCACTACATCCTGTCTATGTGCTACTGCCACAGGTCTAGATTCGAAAGACCTCCACCTAATCAGAAATCTGTACTGGGAACAAACTGCTGCTGTAAGAATAGATGGACAAGTGAGTCAGTTTACGAAAATCAAGAGAGGTGTTAGACAAGTGTGTGTTTTGTCCCCTGATTTATTTAATGTGTACAGTGAAACAATATTACAAAAAATAAGAGACATCTTGAGAATCAAAGTTGGTGGTAAAAACATCAATAATTTCAGATATGCAGATGACACTGTGTTAATTGCAAGTACGGAGGAATAACTACAAAACTTAATTGATATAGTTGTTGAAGAAAATGCAAAAATGGGTCTATCTACCAATTGCAAAAAGACAATGTATGGTGATATCCAAAATGAAGGAAAATTCTATCTGCAGGCTGAGAATAAATGGGGAAAAGATAAAACAAGTACAGAACTTTTGCTACTTAGGAAGCTGGGTGATATTTAAATGGCAGGTGCAACATAGACATCAAAAGAAGAATAGGGATGGCAAAAGACACCTTTACGAGAATGAAGAGTATACTGACCAATACTAAACTAGACATGACAACCCGCCTCAGGGTGCTGAAATGTTACGTTTATCCAGTTATGTTATATGGTTCAGAATGTTAGACAATATCTAGTAACATGAGGAAACGAATTGAAGCAGCAGAGATGTGGTTTTTGAGAAGGATGCAAAGAATATCATGGACGAAACGAATATCTAACGAGGATGTCATGAACAGCGCAAACACAAAAAGAGAAATAATGTATGAGATCATGAAAAGGCAACGTAACTTCATTGGACATGTGATTAGGAAAGAGGAGTTAGGATGCACGGTAATTATGGGAAAGATTGAAGGGAAGAAAGCAAGAGGAAGACAAGGACAAATGATGATGGAGACCGCAGCCAGAGAACTGGAAATGAATACCAATGAATTGATCCACTTGACCCGAAACAGGAGTGTGTGGGCCATGGTAGTCAAAGCTCATGATGATGATGATGTGCTATTGCAACCTACAATGACTTTCCACACTATCCACAAGTCCACCAACATTTTTGTCATCTACAGATTTACCAACCCACCCTTCCACTTCCTCATCCAAGAAATTTATAAAAATCAGAAGGAGCAGAGGTCCAAAAACAGACTGCTGCAGAACACCACTGATATTCAACCTCCAGCGGAATACACTCTATTTATTACCATCCTCTACCTTCTGAAGGCAAGCCAATTCTGTATCCACACAGCCAAGTTTCTATGTTTCCCATGCCTCCTGACTTTCTGAATTAGCCTACCATGAGGAACCCTATCAAACACACTAATCCATTTACACCACATCCTCTGCTCTACCTTCTTCAATGTGATTTGTCACATTGTCAGAGAATTTAATCAGGTTAGTGAGCCATGACCTGCTCTTCACAAAGCCATGCTGGCTATCCATAATCATACAGTAGACTGAGTCATTGAACCATATTGCAGTAGAACAGGGTCTTCCACCCAACGTGTCCATATTAAATATCTAGGATAATCCTACACTGATCCTATTTTCCTCTAGCATCCAATCAAATTCAGCCCCCAAATCCTCAATTCTCCTATCACATCTACACTCAGGGCACTAACAGTAGCCAACTAACATTAAGTCACCTGGGACTCTATTAACTGGAATTCAAAAGAACGAGAGGAGATCTTATAGAAACATACAAAATTATGAAAGGGATAGATAAGATAGAGGCAGGAAAGTTGTTTCCACTGGTACGTAAGACTAGAACTAGGGCAGGGGTCCCCAACCTTTTTTGCACCGCCCACCGGTTTAATATTGACAATTTTCTTGCAGACCGGCTGACCGGGGTTGGGGGGGAGTGGATGTTAAACATGACCGGAATATAGGTGTTAGGTCAACTATAGGTCACTTATAGTTGACTTATACACTCAATTTCATTTCATTTCAATTTCAATTTCATTTCTAAAGGGGTTTATCTAACAAATTTAATATTAAACACACAGCACATATCTTCCTCACATGAATGTAGTGATAAGTCAATTATAACAGTGGTCCCAAACCTCCAGGCCACGGACTGATACATTGCCGTAAAGAATGCAGCAATGCAGTGGTAGCCGGGACGCATCCAGCACGTCTTTAAGAAAAAAGCTGAAATAAACAAACTAATTAATTAGGTGCTGCCCGGCATGTAAATGTTGGCCCAGATCAGAGGCAACACAATCAGCAATCACCTCTGATCTGGGCCGACTTTTACGTGCCGGGCGGCACCTAATCAATTAGCTTGTTTATTTCGTTTTTTTTCTTAAAGATGCTGTATTCTTCACGGCCTGGACGCTGGGGACCACTGAATTATAAGTCACTTATAAGTCAACAGCATCATAACATTTTAAGTAACGTTTGGATATTAAACACACAGCACATATTTTCCTCGTATGAACATATAAAATCATTGCAACACAACAATATTGCTGAATCAGTGGGAGCCCTGGGCTTGTTTCCTGCAACAGCATGGTCCCATCAAGGGGTGATGGGAGACGGCGATACTCGAATGGGGTTCTTTATGTCCAGTCTATTCCGCAATTTAGTTTTCGTAGCCTTCATTGCAGAAAACTCCGCTTCGCAGAGATATGTTGGAAATGGAAGCAACGTTTTCAGTGCTTTCGTTGCTATCTCAGGATATTCAGCCTTGATTTTGATCCAGAATGCCGGCAGAGATGTTATGTCAAATGTACTTTTCAGCCCACCATCATTTGCAAGCTCAAGGAGTTGATCTCCTTCCTGCGTTGACACGGATGACGCGCGGGTAATGACCTCGCATGTGTAATTGCTCAACAGTGCATGACAGGGAATGAGGAAAGGTGCAGCTGATTCATATCGCCAAATCATATCGTTTCCTCGCGGCCCGGTACCACATGCTCTGCAGCCCGGTACCGGTCCGTGGCCCGGTGGTCGGGGACTGCTGGTCTACTGAGTCTTCGAGTATCGCTGTCTCCTGTCACCCCTCGATAGGACCGTCTTGTTGCAGGGAAACAAGCCCAGGGCTCCCACTGATTCAGCGATATTGGTGTGTTGCAATGATTTTATATGTTCATATGGGGAAATATGTGCTGTGTGTTTAATATCCAAATGTTACTTAAAATGTTATGATGCTATTGACTTACTTATATAACCATATAACAATTACAGCACGGAAACAGGCCATCTCGGCCCTTCTAGTCCATGTCAAGCGCTACTCTCACCTAGTCCCACCTGCACTCAGCCCATAGCCCTCTATTCCTTTCCTGTCCATATACCTATCCAATTTTTCTTCAAATGATAATATTGAACCTGCCTCTACCACTTCTACTGGAAGTTTGTTCAACACTTACTTCAAGCTCCCCTGTCCTCCCCGATAATTGACTTGTCACTATATTCATGCAAGGAAAATATGCGGTGTGTTTAATATTAAATTTGTTAGATAAACCCTTTTAGAAACGAAATTAAGTGTATTAGCCACTTATCACCTATATTCCGGTTGTGATTACCGCCCACCCCCGAACAGAATCAGCAAAAACGATTTGCGGGAAAACATCGGCACGTACACACACGCGCAATGTCCCGCATGCGCACTGGTGCCTGCGCAAGGCTTCATGGTCATTGTGGTCTTTCTCTGCGTAAAAAGAACCTATTTGACCACTACTCTTGTCCGTTGGCAACCCTACACCCCCCCCCGCCCCCCCCCCCCCCACCGGGGTCAGCCGGTCCGCAAGAATATTGTCAATATTAAACCGGTCCGAAGTGCAAAAAAGGTTGGGGATCCCTGCAGTAGACAACCCCCCATGACTTCCTCCTTTTCTGCAGCTATGACATTATCTCTGATCAACAGTGCCATGCCCCCACCTCTTTTGCCTTCCTCCCTATCCTTTCTGAAACATCTAAAGCCTGGCACTCTAAGTAACCATTCCTGCCCCTGAGCCATCCAAGTCTCTGTAATGGCCACAACATCATAGCTCCAAGTACTGATCCACGCTCTAAACTCATCCACTTTGCTCATGATGCTTCTTGCATTAAAATAAACATATCTCAAACCATCGGTCTGAGCGCATCCTTTCCCTATCACCTGCCTATCCTTCCTCTCGCACTGACTCCAAGCTTCCAAACAATGCAGTTTGTAAAGAATAGTATTACTGATAGCAATGTCAGAAATTTTAAATTAACCTACACATAAACAGGAAACTCAAAGATGCCATCATTTTCACAAAATACTTTCATTTTTTATACTTCTGTAGTACAGTATTTTTTTATAGAAACCATAGAAACTGTAGAAACTACAGCACAGAAACAGGCCCTTTGGCCCCTCTTGGCTGTGCCGAACCATTTTCTGCCTAGTCCCACTGACCTGCACACGGACCATATCCCTCCCTACACCTCCCATCCATGTATCTGTCCAATTTATTCTTAAATGTTAAAAAAGAACCCGCATTTACCACCTCGTCTGGCAGCTCATTCCATACTCCCACCACTCTCTGTGTGAAGAAGCCCCCCCTAATGTTCCCTTTAAACTTTTCCCCCCTCACCCTTAACCCATGTCCTCTGGTTTTTTTTCTCCCCTTGCCTCAGTGGAAAAATCCTGCTTGCATTCACTCTATCTATACCCATCATAATTTTATATACCTCTATCAAATCTCCCCTCATTCTTCTACGCTCCAGGGAATAAAGTCCTAACCTATTCAACCTTTCTCTGTAACTGAGTTTCTCAAGTCCCGGCAACATCCTTGTAAACCTTCTCTGCACTCTTTCAACCTTATTTATATCCTTCCTGTAATTTGGTGACCAAAACTGAACACAATACTCCAGATTCGGCCTCACCAATGCCTTATACAACCTCATCATAACATTCCAGCTCTTATACTCAATACTTCGATTAATAAAGGCCAGTGTACCAAAAGCTCTCTTTACGACCCTATCTACCTGTGACGACACTTTTAGGGAATTTTGTATCTGTATTCCCAGATCCCTCTGTTCCACTGCACTCCTCAGTGCCTTACCATTAACCCTGTATGTTCTGCGTTGGTTTGTCCTTCCAACGTGCAATACCTCACACTTGTCAGTATTAAGCTCCATCTGCCATTTTTCAGCCCATTTTTCCAGCTGGTCCAAGTTCCTCTGCAGGCTCTGAAAACCTTCCTCACTGTCTATTACACCTCCAATCTTTGTATCATCAGCAAACTTGCTGATCCAATTTACCACATTATCATCCAGATCATTGATATAGATGACAAAGAACAATGGACCCAGCACTGATCCCTGTGGCACACCACTAGTCACAGGCCTCCACTCAGAGAAGCAATTCTCTACCACCACTCTCTGGCTTCTTCCATCGAGCCAATGTCTAATCCAATTTACCACCTCTCCATGTATACCTAGCGACTGAATTTTCCTAACTAACCTCCCATGCGGGACCTTGTCAAAGGTCTTACTGAAGTCCATGTAGACAATATCCACTGCCTTCCCTTCATCCACTTTCCTGGTAACCTCCTCGAAAAACTCCAACAGATTGGTCAAACATGACCTACCACACACAAAGCCATGTTGACTCTCCCTAATAAGTCCCTGTCTATCCAAATGCTTGTAGATTCTGTCTCTTAGCACTCCCTCCAATAACTTACCTGCTACCAACGTTAAACTCACCGGCCTATAATTTCCCGGATTACTTTTCGATCCTTTTTTAAACAACGGAACATCATGAGCCACTCTCCAATCCTCCGGCACTTCACCCGTAGACAGCAACATTTTAAATATTTCTGCCAGGGCCCCCGCAATTTCAACACTAGTCTCCTTCAAGGTCCGAGGGAACACTCTGTCAGGTCCCAGGGATTTATCCACCTTAATTTTCCTCAAGACAGCCAGCACCTCCTCCTTTTCAATCTGTACAGTTTCCATGGTATCACTACTTGATTCCCTCAATTCCATAGATTTCATGCCAGCTTCCTTAGTAAATACAGACGCAAAAAACCTATTTAAGATCTCCCCCATTTCCTTTGGTTCTGCACAAAGCCGACCACTCTGATCTTCAAGAGGACCAATTTTATCCCTTACAATCCTTTTGCTCTTAATATACTTGTAAAAGCTCTTTGGATTATCCTTCACTTTGACTGCCAAGGCAACCTCATGTCTTCTTTTAGCCCTCCTGAAGTATTTTCTTGCACTTCTTATACTCCTCAAGCACCTGATTTACCCCCTGTTTCCTATACATTTAATACAATTCCCTCTTCTTCTTTATCAGAGTTATTCCAGAGAGTCAGAATAATGTCTGAGTTATTTCAAAGATCATGCTCAAGTGGAAGTCTTCAACTAAGCATTTTGTCACGTTAGTATCAAAACAAAACTATTAAGGTAATACGACCAGTTACTTACAAAATTCTGTGCTGTTTTCTTGAGACAATTCAATTCAAAAATATGGAGGCACAAAATATTCCATGTGCAAATTTAGAAGAAATAAACGTTCATCAAATATTTCATCTGGAATCTTGTTTATTTGTTGTCAAACAACTGCAGTTCCTTTAACTTCACAAGTTTATCAAATAATCTCTTTTCTGGTTTTTGATTTTATTTGTCATCAGGAATTGATTCCTCAGTTGTGAAAGCTAGTCAAAAATCCCAACATCCAATGGACTGTCTGCTATCTCAAGATGAATGAGATTAACGAGAAAGTCCAGGCCCCCAATTTGAATTGTAGGTCAGGAATGCGTCATAACCTGGTTTGGATACACCTTTGCACAGGAATGGAAAGGTCTACAAAAAGTGATGGATACAGCCCAGTTCATCACTGGCAAAACCCTCCCTGCCACCGAGAATATTTGCAAGAAGCACTGCAACAAAGGAACGTCCACCATCATCCAGGCCGTGCTCTCTTCTCACCACTACCATCGGGCAGGAGGTACAGGAGCCTTGGCTCTTGCGCCACCAGCTTCAGTAACAGTTATTACCCTACAAAGATCAGACTTCTGAAACAGCGTGAATAGAGTCATTGATTCATAGAGAAGTGCAGCACAGAAACAGGCCCTTCAGCCCATCTAGTCCATGTCAAATCCATTTAAACTGCCCACTCTCATCGACCTGCACCAGGACCATAGCCCTCCATACTTCTACATTCCTGTATCTATTCAAACTTCTCTTGAATGTTGAAATTGAGCTCACATGCACCACTTGTGCTGGCAGCTCATTCCACATTCTCTCTGAGGTCAGTATTGGGACCGCTACTTTTCACATTGTTTGTCAGTGATTTGGATAATGGAATTGATGGCTTTGTGGCAAAGTTTACAAATGATACAAAGATAGGTGGAAGGGTAGAAAGTGCTGGGGAAGCAACACAATTGCAGCAGGACTTAGGCAAATTGTAAGAATAGGCAAAAAAGTGGCAGATGGAACACAGTGTTGGGAAATGCATGATAATGCATTTTGGTAAAAGGAATAAAAGTGCAGACTGTTATCTAAATGGGGAGAAGGTTCAAATATCAGAGGTTCAGAGGGACCTAGGACACCCAGAAGGTTAATTTACAGGTTAAGTCTGTGGTAAAGAAGGCAAGTGCAATATTGGCATTTATTGCAATGGGAGTAAGAGATAAAAACAAGGAGATGATGCTGAGGCTTTATAATACACTAGTCAGGCCACACCTGGAGTATTGTGAACAGTTTTGGGCTCTATATCTCAGAAAGGATATGTTGTCATTGCAGAGAGTCAGAGGAAGATCACAAGAATGATTCCGGGAATGAAGGGGTTAATGTATGAGGAGCGTCTGGCAGCTTTGGGCCTGTACTCACTGGAGTTGAGAAAAATGTTGGGAGGGGTGGGGATCTCATTGAAACCTACCAAATGTTGAAAGGACTAGATAAGGTTGATGTGGAGAGGATGTTTCACATCGTGGGGGTATCCAGAACTAGAGACAACAGCTTCAAAATTGAGGGGCAACCTTTTAGAACAGAGGTAAGGAGGAATATTTTTAGCCAGAGTGAATCTGTGGAATGCTCTGTCACAGACTGCAGTAGAGGCCAAGTCCGTGGGTATATTTAAGGCAACAGTTGATAGTTTCCTGATCGATCAGGGCATCAAAGGATATGGGGTTGAGTGGTATCCTGGATCAGCCATGATGGAACGACGGAGCAGACTCAATAGGCTGAATGGCCTAATTCTGCGCAAGTGTCTTATGGACCCTCCGAGTGAAGTTGTTTCCCCTCATGTTCTTCTTAAACTTTTCACCTTTCACTCTTAATCTCTGACCTCTGGTTGTAGTCCCACCAGTCTCAATGAAAAGGCCTGCTTGCATTAACCCTTTCTATAATATTGTATAGCTCTCATAATTTTGTACAACTCTATCAAATCTCCTCTCTATCTTCTGCGTTCTCAGGAATACAGTCCTAACCTATTCAATCTTTCCTTATAACTCAGGTCCTCCAGACAGGGTACGGTTAAAAAAAGGAAAAATCCTTCTGGTCAAATCTAAAACTTCACAGAGAAGGAAAAAAAATTAACCAAAAAAGTAAAAAGAATTAGATCATATGAAAATATTGAATAAAAGGTCACCATGTTTGCTCAAATTTAAAAGATGTATCAAACATCCGACTCCTTATTTTCTCCAAACTTAAACAAGACATAATGGATGACAGCCAAAAAAAAAGCAGTAGGTGGACTGGGATCCTTCCAGTACAATAGAATAGCTCTCCTAGCCAATAAAGTTGAGAAAGCTATTATGCATTGAGCGGAAGCAGGAATGTTTCCTGCTTCCGTTGAAATAATCCCAAAGATTGCCGTAAGTGAATTAGGTTGTAGGTCCAGACCTATGACTTTTGATAATGTTCTAAAAACATCTCTCCAAAAGTTATTTAACTTTATGCAGGACTAAAACATATGAGTTAAAGTGGCCACCTCAGTGTTGCATCTATCACAGGTAGGATTTATATTAGAAAAAATATGCGCTAGTTTATCTTTCGAAATATGCACTCTGTGCACGACCTTGAACTGAATCAAGGAGTGACAGGCACAAATAGATGAATTATTAACTAAGTGACAAATTTTATTCCATTGATTATCTGAAAGTGACTCTTGCAGTTCCAATTCCCAAGCATGTTTAACCTTATCATTAGACATCATTCGTAAATTCAATAGCCATTTATATATGATGGCTATCAATCCTTTTTGGAATGGTTTAAGCTGAAAGATAACATCTATCATATTTGATAAATGAGCAAATGGGTAATTTGGTAACAAACCACGTAAAAAATTCCTAACTTGTAAATATCAAAAAAATTGTGCATTAGATAAATCATATTTGTCCACTAGCTGAGAAAAAGACATTAAACAATCCCCTAGAAACAAATCAAAAAAGTTATTATTCCCTTAGTTTTCCATGTTAAAAAGGCCTTATCTAAAATTGATGGTTTAAAAAAATAATTGAGATGGATATTACTAGAAAGAACAAAGTTATTTAAGTCAAAAGATCTGCGAAACTGAAACCAAATTTTTAATGCATGTCTAACAATGGGACTAAGATCTTGTCTACCAATCTTGAGGAGCTCCCAGTAAAGAAGCCAAAGAGAACCCCTTTACCGAGTTCTCCCCAAGTCCAACCATGAAGGACAGTGCTGTATATCTATGCAGTGAATCCAAAAAGTAATATAATGAATATTAATCGCCCAGTAATAGAATCTAAAGTTTGGTAAAGCCAAGCCACCAGCTTTTTTTAATTTTTGCAGTAAAGGTTTACTCAATCTAGAGCTTTTATTATTCCAGATATATGACAAGATCTTAGAACCTATTCTATCAAAAAACATTTTCGGGTCAAAGGATGGAACAGCTTGAAACGTGTATAAAAATTTCCGTAGAATTGTCATTTTTATAGCATTTATTCGACCAATTAACGACATCGTTATAGGTGACCATTTGGAAAGCGTTTGTTGTGTATATTCAATTAAAGGAAGAAAATTATATTTATGTAAGTCTTTAAAATTTTTAGTAATTCTAATACCAAGATAGGTAAAATAATTTTTAGCAATATTAAAAGGCATTTGATCATATTGATCTGAATAATTAATAGGAAATAATTCACTTTTATGTAAATTTAACTCATATCCAGAGAAAGTACTGAATTCAGTAAATATGGATAACATAGAAGGAGTAGATTTCCTAGGGTCTGAAATGTAAACTAATAAGTCATCTGCGTACAATGAAACCTTATGTACTTCATCCCCTCTCTTAATACCCTGAACAGAATTGGAATCCCCAAGTGGTTCTAAAGCCAAATTAAATAATAAAGGACTAAGGGGACAACCCTGACAGGTTCCTCAACATAGTCTAAAATAAGGAGATTTTTGATTGTTAGTTATAGCCTCAGCCATCGGAGCTTGGTAGATCAGTTGATCCAGGAAATAAATCCCGGACCAAAATTAAATCTCTCCAAAACCTGAAATAAATAAGGCCATTCCACCCTATCAAAGGCTTTCTCTGCATCAAGAGAGACAATACATTCAGATTCTTTAAATGAGGGGGAATAAATATTGTTTAACAATCTTCAAATATTAAAACGTGAATACCTATTTTTAATAAATCCAGTTTGATCATTTGAAATAACAGTAGGCAAAATATTCTCAAGCCTATTAGCCAGAATCTTAGAGAGAATTTTAAAGTCCACATTCAATAAGGAAATTAGTTGACCACATTATCATCCAGTTCATTGATATAAATGACAAACAACAAAGGACCCAGCACTAATCCTTGCTGCACACCACTAGCCACAGGCCTCCAGTCAGCGAGCAACCATCTACTACCACTCTCTGGCTACTCCCACAAAGCCGATGTCTAATCCAGTTCTAGTAAGTTGAGCGACTGAAACTTGTTGATCAATCTCCCATGTGGGACCTTATCAAATGCCTTGCTGAGGTCTATGTAGACAACTTCCACTGGCTTGTCTTCATCCATTTTCTAGGTACCTTCTTTGAGAAACTCTGTAATGTTGGTTAGACATGACCCACCAAGCACAAAATCATGCTGACCATCTGCTATCAGTCCATGTCTATCCAAATACTTATATACCCAGTCCCTTAGAAAACCTTCCAATAATTTTCCCACAACTGACGTCAGATTCACCCATTTATAAGTTCCTGGTTTCTGTTTAGACCCTTTCTTAAACAATGGAACAACATTGACTATCCTCCAATCCTCCGGTACCTCTCCTGTTGCTAAGGCTGATTTAAATATCTCTGCTAGGGCCCTGGCAGTTTCTGCACTTGCCTCCCATAGAGTCTGAGGGAACACCTTGTCAGGCCTGGGGATTTATCCATCCTGATTTGCCTCAGGGTAGCAAACACCTCCTCCTCTGTAATTTGTACAGGGTCCATGAATTGATTCTGCTTTGCCTCACTTCTATAGACTCTGTGTTCATCTCCTGAGTAAATACAGATACAAAGACATTATTTAAGATCTCCCCCAACTGTTTGGCTCCACAGATGGATTACTATTCTCATCTTCCACAAGACCAATTTTGTCCCTTGCAATCGTTTTGCTCTTAACTTATCTGTAGAATCCCTTAGGATTCTCTTTCGCCTTGACTGCTAGATCAAATTCATGGCTTCTTTTAGCCCTTCTGACTTCTTTCTCAAATGTTCTCTTGCATTTCTTATACTCCATTGCACTTAATTCATTCCTACCTGCCTATACCTACTATGCACCTCCTTTTTTCTCTTAACCAGGGCCTCAATATCTCTTGAAAAGCGAGGTTCCCTACACTCGTCAGAGTTACTTTTACCTTTTATTCTGACAGGTACATACTAGCTTTGTACTATCAAATTTTCACTTTTTGAAGGCCTCCGTTACCAAGTACACTCTTGCCAAAAAACTCACTTGTCAGATCATTTCTGCTACCATCAAAATGGGCCCTACCCCAACTTAGAATCTCAACCTATGGACCAGACCTATCTTTTTGCGTATGTATTTTGAAACTAATGGCATTGTGGTCACTAGACGCAAAATGTTCCCCTACACAAACGTTTGTCATTTGCCCTGTCTCATTCCCTACTTGCAGATCCAGCATCACATGCTCTTTCATTGGAACTTCTATGTACTGATGAAGGAAACTTTCCCGAACACACTTGACAAACTCTTTCGTACCTAGTCCTTTTACAGTATGGGATTCCCATTCAATATGCGGAAGTTAAAATCACCTACTATAACATCCTTATGTTTCTTGCAACAGTCTGCGATCTCTTTACAAATTTGTTCCTCTAAATCCCCCAGACTGTTGGATGGTCTGTAATGTAGCCCTATTAACATGGTTATATCTTTCTCATTTCTCAGCTCCAACCATAATACCTCACTAGATGAGTTTTCCAGCCTGTCCTTACGGAACACAGCCCTTACTAGTAATGTCACCCTTCCTCTTTTAATCCCTCCTGCTCTGTCATGTCTGAAACAATGGAACCCCGGAATAGTGAGCTGTCAGTCCTGCCCCTCTGCAACAAATCTCACTAATGGCTACACACAATAATTCCAAGACTTGCTACCAAACTTCATCTGATTACCACCGTAGCAAATAAAGATCTTGCTGAAATATGTTAATCAAACAGTTAACCTGAATATGGGCATCAGAGAGTGTTCTCTTCCCCTGAGCCATTGACAGCTGTGCAGGCCACCACATTTTGGCATTCTTCCTTACCTTTGACAAGAGCAATTTTCTGGTGAAACAGGTGTTTTAATACAATTTCTCTACAATGATTGTGGACTTTCTGGCACGTTTTGTGATCAGGCAAGTCCCCAAACCTGAAATGTCTGACCACAGTGGGAATTACAGCCAATCTCAATCATTTTAGTTGAGCAAAGCAATTGTGTGTTGGATTAAAGTACGATTAAAATTCTTCCATGAATGATGATCCTTGGTTTAGATCTTAAACTTCATCTTCCCCTTTTATTCTAATACTTCTTTGCTATTGCTGTAGAAACTGTCTGCCGAATGTTAGAATGACGTTGCTATGAAATGTTGGTACGAATAGAATTTTGAATATCAAGCCAATCTCTTGTATGGTTTGCTGGTCATGACTTCCCTGAACAATTTTAAACCACTTCCACACCAGGATTAAAAATGACAATCGTGCATTTTATAATCTACTTGAATAGTTACTGAGTAATATTCTGAGACAGGGATTGAAACAACCTTGTCACTAATTACTGTCAGCACAGCTGTAAAACAGCAGAGTGAGAGCCTCTACTTCTGGTAACCCTTGATAAATTTGCTTGCCTCATTACAGAGCCTGCTACTGTATTTCCTCATTTGATAAACACCAGGGTATTAAAGATGTTTGTTCAGTCAAGGAATTAACCATGTTTTTGAATGTCTTGTTATCTCTTCTTTAATATAAAATTTCATCAACTACACTGACAATGTGAGTTCTGAAATGTTGTCAAGTTCTCTGACTAGCTTGGATGAACATCTTGTTCAATATGAACCAGTCTACGAGGCCATCAATACATGATTGCAGCAGTATGGCTGTCATCAGTTTCAAGTATATCCCTTTGGAAATCTCGTTTAAATACAATACTAACTTCTTTAGATGCGCCCATTAGGTATTGGTATTCCCAGTGACATGCACAAATAAAATACGTTCTGCTGTTATATCCCCTGTGACCCTCTTAATGAACAAGGTAAATTTAAACTAATGCAGACTTACATTTAATTTTTGTAACAAAATGTTTATTTCCCCATTGCAAACAGAAGCAGAGTTTAAAAAGGGACAGTGGGCTCTGTACAACTTACATGGACTGATCAGTTGCCAGCACACCCACAAGTGTGACAAAGATCATATTGGAGGCTATTTTGCTGTTTTCCTCTTATCAGCCTTCTACAGTCATTCTGTGGCATTTTTTGAATAACACCAGCACTTGGAGAGATATGTAAATTATTTGCAGATAAAACATGAAATTAAAACAGCACAATAGCTGTACCATAAGTCAAGTTTAATATTTAGACACAACAGGTCAGCTGATGTAATGACACTTCAAACAGTTCATCTGTATCTTTTCAAATTCAGTGAATAGATGTCAGCCCTTTAATTGCTTATTATTGTTTCTTTTCCATTCAAGCAAATGGTGACTCTCTAGCCTAGTGCAAGCAATTTGTCTGGATTCGTCTGTGTAATTTTTACTGACCGAGCACAAATCTGCACTCTACTGATGAACCCCACTGGTGAATGTTGTGGCACAGGACCACCAGGGAAGCTGGACAACACAAGACCATAAAATCATAAGATATAGGAGCAGAATTAGGCTATTTGGCCCATCAAGTCTGCTCTACCATTTCATCATGGCCGATCCATTTTCCTCTCAGCTCCAATCTCCTGGCTTTTCCCTGTATCCCTTCAAAACTCTATCGACATCTGCCTTAAATATACATAAAGACTTGACCTCCACAGCTGTCTGTGACAAAGAATTCCACAGATTCACTATTCTCTGGCTAAAGAAATTCCTCCTCATCTCTGTTCTAAAAGGACGCCCCTCTATTCTGAGGCTGTGTCTTCTTGTGTTAAGCCTCTACCACCATAGGAAACATCCTCTCCACATCCACTCTACCAAGGCCTTTCACCATTCAAATTCTAGTGAATACAGGCTCAGAGCCGTCAGGTGTTCTTCATATGACAAGCCATTCAATCCTGGAATCATTTCTGTGAACCTGCTTTGAACCCTCTCCAGTTTCAGTACATCCTTTCTAAAATAGGGGGCCTAAAACTGCTCACAATACTCCAGGTGAGGTCTCGCCAGTGCTTTGTAAAGTCTCAACATTACATCCTTGCTTTTATATCTCAGTCCTTTTGAAATGAATACTAACATCGCATTTGCCTTCCTCACCACAGACTCAACCTGAAAATTAACCTTTAGGGAATCCTGCAGAATGACTCTCAAGTCCCTTTGCGCCTCAGTTTCTTGAACATGGGAGGGCACCATCAATAGGTCATTCAGCGGGTTTGAGCTGTGGAAGATTGCACAAGCCAGACTCGAGTTCCTATTCAGGGCAAACTATAACAATTTGCCCTGCCCCCATGGTTCGGCAGCAAGGATAGCTGCCCCATATGCCGACCTCCAGTACATCCTGGCAGGATGCAAGTCTGTGCCATCCTAAGTGAACTACAGATTGGCATGACAAGGTCCTAAAGAACCTGGCAGAGATCCTAGAGACCCACAGGCAGGATGAGAGAGGCAGCCTTTCCCCAGCGGGTCGACAACTCACTCATTTGTTAAGGCTGGTAAGAGTGCTGCCCGAGATCTCCTTCAGGACTCCTCTCCACAGGCAAGGAGTGGAACATGAGGACATATCTCGCCAGAGAGCTCCAGTTCCCATGGAAATCACCACCACATCTCTCCACCCAGACATGATACTGTTGTCTACGGCCACCACGAGAGTCCTCCTCATTGAGTTAGCCATCCCATGGGAGGAAGGAGTGGAGGCTGCTCATGAGCAGAAGAGTTCAAAGAACTCAGACCTGGCAGCTGAGGGTAAGGAAGTTCACTGGGGGACCATCATCCATCCTGTGGAGGTAGGATGCCAGGGCTTCGTCAGTGCATTGACAACCAGGTTACTCCGTGATATGCCAGTGACTAGGGCAAGGCTCAGGAGGGCCACCAGAAAGCTGGCTGAAGAAGCAGAAGAGGGCAGCTTTTGGCTGTGGCTGTGGAGGAAGGATAGAAATTGGGGTAGCGACCAACCGGATTGGAAGCTGCAGGGGTGGAAGGGAGCCGTCCCTGCCACTGCTCCGTCACCAGGAGATGTACAAGGGCTAAGGGGTGAAAAGTCAATGAGCCTCTTAGTACATCCAGCTCTTCTGTTTTTTGTTGGTGGAGGTCTCAGGTTTGGGAGGTGCTATCAGATTAGCCAGCATCAATAACTGCAGTACATGTGATAGATCTCAGCAGTTAGAGTCATTGAATCATACTGCAGAAAGATGGGCCCCTCAGCTGACTGCATCTCTGCTGACTATCTCTACCAACCATATATTAATACAACTTTTCCTCTAGCATCCTATCAATTTCAACCCCCACAGCCCTTCAGTTCTCCTACCACTTGGGATATTTGCAGTAACCCATTAACCTTCCAACTGACGTGTACTTGGCATGTGTGAGGAAATGGAAATACCTAAGTGGTCACAGAGAGTATGTTTGAAATCCATACTCGGCACCCGAAGCCAGGATCAAACAACCAATGTCTCTGAAGCTGTGAGACAACAGCACTATCTGCTATGCTATGGGCTTCCACTGGTAAAGTGGAATGTAATATTTAAACATAATATGATCATTGTTGCCTTGAAGCATCATTACTGTGAAGTCATTAATTAATCCAATCTCATTGCACAATACCAATTACAACAGCTTTTCTCTGAGCATCCATAATCGTCTGAGAACCTTGGTTGTAAAGATTCCAAAGTTCTACAACCTCCTGTGTCAAGAAATATTTCAGCTCAGTCCAAAATATCTAGCCCTCGGCCTGAGCTTGTGCCCCATCTTCACATACTGCAGTTAGAGGAAGATGACAGTGATTTTAGAGAGATAGGTTAATGGTCTAGACCAAGTCTATACTGGTGGTGGAAGAATTATACTAGATGATATTTATCCCAGAATGCTTCAGAAATAAAGGAGCAGATTGCTGGAACCATGATGGATTTAACATCATGGATTTGACATCTTCGTTGTTGACAGACAAGATAGCAGAAGACTGGAAAATAGCTAATGTTGATCCTTTATTTAAGAAAGGCAGCAGGGATAAGCTGGGCATCTACAGGCCTGTGAACCATGTGTCAGTGAGAGGAAAGGTACCGAAGAAAAGTCTAAGGGCAGAGACCGGTCAGTGATAGCAGCTTTTGTGCAGGGGAAATCCTGTCTCACTAATTTGATTGAGTTTTCTGAGCAGGTAATGAAGGCAGGGTGGTAGATATTGTCTACGTGGAGTTTAGTGAGTGAGGCATTTGACAAGGTGCTACTCGGCAAACTGGTCCAGAGAACAAGGCACAACATGCTTCACCACCTACTGTATCATCAAGCCAACTTTGGATTCAAAATGAACTAGCTGATGGGAAGCTGAGGGTAGTGACTAAACACACACAAAATGCTGGGGGACAAAGCATTAATTGTTCATTTTCCTCCACAGATGCTGCCTGACCAACTGAGTTCATCAAGCAAGAGAAAATCTGCAGATGATGGAAATCCAAGCAACACACACAAAATGCTGGAGGAACTCAGCAGGTCAAGCAGCATCTGTGGAAAAGAGTAAACAGTCAACATTTCAAGCCAAACAACTTCATCAGAACTGCTGATATTCTTTTTTTTATTAATTTTCAAATGCATAAACATAGCAACAATACTAGTACAAAGAGATTGAGATTACATTATTGGAAATTAACATCTGCAGATAAAAACTACAGATAATACAGGTATATTAGGGCTCCCAAACTCTTAATATAATTAAACGTAAGAAAAAAAAAGAAAAATTATCAAGGAAAAAAACCCCAATTAGAAAAAAAACTAAACTAGGCTAAACAAAACTAAACAAAGCTGGGCTATTGTATTATATCGAATACAATCATTAATGTCATTAACTCCGCTCCTCTGTCCATATAGATTAGATTAGATTAGTTTATGAGGACACTCAGTCCTCGTTTATATTTTAGGTTAATAAAAAGGATTCGGAAAAGGTCAAGCTGCATCATATGAAAGTGTTGAACAAATGGCCTCCAAGTCTCTTCAAGTTTAACCGAAGGATCAGAAGTAACGCTTCTGATTTTTTTCTAAATTTAAACAAGATATAGCTTGGGAAACCCATTGAAATGTAGTAGGAGGATTGATCTCCTTCCAATTCAATAAAATGGATCTTCTAGCCATTAATGTAACAAATGCAATCATCCGACGAGCTGAAGAGGATAAATAACTATGTTCCATCATTGGTAAACCAAAAAGTGTGATAATAGGATGAGGTTGTAAATCAATACACAAAACTGTTGAAATAATATCAAAGATGTATTTCCAATATTTTTCCAAAACAGGGCAAGACCAGAACATATGAGTCAAAGAAGCTACCTCACAAACAGGACTTATATGATAGTAAAAATGAGCTAGTTTATCCTTGAGATATGTGGGCCCTATGCACCACCTTAATTTGTACCAACGTATGTTTAGCACATATAGAAGAAAAGTTAACTAATTGAAAATTTTCTCCCATTTCTCCATAGGTAAGTCAAGTTGAAGTTCCCTTTCCCATTCATTCTTAATTTTATCAGATATACCTGGCTGTATTTTCATAATCATTTCATAAATAATTGCTGTTAAGCCCTTTGGATAAGAGTTTAAACCTAGAATTTTTTCCGTGATATCAGGTGGATATGAAGTCGGAAAGGTAGGTAGCATAGTATTTAAAAAGCTTCTAATTTGTAAGTATCTAAAAAAAATGGGATCTGGGCAAATTATATTTATTAGACAACTGTTCAAAAGACATGAAACAGTTATCCAAGAATAAATCATGAAAACATATTATACCCTTCATTTTCCATACCAAAAAGACTTGATCCAGAATAGAGGGGTGGAAAAAAAATTAGATATAATAGGGCTTGATAAAATAAATTTGTTCAAACCAAAAAATTTACGAAATTGAAACCATATTTGTAATGTATTATTGGATTAACCATTTGTGTATTCAATTTAGATAGAACAAAGGGAAGCGAAGTCCCTAAAACAGAAACCAATGAAAACCAATGATATTCTTCATAGTTCCTAACTCAATGAAGTAATGAAATCATTTTATTTTCATTCCCGGCCATTTCTGGCATCCCCAAGCCTGAAAGCTTGAAACTGCTGTGAGCAGATGAGTTCTGGATTGTCTTACTGCTTATTTCTTGCAAACTATCATTGACAAAAATCACTGCTTTTTGAACACAAATACATGGGACTGATGTTATTTAAAAACTGCTCGCTCTAAGCAAGGCGTAGTGTCGAACGGCTACCAAAGTGCATGCAACTGACACGAGTTAGAAATTCTCTGGCAACAGTCTCCTGTCCCAATAAAGCGGCAGAATTCCCAAATAAATGAAGGGAATTCTGGCTACTTTATTGTTTAGTTTTTGTTCTTTGAGAGTTTTCCCAAATAACCAGCTGCCCCAATTAACCAAACTCTTGGTTGTGAATGTAGGAGGAATGATTTGTAAGTTTGCAGATGACACATAAGGACAGAAAATACTGGAAAAAGTCAGTGTTAGGGCTATGACCAAGACCTGACCTCCTGGGTATGTCTAGTATTTTCAATTTATATTTTACATCTACAGCATCTGCAGCTTTTTCTAAATTTACTATTTGTCAGTGTAGATAGCAAGGCAACAGCAGGGTACAAATCATATGGAAAGTTAGGCTAAGGTCTGCATGTGGAACTTAATCCTGATAAGTGCAAGGTGATATACTTTCAGAAGTCAAATTGGTGTGGGAAATGTATAAATGGAGGAGCACTTATGATCATGGATGAACAGTGAGACCTAGGGATTCATCTCCATCATTCCCTGAAAGTAGACATGCAGGTAGACGGTGACGAAGAAGGTAACAACAAAATACAAGTTAGATTCAGACACAGATTCACTTATTTAATCACATGTACATTGAAACATACAGTGAGATGCGCGATTTGCATTAACAACCAGGACAACCGAAGGATGGGCTAGTTGTTACCTGCAAGTCATTGAGTCATAGAGCACTACAGCACAGGAACATGCCCTTTGGCCCATCTAGTCTGCGCAAAGCTGTTATTCTGCCCAGTTCCACCTAGACCATAGCCGTCCATAAACCCCCATCCATGTAAATATCCAAATTTCTCTTAAATTTTGAAATCGAACCTGTACCCACCACTTCTGCTGGCATTCACACCACCCCAAGTGAAGAGGTACCCCCTCATATTCTTTAACCCTTAACCCATGACCGCTAGATCTAGTCTCACCCAAACTCATTGAAAAAACCTTGCTTGCATTTTCCCTGTCTGTATCCCTCATAATTTTGTATTCTCCTATCAAATCTCCTGTCATTCTCCTGTCATCACACATTCTGGCATCAATATCACATGTCCACAATGTTCCTCAGAACAACAGAACAGCAACAGTAAACAATCCCCTTTCCTTCCTCCATCCCAGTCCACCTGCCCACTCATCCTCCAACCCCAGGACAGGCTGCCTCTGAGCCTCCAGTGGACTCCCAGACTAGCAGACCCAGGGTTTCCGCCATCAAACCTTGACTGTCGGAGTTGCCGACTTCGGTATCAGCTCTGGAACCCATTGATGATGGGACCCCATATTCCAGGCATCACTGACCTAGGGGGTCACCAGCCACGGTGCCTCCTGCCACACAGGTCTCTGATCCCGTACCCACCAACTTGGGGGGCGACCAGCTCTCATTCTCAGTTGTTTTCATCCATAGCACTTGCCAGGGCAACGATAGTCCACAGATGTCCTTCATTGAACGTCCTTATCACTGACCTTCAAACACAGAATTTAGAGCACAGGCTAAACTCCAGACTGATCTCTCATTTCCCTCACATCCTGTCCCTAAACAGCAACCTGACCCTTAATTCCCTTCTCTATGAACTAAAACAAAATCAGCTAAGTCTGAGCCACAACCTTGATGGAGACTGCAACTTGATGCTTACTTGATCGGAAGATTCCTCTTTTAAATTAGGCTGCATTTGGAGTGTTGTATGCAGTTCAGATCATCACAATGTAGGATGGATATGATTGCACTTGGAGAGGATGCACAGGAAACTAGGAAGTTACCTGAACAGGAGGACTTTAATTTTGAGGAGAGATTGGATGGGTTGAACCAGTTTTCCTTGAAGTGAAGGAGCCTGATTGGTGACCTGACGTGAGTGTTAGAGTGAATTTCTTTCTTAATTACTGGCGCTCCCGGTAGTTGCCCAGTACCATCCCGCAATCCCTGGGCCATACAGTCCCACATATTCCTCGGGCACTTCGCTTTCACTAACCCATGTATATCTTTAGGGTGCATCTGGTGAATTTCAACCATTTCCTCGAGTTTGCGCCAGAACTCTGAATTCCCACGGGCGACTTTAAGTGAGGGCAACTTGGACAAAATGCTTTGTTTCTCCCCGGGGGTGAAGGGTTTATGAATAGTCGTAATCCAGGTCAAGGGCTGGCTCGGATCGTCAGTGTTCTCAACCTGACGTTGTCTGACCTCAGTAGGTGCCATTCTGGTAGATCTCTCTGGGTAAAACCTCTCTCTGAGAAAACCCCACACTAATTCCCACACTACGCGAAATATCATAGACGGGTAGCAGTTAAACAGTAGAAACTTAAAACCACAGAGTATGTATTTATCCACAATCTGCGACTTTTGAGTACCCGAACTCATGATGCCTGCTGTATTCCCTTGCAGCACACCTGCACACACATACACTAAAATGCAGCTCGCCGAACGAGTATACACGCCCCCACGCTGGCGTCTCGAACCGTACTGTTGGTTACCACCTTTCGCAACTGATGGTCCAAGTCTCACCAAGTTAACATGCAAAGATTCCTCACTTACATAAACACACATGCACACGCACACACTACTTTTATAACTACCAGTTCAGCTCTCCACGTTCGTGATACCTCGTGTTCCCGTGTGTCCACCGACCGAACAGATCCAAGTGTGAGTGTTATTTTAGAAAAATACTCACCAACTTAGACTGCTAGGAACGCTGGCCACGCGACGGGTCACGAAGGCATCCCACTCCTGACACCAAATGTTGTAGCGTGGATGAAATTACTGGAGAGACAGAGTCACTGGTAGATACAAAGCAGCTTCTTTATTCGACACAACAAGGTACAGCAGGTATCTACGTACAGAGACGCTTTCCGCAGAAAGGTCTGCTAGCTAAATGTGGGCTCGATATTTATATGCTAAACACAAAGGCAATCGCTACTTAAAAAGTTATGGACAATGCATAGACAATGCTTCCTTTTGAAGTTACATATAAACATCACTCCTTCTGATTTCATCGTTTCCTTCTGACGCCAACATGTCTGGGTTGGTATCCACAGCCTTTAGTTCAATCCACAATACATTTATTTGGCATTTTACGTGCTAACATAGAAGACAATTAATATTTATAATGTATAGATAATACTGCCTTCGAAACTACAGCATCAGGCACCAGAAACATCTGGCATTTACACCTTTTAGGAAGCCCATTGTGGTGGACTCAATCCACAGTCCTTTTTCAAACAGTTAAAATAGAATTCGGGTGACAAATCATCTACCCGAAAGGAAATTCACTCTAACAGTGAGAGGTGTAGATAGGGCAGATAGTCAAATTCTTTTTCCCATGTTAGGAGTTTCAAAAATACAAAGGTATAGGTTGAAGATGAGAGGAAGGAGTTTAATAACAGATTTGAGGGGAAAGGTTTTTTCGTGAACAGAGTGTTATTGATACCTCGAATATGCTACGAAGACGAGGTGGTGAAATCAGACACAGTCACATGCTTAAAGGGCATTTAGACAGATAGTTAAGTAGGCAATATGCAAATGAATTCAATCCCAATGAGGAAAATGGGATTGGTGCAGATAGGGGAAAAAGGCGGCATTGACATGATGCGTTAAAGAGATTATTTTGGTGCTATACACCTCTATGTATTCTGCCTGTATTATACCAGTGAGCAGCTATAAATTTCTTTGGAAAACTCTCCTGTTTGCACCTTTTCTTCTTCCACATAGGAATTCCCTGTCCCTGGAAGAATTTTTTTTAAAAAAACAATATCAATAACCTTTGTAGAAAACTGTTCTAGTAAAGACAAAAAGAATGCTTAATGCTAGTAGGACACCCTTTAGAAAAATAAATTCAATTCCATACTTTGTCTGTCACTTTAAATATATTACAAATTCCAGCACCAAGTTTATATACATTTACATCAACCTTTATTTTACATCAAAGCTATTAAAGAATGTGCATTCTTGCATCCAAACTCAGAAGTTCTAACAATACAGCTGTTGTTTTAAGAACTTTTAATGTTCTGGCATTATTTGTATTATTAATGGAAAATTATTTATTAATTTTTCAAATATACTGCTACAATCTAAGCAACACAATGCACCATATTGTTGAAATTCACAGTAAATGTTGTATCCGGTGTTCTGCTTCCTCAGCTACTTGGGGAAATAACAGCAACATTCAGGAGGAATACTATAAATTAATTGGCATCAAATCTAAGCCCTTCAGTATAGCTAATTATCTGTCTTCCTATGCATTTAACATCCCTTATTGCAGCCATTTGATTTATCCAAGTAACTTCAAAAGATGTGCTCTGCTTTCCTCAAATTTTGACTCTACTGTTAAAAGGGTGGAAAAAGAAACTTACCTTCACTGGTTCAGCTCAGAGAAGTGTGGATGTGAAGTAAATAACTTCTCTGTTATAAACCAGTCCAAGTTGCTGACACTGTCATTTTCAAAGGGAAATGTGGCTTTTAGCTTCATGTGGTAATGGAGAAAACAGGAAGCCCAGCCACTATACAAGTAGACAAAATGAACCGACTTGATAAGTTTTTTTTTAAATTTTAAACCATTGTTGCTGGAATGATTAAACTTGAAAACTAACAACCAACTTCCTTTTCACAAGGCAAGACTCCAGCCACTGAAATGAATTTCCCATTGAATTTAGTTTGAACAATATGTCTTGTTGCCAAACCCAGTCAATTGCTGCCAAGATATCACGAGTAGTGATTCTGTTTTCACTTCTGCAACTCAGCTTTTTGATCTGTGTTTAGACCAACATGACCTCTGTGAGTAGGTTATTGGTAAGTATGTGCCACTTGATAGTATTTTCAATGAAAAGACAATTACCAATATCCAGAATACCTTTATTCCTTTTCAGGAATTGTTTACAAAAGAAATATAAAAGTTTCTTTAAGGACACATATACCTATACTAATATCAGTCAGTAGTCAACAGTAAAGCAAAAACTCTGTAAACATCAATAAATCCTTATTTTAATCAAAAAATAAATGCTGCATTTTTGCATCATGATAATAAAGATCTTGTTCTTCTATGTCCAGTCATGTTTATCTCTTCTTCATACTGGGCCAAAATTGCTGAGGTTCTTTCTTCAGTCATTATGGTATCTGTGTTCAAGAACCAGAGGTCAGTCAAAGGAATACAAGGCAATGTTGGTAGTACATTAATTATCAACATGGGATTGCATTTACCAGCATTATGGCTTAACCCATTGTCGTGTTTCTTTTCTGCCATCTTCCATTGTTGAGGCATGTCTTCAAAGTCCCACTATAAAGAAAAACAAAATTGTTTCAGCAATCTTTGTATATTAGAAATAGTTCCATTATTTGGTGTGAACAAAAATATTTAGAATGTTACAGCCCTCCTCACTTAAAACATCCAGGTTTTAAAAGGCAGCCACTTACTTCAGCCAAAAAGCACTCAATATTATGCATCTGGATTATTTTCGCAGAGTTGCTAGTTAGTGCATCAGAGTACCACTTACTTTCTGCAGATACAGTTGTTTACTAGTTTGCTCAACAAGCCATAAATCAGCATACACTTCTCATCTTTGGCAATCCCTCAAATGAAGACAACATGCTTTTGTTGTGGTTCAGATGTGGCTAGTGGCCAATATTTAATGTCTAGCTTCGTCCACACTTCAGATTGCAGACCATGGACAAAACAAGCAGGTTGGTGGTTTGAGAGGTGTAGTTCTTGTTCTACAGTTCAAAAAAATTTCTGTTTGTTCCTGACAAAAGGATGAGGTTCTCAATATCATGGCGAGTACTCATTTTCCATGGTCATGAGCCAAGAATTCCCATAAATTAGTGGGATTATTATTTTTTTCCAAGGAGACTTTGAGGATCATCTTTGAATATTTTCCTCTGTACACCAGAGAATCTCTTGCTGTACTTTTAGATGTCTGTGTAGATAAAACAATGATTCAGAAGCACATAGGATCGCGAAGAATCGCTGTTAGCTGGTAAACCATAAGCTTAGTGCTAGTTTGATGCCCCAATTTTCAAATACACTTTTCCACAAACAGCCAAAATATGTACTGGCACGCTAAATGCAGCAGTGAATTTTATCACAAATATGTACCTTTGCCGAGAGTTGGTATTTGAGATACTGGCAATGATCTGCGCTTACAGAGTCTCAGTGTAGTGAAGTGTAACATGATCAAATTAATAAAGAACCTTTATTTTATAGATGTTTCTTGTCTGCTTGAGTAAATGTTTTAATGTTCGGCCTCCAAATACGCATGATTTATATGTTGTGCCCCCGTAGTTCAAGTTTGGATTGACTTTGGTTCTGAAGTGGAAGCAACTCATGTTGAACAGTTCCCATTTGCTGTCAAATAGCCTCAATCCAGCTTACATCTGAAACTGAAATACTATGAGCACACTGGATCAAACTAGAACAGGAAATACTCACAGCTCAGCAACTGCAGCACTGAAACAAGACCTCAACATTGTAACAGTGGAGTTACAGATACCACCATAACATAAAACTGATGACAATGCAAGTAGTTAACAATGTAATTTGGATATTCCAAGATACAAATTGTTCAGAGAAATCTAAGATTAATATGACATCATCAATCATGTATTAAATTATATAAGATGAACATCAAATTAGTTAAAATTATTCAATCATGTTCACCTTTTGGTCACATAACAACTTTACTAAACGCTTTCAACATCAAAGATACAATTCAGCAATTGGTTTTGAACTTGATCTGGATTTTGTGGAACAAAATATTTTCAATGTTATTTTGCGATCAATGGGTAAAGTTGATGGAAGACACCTACTCCTACTAAGAGTGTTCCTCTTCCCAGATACATCTTCAAGAAAGGAGATGAATCCAATTGTGCTAACTAGCAAAAGGTCTGCTTGCTGTCTGCTACAGGGAAGTTGTCATCAGGATAGTTCTCAACACCTCTTACAAATGGATAAGTGGTCACTTTACATCTACTGAGAAACACAATGGACATGATTATCATTGAACTTCATCTCCAAAGCACTGCAGATAGCAACTTCAACGGCTATATATGGCCTGTTTTGTTCTCACAACAAGCCATTGACTCTTACTTCAACAGACTTTGGGCTTTCTCAAATTTTGCTACACGCAAAATTTGTCTACTTTAAGACCAATAAGTCCACAACAGGCCCAGTCACTGTGCAAACTGGTGTTGAGCAAGACTGCATCATCCCAACAGTTTCTCATTCTTCTGTTGTATCTGTTTTCAACGATCTTCCCACTGAAGTGGAGCCCATCTGCAGAGCAAATAGAAACGGTTCAACCTGTCTTCTCTCCACTCCAGAATCATGGTGACTTCAGTTTCGGTCGTGAAGCTGCCACATGCAGTTGCTGCAGCATAAACATGCCCATTTTGCAAAGGCAGCATGCAGCGGAAGTGAGATCCATGCAGGAAGGATCTGATGGGGCAAGCCCCTCTCATTGCCACTGGAGAATTCTAACTATGAGGTGGCTTTGACTAGCTGCTTAGGAAACCACCCAACAGAATCTATGGGATTTATTGCTGGTAGCTTTCTAGGTTCCGAGCAGGCCGTTAAGGCCAGTGTGTTGACTTTGCTGTACTTGGCAAGCATTCAGTGAAAACAATGATTCTTTGCCATCCTGCCACACAGTACAACACTGCTTCTGAGTATGAGACCCTCAAAGTAACCCCAGAAAGCTTAGCACACTTGCCATACCTTGGGAGCCATCTTTCAATTAAATACATCAAGCTTCAATGCATGAGCTCAGCCTATGGTCATCTGAAGAAAAGAATGAACTGACCCTAACACAATTCTGTTAGAATACTTATAACCAGCACCTCAAAGCACTCAAGATATAACTACTAACGTTGCCTCTATAAACTTCTTCAAACCCAACAGAATAAGCAAACTAACATGTTGTTCCTCACCAACATCTTCAGTTCCATGAATCTAAACATACACAGTCAACTCCAAAGGACAGTCCTTATTGTTCACCTAGATCTAATAACCCCTCTCCTCCACCATTAGATTTCTGGACAGTCCATGAACACTACCTTACTATTTTGCTCCCTTTTAACACTATTTATTGATTTTTTTTATACTCCATATTCTTATATGGACACATCCTAGTGCTGGTGAACCAGATCACCAGCTATGGGTGAATAGCCCCACTACCTTGAGGGCAGACTCGAGAGAGACAAAGATGAAGGGAGTAAACTCGGACAGAAAATCTGGAGTGAAGCCCAGAAGGCGGCTGGACATTATTGAACATTCTTCCGGCAGCCAAGCTGGTGCCAAGCGTATTGCTTCACTTTCCTTTGGACTACACCGGTGAGGCTGAGAGGGGGATCTTGACGACTGGGCATCCCAAGATCTCCATACCTTCCGTCCAAGCTTGTGTCCTGGAGAGGTTATTCAGTGCCACTATTTCCATTGTCTTTCTAGACAGATGGATGCCATCATCATTCTTATAGTAATTTATAGTAATATTCGGGTATTGCACTTTACTGCTGACACAGAACAAAAAAAAAAATCACAATATATGTCAGTGATAATAAACCTGATTCTGACTGCCAAAACACTTCGTTGCAAGATGGGGAATAATTACCAAGTGCATTGAGGTAAAAAGAATCATGAATAATCTCAAACCCCAACTCAAGGGAATCCCTAGACCATGACTGCATTAAATGGAAAAAGAAAGTAATAGTCCGCTCATTAGAGATATACAAGTGGAAGACAGTATCTACAAAATGACCAGATTACCATTTCACCTACTCCATCAAACACATGGCAGCCATGAATGGCACAGTGTACACATTGGCTTTAATCAGTCACCTCAGAACTCACAGAACTGGAGAAGAAGAAAGTCATCCTTCAACAACAAACATGTTTCCTAAACAGCCAGTCACAACCATTCAGCAGAACAGCTCATGGCTAGAATTCAAGAACCAAGCAGCAAGACCTTGCTCAGCTGGCAGTAGGCAAGGTCTCTACATCAAATCTTTCTGACATGTTTGGAGTCTCACTCCCAAAGTATGCTGCCCTCGAGGTAGTGATGGCAAGGATGAGACAATTATTTTCCTCTTTGTGGACAGCATTAACAAAAAAAATCTGGGAAAAAATGGAAAGGCCATTCCCCTCTGGCCTCTTTGAGATGCAGCCTCTCAGATCTATATTCTGTTCCTGTGGACACATACTGAGATACTGAGTGCTGCTGGAAAATCATCAACGGTGAAAGGTGCCTACCTGAAACGTGGTGGTCTTCCAGCAGCACAGGACACCTGTAAGTAAATATTGCTGCCTGGTACATTCCACAGGAATAAGCAGTAAGAGATGTGAAATTTGCTGTTTTGCAACAGTAGAGTGCAAGACAAAAAAATCACTATGAATAACAAAAAATAAACAAACAGTGGAAAAGATGAATAGTGATGTAGTGTTCATGAGTTATTCAGAATCTGATGGCAGAGAGGACGAAGCTGTTCTTAAATCATTGACTTTGTCTTCAGGCTCTTGAACCTCCTCCCTGATTATAGTAATATGAAGATATGAAGCGGTCATGTCCCAGATGGCGAGGGTCCTTAAATAGGGATGCCACCTTTTTGAGGCTATGCCTCTTAAAGACATCTTCAGTGATGGTGTAGTTGTGCCTGTGATGGAGCGACAATCTGTTGCCTGGGTACTGAAGGGTTGGGTTCTGTGTAACATGCTTGCACATTCTTGAAGGTTGTATTGCTAAAAGAGGCCACAAGAGGCCACAAGAGGCTCAAGTACAAAGACCATACTAACTTAAATGCTATCTCAAATATTGACTTGACAACATTATACTTATACAGACATCCCACCTCTCCCGGATGTTCCAGGAGTCTCCTGCATATTGATAGCGGCTCCCTGACACCCAGAAATTATAAACAATATCCCAGAAATCAATTTTTTTGAGGAAGAGAGGGGGAGAGAGAGGGGAAGAGAGGGGGAGAGAGGGGGGGAGAGAGGGGGGGAGAGAGGGGAGGGAGAAAGGGAGAGGGAGGGGGAGCATCCTGATTGGTCTTTCTTCATGCTAAGTAGACCTATCAGTTTTCTCTGTGGGCGGGCTTTACAGTCAACCTCAAAAATAATGACAATGTTGCTCACTGCACTTTTGGAACAGTGACTTTTCTATTGCCCATGGTGGGTTAAAATGTAAAAGACATGTTGAGGTGAGTTCAGCAGGTGTCATTCATTAATTAGCATAGCTAACGTTATTTAAACTAGCTGGCTAGCTGCTAAGGAGCTACTCTATTGATGTCCTACGTGATGAGGCCAAACTCCCTGTAGACTTGCTTAAAGTTGTAATAGAATAAACATGATAATATAAGTACATATTTTAATGTCACATTTTCTGCATATAACCAACTTGGTTTACAGATTAGACGCAATCACTAAACAAAGTATTACATATACCCTTGGAGGTCGACTGGGGGGAGTGGGATATGGGGTTGCGGGGGTCATGGGTGCTACCTCCCTGAAGTGAGTTTTTGCAGGGTGGGATGTCTGCTTATATAAGATAGATAACTTAAGAATGTAAAGAAATCCACATTGTTTTATAGTTCTTGTATGTCTGTTTTTAGGAATATTTAATTTTAAAATTTTAAAATGAAATAATTTAGTGTACAAGTGTATTGTATATTCTAGGAAACATACCAGAAAACATAAGAAAACTTTGGATATATGGAGACCATTTTAAATATTGCATGTATAAAATAAAATAGTGACATAAGACCTAATATGAAAATGACTCAACATTTTTTCAGAAGTCACTATGCATTCTGTTAATACTTTAAGTGTAGCAAGGATCAGTAATGGATTTGAGATAGTGCTCAATAAAACTTAAACCTAAAACAAGTAAAACCTTCAAATTTTATACATGCTAAAAAGCAAATACTAAAATAGTCCAGAACCTCACTACGATGAAATTTTAAAAATTATGTTTCATGCTTTTATTGAAAAGCTATGAATTTTACCTATATCTACTTTGCAAGCAGTTAGTTATTATGCATTGCTGTCACTTATGAAGAAATGCAAATATGGAATTTCACACAGATGGATGATAAACTATTTTCCCATATTCCTGGACGCACAAATTGCATCTAAGTCGCAGAGTTCATATGCATCACAATAATATCACATAATTAAGCATAAATAGCTTATTTAAATAAGTAACTTTAATGTGTTGTTAATCAATTTTTTAAGGAAGGAATTAAAGTAATAAAAGCAAAGCTTTCTCATGAACAAATAACACGGAGAAACTGCCTTCTTAGTGAGGTTAGTATCGAGTGCAGTAGTATTAGTTCATACCTGCTCTGAATTTAGGGCCTCCAAGTACTTTTGCTGCAGAATAAAAACAGATCAAAAGTTCTAAACAACTACATTTACACTTTTCACTCAGATTCAAAGATTCATATTATAACTAAAATGGAGTAGTTTATTAAACAAAGCTGTAACTCAGCATAAAAATGGCTACAGCTCAGTTTATACTGCCACTGGTAAACCATGAGATTAAGACATAAGGATTTTTTAAAGAGTTTGAACGAGCAAATCTAATGAATCAAATATTACCCACATTTTATATGTGTACCGAATCTCATTTCCTATTAATTTTCCAGTGTAAAGTATTTATTTTATAAACAAATATTGCAGCAAGAGCCACTGTTCTCTAAGAGAACACATTCAGACACTAGTGAATCTTAATGCTTACATTTTTGTAGGTTAATTTCTGATACGCTCATTTATAAACTAACTATGAAGTGCTTCCAAAATGTAATGAATATTAATATCAAAAACATTTGGAAGCAAGTTGTACTTTTGTACTTCAAATCAATTTCACTGATTTAAATCAATGAATTATTTTCAAAGATTATTCACTTTTGTATGCAAGTTCCATGCTACATAATTACAATTAACTCTTTCCATCTGCCCACCTCAACTCCCTTATTCGATTCCATTCTCCCATCTTCCTCTGCTGCAGGGGTTCCCAACAATTTTTATGCCATGGACGAATACCATAAGGTAAGGGGTCCATGGACCACAGGTTGAGAGTTTTCTGTCAGATTCCATCATCTGCAGCCCTTTGTTGCCTCCATCTATCATCTCCCAGACTCTCTCACTATTTTAACTCTTCCCTCCTTGATCTATCTGTTATGTCTTCTAACTCCAAAACATAAAACTAATTGGAAGGAAAGCACAGAGAGGCTAGAATGCGAGTCTAACTTTATTTTAATTTTAAGCAAGGCACACATAAGACACGATGGTGTGATGACTTATGCCATTCACTTACTTCGTACATAATGAATTATTTAAACAACAAAGAATGCTTAATCAAACAATATATTTACAATATTACTGAAATACTAAATACGCAACATTCCTCCCTGCTTAGCTATAAACTAACTCGACATAGAATGTATCTCAAATTATATACATACACTATATATACTGCATACTATATAATACAGCTACTAAATAGACATCCACAGTATAGTAAATTTTAAATTGTCCCACTCAGGCCTAAAGATTTTATCACTTCTGGGGCTTCCTTCTTGATGATCATAGGAGCTGACTCTGAGACAGCTCTGGATACCTTTCTTCTCCTTTTATCAGCTTATCTCTCTGAATCTACTTCTTTTCCAGTCCCTGATTCTTTCTTTCTCTTTATCCCCCTCTTGATCCCTTTCTCAGTTGCCTTTCCTTAACATTGCTTCTCTCATGATCCCTATCACAGTCTCGCTCACAGTCCGAATCCCAGTCATGCTCCCAATCCCACTCACACTCTCGTCCCCGTAGTTCCCATGTTCCTTCTCTCTTTCACGCCTTTATCTTTCCAGTTTTCTCTCGACCTCTTCTGTCCTTTTTCACCTTGTCTTTCTTTTTCTTGCCTTCATTTCTCTTCTAGTTTCTTGTAAGTATCTCTGAATTTGCTAATTTTGAGAGATTAGATTAGATTTTGCTTGTCCTCTTCCATTTCCATAGCACTTATGTCATCCTCCTCTTTCTTTTCTTTTATCTTCTTTCTAGGATGTGCATCTTCATCGTGGGAAGGTGCATTTAGTTTTCTGGAGTACTCTCTTATTAATCCTTCTATTCCTTCCTTTATAATCTGATCTCTCCTCCTGGTTATCTGATCCACAACATCATCTGATGAATCCTCTGTTTTCTTATCCCTATTGACTCCATTTTTTTTGGCCTTCCATTCATCTAGCTGGGCTTTGGTCTTTGCAAATACTTTTCCAAACAATTTTTTGTCTTCCACATGAAGTTCATGCAATAACCTTAATGCACATAGAGGAGATTCTGGTTCTTCATACTCACAATAGATAAACACTTTCAACTTTTCTGAAGCTCCTTGAACTCTCTTCCAAGCCATATTTTGTGAGTAACTGCCTGATTAACATATCAGAAGCTTTCTCAGATAGGTTGCCGACACAAACTGTTGTAGTCAGATCGTTGCTTTCATCACCTCCACAATTGCTCGGAGCAGCATTGTCCTTCCTTGGTCCAATATTCTTTCCAAACAGAGACACAGATGTTGGCACCAAGCCCTGCTTGCCCTCTGTTGGGCAATGGATCAGCATGGAGATAACTGTGGCATTATCCAACACCATTCTTAATTTGCTTGCAAGGAAGGAGGCATGCAAGTGGTGGATAGATCAAGTTGTAGTTGTCTCGGCCAATTGCTGCACCACAATGCTGGCCCTTCTTTTTTTTAAACCATATACAAACCCAATGTGGCTTGTTGATTATTGTACTTCACTGTTATAAATGTCATTTCCACAGAAGTTACTTTTCTCCAGTTTAAGTTCTTAGTTGTAAATCTGCAGGCTTCAGTTCAGTATCTTTGAAATGCAGTTTATATTCATTTTGTGGAATGATTGAAACAGCTGAGCTAGTGTCCAATTCCATTTTAATTAATGTGCCATTCACTTTTGGTATAAGCCATTTCACTTCTCTATTGTTAATTCTCACACTGTAATTCTCAAGCCTACCCAGTCCTGCATCATTCTCATCATTACCAGCTTTTTCATCAACAGCATGCAGTTTAGTGCTTTTTAGAAACTGCTATTTGACTTTATCTTTTTCTCTTCCCTGTGTAGTCCATTTATTTTCACCTGCACAACATGCTGCTTGTATGTGTCTGATTTTATTGCATTTTCTGCAAGCTTCACCTTTAAAAATGCATTGGTCTGATGTATATGAGATGCTGCCACAAAGGTAACACAGTTTGTTCAGCCAGACAGATTTCTGTTTAGATGTTGCAATTTTGTTCACGCTCTCTTTCATTCCTGACTGCAACTCAATTGTGCCTCTGTCTGCTGTTTCCATTGATATGGCTATTTCAACTGCTCTTCTAAATGAAAGTTCTGCTTCAGTTAGGGGCTGTTTTTGAAAGCTTTCTTGTATGATTCCCTAAACTAAACAATCTCTCAGTGCATCATTAAGCCTATTACCAAACTAACAAAGCTCAGATAGCTTCTTCAATTCAGCCGCATATGCTGAAATGCACTCCCTTGCTTTTGATTCTACTTATGAAACCTAAAGCATTCTGCAACCAACAGTTCTAAATATTCCTGTATTCCTTTCACAATATCAGCAAAGCTCATTTCAGCTGGTTTGGTTGGAGCAATCAAATTTCTAAGCAAACTGTATGTTTTTCCATCCAATGCACCCAGCAAAACTGGTACTTATTTCTCATTGGCTTTTCCATTTGTTTTAAAATACTGCTCAATTAGCTCAGTAAGCAGCAGCCAGATATTTTTCGTGCAATCGAACACATCAATCTTTCCTATGTAGCCAGCCATTTCTGCTTTTCAAAAATTTATTTATTATTATAATCACCCGGTACTCACTGTTTATAAACCCAAGAATTTGTCTGTATTCTGCCTCTTTTTTTAAACTCGATCATGCTGTCTCCTTTCCAAAGAAGCACGTGCTGTGTTGTTTTATAACTCGGCCATTTCTCCCTTATGAAGAAAGAGTGCTGTGCTTTTTTTTTAACTCAAACGTCTTACTGCACTTTTTTTTAAAAAGTCAAATGTCTCGCTGCATTCCATAATGAATTATTTAAACGGTAAAGAATTCATAATCAACCATGTATTTACAATATTGCTCAAATATTACTGATATATTAAACACACAACGCTATCGCCTCTTCTCACGTGGATCCACGCATCACTTGCAGGCTCTTGTTCCACCCCTTCCCTGTGCCTTTTTTATGCTGGCTATCTCCCCTCTGCCTTTTGGTCCAGATGAAGTCTCAAGCCAAAATACCGACTGTCCATTTCCCTTCACAGATGCTACCTTACCCACCAAGTTTCCTGCTGAAATTAAGCAGCATACGTTGAAAGGAACCCAGCTAACTTTTTGGGTCAGGAATCCTTCCTGATGTCACTTTTGACTTCCATCTTTAAGTTCTGCCCATAACTGAAGTCATATATCCCGGGTACTATTGTGGGACTTCTGCAATCTTTCTAAGCCCTTGTCTTTCCTAAAATTCAAACACAGCACAAAAACGTTGCATTACTTCCCTACTTTTGAACTCTATACTTGTATTTAAAAAGCTTAATACATCATTTCATGACTGATTCCTCAGATACTCATGCTCAAGCATTTCCACTTTCATTAAAAAAGTACCTTTTTTTTAAACTGTCTTTCTCATTTGCTGGACTAAATCATAAAATAGCCAAGCCAATAAAGAAGGCTATTTGGTCCTGAGAGTAATACAATAAGTGCCATTATCCCACCTTATGATAAATTTCATCTACTGTTTATCTGCAATTTGTACCACCCTGTTGCCATTCTCAATGTTTTCTAAATTTCCATGTTCTGTATTCACAACAAACCATCGAAAGAACACATATATCCAGTACATTAAAGTTCATCATTGATTAGAAAACCGATAGACTTAATACCAACACAAAGTGAACACCATTTGCTTAATTTTAGTCTGTTTGCATTTATTTTACCCTATGCCTCTTGTCACTTAACAATATTAATTAAATGCTATTATCCCTTCAGTCACATGGGCTTCAGTCTTTCATTTACCATGCAAAGTGTTTATTTAGAAGACATTTATTTTAAAGATTTATTTTAAGATTGAGTAATAGTTACAAAGTGGATCAAATGAAAAATAATGCATTGTATTCTACTGCATTGATGGTAATTACAAGGGATTAAGATGGTCAATAATAGAAAGTTAATCTAAATATTTGTGTGAATTGGCTAAATAGCAGTTTATATAAAAATCAAAAGCAATACATCTACAATAAAATATCTTACATTAAAAGTAGTGTAAATTTATGTTACATTGGATTACATTCACAAGTTTGTAAAGTAATACGCACATTTACAAGTAATGTAAAATAAAGATGTATTTTTCAAATCAAATATAGTCTATCAGAACAAATTTGCACATTGGAATATGATACAATTTGCTTAAATAAAAACGAGAGCAAAATTAGATTATTTAAATATAAAATAAAATAATTACACAGAATAATTATACTCTTCTCATACTCAAAGAAGAGTTGGAAATGCTCCTGCCTTTGCAGATAAAACATGCAAACGTCATGGTAAAAATTATAATATGAAAGATGTATTTAAACTAGTAAGTTCTACTTGTTATTCAATAAGGTCAAACAATGCAAATCTTAAAAATTCAACTTTACTCTCAATTTCTATTTCCCAAGAAATGCCATCTTCAACAGAAAATGTAAATAGTTTTCGCATATCCTGGCAAAGATTTTTAACACTACCGTGGTTCCATTACTAAATAATGATGGATAAACTGAACAATGGAAATCTCACATACGAAGTAGTATAGGTGTGAAAAGATTCAAGACAATATTGATGTAATGTTTGTTCATCTTTCAGACTTATTATGGGAACATACATGGTGCTTACCTCAAGTTCAGAGTTTATAGAAGTAGCATCTGATGAACTACATGAAGATACTTTTGCATGAATGACACGCTTGGGAGGATACATTGGAGGATCATGGACAAGCAGAGAAGCCATTTTTATTTTTCTCTCAGTACATGTCTGCCCATCTCCAGGTAATCTTTTAACACCAAGTCCAATCTACAGTTATAAACAGGCACAGTGTATATAGCTAAAGACTATCAAAATGAAGATCAGAATTGCAGTTAAAATAAAGCAAATTTTGAAACTAAAAAATTTAATAAAACTTTTTATTTTAAGAGTTTGTATTCCATTTCCACTTTCACCAACTACCTGATTAATATTAACAATATGTAGATTAAATATACCAAATACCTTTTGTGATTTAAATAATTTCTAACATGGCAAAGTATAAATTTGAGTATTCTGATCTTGTAAAAAGATTTCCTAACTTGATAATATTGTTGATAACTATTAACATATAAATGCCAGAAAATTAACATGTTTTTCCAATTTATTGGTTATTGTAATTTATACAAACAGTTTAATTACCAATGTTTCTGAGTAGCTTCATTTATTTGATAAATTCCTAATATCAGAAAGCAATGCATACCAAGAGATGTTTTAACAAAACTTTAATACATGTCACTGTTCATTTAAGTTCTCAAAAAAGAAAACAATCAAAATTTACATAAAATTGTTTTGTGGTTTTTCACAATGAGTAATATGCAATATAGCAAAAAATTATCAATAATAAAACAGGAACACATGAAACTACTAGCCCAGATCTTCCAATAACAATAAAATTAGCAACTTAAGTCTGTAAATTCACTTATTTTTCATTCTATTAGCATGATTCATTATATTTTCTTGAATTTGCAAGTACAAGAGCAGGAGTTTGAGATCTGGGGTGGTCTTTTCTGTTCAGTGATTCCATCTGTACTATGGAAATAGTCTTTTAATGAAGATTCAAATTATATTACTCATTCACTTTGTTCCTCCCACTAGGCTAGTCTATTAATGGGATCAAGTAACCTGATTTTATTTCAGAGCAAATGAGTAGAGATTCCATTTGTGAGATGAGCTTCTCCTTTCATCTCTTTGACACATAATTAGTCCAGTACTTCGTTTACAGAAGTCCTGCCATCCAACGAGTAATACTACCAGGACCTCACTAAATGAAAATGGCAAGAATTTTAGTACTGTATATGAAACATGATAAGAATTCAGAAAGGTTCTGCAGTGCTATTCTTTTGCAGGGGGACAAAGAAGTCACAGGAAAATATTAGTTCCTTGTAGTGAAGACATAGACAGGAAGAAGAGGAATTACCCATTGCCTTTGACAGAGAGATCAACCCCTTGAAACTCAGTGTTAAGGTCATTAGTTGCAGGGTTTACGATTCAAGATTGTTCAATGTCATTTCCAGAACACAAGTATAAAGGAGAACAAAATAATTGTTACTCCAGTTCAAATGCAGCATATAAAAAACACAATAAAATAAAGAACATAATACTAAAAAACAATAAATATAAATACATAGCTTGAGTAGATCAATTGATTATACACACCTAGTGAGTGTACAGTCCTGTATACAAGGAAATGATAAAGTAGTGATGGTGGGGTAGGTTAATGCATGGAGGTGTTGATCAATGTTAGTAGGTGGACATGGAGAGCTACAGCAGAGCTTAGGAAAATATGATTTCAACTAAAGAACTGAGGAGACCTGGGACACAAAAAAAATGTTCCACTGGTAAACAAACATTCAGTTCTGTGATTAATACAGCTTTTGAATTTCACAGCAGGATGTAGCACTTGACTAAAGTACAGACTCCCGAAAGAGGTTATAAATGGTGTCATTTCCTTAGACACCACCCATAATACGCATAAAGAACTTCCTCGTGCTACTGATTTGAGCAGATTCCTCTGACCCCTGACATCTCTAACCATCCCTTCCCAAATATGTAGCAAACAGTCTTTAATTGCAAACACTCCCCAGCAGTGAAAGAATGCTGATTGAATTGCCTTACTAAGAGCTTTTTTCTGAAGAGCAGAGCTGCAAGGAAAGGTGGGGATTCTTACACCTGCTCCTCTGAGAACTAAACTGCATTCTGTGTGTAAGCGCCCAAGTACTCAAGGTTGTATACACAGCCCCTGTTCTAATTACACACTCATAGCTGTGTGACTAAGCACAGCTTCAATACCATCTTCAAATGTGGGGAAAACTCCACTGCTGTTGGATGAATCACAGGTGCTGATGAGTCAGTTTACCAGAGTGAGACAGGTCACCTGGTTAAGTGGTGCTGCAACAGTAGCAAAAGCAAAGCTAAAGAGCAGATTGTGGACTTTAGGGAGGGGAAGGAGAGCAAACATGTCAGTCTACATTGAGTAATCGACAGTGGGGAGTGCCTGCAGTTTTAAATTCCTGGGAAGTAACGTATCAGGTTATCTGTCCTGGCCCAGTACATAAGGAACGCATGCCAACATCTTTGCATTCTTAGGAGGTTAGGGAGATTCAACTTATCATCAAACACTCTAACAAACTTCTAAAGAAGGGCTCCTGAGAGTACCCTGACCAGCTACATCATAGTCTGGTATGGCAATTTGAATGTGCGGGAATGCAAGAAGTTTCAGAGAATAGTACACTCTGTCCAATACATCCAAGGCACATCCTTGTCCACCACTGGTAGTACCTCTAGAAACACTATAGAAGAAGAAGAATTTCAGAGCTGTATACTTTGATGATAAATGAACTCTTGAACCTTTGAACTTCCTAAAGAATGCAATATTCCACCCAAGATACCCAGCATCTGGACCATGCCACTTTTTTGCAGCTACCATTAGGCAGGAGGTGCAAAGTCTAAAGTCCAACACTACCAGATTCAAGAACAGCCACTTCCCTTCAACCATCTGGCTCTTGAATCAACTGGCAAAACCCTAATCAATATGGTCTTACAGCACTATGAACATTTTGATCATCTACAGTACTTTGGATTAACTTAACTTTATTGTAAAAAAAAATGTATACAGTTTATGTGTAATTTTGTTCTTCTTGTGAATGCTGCTTATATAATCTTGCCTGAATTAGAGCGCACGTCTTATGAGAGAAGGTTTACTAGATGATAAGAGGGATGGAGAGAGTAGATAACCAAAGACTTTTTCCCAGGGCAAAATGGCAAATAATGAGGGGACATAATTTGAAGGAGATTGGAGGAAAGTATAAGGGAGGGGGGAATGCCAGAGATAGTTGTTTTTTTTACATAGAGTGGTAGGTGTTACAAACATGCTGCAGTGGGTGGTGGTAGAGGCAGATATATGTGGGGCATTTAAGAGGCTTTGAGGTGGATGAGAGGAAACTGGAAGACTTTGGGAAGTAAGTGGTGGATTGATCTTAGGAGCAGGTTAAAGGGTTGGGACAACATTGTGCGACATGAGACTTGTAGAGTGCTGTACTCTTCTATGTTTTATATGCCTGTGATGCTGCTGCAATTAAGTTTCTCATTTCACCTCTGCGATACAAAAAACTTGGACCTGTATGTGTTTTGAAACTGGTAGTAATGAATTTCTCAGTATTATTTTTATAAATCATTTTAAAACAGCATTTGAGAGATTGCTAATGACATTTTAATGGCAGAAAAATGGTGCAGAAAAAATTTCCAGAATATACTCTCTTTTCAAAGGTACCAATAATATGAATCTATTCAATTAATTTGCATACAGTAAAACCTGAACCTGTTATAGAAACAATTAAACAGTGGGGTAACAAACGAATCGACCAACATTTTTCAGGCACAGGTATTTTGTTGCATTATTTCTTTACCTCTTGTACTGGTTCAATGCTCAGATCCATATAGTGACCTATTTCTGCCATCTTACGTAGATATCTGTTGTTCTGAGGTATATTCAGTGGCACCCAGTCCATGCTCTAAAAGGAATCATTTATAAGATTATTTAATTCCATTCTGACTCCAAACTGTAATCACTAAAGGAGTCAAATTAGTTACAATGCCACAAAAAATAATGAAACTCCTTAAAAATTAGAAGAAATAAAAATCACTAAAATACATGAAATTATTTAAAATCCCCACTGTTAACACTTCTTGAGTTACTCTTTGTCCACAAAACATAGAAAACCTACAGCACAATACAGGCCCTTCGGCCCACAAAGTTGTGCCAAACATGTCCCTATCTTAGAAGTTACTAGGGTTACCCATAGCCCTCTATTTTTCTAAGCTCCACGTACCTATCCAAAAGTCTTTTAAAAGAGCCTATTATATCCACCTCCACCACCATTGCCAGCAGCCCATTCCACGCACTCACCACTCTCTACGTAAAAAACTTACCCCTGACATCTCCTCTGTACCAACTCCCCAGCACCTTAAACCTGTGTCCTCTTGTGGCAGCCATTTCAGCCCTGGGGAAAAGCCTCTGACTATCCACACGATCAATGCCTCTCATCATCTTATACACCTCTATCAGGTCACCTCTTATCCTCCGTTGCTTCAAGGAGAAAAGGCCGCGTTCACCCAACCTGTTTTCATAAGGCATGCTCCCCAATCCAAGCAACATCCTTGTAAATATCCTCTGCACCCTTTCTATGGCTTCCACGGCGACCAGAACTGAACACAGTACTCCAAGTGGGGTCTAACCAAAGGAAAATCATCTATTGTCTGGGCTAACATCTAACATAAAGGCATAGTTCAGGGCATAGAGTCAGCATCAGACTATGAACATCTCCAGCACGTAATCACACATAAAAGCAAAAAACAAAACCTGGGGATACTCAGCAGGTCAGTCAGTAACTGCGAGAGGGAAACAAAGTAAAATTTCAAAATCAGTTACCCTTCATCATATAGGTTAAAAAACTGAAAAGGCGGTCTTGTTTTTGCTTCTCCAAAGCTGCTTAGTGTCCCCAGTATATTCTGATTTAATTTCAGATTTCCAGCACTTGCAGCTTTTTGTGCTCTTTAAGTCTAACTATTTCTCATTAGCGACAGCATTGTTAAATTTGTCATCTTGAATATCCTGAAGGTTGTCATTGATCACAAGTCTAACTGGACCAGAAATTCCATGGCAAGAAGAGCAAGCAAGAGACCAAAGGAATAATTTCCTGACTCCCTACAGTATTTCCTTTACCTACTAATGAAAAGATGGGAATGTAATATAATACTTACCTTGGTTAATGCAATACCAATAATATTCAAGCTAGACACCAGCTTAATCATTTGCACAGCCATGGCTGCAAAGTGTGTATCAACAGGATGTACTGTAACAACTTGCTGAAACTTTTTGTCTTCCATCATCTCAAAGAAAGGAGGTGAACACCTACCACATTGAGTCGGCACAGTAGCATAGTGGTTCTCACAGCCAGCAACCAGGGTTCAATTCCCGCTGCTGCCTGCGAGAAGTTGGATGTTCTCCCTGGGTCCCTGTGGGTTTCCTCCAAGTGCTCCAGTTTCCTCCCACAATCCAAAGACATACCAGTTGGTAGGTTAATTGGTCATTGTAAATTGTCCAGTGATTAGGCAAGGGTTAAATCAGGGGAACTGCTGGTGATCCGGCTCGAAGAGCCAGAAGGGCTTATTCCACACTGCATTTCAAAAAATTTTAAAAATATTCCTTTCCCTTTTATGGCAAGGTTTCCCAGGTGGAGTGAAGAAAGGTAGCCCTTGTTCCTGGAAGAGTTTAATAATGGGAGCAGTTGAGTATCCCAGAATTTGAGGTTATTAATAATTCCCTGGGAATAATTCAAACAAAATACGTGATTCTGTTCTGTGCATACTAACTGAGCTGTTCACGAAGGTGACTTGCTGATGCATTAATATACCAATAGCAACATTTGTGCAGACAATAAGATGGGCATGATGGATCGAATAACTGCAACAAATCATCATGCTCCCTACTGCTATTGCTAATAATAATTAGTGAAGACAACTGGTTAGTCTATCCAGACAAGATAACCTTAGTGCAGCTGTGCACTTCAGTTGGCGTCCCCAAAACAAGTCTGGAGGCAACAAGTAAGATAAATGCTCCAGTGAGTATAATGATCAGGCTTTTCCAGGAGAGAACTTAGAACACAGAACAGTAGGCCCACCATGTCTGCACTAACCATGATGCCAGTCTAATTAATCCCATCTGTCTACATATGGTCTGTATCCCTCAATTCCCTGTCTCCTTGTGCACCTGTCTAAATGCCCTGGTAGGTCACTATCATATACCATATGTTTCCACCTCCCCTGTCTGTATGTTCCAGGCACCTACCTCTCTCTGTGTAAAAAAAAAACTTGCCTCACATATCTCCTTCAAGCTTTTCCTCTTTCATCTTAAACCTAGGCCTTCGAGTGTTAGAGTTTTCTGGAAAAAAGACTATCCATCTGTACTTACCATAAACTCTTCAATCAGGTCATCCGTCAGCCTCCAGTGCTTCAAACAAGGGGGCAGACAGTAGCGAAGCAGTTAGCACAATGCTATTAAAGCACCAGCAATTGGAAGACTGGGAGTTCTATTCCCACTGCCGTCTGTAAGGAGTTTGTACATTCTCCTCATGACCGCAGGATTTTCTCCGGGTGCTCGGGTTTCCTCCCACACTCCAGAAAGACGTAGGGCTCGGGTTAATAAATCACGGGTATGCTAACGTTGGCACCAGAAGCACAGTTGCCCTTGCAGGCTGTCCCCAGCACATCACAAACGATGATGCAAATGACGCATCATATCTTTATCTTTAAGTCTGCCCAACCTCTGTCACTGAAACACTCCAATCCAGAGAACATCCTAGCAAGTCTTTTTCATAGCCTCCACATCCTCACTATAACTGGGTGACCAGAACTGAATGCAATGCCTCACCAGGGTTTTGTGAAACCTGCAGCACAACTTCCTAACTCTTGAACTCAGGGCCTCAACTAATAAAGCAAGCATATTCTGAACTCTCCACATTCTTCCTATAAAGTGGCAACCGGAACTGCACGCATACTCCAAATGTGAACTAATCAAAGATTTATTCAGTTGCAAGACAACTTGCCAACTTTTATTCTCAAAGGGAGTTCATGAATGGGAAGTCCATTCAGATTTTTGCACCACATTGCTACAGGTGACTGAGATTGAAGTGAAGTACATAATTCATACATCCTTGGATTGGAAAAGTTGCTGCAGTTTCCCAACTTTTCTTTCCAAATAAATTTCATTCCTAACAGTTTGGTTTTCAGTGAGCATGGACATACTCTTCTTCGTCACCTCATTGATAATATTGTCCTCAGGGCTAAGATGACTATAAAATACATGGTGGTCTGGTGACAATGCAAAAATCTACAACAGCCTCCCATTTAAGTGCACTTCAAGTAGATTCAAGGTAGTTATATTTGGCTTATTACTCCATGTACTAGATGTAGCCTTCTACTAATAGCCACACTCATCAGTTCTTTAATAGGTACAACTGCTACTTGTGCCACCTGTATGCCGTCCATGTAAAATTGTCAATAAGATGCTTATGGTAGCAAGATAAAGTCAACTGAGGGAAAGTATCAGTTGCAGCTTAGTTCATAATATTCTTGCCTTGAGGAAAGTAAACTAATGTTAATCAGTGTAATAAATGAATAATTATTAATTGAATGGGAGAAATCATATTTGTTATCATAGTACCTGTGTGTTAGCTTGAAGCTCGTCTTCTTCCACATTTTGTTCAGATGTTTTCAAGAGAGAGATTGTATCAGGTTCCACCACCATCTCCAAACCCCATTGTTGACGAGTAGTTTGATTTTTCAGCAAACATAATAGGTACAGTATCTTGTTGAATATGGTTAAAAAAAGTAAATCAAATTTGTGATTACCTCCCTCTGGTTTCCCTCCTCCTTCCCTTTCTTCCATGGTCCACTGTCCTATCAGATTCCTTCTTCTTCTGCCTTTTACCTCTTCCACCTATCCCCTCCCAGCTTCCTACTTCAGCCCACTCCCCTGGACACTTTTATTTAAATTTTGTCAACGGATTTAGGTTGCATTGAAGAATACTATATCACTATTTCTCTTCTCAGGATTAGGCAAAAGGATTGCTAAAATATCATATAGGTCATTTCTGCAAAACAAAATGTGACACCAAATGGTTGGAAAAATAAAATGAACCAAGTATATATCTGTAGTCTTTTTAAAAAGTACAGTTCATATTCTAAATCAAGATGTTCTAACATATCTGATTCCAAGTTTCTAGATCTGATGAAGCAACAACAAACCATTTTTAAAGGATACAGAGATATCTAGAGTTGCACCACCGAGATAGATAAGCAGCCAAGGCAAAGCTTTTAGGATTAAAGCAGGGATTTTCTCTTGGGATAGAATGGCAACAGCATATAAAATACTTGCCACCATTGTGAAGATCACAACCGATTGCTGGAGACTGCCTTCAATCTTCCCCCTAACCTGAAATTTAGTTGGGGGAAAAAAAAACATTTAATAGTCTGTATCATAAAATACTTCCACTGAAAAGCGAAGGATGGGAAACATTGTTCAACAGAAATCAGCTGATGTTTCTGATACAAAAGAGAACAGAATCAGAAGCAAGTTTATTACCACTGACATGTACACTTATCAGCCTTTGAACAACTGTATCTTAAAAGGAAATTACCCTCAATGAAAGTAAACAATTTCATCCGTTATAAAGTCACATTCAATGTCTACTCAAAGTTATAGAAAAAGATACAGTCACTGCATTTAGCATGATAACATGTGCAACTATATTATTAAGCAGTATTTATTTAGCAATCCCAGCATAACTTTTTATGAAAAACAAAAATCAAAGATTTTTATTTTTTATTTCCAACCAGCAGCTCCTACTTACTGCCTTGAAAATTATAGGAAGCTTTGATGTCCAGCCAATGAAAATTGCAATCACTCCCAGTACATAGCCAATGGTTTCTGTGCCATCCTAGAAAAAAATTGGACATAAATGAAAACTGATTTTAAAGGATAATAAATAAACATTATATTAACAGATGAAAATTAAGCCAAACTTAAATGAAATCTCTTAAGAACCTGCTTCAGACTAATGTCAACATAAAGCTGGCCGGTAGTATAGTGGCATCAGCTCCAGACTTTGAGGTGAGTAGTCCCAGGCTCGAAACCAGCTAGCTCCATGCATGCTTTCCATCCATGCTGGACTGAGCATTGAACTAGCAACTCGGCCTCGTAAAAAACAGACAAATGCTAAAGAAATGGCAAGGTTTCTGCCCAATGCATCACAAGGTGTGGAGAGGAACAACAACGTCAACAGAGGGTCGCAGAGTCAGAGTGCCTAGAAATATGACCAACAGATACATGCTGATCAGTAAGCACCCATCATACTGATCCTAGTTGGTCTAACGTTGGGGATTCGGTTCTTATCAAGATACATCTTAAATGTGCAAGTGCCTGCTAGAATGAGTTCCATTTGAGCATCTGGCATGGTTCCAGAGCTGGGCAATCAATGAAAGCAATGTTGTTCCTCCAAATTCTCCTTTAGACCTTTAAGATACAAGCTTAGTAACTGTATGACATCATGTAAAATTGAAAGCAGTTAACGAGAGATTGGATTTTCTTTTCAGAATTGCTACTTCCATGCTTACACCAGAGTGAGAGGTATCTATTTAGATTAAGCAAACAGCTTGAAGGCATCTTCAGTACTTACCTCAGGTAATGTGGAAAGTAACTTCCGCCTTGGTCCATGAAAATCCACTTGAGCAATAGGAGACGGCCAAAAGAAGTAACTTGTGCTCATAACAAAAGGCAGGCAAACTATGAGTAAAGCAGTTCTTCTTCTTCCTCTTCTTTTCTTGTGTCTCAATAGTTCTGGGTATAGGAAACAATATGAGAAAGTTTAGAATGTTTCTGTACAATCAAAGCCCTAATACAGGATAAAATGCGCAAGTGTGGTAAGACCATTTGCACAACTAGAAATCAATGCAATTGCATCTAGAAGCTGTAGGGAAAATCTTCTGCCTTGATTTGGCTGATTTTTTAAAAAAATTCTATTATTGTCTTACTCAGAAGTCTACCTGTAGCAGTGATGACTGTAGGTTTTTGTAAATAAAATGGCAGAGGCATTTAAGTTTAAGGTAAATCATAACAACACCTTTATTGTCAACAAAACAATGAACATATAGTGAGATAAACAACTTCACAGCATGATGTCACCGCGTCAGACCAGTCGCTTAAAGTGAACCCCAACTCAAGTGTCAGTGGTTGTAAATTACGCATATGTTTCCATCCTTAATATATCTCTAAATGACATCTCTGATAGAACAGATACATTTAACTATTATATAATTATTTATCATCACACCAGGTTCTTTATAATATAGAATTGTTTTAGAAAATAAACTTCCTCAGAATGTTTTTTCTACTTGCTTACTTGTTTACTATGCAGTAATATATTTAAATTATTTGAAATATAACTTCAGATGTCAGTTAAAAATCAAACAGGCAAATTTTTGATTTAATTTTCAGAGCTTAATAGTTCTCTCAGAAAATTTACAGGTTTCAAAATATCACCCTAATTTCACATTTTTAGTAGCAAATAGGATTTCACTAAGAGCTTACAGCAGTCTATATTCTACAGTTCCATTATCTTGATAGAATAAAGGGCTATTATTTCCAAGTACATACTGTACATGAAAAGGTATTCATACACTCAATTTAGAGTGAAATGATTTGCAAAGAGATGATGACAAGCTGAAGTGTCAACAAATGACAAGGGAAATACATCAGTTCAACAAGATGTACAACCCTTCTGAGCAGTAATCCAATGGCTCTTTGCAATGATGATGCAGAAATATGCAGTGGCAGTTTTGGCCATAATGAATACTTCCGCAATACTTGGTTATGTCATTTGAAAGCCTCATATGAGAATGTAGATAAAATGTTCAAGACATATTATGAGCTTAGAGCGTGCATCAGTACTTGGAGATATGACATGGTGACCTTACAGAGACTTGGATGGCTCAGGGACAGGAATGGTTACTTCAAGTGCCGGGTTTAGATGTTTCTGAAAGGACAGGGAGGGAGGCAAAAGAGGTGGGGGCATAGCACTGTTGATCAGAGGTAGTGTTACGGCTGCAGAAAAGTTGGACACCATGGAGGGATTGTCTACGGAGTCTCTGTGGGTGGAAGTTAGGAACAGGAAGGGGTCAATAACTTTACTGTTTTTTTTTTATAGGCTGCCCAATAGTAACAGGGATATCGAGCAGCAGATAGGGAAACACGTCCTGGAAAGGTGTAATAATAACAGAGATGTTGTGATGGGAGATTTTAATTTCCCAAATATCGATTGGCATATCCCTAGAGCAAGGGGTTTAGATGGGGGGGGAGGAATGTTTGTTAGGTGTGTCCAGGAAGGTTTCTTGACACAATATGTAGATAAGCCTACAAGAGGAGAGGCTGTACTTGATTTGGAATTGGGAAATTAACCTGGTCAGGTGTCAGATCTCTCAGTGGGAGAGTATTTTGGAGATAGTGATCATAATTCTATCTTCTTTACAATAGCATTGGAGAGAGATAGGAACAGACAAGTTAGAAAAGCATTTAATTGGGGTAAAGGGAATTATGAGGCTATCAGGCAGGAACTTGGAGGCTTAAATTGGAAACAGATGTTCTCAGGAAAAAGTACGGAAGAAATGTGGCAAATATTCAGGGGATATTTGTGCAGAATTCTGCATAGGTACATTCCAATGAGACAGGGAAGTTACGGTAGGGTACACGAACCGTGGTGTACAAAGGCTGTAATAATTCTAGTCAAGAAGAAAAGAAAAGCTTACAGAAGGTTCAGAGAGCTAGATAATCTCAGAGATCTAGAAGATTATAAGGCTAATAGGAAGGAGATTAAGAAGGAAATTAGGAGAGCCAGAAGGGGCCATGAGAAGGCCTTGGCAGGCAGATTAGGAAAAACTCCAAGGCATTCAACAAGTATGTGAAGAGCAAGAGGATAAGATGTGAAAGGATAGGACCTATCAAGTGTTTCAGTGGGAAAGTGTGTATGGAACTGGAGGAAATAGCAGAGGTACTTAATGAATACTTTACTTCAGTATTCACTATGGAAAAGGATCTTGGTGATTGTAGTGATGACTTGCAGCAGACTGAAAAGCTTGAGCATGTAGATATTAAGAAAGAGGATGTGCTGGAACTTTTGGAAAGCATCAAGTTGGATAAGTTGCTGGAACTGTATGAGATGTACCCCAGGCTACTGTGAGAGGCGAGGGAGGAGATTGCTGAGCCTCTGGTGATGATCCTTGCATTATCAATGGGGATGGGAGAGGTTCCGGAGGATTGGAGGGTTGCGGATGTTGTTCCTTTATTCAAGAAAGGGAGTAGAGATAGATCAGGAAATTATAGACCAGTGAGTCTTACCTCAGTGGTTGGTAATTTGATAGAGAAGATCCTGAGAGGCAGGATTTATGAACATTTGGAGAGGTATGATATGATTAGGAGCAGTCAGCATGGCTTTGTCAAGCGCAGGTCATGCATTACGAGCCTGATTGAAGTTTTTGAGGATGTAACTAAACACATTGATGAAGGAAGAGCAGTAGATGTAGTGTATGTGGATTTCAGCAAGGCATTTGACAAGGTACCCCATGTAAGGCTTATTGAGAAAGTAAGGAGGCATGGGATCCAAGGGGACATTGCTTTGTGGATCCAGAACTGGCTTGCCCACAGAAGGCAAAGAGTGGTTGTAGATGGGTCATATTCTGCATGGAGGTCGGTCACCAGTAGAGTGCCTCAGATCTGTTCTGGGACCCCTACTCTTCGTGATTTTTATAAATGACCTGGATGAGGAAGTGGAAGGATGGGTTAGTACTTTTGCTGATGACACAAAGGTTGGAGGTGTTGTGGATAGTGTGGAGGGCTGTCAGAAGTTACAGCAGGACATTGATAGGATGCAAAACTGGGCTGAGATGTGGTAGATGGAGTTCAACCCAGATAAATGTGAAGTGGTTCATTTTGGTAGGTCAAATATGATGGCAGAATCTAGTATTAATGGTAAGACTCTTGGCAGTGTGGAGGATCAGGGAGATCTTGGGGTCCGAGTCCATAGGACACTCAAAGCAGCTGTGCAGGTTGACTCTGTGGTTAAGAAGGCGTACGGTGTATTGGCCTTGATCAATCGTGGAATTGAATTTAGGAGCCGAGAGGTCATGTTGCAGTTATATTGGACCCTGGTCAGACCCCACTTGGAGTACTGTGCGCAGTTCTGGTCACCTCACTACAGGAAGGATGTAGAAGCCATAGAAAGGGTGCAGAGGAAATTTACAAGGATGTTGCTTGGATTGGGGAGCATGCCTTATTAGAATAGGTTGAGTGAACTCAGCCTTTTCTCCTTGGAGCGACGGAGGATGAGAGGTGACTTAATAGAGGTGTATAAGATGATGAGAGGCATTGATCGTGTGGATAGTCAGAGGCTTTTTCCCAGGGCTGAAATGGTTGCCACAAGAGGACACAGGTTTAAGGTGCTGGGGAGTAGGTACAGAGGAGATGTCAGGGGTAAGTTTTTTACTCAGAGAGCGGTGAGTGCGTGGAATGGGCTACCGGCAATGGTGGTGGAGGAGGATATGATAGGGTCTTTTAAGAGACTTTTAGATGGGTACATGGAGCTTAGTAAAATAGAGGGCTATAGGTAAGCCTAGTAATTTCTAAGGTAGGGACATGTTCGGCACAACTCTGTGGGCCGAAGGGCCTATATTGTGCTGTAGGTTTTCTATGTTTCTATGACATAGCACAAAATCTAACAATACAAAAAGGGGCCTTTTGATCCAGTGGGATTAAATTTGTTCCATTTCAGAAACCTTCTGCCTTCCATCTCATCCTGTCTACATACCATTCTATTCTTTACCCCCTCATGTATGGATCTAGTTTCTACTTAATGTCAATTATATCTTTCCATGTCATCCCCATATAACAAGCTCTGCATTCTGTACACCCTGCGGATAATGTTTTTCTTCTGAATTCCAGTCTGGTTAGTCCAGTCTCTACATGGCAACAAAAAATTGACAATTCGGCCCACAAAAATTAAGAGCTTAAAGGATGTACTCAAGGGTTTTTGATATATTCATTTTTTATGTATTTTCAACATTTTTCTACTTTCAAAGGATTCTACAATTTATTAATTAAACAATGCAATGTAAAGTAATAATAATATTGTTTACCTGAGTGATTGGTTAGATAGGAATTACAATGTTGCCTCTAAGGCTAGGCAAATTTAAGAGGAATTATGGGGGTCAGGGAGAAGATGCAGAAAATATTCAAAAAAACAAAGAAAAATAAGATCAATTTTTAATCACAGATGTTTAAGAATAAATCTAATGGTGAAATGAACTGGGATAAGAAAATGAGATTATGAGAGTCATCAAAGGCAGAATGGATTGCTCTTGTATAACATATAAACAATATGAAGAGAAAAAATTGTAATTGCCAACAGTTAATTAGCAATCAGTTTCACAGAATCATAGCAATGATACACTGATCTTGCAGATCTTTCCTCCCAAAAATTCAGACAATGTACTGGGCTTCCGGCAACACATTATTCTACCTGATTTTGATCTGGAACCACACACAGGAAACAGAATTAGCACGAAATAGACAATATCCACTGCTGCCATATAAGCTGCTGTAAAAACCTGGAAACAGATCAAAATATAAAACATTAGCTACTTCGAAAGAACGATTCACTTCTGTGCATTCTGGATGTTGTCCTGTCTAATCATCTTATGCCCAGTCTAATCTTCTAAAGGATGCAAGTGTCCTCCGCTGGCAGGATCTTATGTGAAGTGAATGCTGAGCAAACACAAATAAATTCCTCAAAGAGAAAGTACCCACAGCATTACTTTGTGCCTGAGTAATGACATTTTATTTTTAGAATGCATTATACTGAGAGTTGATGCAAAATTATTTAAGTGTAGTCTATTTAAACTGTGCAAATTTGGAGGGAATTTGAAAATTGTATCTTGATCTGGATGGACTCATCAGATGAGTGAGTGATGGTGGAGATCTAACAATACCTTAATCCATAGTGAACAAAAGTTCATCTATTGGACAGTTTGCCTTTATTTAATCCAACTTTCAACAGTACATGCCAAGTCTGATGAAGAAATCTGTTGAAGCTTTATGTCCTTATTTTCATATGCATGCCAGGAACCTGAGTGATTGAGCCCAAGCCAGCAGGATATAAACTTCCATATGCAGTCAACCAGGACACAATTTGCGTAACTTTTCCTTTTTTTAAAAGCATGGATTAAGTCTTTGAAAGATCGCCACCATCATTCCACTTATTAAATGTCTCCACCCAGACCAAGATACAAATCTCAGATTCTAATTGCACAGTTCAATTAGATTGATGCTGAGCCCTCAAGGGAGACACTATTTTAAATCTCAGTTAGCAATTAAGATCATACACCATCAAAAATGGATATGTCATTAAACATTGGAAGTAGAGACCATAGAATAGTACAGTGCACGATATTGAGCCAAACTACATAAACCCACTCCACAATCAGTCTCGTGCTTCCCTCCCATGCAGCACATAATTCTTCTTTTTTCTGCACCCATGTGCCTGTCTAAGAGTCTCTTAAGTGTCCCTATTGTATTAGCCTCTACCATCGCCCCTGTAATGTGTTCCAAGCACCCATCACTTTCTGTCTAAAAACCTTACATCTGTCATTCCCCCTAAACTTTCCTCCACTCACCTTAAACTGATGTGCTCTGGCATTTGCCATTGGCACCCTGCCACCCTAGGGAAAAAGGCACTGGCTGTCCGCTCCGTCTTGTTCGTCCGTGATGTGTTGTGTCGTATGACATGTGTGAGCATGCTCTTTCCATCACCATGATTGTTCTTGGCAAATTTTTTCAAAGAAGTGGTTTGCCACTGCCTTCTTCTTTACAAGACAGGTGATCCCGTCTGTTATCAATTCTCTTCAGAGATTGTCTACCTGGCATCAGTGGTTGCAAAACCAGGACTTGTGATGTGCACCAATTGCTCACATGAACATCCACCACCTGCTCCCATGGTTACACGTGACACCGTTCAGGGGGCTAACCAGGTGCTACACCTTTAACAAGAGTGACCTGCAGGCTAGTGGAGGGAAGGAACGAATTACACCTCTTTTGGTGGAGGCATACCTCAAACCCACCACTCCATCTATGCCTCTCACAATCTTATACATCTCTGTCAGGTCTCCTCTTACCCTCCATCACTTGAAAAAGAAAAGCCCGGCTCACTCAACTTTCCCTAAGGTATGTCCTCAAATCCGGTAATCATCCTGGTAAAACTCCTCTGTGCCCTCTGGGAAGTTTCCACATCCTTCCCATAGTAAGGCAACCAGAACAGAACACCGTATTCCAAGTATTGTCCAACCACAGTTTTATTGGGCTGTAACTTAACCCCACAGCTCTTGAACTCAACTGCTCAACTAATAAAAGCCAACACACCGTAGGCCTTCTTAACTTCCCTTTTGGGCTTGTGCAGCAACTTCAGAGAATCTACAGACTTGCGCCCCCCAAAGGTCCCTCTGTTCCTCCAGACCACTAAGAATCTTGCCTTTAACCTTGTACTCTGACTTCAAATTCAATCTTCCAGACTGTATCACCTCACACTTTTCCAAACTGAACTGCATCCTCGCAATTCTGCATCCTGTCTATAAACTGTTGTAACCTGCAACCTTTCACTCTATCCATGACACCACCAACCTTTGTGACATCTGTAAATTTACTAACCTGCCCTACCACTTCCTCATCTAAATCATTTATAAAACTAACAAAGAGTAGGGGTCCCAGGAAAGACCTCTGTGGAACACCCCTATACACCAACCTCCAAGCAGAATACTTTCCATCTACAACCACTGCTGCCGACTATGGACAAACCAATTCCAAATCCATGCTGCCAAGTTTCCATGGATCCCATGCCTCATGACTTTCTGGAAGCGTAAATGTAACTTTGCTGGATCAAATAACGACAGCACAGAAAGATTGTTACTTATCTTTTCACCTGTTTATTTCTTCGAGCTCAGCCGCCGAATGAACTTGGACCCGACATCAGGGGGAGAATCTTTCTCATCTCCCCGGCAGTTCTACAAGTTCACTGCCTGATGTCAGAATTGTCAGAAGTTATAAGGCCACCGATACAAAAGAACAATCAATTTGTTAACTATTCTAGCCAAGTCAATGGACTATTGGTACAAAGAACAATCAGTTTGATAACCATTCCAGCCAAGTCAATGGACTATTGATACAGAGAACAATCAGCATGATAACCATTCCGGCCAGTCAATGGACTGTTGATACAAAAGTACAATCAATTTGTTAGACACTCCAGCCACCTTAAATAAAAAGGAAATGTCCTATCTGGTTTGCTGGAGCCACAACTTAATTACAAAGATAAGAACATCTGTCAAATTTGTGCTTTAATTAAGAAAGGAATGTTCTGTCTAATTTCCATCAGGTACTGCTTTTTGTCAAAATCAAAAGGTGTGAAAAGCCTAGAGACATCTATGTGGATCTGGGCGAACTTTAATCATCTTGCTCCAAAGAAAGCAGCTGTGAGACATTATTCAAACACGCTGCAGTCACAGACATAGTCAGTACTTAATCCATTGTTTACAGGAATGTGAAAATCTTATAGAGAATGGATTTCAGAAATTGCAGAAGATTTGCAAGTTCATGCAATTTATACATCACAAAAAGGACATCTTTGACCTTCAATCATAAACTTGAAGTAAAGGATGGCAAAACAATGATGTTACCCACATTGAGTAGGTCTCGGGCATGATTGTATGAGAGTGTGAGGGGGGAGAGTGGGGAAGGGGGGAGGCATCAATCTAGTGAAGCTTCATCAATTAACAATTGAAAGATATAATAAAGGAGATGCTAAAAAATTATTTATGTTCTATACTGATCCCTATTTATGTACAATTTTATTACATACAAGTAAATAATAAAACTTTAAATAAGTTTATTCCGAGGGGGGACCAATAGCCTTGAGGCCAGGTTTGCTAGTTTAAACTAATTAAAGTGGTTTAAACTAATATGGTACGTGAATGGGAACCAGTATGATAGAGCTGAGGGCGAGCCAGCAGATTTACAAGTAGATGATGTTATATGTAATATGAATGTAAGGAAGGACAAGCCAATGATCGGGTACAACTGCAGACAGAGCAAAGAGTTAAGTTGTACCACAGAGGCAAAATTCATAAGTGTGAAGAATGCAGGACTGAAGGTGTTGTATTTAAATGCATATAGCATTCGGAATGAGGTGGACGAACTTGTGGCGCAATTAGAGATTTGTCAGTATGACATTGTGGGCATCACCAAGCCGTGGCCAAAAGAAGGTCATAGTTGTGAGTTTAACATCAAAGGATATACTTTGTATCGAAAGGACAGGCAGGAAGGCATAGGTGGTGGTGTGGTTCTAATGGCAAGAGACGGAATTACATCTTTAGAAAGAGGTGACATGAGGTCAGAAAAAGTCCAATCTTTGTGGGTAGAGTTAAGAAACTCAAGGGCAAAAAAAAATTATGTAAATCATATATAGGCTTCTAAATACTAGCCAAGATGTGAGGTTGAGATTACAAAGGGAATCGGAAAAGGCATGTAATAAGGGTAATGACATAATCGTAATGGGGGACTTCAATTTGCAAGGGGATTGGGAAAATGAGGTTGGTGTCAAATCGCAAGAGAGGGAATTTTTTTGAATGCCTACAAGATGGCTTTTTAGAGCAGCTTGTGCTTGAGCCTACTTAGGGAAAGATTATCTTAGATTGGGTGTTGTAAAATACCCAAATTTTGTTAGGGAGCTTAATGTAAAGGAACCCTTAGGAGGCAGTGATCATAATATGATTGAATTCCTACTGCAATTTGAGAAGGAAAAGCATAAGTCACATGTATCAGTACCGTATCACAATGGAATCAAGGGAGTTACAGAGGCATGAAAGAGGAGCTTGCCCAGGTGGATTGGAGGAGGACACTGGCAGGGGTAACGGCCGAGCAGAAGTTGCTGAAATTTCTGGGAATAGTTCACAAGGTGCAGGAAAGATATGTCATGCAGAAGAAGTAGTTCTCGAATGGCAGGGCTAGGCAGCTACGGCTGACAAGGGAAGTTAAGGACCACATAAAAGCCAAGGAAAGGGCATACAAGGTAGCAAAAGTGAGTGGGAAGTTAGAAGATTGGGAAGATTTTAAAATCCAACAAAAGGCAACTAAAAAAGCTACAAAAAGGGAAAAGATGAAATATGAAGGTAAACTAGCCAATAATATAAAGCAGGATACTAAAAGTTTTTCAGTCATATAACAAATAAAAAGGAAGTGAGAGTTTACATCGGAACACTGGAAAATGATGCTGGTGAGGTAGTAATGGGGGACAAAGAAATGGCAGGTGAACTTAATAAGTACTTTGCTTCAGACTTTACTGTGGAATCCACTAGCTGTATGCCAAATGTCTGTGAGTATCAGGGAGCGGGAGTGAGTGCCATTGCCATTACAAAGGAAAAAGTGCTCGGCAAAACTCAAAGGTCTTAAGGTGGGTAAGTCACATGAACTAGATGGATTACATCCCAGCATCCTGAAAGAGGTTACTGAAGAGATAATAGAAAGCATTGGTCATGATCTTTCAAGAATCACTTGATTCTGGCACAGTCCCAGACGACTGGCAAATTGCAAATGTCACTCCACTCTTTAAGAAGGGAGGAAGACAAAAGCGAGGAAATTATAGCCCAGTTAGCCTAACCTCAGTGGTTGAGAAAGTGTTGGAGTCCATTATTAAGGATGAGGTTTGGGGGTACTTGGAGATGAATGATAAAATAAGTCAAAGTCAGTATGGTTTCTGTAATGGGAAATCTTGCCTGACAAATCTGTTAGAATTCTTTGAGGAGGTAACAAGCAGGGTGGACAAAGAAGAGGCAGCAGATGTCATTTACTTAGATTTTCAGAAGGCATTTGATAAGGTGCCTCACATGAGGATGCCTCACAAGATAAATTCCTATGGCATTACAGGAAAGACGCTGACATGGAGAAAGGAATGGCTGACAGGCAGAAAGCTTCGAGTGGGAATAAAGGGGGCCTTTTCTGGTTGGCTGCCAGTGACTACTGGTGATGCTCAGGGGTTAGTATTGGGACTGCTACTTTTCACATTGTTTCTCAATGATTTAGATAATGAAATTGATGGCTTTGTAGCAAATTTTGTGGATGATACAAAGATAGATGGAGGGGTAGAAAGTGCTGAGGAAGCAAAGCAATTGCAGCAAGACTTAAACAAATTGGAAGAATGGGCAAAAAAGTGGCAGATGGAATACAGCGTTGGGAAATGTATGATAATGCATTTGAGGAACAATAGTGAAGGCTATTACCTAAATGGGGAGAAAATGCAAACATCAGAAGTGCAGAGGGACTTATGAGTCTTCGTGCAAGACTCCCAGACGGTTAATTCACAGGTTGAGTTTGTGGTAAAGAAGGTAAATGCAATGTTTGCATTTATTTCAGGGGGAATAGAATATAAAAACAAAGAGATAATGCTGAGTCTCTATAGATACTAGTTAAGCCGCACTTGGAGTATTGTCAACAACTTTGAGCCCTTTATCTCAAAAAGGATGTATTGCCATTGGAAAGAGTCCAGAGGGGGTTCCCGAGGATGATTCTGGGAATGAAGTGGTTAACATATGAGGTGTGTCTGGCAGCTTTGGGCCTGTACTCACTGGAATTTAAAAGAACACGTGCGGATCTCATTGAAACCTACCGAACGGTGAAAGGACTAGATAAGATGGATGTTTCATCATGGAGGTATCCAGAACTGGAGGGCACAGCCTCAAAACTGAGGGGCGACTTTTTAGAGCAGAGGTAAGGAGGAATTCTTTTAGCCAAAGTGTGGTGAATCTGTGGAATGCTCTGCCACAGACTGCGGTGGAGGCCAAGTCCATGGGTATATTTAAAGCGAAAGGTGATAGATTCCCAATTTGTTGGGCATCAAGGGGTACAGTGAGAGGGCAGGTGTATGGGGTTGAATGGGATCTGGGATCAGCTATGATGAAATGGCAGAGCGGACTTGATGGGCTGAATGGCCTCATTCTGCTCCTATGTCGTATGGTCTTATGTTTCAACCTAACCACAAAAGCCTGATTGGGCACATTACTGCACATTAGATTTCTAGTTTTCTTCATGGAAATCTGAACATGAAATATTCTATCCTAATAACTTTCATATTTACTGTACAGATTTTCATTCACACTAAGTAATGGTTTACTGCTTAGCACATAAATTTTCAGTTATCCATGAACAAGTATTGAAGAAAAATACCACTGATGTTACTTGGACAGGGTTAGCGATATCCCTGTTCTGATCTGTCTGGTTAGGCTGATCGCAGGGGTGTTCATTCAGATTCTCTCTCTCTCTCTCTCTCCGTGATTGCTGCTTGGCTTCTTCAACATTTTCTGTTTTACAGCAACTTCTGTATCTCCCCCCATTCCTGATGTAACTTGTTTTTTTTTGTCAATACCAATGATGCCTGTCCTTTGGGATTTCTGAACTTTCTCCTTTCCTTCAGATTTTAACCATTGCCACATTTTCTACTTCCTAGCTCTGGATAGTTATTTTTCTCTCTCCCCTGTACTCCCTCCTCCTGCAGATTGATCAGATTAGGGCAGCGCGGTGGCATAGCGGTTAGTGTTACGCTTTGCAGTACCAGTAAGTGGACAATCAGGGATTAATTTCCATTACAGTCTGCAAGAAGTTTGTATGTTCTCCCCCTAAATGGCTGGATTTCCTCCAGGTGCTCCAGTAAGTTGTGGGCACGCTTTGTTGGTGCTGGAATCGTGGTGACACTTGTGGGCTACCCCCACCACGATCCTCACTGACTTGATTTGATGCAAATGACACTTCCACTACACAAGAAATTCTGCAGGGCTGGAAATCCAAAGTAACACACACACACACACACACACAATGCTGGAGAAGCTCAGCAGGTCAGGCAGCATCTATGGAAAACAGTAAACAGTCGATATTTCAGGCTGAGACCCTTCTTCTCCAGTCCTGAAGAAATGTTGACTGTTATTCGTTTCCATAGATGCTGCCTGACCTCCTGAGCTCCTCCAGCATTTTGTGTTTGTTGCTTTGACACACTTCACTGCAAGTTTTGATGTTTCAATGTACATGTGATATATAAAGTGACTCTTCATCTAACCTTCTGACCACAGGGGTGCCGCAGCTTTTCCAGTGGTGTGATGTTTTAATTTACCTGGCCCACTCTAACCTCAGTCTTTGGCCTTTACCACTCAAACATGAAGAAGTAACATCCTACTCTTTCTACAGGTACAGACTAGCTCTGGGATCAACACCAAACTCAGCTATTTCAAATAACCAGTTTATCCAGTCTGAGTCAGAATCAGAATTTCTAGTATAAAAACAGGAGTTCCCAGGTGCTTGCTAGTCCAAGTAATCTCGGGAAGGGTGTTTGGGTAGTTGAAGGGAGGGTATGAGGGGGTGAGGTTGGCATTTTAGGTTGATCAACAGCGGCATTAGCTCAGCTTCTCTCTCTCCCTCTCTCTATATAATTGCTGCTTGCTCTACTGGGTATTCTTCGTCTTTGCAATTTTTGTTTCGAATTTACAGTATTTTCTGTTTTTGACTTTTAGTCCCTGGCTAGTCCTGACGTAACTCAGTATTTTTTTGTCAATACAGAAGCTGCCTGAGTTTTGGGCTTTCCCAACTTCCTCCTACCTTTCAGATTTCTACCATAGTCACATTTTCTACATTACAGTTCGAAAAAGCTATTTTCTCCTCTCTCCTCTGTCCTTCCTCCTCCTCCAGACGGATCAGATGACAGTAACAAACGTTCAGCATCCTCTCTAGTTAAAACAAATCTTCTTCTGGTCTCCACCATGTCACACATTTCTCCTCAGTCATTTCAAATCACTTTTCTACAATGTTTAAATACGTATGCCAGTTTTCTAAATCATCTCGGTTTTTTCTCTCCACGGCTGATTCACCTGCTGAGTGTTCTTCTGTTTATATTGCAGTAACAAAAGCTATTGCATATGTAATAAATTATACATTATAATTTTATATTGGACTTACTAGACTAAATTTAACAAGCTAGTATTCCTATCCTAACCCTCCTACTTGGTAATTATGTTTCCTTAATATAAACACCAACATGTTTACACAAACCAGTTATCTGTATTTCTGTATTAAATTTTTTAACAGGACAAATCCAAAAATCAGGGAAATTTCAGAGAGGAAACAAATGTTTCTGCTAACAAGATTATAAAACTTCCACATAAGGAAACAAATGAGTGCCTAAAGTTGTAATGTGGCTTTTTTCCAACATATGAATAACAACAACATATAAAACAATGATAGTTTGTGACAGGTCAGAAAAAGAAAACATTAAAGAAATTGAGATGATTGTGGATAAGCTGAAAAACAAAGGCTCTTTGAAAGATTAGCAAGGGAAAGTTTGAGGAAAACTGATGCCAAGAGCAAGGAAATTTTTCAGTACCACTAATGAGTTTCCATAAATTGTAATCACTAACCTGAATATTCAGTTGTTTTGCAAGAAGGGCTCCAAACATATTGCACATATTGCCCACAAAGACATAGATAACAAAATATAAGGATTCTTGCTTCCAAAGACTCTGTTTACAACGGCAATAAATCAACCTGAAATCGAATATGAACAAAATGTTGACTGCAATAACTTAAGAGTTTCAATTTTTAAAGTTTTAGATTCAAAAGTAAAGGTCAAATCTGCTTCATCGTAATTTATCACTCTGTAGCTCTCTACACCAGCCCTCTGTATAAATATACTTGTACATTCTGTAACACAAGTACAAATAACCTTGTTATGAAGTTTTCACAGGAGCTAAGTTTAATCACATGTTCTAATCATTTAGATTCTCAATGTGAGAATCCTTCTGAAATACTGCATGGTCATCAACAGACTATTAGTCCAATAGACAAGTCTTTGGGTTCTTGTTCATCTTCAGAACCATCCAAAATTTGAATAAATCAACAACGTATTTAATTTGTAGTTCTAACCGACAGCAGGTGGTTACCAACACTTTTCTACTAAGAGTCAGTAAATACTAAATTATAACACAAGTCAAGCTATGCAGAGACTGAAAGACTGGGTGTGTTTCAGGAAACTACTAACATGCCCTGTTCTGCAGCAAAGCTGCTTGCTACCGTCACACAAGATAAACATAATTTATTTGTTTAAGAAACCCTACCTTATTACATGAAACCACTTGGGAGAGACATGCATGGATAAAGAGCGGAAGTCTCTAAATGAAATCTCTATGAAGTGCTTTCACCATTATGGAAAAATTGTGGGCTATGGAGGAAGGTAGATTGATTTTAGAGTAGGTTAAGAGGCTGTCACAACATTGAGCGCCAAAATGGCCTGTTCTGTGCTGTAATAACCATGTAACCATATAACAATTATAGCACGGATGTTTAATGTTCTTAAGTATCATTATGAACTGAAATAGAAAATTCAAGTGCTGATTTTCACATGTACCAAAACTGGAATTATTGATTACCCCAAGCAAAAATCAAGAACCTGCTGTTGCACTTATCATCATCTCCAGTAAAAACAATTAATTATCTGTTTAGATAAGATAATTGGGTATTATATAAGTAAAATTCAGGGATTAAGCAACTCTTCAAAATGATCTTAAACACCACACTATTTTGTTCTATTATATCCTTTCAAAGACAAACGTGATCACTCAGTACAACTAACATCCCACAAGTCATCAATTCTGAAAACCCAGAAGTATTTTCTAATTTTTTTCCCTCATAGCACATAACCATTCTCTTTTATAAATTCTTTTGTTCAAGGGAGAAATGTCATCTTGGTACTAGTACTCTCATCTCTCCAAAATACTTTCAAAGATCTTTAACTAATAAATAGGCCTTGGTCTTTCACAAAGAAGTGCCTCTGACAATGCAGCATTCCTTCTGTAACACACTGGAATATTGTCTTTTATTTCTGGTCTTACCCCCAACAATTTTTCATCCAGTGACAAGAGAACTATTGACTGATTCAAATTGATGAAAGCAACACAATGCTATGGCTCATATCCTTTTTTTTCCACTTTATTTTGTATTCATTGTAATTTTTTGTCTTTGCACTGTACTGTTGTGACAAAACAACAAATTTTGTGTCCTATAATAAAGAGATAATAAACTTGATTCTGATACCATTTCACAATAACTGAAATTGGTTTTTGCAGCTGCATGCATGCTATTTGGTCAAATAGGACCTTTTCTTTTTCAACTAAAGCAGTTGTTCAAAAATACAGTAAGTCACTGTTTTTAGGATTAACACAATCTTGAACAGCAACAGAATTCAGGCAGCTGAGAAAACTACCCTCCCCTAGAGCCTATCCACGAAACATCTTGCCAAATATAAATTAAACACCTTGTCAGGTTCAAATAATGTAATAAGTTACAGTGATAAAATCTCTGCAGTTTATTAGGATAGATCTTGCTAGCCAATGGCAGAAGCACCATTATTTGACTTAAACCAGTATTTTGGAATCTCCATGAATGCAGCATGAAACACAAATATTCTGGGATTACTTAACATTGAAGTTCAGCATTCAGCCTGGTTTTGCTGCGATTTTCTGGTTAATGTTGGATGACCTCTCAGATCCAACAGCCCAATGATTTCATTAGGAATTACAAAGCTATGGATCAGGAGGCTTTTTTTAAAAAAAAACTTTTTAAATTAATTATTCCTCTTTATTGGTTATCTTTATCTATGAGAGTTTAGATTATTTTGATTATATTGATCTTTACTAATCTTAAAATTATTTGCTTGAACTTTACTAGTTTTTGATCATTGCTAGAATTCAGAGGCATTCAGATTATGAAGACACTCAGTCCTCATTTATTGTCATTTAGAAATGCATGCATTAAGAAATGATACAATGTTCCTCCAGTATGATATCACAGAAACACAGGACAGACCAAGACTAAAACTGACAAAAACCACATAATTATAACATATAGTTACAACAGTGCAAAGCAATACCATAATTTGATAAAGAGCAGACCACAGGCACGGTAAAAAATATCTCGAAAGCCTCAACATCTTATGCAGATGGTAGAAGGGAGAAACTCTCCCTGCCATGAGCCTACAGCGCCGCAAACTTGCCGATACAGCACCCTGGAAGCACCCGACCGCAGCCGACTCTGAGCCCATCCGAAACTTCGAGCCTCTGACCAGCCCTCCGACACCAAGCACCGAGCACCATCTCTGCCGAGCGCTTCAACCCCGCCCCATCCGCCGAGCAACAAGCAAAGCTGAGGACTCGGGGCCTTCCCCTCCGGAAGTTTCGGATCACACAGTAGCAGTGGCAGCGAAACAAGCATTTCAGTAGTTTCACCAGATGTTCCTCCGTGCTCTCACGTCTGCCTCCATCAAATTAGAATTGTGCACAGGACCCTACTTGACAGATAACAGATATTCATCACCGGAGTGGCCGCTGTGCGCTGCGTCGCGCCGCCATCTTCTCCTCTGCTCATCTTTTTAATAGTTTAAAAACTATTTTTTAGAAATCTCAAACTTTGGTCATCAGCAATGGTGAGAGTGGGAGTTTAGCAGCTATCAAGGATTTCAAGGCATTTTTCAGGACTTCCACAAAGAAAGGCAAGTGCAATGTTAGCATTCAGTTAAAGAGGACAGAATATAAAAGCAAGGATGTAATGCTGAGGGTGGTGGGGTGAGATACATTTCTACAAAAGGATGTGTAAGGTGCTCCTTCCCTCTGCTAGCCTGCAGGTTACCCTTGAGCAAGGTGTAACACCCCCAATCAGGGTCATGTGAAACCACGGGAGCAGGTGGTGGATAGTTGTTTGAGCGGCTGGTCCTTATTTCAAGTCCTGGTTATGCGACCACTGATGCCCGGCACACAATCTCTGAAGAGTATTGATATGGTTGGATACACCCATCTTGTAAAGACCTGCCCAGAAGAAGGCAATGGCAAACCACTTCTGAGAAAAATTTAGCAAGGACTATCATGGTCATGGAACTATGATCGCCCACATCATACGACACAACACACAATGATGATGATGATGTAATGCTGAGGCTTTATAGGGCATTGGTTAGACCACATTTGAAGTTTTGTAAGTAATTTTGGGCCTCTTATCAAAGAAAGGATGTACTGGCATTGGAAAGGATCCAGAGGAGGTTCACAAGAATGATCCCAGAAATGTAAGGGTTAATGTACGAGGAGCATTCAAAGGCTCTGGGCCTGTACTTGCTGGACTTTAGAAGAATGTGAGGGGGATTTCATTGAAACCTTTCAATACTGAAAGGCCTACAAAGAGAATCTAAGACCAGAGGGTACACCCTCAGAATACAAGGACATCCCTTTAAAAGAAAGATGAGGAGGAATTTCTTTAGCCAGAGGGTGGTGATTCCATGCAATTCATTACCACAGGCCAAGTCTTCAGGAATTTTTAAAGTGGAAGACAATAGGTTCTTGAATATTGAGGGCCTCAAAGGTTACAGAGAGAAGGCAGGAGAGTGGGGTTGAGTGGGTAATAAATCAGCCATGATCAAATGGTGGAGTAGACTCGATAGGCTAAATGTCCTAATTCTGTTCCTATGTCTTATGGTCTAATGTGGGTGGGGTGGAGTTTTGAGGAGATTGTCGGTGCCTTACTCAAAAAAGTCAGATAATATTCTTGCTCTTCATAAGCCATCACGTATCCTATATTGAGATAAGCTTAAATCTGAAAAGCACATCCAGAGGCTGACTGGCTCTCAGAAAGGCATGTGATATGTTTCATGCTCTTCACAGGGAGTGCTGAGGAAACTTACAAATAACAGTCTGAGAAGCACCATTATCTTTCACAAGGCAACAATGCCAGAAACACCAGAGGCTGCAGATGGTTCAATCTGTAGAGAGCAGCATTAAAGATCTTCTTTGAGTAATGTAAATCAACTGAAGTATCTGTCTAAATTGGGAGTTCAAATTTATTAGAGGCTAACTCATTCTTTCAAAAGGAAATCTAAATCTCAGAAATTAAGAGAATGTGCAGAAAATAAGATAATTGTGACTGATTAATGAGAAATCCTAATGAAAGGCGATTGTCCTGAAACATTAACTCTTTTTCTCTGTCCATTGAGGCGGCCTGTTTCCAACATTCCGTGATTTTATCCCTCATCACTTGGACAGAACTGATCTTGCATGATGCCCGAGTGTGATATACAGCAGAGTTACCACAGCACTTTGCTTTCCGATCAAAAAGTTTGCTCAACATCTTACTGGCTCTAAGTAACCAAGAAAATTAAGAAAACGCCCAGTGAAACTTGTGATATTGTAAACAGTGCCTGCTTTCCAGCGTCATGGGCCATTTGTTCCTCCAGACATCTGACTGCACAGTAATGGAACTTTTCTCTGCTTATGTGAGTTATTTACAGCTGAACAGCCAGGGTTTTCCGGCAATTTAGCTATATAACAAGTTACATGGTGACGAGAGCTCCTTTCCTCAACACTGAGAGTATTCTTAAGCAGTTCCTGGGGATCAAGGATGACTTGGGTCCACCCTGGTTTTGAACTTCTAACAGTTACGCAGAAGGGACAGGGGGTACCTTACAAGGCAAATAACAAGTAGTCCCTGAACTATTGCGTTTCCTCCACTGCACACAGGAGCCGTGTGCTCCCCATACAGGGATCTATAGTACTCAACGACATCCCAAGTGTTTCTTCTCCATTCATAGGGCAAGGATCTCCAGGATTCCTAAAGTCAAGCAGCATACAACAGTCCCTTCTGCCCATTTGGCCCATGCTGACCAAGTTGTCCATTTGTATCAGTCTAAACATTTCCTCTCCGAGTACCTGTCTAAAACGTCACACCTGAACCCAAAGGGGTCCAATATCCTAGCAGGCAGGTTTAATAGAGCTGTTACGGAGGGTTTAAGGTAGTTTGGCAGGGTGATGGGAACCGCAATGATGGGGCTGAGGAAGGGGAAAACAGAAATAAATCAAAGATAGCGTGCAACAGAGATGATAGGAAGGACAGGCAGGAGATGAGGCATAATCACAGCCAGTGGAATGTGTTACAGGGCATAGTGAAGTTAAAACAGAAAGAAATACTGAACTGAAAGTGTTATACTTGAATGCACGCAGCATAAGAAATAAAATGGATGATCTTGAAATTCGGCTGCAGATTGGCAAATATGACATTTTGGCCATCTCTGAAACTTGGCTAAAGGGTGGTTGCTATTGGGAACTGAACGTCCAAGGATGTACAGTGTATCGGAAAGATAGGTTAGTAGGCAGAGCGGGTGGTGTGGCCTGTGAATAAGAAGTACTAGTAAATCATTAGAAAGGGATGACTTAGGATCGGAAGGTGTAGAGTCTCTATGGGTTGAGTTAAGAAATGGCAAGGATAAAAGGACCCTAATGGCAGTTGTATACAGGCCTCCAAACAGCAGCTGGGATGTGGATTACAAATTACAGCAGGAGATAGAAAAGGCGTGTCAGAAGGGCAATGTCATGATAATCGTTGGGGATTTTAGCATGAAAATGCATAGGGAAAACCAGGCCAGTACCGGATCTCAAGAGAGAGAATTTGTAGAATATCTAAGGGATGGCTTTTTAGAACAGCTTGTTGTTGAGCCCACTATGGATCAGCTGTGCTGTATTGGGTGTTGTGCAATGATCCAGAGATGATAAGAGAGCTTAAGGTTAAGGAACCCTTAGGGAACAGTGATCACAATATGATCAAGTTCACTTTAAAATATGAGAAGGAGAAACTAAATTCCTTTCTTTTTCAATCTTTTTATTAATTTCATAGAATGAAAACATAACAAAGCAAAAATACAAGTAGGAGATACATTGTTACATTTAAAATGAGTAATTGTAAAACCAAATAGTAAAAATTAACAAAGCTCCCAATCGTACAGAATAATAATGAATAATACAAAGCAAAATAAAACTGAAGAAAAATCATGAAAAAGAAAAAAAACAAACCCCATCCCCAAAAAAAACTAAACTAAACTAAAAGACTTGGGCAATACTAACAACTTGAAAATGGGAAAGAAGAAAACCTTAGTGTCGACGACTCCATTCCTCTCCACCAACAGTACAGAGAAATAAAACAGGTTTGGAAATGGTCAAATTACATCAAATGAAAATGCTGAATGAATGGCCTCCAAGTTTTTTCAAATCTAATGGAAGGGTCATAAACTGCACTTCTAATTTTTTCCAAATTCAAATATACCATAGTTTGTGAAAACCAATGAAATACCGTCGAAACTAAATTCCAATGTGTCAGCATTTCACTGGAATAAAGGAAATTACAATGGCATGAGAGAGGAACTGGCCAAGGTTGACTGGAAAGGGACATTAGCAGGAAGGACAGCAGAGCAGCAATGGCTGGAGTTTCTGCCAAAAATTGAGGGAAGTGCAGGACAGATATATCCCAAATAAGAAGAAATTTTCAAAAGGAAGAAGAACACTACCGTGGCTGACAAGTGAAGTCAGAGCCAAAGTAAAAGCAAAAGAGAGGGCATACAAGGAAGACAAAGCTAGTGGGAGGATGGGAGGATTAGGAAGTTTTCAATAATTTGCAGAAGGTCATTAGGAAGGAAAAGATGAACTATGAAGGGAAGCTTGCGACTAATATCAACGAAGATACTAAAAGCTTCTTTCAGTATTTAAAGGGTAAAAGAGAGTTGATAGTAGATACAGGACCAATAGAAAATGATGCTGGAGATTTTGTAATGAGAGACACAGAGATGGCAGAGGAACTGAATGTGTACTTTGCATTAGTCTTCACAGTGGAAGACATCTACAGTATACCAGACATTCAAGAGTGTCAGAGAAGCAAAGTATGTGCTGTAAAAATTACGACTGCAAAGGTGCTCAGGAAGCTTAATAGTCTGAGGGTGAATAAATCTCCTGGACCTGATAGAATGCACCCTTGTGTTCTGAAGGAAGTATCTGGAGAGATTGTGAGGCATTAACAATGATCTTTCAAGAATCGATAGATTCTGGCATTGTACCAGATAAGTGGAAAATGGCAAATGTTACTCCATTATTTAAGAAGGATGGGAGGCAGCAGAAAGCAAACTATAGACCTGTTAGCCTGACATCAGTAGTTGGGAAGTTGTTGGAATCGATTGTTAGGGATGAGTTTACGGAATATCTGGAGGTACATGACAAGATAGGCCAAAGCCAGCGTGGTTTCCTGCAAGGAAAATCCTGCCTGACTAACCTTCTGCAATTTTTAGAAGAAATTACAAGCAGAGTAGACAAAGGAGATGTAGTAGATGTGGTGTACTTGGATTTTCAGAAGACCTTTGACAATGCCGCACATGAGGCTGCTTAGCAAGGTAAGAACCCATGGAGTTACAGGGGAGTTACTAGCGTGGGTGGAGCATTGGCTGCTCGGCAAAAAACAGAGAGTGGGAATAAAGGGATTCTATTCTGGCTGGCTGCCGGTTACCACTGGAATTCCACAGGAGTCGGTGTTAGGACCACTGCTTTTTACAATGTATGTCAATGATTTGGACTATGGGATTAATGGATTTGTGGCTAAATTTGCCAATGATACAAAGATCGGTGGAGGAGTGGGTAACGTTGAGGAAACAGAGCCTGCAGAGAGACTTAGATAGTTTAGGAGAATGGGCAAAGAAGTGGCAAATGAATTAAAATGTTGGAAAATGTATGGTCATGCACTTTGGTGGAAGAAATAAATGGGCAAACTATTAGTAAGATGGATAGAGAATTCAAAATGCAGAGATGCAAAGGGACTTGGGAGTCCTTGTGCAGGATACCTAAAAGTTAACCTCCAGGTTGAGTCGTTGATGAAGAAGGTGAATGCAATGTTGGCATTCATTTCTAGAGGTATAGAATATAAGAGCCGGGATGTGATGTTGAGGCTCTATAAGGCACTAGGGAGACCACACATGGAGTATTGTGTGCAGTTTTGGGCTCCTTATTTTAGAAAGGATATACTGACATTGGAGAGTGTTCAGAGAAGATTCACGAGAATGATTCCAGGAATGAAAGGGTTACCAAATGAGGAACATCCGGCAGCTTTTGGGTTGTATTCCCTGCAGTTCAGGAGAATGAGGGGGGATCTCATAGATCCAAATCTGAATGTTAAACAGCCTGAACAGATTCGATATGGCAAAGTTATTTCCCATGGTAGGGGAGTCTAAGACAAGAGGAAACGACTTTAGGATTGAAGGACGTCCATTTAGAACAGAGATGTGGAGAAATTACTTTAGTCAGAGGGTGGTAAATCTATGGAATTTGTTCCCAGGAGCGGCTGTGGAGGTCAAGTCATTGGATGTATTTAAGGCAGAGATAGATAGGTTCTTGATTAACCAGGGCATTATAGGGTACGGGGAGAAGGCAAGGGAGTGGGGATGACTGGAAGAATTGGATCAACCCACGATTGAATGGCGGAGCAGACTCGATTGGCCAAATGGCCTACTTCTGCTCCTATATCTTATGGTCTTATGTCAACGGCAATGCCAGTAAAAACATCCTTGAATGTTTCCCCTTACAATCCCTTCCCATTTCTGAGCGTCTGCATGAGGAGTCTATTAACGTCTGACCTGCAAGCGACCTGGTCAGCCCAAAACGCTGCTCATTGGCCGTTTGCTTAATCTTGCGGAAAATCTGGCAGATCGTGACCCAGTCGGTGCAAATTGTTTCAGCGAAACTAGTTCACGCATCCACCTCCTTTGATCGCAGATATCGTCACATATCAACAACCGCTCTTCCGCCCAACTGCCATTTTACAGAAGGGGGCATTATTTCTAAATCAAAACTGCTTTAAAACATTAAATATTAGGTTACTTACGTAATGTGGGCGACCACCCAAAAGAACTGCGATAAAGCCCAGAGCGCGAAGGATATGCAGACCTGGTCGTGGGTAAAGCAGTTGATCCAGTAGTTCCAGTTCCAGAAAAGAGACGGGCCGGGCTCAACCGCACTGCTCTGATTGCCTTGTTCACCAGCTTTCATCCTCGTTGTATATTTCGACAGGTATTGTTGCTTCAAACATGACGAACCCCGTTCATTCCGTAAACTCTCTTTCACATAAACTTCCGATAGCGATCCCTCCTGCTCAGGGTGCTCCAACTGCTGCGATCGTGTGAAGCGCTTTCATCCGGAAATTTGACGCCGCGGTGCAATCCCTTCCTGCTTCCCCTGTCGGCTGGAATCGTGACGACAGTCGCCCTGAATCTTAATTGCTTGAAGGCAAATTGTTGAGACGGGGTTGCAGTGCAGAGCACTCCCTGTGCATCTCCTACCTACCTTGCGATTTCCATTCACATCGTACAGCGCGGCTAGTGGCTGTCACTTTTCGATGTTCGTTTTAAAGTCAAAACATGCATATTTCCAAATAAAACAGGCACTTATTGAAACGTCTTGAAAGGTGCGGCATTCCTCTCACGTAAGATTGCAAATACAGTATTAGTTACCGAGTTGTCGTCAGTTTGCTCCAACACCGTACAGTACTGCTGTCTTCAAACAATAACAAGCGCCGGGAATCCGCGCTTCATGGGAAGTTGTCATTTACGTTCATATCAGATACAGTAATCGCATTATAATCAGAGTCAGAATCAGGTTTATTACCACCGGCATGTGACGTGAAATTTGTTAACTTAACAGCAGCATTTCAATGCAATGCATAATCTAGCAGAGAGAGAGAAAAAATACAAAATAAAAAATAATAAATAAACAAGTAAATCAATTACGTATGCTGTATTGAATAGATCATTTTTTTTTGAAATGTGCAAAAACAGAAATACTGTAATTTTAAAAAAGTGAGGTAGTGTCCAAAGTTTCAATGTCCATTTGGAAATCGGATGGCAGAGGGGAAGAAGCTGTTCCTGAATCACTGAGTGTGTGCCTTCGGGCTTCTGTACCTCCAACCTGATGGTAACAGTGAGAAAAATGCATGGCCTGGGTACTGGAGGTCTTTAATAATGGATGCTGCCTTTCTGAGACACCGCGCCCTGAAGATGTCCTGGATACTTTATAGGCTAGTGCTCAAGATGGAAGGTACTAAATTTACAACCTTCTGCAGCTTCTTTCGGTCCTGTGCAGTCGCCCCTCCATACCAGACAGTGATACAGGCTGTCAGAATGCTCTCCACAGTGCAACTATAGAAGTTTTTGAGCGTATTTGTTGACATGCCAAATCTCTTCAAACCCCTAATAAAGTATAGCCGCTGTCTTGCCTTCTTTACGACTACATCAAAAATCTGAGACCAGGTTAGATCCTCAGAGATCTTGTCACCCAGGAACTTGAAGCTGTTCACTCCCTCCACTTCTAATCCCTCTATGAGGATTGGTATGTGTTCCTTCGTCTTACCCTTCCTGAAGTCCACAATCAGCTCTTTCGTCTTACTGACGGTTGTTGCTGCGGCACCATTCCACTAGTTGGCATATTTCACTCCTGTACGCCCTCTCGTCACCACCTGAGATTCTACCAACAATGGTTGTATCGTCAGCAAATTTATAGATGGTATTTGAGCTATGCCTGGCCACACAGTCATGTGTATACAGAGAGTAGAGCAGTGGGCTAAACACACACCCCTGAGGTGCGCCAGTGTTGATTGTCAACCAAGAGGATATGTTATCACCAGTCATCACAGACTGTGGTCTTCCAGTTAGGAAGTTGAGGATCCAATTACAGAGGGAGGTACAGAGGCCCAGGTTCTGCAACTTCTCAATTAGGATTGTGGGAATGGTGGTATTAAATGCTGAGCTATAGTCGATGAACAGCATCCTGACGTAGGTGTTTGTGCTGTCCAGATGGTCTAAAGTCGTGTGGACAGCCATGGAGATTGCGTCTGCCGTTGACCTATTGTGACAATCGGCAAATTGCAATGGGTCCAGGTCCTTGCTGAGGCAGGAGTTCAGTCAAATAGCTCCATGAATTTGTGGCAGTTCTTTTAAAGCACCGTATGTTAGTCCCAAAGTTGAAAGTCATAAAGCTGCGGATGCTGCAAAGCTGAAATTTAAAAACAAATTTAAAAGCCTGGAATGTTCAGCAGAAAGAGCCGCTGCCTCGCAGCTTCAACAGCCTGGGTTCATTGAAGCTGCAGCAATCATACCAGTGCACAAGAGCAGAAGAGTAAGCTGCCTTAACGACTATCGTCTGGTGGCACTCACACCAGGAAGCGCTCTGAAAAGTTGGTTATGGCTAGAATCGACTCCTGCCCGAAGCAAGGACCTGGATCCACTGCAGTTTGCCTAGGTCAACAGTGGATGCGATCTCATTGGCTCTTCACGGGGCCTTGAATCATCTGTACAATACTAATACTTTAATCGGGGCAAACGAAAGAAAATCTGCCGATGCTGGAAATCCGAGCAAATTTAAATCAGGCTGTTGTTTATTAACTACAGCTCAGCGTTTAGCACAATCATTCCCTCAGTTCTAATAGACAAGCTCCAAAACCTGGACACTTGTACCTCCCTCTGCAACTGGATCCTTGACTTCCTCACCTGAAGACCACAATCTGTGCGGATCGGAAAGAGTATCTCCACCTTCCTGATAATCAACACTGGCTCACCTCAAGGATGTGCGCTTATCCCACTGCTCTACTCTCTCTACACCCATGACTGTGTGGCTAGGCACAGTTCAAATGCCTTCTACAAATTTGCTGATGATGCAGCTATTGTCTGCAAAATTTCAGATGGTGACGAGAAGACGAGATAGATCAGCTAGTTGAGTGCTGTCGCAGCAACGACCTTGCATTCAAAGTCAGCAGGACCAAAGAATTTGTTGTGGGCTTCAGAAAGGGCAAGACGAGGGAACACGCACAAGTCCTCAGAGGGATCAGAATCAGAAAGGGTGAGCAGTTTCAAGTTCCTGGGTGCCAAGATCTCTGATGATCTATCCTGGGTGTACTTACAAAGGCGGCACGACAGCAACAATATTTCAAATAGGAGTTTGATGAGATTTGGTCTGTCGCCAAAGGCACTTGCACATTTCTGCAGATGTACAGTGGAGAGCATGCTAACTGGCTGCTTCACTGTCTGGTATGAGGGCTGGGCGCTGTACAGGATCGAAATAAACTACAACAAGTTGTAAACTCAATCAGCTCCATCATGAGCACTAGCCTTGCCCAGCATCCAAGACATCTTCAAGGGGCATGTCTCAGAAAGGCACCATCCATCATTAAGGACCCTCATTACCTAGGACATGCTGTTGTCTCATTGCTTCCATCAGATACAAGAGCCTGAAGGCACACAGCTTCTTCCCCTCTGATATCGGTTTTCTGAATGGACTTTGAACCCATGAACACAACTTTTTTCTCTTTGTGCACTGCTTATTAACATTTTTAATATATATTTACCTAATTTACAGTTATGTACTGCAGCAGTATAAAACACTTCAAGACATCTGCTAATGATATTAAACCTGATTGTGATTCTTGATACCTCGCGATGCCCATGTGGAGTTTGCATGTTTAAATTATAACTGTGGTTAGTTCCCCTTTTAATTCCCATTCTCAAAGATCAGAAGCTTAACTGCTGTGACTTACCCCAGTTTTGATGAGGGTGAGGATTTGGTGGGCATGGCAGAGACAACTGGTTGCAGGGAAGGAGAAAGGGAATGGAATTGCTGACAGCTGGCCTAGACATGATAGGCTAAATGGCCTTGTGCCAAAAGGAAGTATGTGAAAACGAAACAGAGTTAATGTTCTGGGTCAATGACCATCCTCCACAACTGGAACAACACACGCAAAATGCTGGAGGAACTCAGTTGGTCAGGCGGTATCCATGGAAGTAAACAAACAGTTGATGTTTTAGGGCGAGACCTTTCTTCAGGACTGGAAAGGAAGGAAGAAGATTCCAGGACAAAGGAGTATAGCTAGGTAATAGGTGAAGCAAAGTGGGTGGGAAGAGTACTAGCTGGAAATGAAGGAACTTGCTAAGAGTGGGTTGTGGACCATAGGAGAATGGAAAGGAGGGGGGACATCAGGGGGAGGTGATAGGCAGGTGAGAAGAGGGAAGAGGTCAGAGTGGGGAACGAAAGAGATGGGGGGGGGGGCTTATTTTTACCAAAAGGACAAATCAATAGTTATGCCATCTTGTTGGAGGCTATCCAGGTGTTGCTTCTCCACCCTGAGGGTGGCCTCATTGTGGCAGAAAGATGAGGCCATGGACTGACGAGTCAGAATGGGAATCAGAATCAAAAATTGGGCCAGAGGGAAGTGCTGCTTTTGGTGGATGGAGTAGAGGTGCTCGACAAAGTGGTCCCCCCAATTTACGATGTCTCGTAAGGACATCGCTGCATTGTGAGCACCGGATACAAGAGATGATCCCAGCAGATTTGCAGGCAAAGTGTTGCCTCACCTGGGAGGACTGTTTGGGACCCTAAATGCAGGTGAGAGAGGAGGTGAAAGAGCTGGTGTAGCACTTTGACTGCTTGAAGGGATAAGTGTTGGGAGATAGATTAGTGGAGAGGGACGAATGAATAAGAGAATCACAGAGGGAGGCTCATGGGTGGTAGATAAGGACAAGAGGAACTCTGTCACTGTTAAGGCAGTGGGAAGATTGGGTAGGCTCGAATGTCTGGGAAATGGAGATGTGGGTGAGGGCAGCACCAATGGTGGAGGAAGGGAAACCCCGTTCTTTGAAGGTGGAGGACGTCAAAACTGGAAAAGTGAGGAAGAACAATGTTTCCAGTTCAAATGAAATCTTCAGTCAACATCATTAACTGTTTCTCTTTCCACATAATGTCTGACCTGCTGAGTGCACTAGTATTTGCTGGTTTTATTTCTAATTACAGTAAAACTACAGTAATCCAACATCATTGGGACTTCACTGTTGAACTAGATCATTTTCTATTTTATTGTTATTCTTATCAATATAACACTTTTAATTCAGAATTGAAGCACTGTGATGTTGTAAATCATAGTGAACACAGATGAGAGGTATTCATCCAAGACCTCAACCATAGACTCTAGTTCACCCACAGAAACCACCTGTCTTCTACTCTCTCTGCTTGGCCCCGGCCCTTAATATACTTATAATTAATTGAGATGTTCTTTTACCTTGTCTAACACCACTCCAATTTTCTGCCCCAGTTTTGTCCTCATTACTTAGTTAATACACCTGCTTTCCTCCACTCCCACCCGCTCCCCCCCCCCCATGGTTATACTCCTGTAGGGCCTCTGTGGTTTTCAGTTCTACTTGCCATAGACTACTCCTTGTTGCTTTATCCAATCCTCAAAGTCCCTTTGCATCCAGGGTTTCTGGTATCTATTGGCCTTGCCCTTCAGCAAGGCAATTTGTTGGCCCTTAACTCCATTTCATTTTTGAATGACTTTACCAGTAGTATGTAAACTTACCTGTAAGTCATTCTTCCAAAACTGCTTGGCACTGTCCTTACACATCTAGAGAAGGATGCTTATGTGAGAATACTGTTCTTGGATTGTTCAGCATTCAGCATCATAAATCCCTCCAGACTCAACAAGAAGCTCAGACACCTCAGCCTTCACCCTGCCTTGTGTAGCTGGATCCTGGACTTCCTGTCAGATCACTGGCAGGTGGTAAGAGTGGGCTCCCTCACCTCTGCCTTTCAGGGCTGTGTACTGAGCCCCGTCCTTTACTCTCTGTATACTAATGAGGGTGTCACAACAGTTCCAATCTGCTAATTAAATCTGCTAATGATACTACATTGATTGGCCTAATCTCAAATAATAATGAGGCAGTCTACAGAGAAGAAGTCATCATCCTGGCACGGTGGTATCAAGAAAACAACCTCTCCTTCAATGTCACAAAAACAAAGGAGCTGGTTGTGGACCACGGGAAGAATGGAGACAGGCTAGCCTCTATTGACATCACTGGATCTGGGGTTTAAGTTCCTTAGCATAAACATCACCGAGGATCTCACGTGGTCTGTATATACTCGCTGTATGGTGAAAAAGACAACAGCGTCTCTTTCACCTCAGACGGTTGAAGAAGTTTGGTATGGGCCCTCAATCCTAAGAACTTTCTACAGAGGCACAATTGGGAGCATCCTGACTGGCTGCATCACTGCCTAATATGGGAACTGTACTTCCCTCAATTGCAGGAATCCGCAGACAGTGGTGCGGATAGCCCAGCGCATCTGTCGATATATTCAGGACATTTACAAAGATAGGTGTGTAAAAAGTGCCTGAAGGATCATTGGGGACCCAAGTCACCCCCAACCACAAACTGTTCCAGCTGCTACAAACCGAGAAACGGTACCACAGCATAAAAGCCAGGACCAACAGGTTCCAGGACAGCTTCTTCCACCAGACTGCTTAATTCATGCTGACACAATTGTATTTCTATGTTATAGTGACTGTCCTGTTGTACATACTATTGTAAATTACTATAAATTGCACATTTAGATGGAGACGTAATGTAAAGATTTTTTACTGTACATGTACTGTATATGAAAGATATAAGTAATAAAGTCAATTCAGTTCAATATTCCCACAGATCAGATCAAGTACTGTATACTTCCTTCTCTTGGCTCTAACATCTCTTGTGGACACATTTTAACAATTCTGACCCACCTTAGACTTTCACAAAAGCAATTTCAGTTAATATCATGGAAGTTCAAATCCTCAATTACCCTACTATTTTTATACTTCACTTCACTATGATTTGCCTGCATGTCTGCTCATCTAATCCTGCTGTTTGGAACCTGAAACCACACCCCCTCCACCCCCCCAAGTTCCCTTTTTTGTTCTAAGCTCCACAAAAATGGCCTCATTCGAAGAACCTACCTGCAGTAATGGACTCATTAACATTGCAGTACCATCTCCTCTTTATGTCCCCCACACCTTAAGGTTCTATACTCCCTATCATACCTCTTATTACAACTGCATTTTTAGTATACTATGCAACCCAATTGTTGCATAAATTAATGTGAATGATCGTTGTAGAATTGTAGTATATAATAAGCTTTTCAAAATTTTTTTAAAATCACACTTGATCTGTATAATGCACGTGTTCAAACCTGTCAAACTGACCCATGCAGAAACAACTGTGGGTTCACTGTCACTTTAGAGAAAAGGAGATATACATATCCATCTAAATAGCAGCAATCACCACTGTCAGAATCATCTACATTCTTTAAAGAGATTCCTCTTTGCTTTCAGTCTTGTTTGGATGGACTAGAAGGGATGTTCACAGAATTTAATAGGACTGAAGAGTATTAGTGAATACATTGGAGCTATGCAAACACAGAGATTACTGTAGCTCATTGGTTGCTGCAGGAATAGCATGCAAAAACTAGCACTATTAAAATAAAAATGGAACTAGGTACAGAAAAAAAACTTAGCATTAAAGTGACCTTTCAATCGACCATCAATCCAGTGACAGGAGTTTGAATCCCAGCAAGTAGATAAATTTAAACTCAAGTCATTTAACATTGTCCTTTAGCAGCCTTCAGAGTTCATTGTCTTAAATAATTAAATAGATCTATAATGAAAAGCTAGAACTGGTAGTGATAACTTTAATAACATTATTTTAGGGAATAAGAATAGGCAAGCTGTGAAGTGCTGTTAAGTATTAGTGGAGAAGCCTTTGCGAACAATAACCGCAATCCATAAGCTTTAAGATGGTCATAGAAAAGGATAAGGTTGGACCTATATTTAAGGTTTTAAATTGGCTTCAAAAATATAAGGCTGTACCTGGTAAAGGTACATTGGGAGCAGCTGCCGGAGGCAGAAACAACATTGGTAAGTGTGAAGCATTTTAAAATAATATAGTAAACTTTCACCAAATGCAACATCTCTATGCTTCCCACCTTATCCTGTACTCCTGAATTTACTTCTGTCACTTCTGTAAATTTACATTGTAGATGGGTGGTATTGGAAATTTCACCATAACTGTTATCGACATCATGACCTTAAAGAACAGCTCCAGTCGGTTCCATCTCTGCTTCTCTAAAGCAATGCTGTGCTTTCATCCAGGTCTTATTTTGAGTAAAACAAGAAATATCTATCGAGGGTAGATAAATGAACATTGCTGAAATCTGACATTCAGTATCATAATGTTCAGAAAGAATCTAGTACGTTAATCCACTAGCCGAGTACAACCAGTGTGCGTCTATTCCAATAGTGTATCCAAAGTAGAGAGATTTCTGGAACTATTCCAGAAAAAATAAAGATGGTATTGAAAGGAAAAAGAATTCTATATCAATTTTAACAGGTCAAAAAATTTCTTTTCATCTCCTCCATCAGTAAACTAAGGAAATTGGTACATAATTGTTTATATTTTATCAAACTCATATCTTTAGAAGAGATTGTTTACAATAAATCCTACATACAAGATGAAATATAAATTTTAAATGACTTGTGGCTCATTAATTGATTAAATTTGGTGTCGTTATTACTCAACATGTATTTAATGGCAAATCTGTCCCATTTACAGATGATCATATTGTTTATTGAACATTGTTTATTGTTTATGTTCAAATAACTAGGGCAAATACCCAACAATTGATGATGTCAAGTTCAGTCATCCAGATGCTTGCAAACTCTCCTTATTTTTTCCTTCTTATTCCTGTTGCCATGTTTTTTCCAAGGTTTTCCTGCCACTCCACTTACTGGTGTTGCTTCAGTGCCAAGCTTCAATCCCATTGCTGCTTCAGCTCCCTTTGTCAAAGCTCGAACATTCTCCTTTAACAAGTAAATTATGTACTTTTTAGTCAGTTGCAAGCATTTTGTAAAATTTTTTATCCATTCATGAGACAAAGCTTTACCACATAGATAAAAGATGAGTAAAACCATAAGACTAGACATGTTTGAGGAATATGCTGTGTGGATCCCAAGTATCTCAATCTTGAAAATGTATTTTCAGAATATGAATATAGTCAAAGACTATCAGAACCTCCAAGTGCCTTGGGTTCAAAATTACTGACATGTTTCTTGAGAAAAGTTTCTCCAATAACTTAACTCTCCAAATATCTAATTTTACTCTCAAATTAGTACTCCTGTAATTTTTTACATTCGTGAATATATTAAAAGCAGTTAATAAAGAAATGGTACTAAAAAATATACAGGAATTTCATTTACTTAGAATAATGTCTTGTAGGATTTGACTAAGGCTCCTGCTAATTAAGATCTATTAGGCACAAAAATATACCATCATGCATGCTGCTTGTTGTGCTTTTTTACCTGATGAAAGAAGTTCTTGTCCACATCATTTTCAATTCTTTTTACTTTATTTTGTTTCCCTTTGAGTTCTGTGCTGGTTTTGTCACACGTAACAATGTGTTCTTCAAAGATAGCATGATAATTTTGGAAATGGGCAGGATCAATACCAGGTGGAGGATGACAGTACAACAACTTGCCCTGAAAATAAACAATAGGCATTTAATTTCTATCTCTTGGTTTTCTTTCAAAATGCATCACTTCACATTCAGCTTGAGGTTCTGAAGGCATTACTCTGACTTTTAATGAAATCTGATATCATCCTCCTCATATTTTCAGGTTCTGTTGTTTCTGCAAGTTCAGTATTGTGCAGTAGGAGGAGCATCAACACCAGCACATTTATTGATGTGAAGGTCTGTTTTTGTGCTGCAGAAGTATTGTATAATGAACTCTGCCCATTTGCCAAGGAAGGGTGCTATAGATACAGAGAGCAATAGCAGTGCATTTTAATGTTATATTACATATGCACTCATAGACCATCTGGCCCATCTTGTCAGTGTCAGCTTCTTGAAACACTGTTCAATTAATTCCATTCACAGGTTCTGCCTTCAATGCTGTAAATTTCAAGCAAGCATCCATTAACTTGTGAATTGTAGTCTTATCACCAATCGCTGTAGTAAATAATGCACTGGTACTCCCAACCCGATCAACAATTGCTCATCTGCACTTAAATATAGCATGGAACAGTACAACACAGGAAAAGGCCATTCAGACAAAAATGTTGTGCCAAACCAGCTAAAGAGCAAATCAAAAACACCCTCCTCCCTACACCATGTATATATCCCTCTGACTTTCTTACATCCATGTGCCTATCCAAATATCTCTCAGGCTACGTCCACACTAGACCGGATAATTTTGAAAACGCTGGTTTCACGTAAAAATGATAGGCATCCACTCCAGGCATTTTTAAAAATATCTCCATCCACATTAGAACAGATATTTGGGTGAATCTCCTCCTACTGGGCATGCACAGGACACACAGAAAACAAGCGAAGACGAAATGGTATACTTGGTGCGCGTTTGTCCAGTTACAGACTAGAGAAACTTAAAAGGAATTGCTCTTGGCTTTCGCACAGGAGGACTCAAAACTAAAAAAAAAGCAAATACTGGAGCATATGGAGGCAACCGACAGGGAGTTCACGGACAGTATGACCCCGCTGATGACGAACATTGAAAAACTGACTAACTCTGTTGCATTAATAAAGCACCTTGTTAAATGTATAAAACATGTCTGCATCAGTGTTATCTTGTATTTCCATACAATGTTACATTAGGCTGTTACACATTATTGTCAGAGAAGTACTTGCATAAATAGGTAAAGCACCTTCATACAAGCAAGGACAGAAAACAGGGCAAAGTGAGTATACTTATTTATTCAGTAAGCTATGGGTCAAAGTATTTGGTGAGTACATTTCTAACTCTACTGGCTTCAGTCTTGTTGCATCTGTTCTGAAATTGTCAGGTTGTGTGGGGGTTTGCATTCAAGAAAACAATTAAATGCCGCGCTGCTGCCATCTGTTCCGGCACGTCATGACAGCGGTTTTAAAAATATCCGTTTATCCCGTCCATACTGCTCTGCACAATCGGCGTTTTCAAATTTACACACTCCGGAGGGCGTTTTAGAAAATCTCCGTTTTCGGGGAGGAAAACGCCGTTTCAGTGTGGACGGAGGGTCAAAACGAAGAGAAAAAGCTTTGGTTACGGATTTATCCAGTCTAGTGTGGACGTAGCCTTAAAAGCCTCTACCAACATATCAGGCAGCACATAACACTCTGAATAAAAAACAACCCTTACATCCCCCTTGAACTTACCCCCTCTCACTTTTAAAGCATGCCCTCTTGCATTAAGACATTTCAACCCTGGGAAACAGTTGCTCTCTGTCCACTTTATCTCTACCTCTTATTATCTTGTAAACCTCTATCAGAACTCCAACGCTCCAGAGAAAGCAACCCAAGTTTATCCAACCTTTCATGATAGCACGTCCCTCTAAACCAGGTAGCATCCCGGTAAACCTCTTCTGTACCCTCACAAAAGCCTCAACAACCTTCCTACAGTGGGGCAACCAGAACCGTATGCAATACTCCAGATGTGGTTGAACCAATATTTTATAAAGTGGCAACATAACCTCGAGTTTTGAACTCATTGCCTCCACTAATAAAAGTAAGCATTCCATTAGCCTTCTTGACCACAATATCGACCTGTGTAGCCACTTTCAAAGAGCCCTGAACTTGGATCCCAAGATCTCTCTGCTCTGCAACACTGGCAATGATCTTGCCCTTAACAGTACACTGTCTCCTTGCATTTGCCCTACCAAGATACAACACCTCACATTTATCTGGGTTAAATTCCATCCGCCATTTCTCAGCCCATATCTGCAACTGATCTATATCGTGCTACATTCTTTGCCAGTCTTCTACACTATCCACAACTCTGCCAATCTTGGTATCATCTGCAAACTTACTAACCCACCACCTACATTTTCAATCAGGCCATTTATATACACCACAATAAGGAGAAGTCTAGCACTGATACCTCTGGAACTCCACTACTTGCAGACCTCCAGCTCGACGAAGTCCCTTCAACCACTACCTTCTGTCTTCAATGCACAAGCCAGTTCAGAACCCAAACAGCCAATTTGCCCCGGATCCCATGCATTTTAATCTTCTGGATTAGCCTCCCATGCGGGACTTTGTCAAACAACTTACTAAAATCGTTGTAGACAACATTCACTGCCCTACTTGCTCAATCTCTCTCTCGTCACCTTGACAAAAAAACTCAATCATGTTGATTAGGCACGACCTCGCTGCACAAAGCTCTGCTGGTCTTCCCTAATTAGATCATGGATTTCCAAATGCTCATATATCCTATCCCTAAAAATTTTCTCCAGCAATTTCCCCACAACTGACGTGAGACTCACCAGTCTACAGTTCCCAGAGATGTTCCATTATTTCCTTCTTAAATAGAGGTACAATGTTTGCCACACACCAGTCCTACAGGAACTCGCCTGTGGCTAGAGAGAACACAAAGATACTGGTCAAGAGCCCAGCAATCTTGTCTCCCTCAATAACCTAGAGTCAATCCCCATCAGGCCCCAGGGCCATCACCTTAATACTCATTAGGTGGCCCAATACCTCCTCCGCCTTGCCCTAATATTTATACACTCAGCACTGATCTTCTGGTCTTCCATATCCTTTTACTTGGTAAATACTGAAGCAAAGTACCTCACTCACATTCTAAGCAAATGCTAGGCTCTTAATCCTTGAGTGGTCTTACCCGCTCCCTAGTTATCTTCTTGCTCTTGATATGTATTAAATGTCTTGGGATTCACTTTAATCCTACTTGCTTTTTATGGCCCCTCCTGCCTTTCCCATTCTCCTCTTTAGTTCTTTTCTGGCTTCTTTATACTCCGCATGTGCTTTGTTTGATCCTAACTTCCAAAGCTTTACATACTTTTCCTTTTTCTTCTTAACTAAATTTATCACCTCTCTGGACATCCAAGGTTCTCTTGTTTTTCCATCCCTATCCTTCCTTCTAACATGCACATCCCTTTCCTGTACACTGTGTAATTGATTTTTAAACGCCCTCTACATGTCTGATGTGGACTTGCCAGAGAAAAAGGTGTTCCCAATTAACTCGTCTTAGTTCCTACCTAATGTCCTTGTAATTTGCCCTACTCCAATTTTAGACTCTCCTGGAAAGACTATATTATCCTTATCTATAGCTATCCTGAAAGTTAAGGAGTTGTGGTCACTGTTCCTTAACTGGTCATTCACTGAAATGTCAGTCACCTGGCTAGGCTCATTACCTAACATCAAGTCCAGCACAGCCCCATCCACATATTGATTTAAAAAACTTTTATGGATATACTTCACAAATTCTGCCCCATCTAAATCCCTTGCACTAAGAAGCTCCCAGTTTATACTTGGGAAGCTGAAATCCCCATACCAACAAACCTATTAGATCTCCTTAATCTAATCACACATCTGTTCCTCAATGTCCCGGTGGCTATTGGTCCCTCCCCCGGTCTGTAGTACAATCCCATCAGTGTGATTGCACACTTCTTACTCCTGAGCTCTATCTACAGGAACTCAGTGTCTGTCCACTCCATTATGCCTCCTGAGTGCAGCAGTGATATTGTCCCTGATTAGTAGTGCAACCACCCCCCTCACCACTTTTACCTCCTCCTCCTCCTCCTGTATCTATTCTAAAACTTCAAAAAACTGGTATATTAATCACCCTCTCTAATCACTGATGTTTCAGTGATGGCTACAACATCATAGTACCATGTACAGATCCACACTCCAAGTTCATCACCCTTACCCATAATACTCCGAACATGAAAATATACATACTTCAAACTATCCTACGTAACCTACATTTAAGTTTACCCACGTGATGATGCAAGTGAACACAAGTACATCACTCAAATGGCAAATATGACAAGAAGAGGCAGAGGGACATCATATATTTATAAATATTCGCGCACAACTACAAACATTATTAAAACTCTATTCCGTTTACTTACAGTTACATAATCTTTCAAAATGTATCTAGCTGCCCTTGGTTGGTCTGGTTGTCCATGTGCAGTCATAAAACCCCTCATGTCTGTATTACATCAATACATTAGATAATTATTAATTGTCTGTGGAACATCTCAATTTAAGAAAATAAGTATTAACAATTAACCAAGTAATTATACTTCTATCAAACTGCCCAACTGAAACAGAAAAATACAAGCAACTTTGAAATATTAAACATAAACATTTTCTAGAACTAGAGATTGTCACTTTAAAGAATATCAAACACCATGGTCATATTCCTTTAAATATTTTCAGGGCATTTTAATATTATGCATTTGTGTACCATAATTTTTTTTAAGCCTAGAAGCACAAAGAGAAGACTCACAAAAGAAAACTCACAAGAATCACATAAATAAATGATCCAAAAGCCAGTAGATTTCATTGTAAAGTGAGTCCAAGGACAGAAGATTAGTTTGTGTGATGTGCTGTGCCGTGTTCACGATCTTCTGCAGCTTCTTCCGGTCTTGGACAGGACAACCCCATACCAGGTTGTGATGCACCCTACAAGAATGCTTTCTACGGTGCATCTATAAAAATTAGTGAGGGTTTTAGGGAACAGGCCAAATTTCTTTAGTTTTCTCAGGAAGTAAAGGCACTGGTGGGCCTTCATGGCAATGGACTCTGCTTGATTGGCCCAAGTCAGGGCATTTGTGATATTGACCCCGAGGAACTTAAAGCTTTTGACCTGTTCCACTTGCGCACCACCAATGTGAATTGGGTTGTGTAGTCCGCTACTCCTTCTGAAGTCAACAAGCAATTCCTTCATCTTGCTGACGTTGAGGGACAGGTTATTGTCTTCGCACCATGCCACTAGGTTCTTAATTTCCTCTCTGTACTCAAACTCATCATGACCCAAGATACAGCCTACAATTGTGGTGTCATCAGCAAACTTATATATTGAGTTTGATGGAAACTTGGTTACACAATCATGGGTGTACAGTGAGTACAGCAGGGGGCTGAGTACACAGCCTTGTGGGGCACCGGTGCTCAGAGTGATTGTAGAGGAGAGTTTGTCCCCTATTTTTACAGCCTGGGTTCTGTCTGTGAGGAACTTGAAGATCCAGCTGCAGATCTGAGTGCTAAGGCCCAGGTTCTGGAGCTTAGGAATCAGTTTATTTGGCATGATGGTATTAAAGGCAGAGCTGTAGTCAATGAAAAGGAGCCTTACATATGCGTCTTTATTCTCCAGGTGTTCTAAGGAGGAACGTAGGGCCAGAGAGATGGCATCTACCATTGACCTGTTGCTCCGGTAGGCAAATTGCAAAGCGTCGAAGTTGACCAGTAGGCTAGGGTTGATGTGTGCCATAACCAATCACTCCAAGCACTTCATAGCAATTGATGTCAGAGCCACAGGTCGATTGTCATTCAGGCATGCCACCTTGCTCTTCTTCGGCACTGGGATTATCGTTGCCTTCTTAAAACACGTGGGGATCTTAGACTGAAGCAAGGAGCAGTTAAAGATGTCAGCAAACACTCCAGCTAGCTCGCTTGCACAGGCCCGGAGAACCCGTCCCGGGACGCTATCTGGGCTCGTCGCCTTCCTTGGATTTATCTTCAGGCAGGCCTTTCTAACATCCTCCTCGGTGACGATGAATCTCCATGCTACCAGGTCCGGTTCATCCGGAGGGAGCGGGACGCTCCTCTTCTGTTCGAGTCTTGCGTAGAATACGTTAAGTTTGTCAGGAAGAGAAGCACCATAGTTATTGATATTCCCAGCCTTTGCGCCCAGTGATCTCATTTAGACCCTGCCATAGTCTACCGGCATCACTCTGGTTAGCCTGGGCTCCCAACTTGGCTCGATATTGCCTCTTGGCGCCCTTAATGGCTTTCCGGAGTTCACGCCTGGATTCCACGTAGCGACTGGTATCCCCAGACCTAAAAGCCGCAGCTCTAGCCTTCAAAAGGGACTTGACCTCATAATTCAGATTACAGATGGGTTTCAATCTTCCTACAGTTTTAATTCCCCTCATGACCGCCATGCATCAATTAGACACAACATATATAACATTGATTACATATATATAATACAGATGTTCCTGTCTAATCAGTGCTTTGTTCCAAATGAGTGAAAGGTTGCGACAAAGAGAAATATTCCTCAAAAGGAAAAGTGATGGGTTATTGATTGAAAAAGGTTTTCCAAATCAGCTTCTCAGTGAAAGTAATTTGAATAGTTTGGAATGGCACTAAATAAATGAGGCATACAAAGTACAAATTGATTTTCCAAGTGTAAGCAGGTATTTCAAATACAAGATTATTTTTATAATGAAAGCTTCAATGGATCTATTTAATTATGAAGCTTATGACAGTTAAAACAAATTTTGTCCATTGCTTAAATACAACATACATAGTAATAAATTAATTTTCCACACACTTACATCCATAGGCTGTTAATAGCTCTTCATAAGTAGGTTGCCTATTTGGATCTTCATCCTCCCGGGGTCTAATAATATTGATTCCATATGTGGCTTCTAAAACATGCCTGGGTATATGCTGGCAGACATAGCCCAGTCAAGGAATTCCCTGCAATTATGCTTTCAGAACTAGATACTAATAAATATAATACAAAAATACAAACAACTTTGTAATGTTTTGATAATGTTGAATACAAATTTAGGTGAATGGTCTTAAGACAGAGAAACATTTAGTTCTAAGGCAGAAACCAAACTCCACTCTACCGAGAGGGATTTGAGGCCAACAATGAGATAAGCCTCATCACCTATTCGTGCTTTTATGTTATATACTCTTAATAGATCTATAATGTAACATACAAAGTACACCTGCAGCTAAATGTAATTCAGACACTCTCATTATTCATCGTCCAACAAAATTTAAACTATTTATTTGTGCTATATTTTTTCCTGTTTTTTTTGTGCACTATCCTTAGCAACTTGGTTGGCAGAGTGGAGATACGTCTCTATCAAAGGAGGTGCAAGGCTCTCCTTTCCTCTGCGAGCCTGCAGGCCACTCTTAGGCAAGGTGCAGCACCTGCTTAGACCCCCGATCAGGGTCACCTGAAGCCATGGAAGCAGGTAATGCATGGCCACATGAGCAGTTGGTGCATATCACAAGTCCTGGTTATGCAACCAATGAAGCCAGGCAGACAATCTCTGAAAAGTATTGGTAATGGCTGGGGTCACCCATTGTGTAAAGACACTGCCCAGAAGGGAACGGCAAACCACTTCTAGAGAAAGACCTTCCAAGAACAATCATGGTCATAGATAGACCACGATTGCCCACATCATGTATCACCGCACATAATGAAGTTAATGTTCCTCAACAACAAAGGCAATACTTATTCATTGTTTTCAAGCATTTCATTACTACTTCTTTCATTCGAAATCAGTAACACAGCAACATGGGGTTAATACAACAGATCCTACCACCTTTCAGAACAAAAGGGATGTTGATTCATTTTGCAAAGGGGGAAAATATATGTACATTTTCCCTGCCATGCACAAATGTCAATAAAGATCCAGATAGATATAAAACTCAAGCATCGGTCCTTACTCAAATCATTTCTCTTAACTTTATGAAAAGTCATACATTTACATCAAAAGGGCATATTTTTAGTTTCATTTGCATAAGTATTTTACGCCATCCTGGCACTAAACTACAAGCCCTCATATTGAAATAGAACTGAAGAATTATTTATGAGCACTTAAGACATTTTAAATAAGCAAATATTGTTTGAACTGAAACATATGGATGTGCACAAAACATCTTCCAACAACAACCAAAATTTTTAAATACCACTCAAATGTAATCTTTTACTTGCCAAGGGTCCCAGGAAAGAAGGCCTTTTATAAGGGTGTAGTCTTGATTGGCAATAAATATAAAACAATAAATCATTTCTTTTAAAATTCTTCGCCAGGTATGTTTTAAAAAGGGCTGAAACTCTCAAGATACAGAAGATCATTCATAGATAATATACTAATATAAAGAAGATATTAACATCAGATAGTTAACATTCTGAAAAGGATATTAGAGATACAGGTGGGACATGATCTCTCATCTGATCTATGGGTAAAATCCCACTGCAGACCATTTCTGCTTTAGTGGACACGAAGGATGGCATCACAAGGCCTGGACAGTCACATAAGCATAAACCAGCTTTGACGTACAGTGTCTATATGAAAAAAAATGCATAATATTAGATGTTAGCTGGTCATTTTAAGGTTGACTACAATTTCATACACAGTATCTAAATCAACACACATTCAATTTTAATGACTGATTTTTTAAAATACACATTACATATCTGCATTTCCCAGTATATGAAAGATGCTCATTAGAAAATACCAAGAAACAAAAACAAATGAGAAACTTAATTCATACTTAAAGTTTAAACTTTCTCAATTTCCACAGAACCTGTTGCGTGCTGGCTAGACTGAAACAAACACTACCACGGCGATGGCTGCAACGGTTTTAATTGCATTAACACATTTCAGTCCCTTACGGTCAAAAGTATAGTTCTTATTTTTAAATAAACACACAACTACAAATATGAAATGAAAGCAGATTGTTATGCTGGGCACTTGTAAAAAAAAAAGTACATTATAGATTAGACTACTAGAATTCAACACTGCATTTAACCTCTGCTGTAGTTGATCCAGATACCTGATTTTAATGGGAGCCAAGAACAAACAGGAAAACATTTCCATTTCTATCCTTCAATGCTCAAAATAATTCTTCAAATTTACTATACCTAAAATAAGACCAAAAGACATTACCTGAAAATGTTTTGTGTGACCTGGAGTTGCAGATACAGAGACTTTCTTATTTTGAAAGATAGTATTTATTGTGGAACTTTTTCCAACATTTGGATAGCCCACCTAACAAACAAAACAAAACATAATGCACATCTGCACATCCACAATGTAACTATCACAAATCTACTCAGTAATGATTCATAATTTATAGCAAACATCTCAACATGAAATTTATCTTGATAAAATGGTGCATAGGATTTTCTTTTAATCCCAAGAACTAAGATTTGCTTTAAATAAAGAGGGGCAAGAATCACGAGCATTACAAAGAGCAAAAAAAATTGTATTCAAAGAAAACTGTTGATAACATTTTGCTGCATCAAATAGCTTGAGTTCTTGATAGTTTTTTGTAAACTCTGTTGAATTGCAGCTTGAAGCACATTCAGTCCTGTCATTATTACTGATGACATATTCACATATTATCAACATTTTGTAAATGATAAAAGTTTCAATCTTTATCATTTACAAAATCACACAAATAATCAAATATGAATGGAGAATTAAATGTACTAAAGTTAACAGGTCTACAATCCCTACTGTTCTTGCCAGCTCTTTGACAATAAGTTATCTATACCAATGAGCTAGCATCATAAGGATAATCTTTTCTATTCTAGGACTGACCACCATAATGAGTTTTATACAGATTATAAATAGAACAAAGAAGTTGACCATGAATTTCTAAGAATTTACAACGCAACTTAACCCACGTTACTAATGTTCTATTTAATACCTATCAATATTTATATTAATAACTCCATGCAGGGATTATTTACTGAAAATCTGCAGATTTTCTCCATTTCCCAGGTCACCCATATAAATAAATCATACTGTTCCCCAATACCACAACTTGTAAATATTGCTAATCCCATTCTATATGCATTTGCCAGCAGAGACATTTCAGTCATTGCAGAAAACCAATTATTTCCAAATCTGTGATCTCCAAGATCTTCTCCCACCAATTTTAACTCATTTTTCACCATCACTCCCGTGTATTGTAAATATACCTTCATCTTGTCAACTTTATTCCATCTTTTCCTGAAGAAATGAATAAATAAAAACAGGAAAGTGAAGAGAAAATGAAAAAATTAAACAGAGGGAAACTGAGAAGAGTAAAAATAAAGACAACAATTTGAAAAAATAGGGGAAAACTAGAAATAAGCAGTTTAAAGAGACTGAAACAGCTCCTGCTTAAGTGGTAACTTTGCATTTTCTTATTCCACCATCCTCATGTTGTAAGGAATTAAATATCAGGAAAAAGACAAGGAATAAAACAGGAACTATTTACTCACTAAGCCAACTGTGATTTCAACATCTTTCACACGTCTTCCTTTGTGTAAAGTTTTAAAAATCTCCAGTAGTTCATTTCGCTGCATCAAACGGCTTGAGTTCTTGACACAGCTTTTTGTAAACTGTGTTGAATTGGAGCTTGAAGCACGTGCAGTCCTGCCATTATCACTGGTGCAGTCCACACAAGAGATATGATTTATTTTAGTGTCTGCCAGACCATCAGTATCAGGTTGGTTGAAATTTTCCTTCTCATCTTCTGAACATGTTTCCCAAAGTTCATCATCTTCCCAATCTTCGTATTGACTACTGTCACTTTCATGTACAGGCATTGTGTCCTCTTGAAATTGATCACCATCACTTTCACTCTCTTCACTTCTTTCTCCTCTTTGTTCTCCCTATTTGTTAAAAAAATTCAAAAGCATTTAGGATACAATAGCTACTTGTCTGGAGGGAGAATCGGGGGAGCGAGGAGAGAGAGAAAGGTGTACTAATTTTCAGTGCGTGAGTTCTGAAAGTTTTTGAATTAACTGCAGAAATATTACAAATGTATAAATAATTAACAAACTGATTGAGGCAATAGATTGAGTGCTTGCAAGAATCTATGGATTTATATTTAAGATGGGACAAAAGAATGGTAAGGACACTTAATAGGAGTAAAAGTAATACAAATAGGAAGAAAACTGGATGACTTGCAGAGTCTGTCCAACTGAGTAGCCAACAATAAAGATGCAAAATATATCTAACTATGCCATGGTTCCAAGCAAGTGAAAAATACTGAATTAAGACAAAATGCAGTGTGATTATCTGTATGAACTACTTGATTAAACTACCCAGTTTAAAACATCAAGACAAAGAAAAGTCATTTAATCATTAAGCCATTGTGATGAGAAGCAAAACACTAATCTTTAGAATCAAGAAAAAAAAATCTAACCTTTTCGCAACGCAAATAGGCCTTGCATAAAAAAGTTTAAATTTAGAAAAATACTGAAAGTACAAGGTGAGTAGGAACATACAGATTCCAATTGGTAAAATATAACTTTAATGATCCTCTCTGCTCAAGGAGAAAAAAAAATGCACAATGAATTGCAGGGGAGACAAAAACAAATTACAGGACTACTCCAATAGTAGGACATATTAAAGACTGCTCGAGTGGCAGAATTTTCCAAATAATAAATGATATTCTTGTTGATACTTCAATACCTTTAATTCACTTTTATTTTAAGCATGCTACATAGAATTGCAAGAAATTTTCTACTGAACCCAGAATGTTTGAAAAGTACATAGTAGAACACAGGAACCTGGACACCAGTGAGCCTCAGTGGAAAAAGTAGGAAACATGAACTGTGAACGAATCCAACAGCATTCTGACAATGAACTACTGGAGCTTTACTGTGCTTTTCAGTTGGAAGTTGCAATGAAGCCTTTGATTCTTTTAAAATAGATGAACTGAGTTGAAAATCCATAATTTGGAATGTTGGGAATTATTCTTACCAAAGAAGCCAAGGTGAGCTTCATTATTTCAGAAGTAAATTCAAAAACAAACAGCAAACAAAAAAATCCCCTTTCTACCTAAATAATTTTAGGTTAACTGACAGGCATCAACAAATTAATAAGACTGTAATGCAACATCATTCTTGAATGGGAAACCCTTTCTTTCTATACTGAATCCTGTTAGAGAGAGCAAAATCAATTTCACTGGCATGCTCTGTCATAGCTCAAAATTAATACAACGTTCACTGCCTCAACCTCAAGCCAACAGATTTCTCTTCAACTCTCAGCTGCATTAATGACTACCCACTACAAACAAAAGTTAAGCTTTATTCAACACAAAAGTAATTTAGTTTTAGACATCTTCATAAAATTTCTTATTTTCCTCTACCTCAGTGTCTCAAGTATCTCTCCTATCAAGATTGTCATAATTGCATTCAAAACTATGAAGGGTATAGGTAGGGTAAACGTAAGCAGGCTTTTCCCACTGAGATTTGGTGAGACTAGAAGAAGAATTCATATTATAAGGTAAAAAGTGAAATATTTAAGGAGAACCAAACAGGGAGCATCTTCACTCAGAGAGTGGTGAGATTGCCAGTGGAAGTGCTGGACACAGTTTTGATTTCAACATTTAAAGAAATTTGGATGTGTATGGATGGGAGGGATATGAAGGGCTTTGGTCCCGGTGCGGGTCAATGGGAGCAGGCAGAATAATAGTTCAGCATGTACTGGATGAGCTGAAGGACTTGTTCCTGTGCTGTAGTGTTTTATAACTATGATAAATCTGCATGGGATGCTTTAAAGCACACAGAAATTTTATAAAATGCTCCAAATATACCAATTTTCCAAATTTAACAGCATTTTAAACTTAGTATTCAAGATTCTTCTTTGTCCACAATGAAAGAAAGAATGCTGCCTTTACTTATTTATATCTGAATCAGCCTGTATTCCCACTTTACTGCACAATCCCTTTTGAACCACAGGTCCCTTTGTTTGCCACATCACATACTGAAACATCATACTTGTCAGGAGACAGCTGATTTAGCTACCATTTAATCTTCTGTTGCTATAAGTGAAAAGCTCTAAACATCACCCAACTGCAGAGAATCCACAATGTCATTACTTAAAGGCTTAGCAAAATGATCACTGAAATATCTGTCAGAAACAATTGTTATTCTATTAATGGACAAAAGCAATTATTTTTTAAAGGACGTTTTAAACCTTCACTAGTTTTTATATATTAAGTATGGTAGTAGAAAGTAACAACTCTATGATTCAATATATACATTTGTAATAATCAATTAAAGAGGAAAATTGTTGAATATCAACACAGCTGTAGGTATGAAAGACAGGTAGAGCCCTGGAGTGATGATACAAAAAACTGCTCTTACAATGTTCTTTTCTGCCTACCTTGGCTTCAGCATCTAGCCTTTTTGCTTCTGCTGTGGCTGACCAGAAAACCACTCGGATACCTTCCTCAGCAAAATATTTGGCCCAAATTCTCCTTTGTGCACGAGTCAGCAAATCAGCTTTATTCAGGAGTATCATATTGACTTTATCCTTCTGGACCTCCTTCACATATCGCTCCTAAACAATAGTGCAAGGTTTGAAGAAAATTTTAAAGATCAGCAAAATTAGGAGGATTATTTGATCAAGTAGAACACATTCAAAGATGACAAGCATTATTCAGGTATATTCTACTTTACATCTCTGGTGTTCATGTCTATAAAAAAATGTACACCTTTCTTTACTTGTATTCACTACTTCTCTCACACAATACTTTCTCTTCCATAATTCCTTATCCTTTCTGCACACCTTTCATATTTTCAATCTGCTCATCTCATTTCAGTGTAAGTACAATATCCTGTACTTTGCAAACAAAATAGCTTCTCAGGCTGCAGTCAAATGCAATGAAGTGTTAATCCAACTAACATTGGAAGGCATCACGAGTTCAAAAACAGGCTGAAGGCTGAGTAATATCTGTAGCTGGAGACTAAATTACGACTTTGACGCCAACAGGCCGAGAGCAACAGGTGAAGATAACGTTCAAGAATTGAGAAGTTAACATAGAAATGTAGAAAAGACAGCTGAATGAAATGTGATCTGCAAACCTGAATGCTTCTTTATGTTAATAGCTGTGCTAGGCCAGCAGAAATCTAGGATCAGATCAGATCAGCAGAGGCAGCTGGGAGACTGAAAGTAATGGGCATGAAATTTTGAAATACATTTTGAGGATGGGTTATAAATATCTTTTTGACGCGTGAATAGTGGGCCAATCAGAGTAAAAGCAAACATGGTAGTGATTTGAATACAAAAAACTAAAACAACTTCAAAAGTTCACATGACAAGATAGGAGCAATAACTGATAAGATTTAATGATTACAATGCTAATAAGTACATTTACTTAGTTTGAGATAATTTTAATGAAATATCAAATATGCAGATGCTAGAAACTTGAAATAAAATTGCTCTGCCAGTGAAAAGTTAACATTTTTGGTTGATCACCATGAAAAAGTGAGAAAACAAGATAGTTTTATATTGCAGAGCAGGTGAGAGAGGAACGATAGTTCTGGGAATAGTTCTGATAGGAAAAGGCAATAATTACCATGGCGAGTTCATCTGGTCAGTGCGTTAATAGAGGCGTTTGGAAAGAAAATGTGGAAGTTAGACACAATTAGAGAGTGAAAATACAGTAAAAATAACCAAGTTGGGTCATAGAGTACTGTCGGATATGTTCAGGTCAGGTTAGGTTAGAGAGGGACCAACTGGCCACATTGTGGTCCACAGGAGTGATTCAAAGCTCCCCATAACCTACCACTCTATTCTGATCTAATTGCCTGTGGCCTTTTGCACTGTAATAATGAGGCCCAATAGAAGCTTAAAGAACAGCATCTTACCTCTGCTCAGGTGCACTGCAACCTTCCGGTCATATGGAGTTCAACAATAGAGACACAAGAGGATGCAGATGCTGGAATCTGCAGCAACAAGAAATCTATTGGAGGAACTCAGTGATTCAAGCAGCACATGAGAGGAAAAAAATTGTTAACATTTGGGTTTCAATATCAACAATTTCTTTCCTCCCACAAATACTGCTTGACACACTGAGTTCTTCCAGTAGACTGTAGTCTGGTTGCTCCAGACTGAGTTCAACAAATTTGCTTTCTCTGTATTTGTACTAACCATTTTTGCTGCAAGTCACCATCACCCATCATGCTGGTTTTCCTCTCTCTGTTAACATTGCTACATCTGCCAAGCACGTCCTACGGCTCGGCATTTCACAGCTTATCTTCCTCGGTTGGGATTCTCACTTTCTAAATCCCCTGTTTCACAACCTTCTCTTTATCTCTCTCTACTGCTCTCATTAACCCATTGACCAGATAATTTCTATATTTACATCCAAAGGGACTCTAGCCTCACTCACAAATACTCCCTTTGTCACTTCCATGCCTCTGCCAACCTCACAACAACTTAAAACTTAACTTGTTCTCTTTTTTTTCCCCTTCTGAAGGGTCTCAGATGATAATTGTTTTTCTCCGCTGATAGTGCTGAGTGATTCAGATGACCTTAAACTACACTATCCATGAATGATTATGAAGTGTGGCTCTCAGATCACTTTTCCATTCAAGTATAACTTACCCTGTCATTACACCTCCCTCTATCTTCTCGATCTTTGTCTCCATCTCTGGAGACAAACTATCAACCAACATCTTTTATAAACCTACTGGTTCACATGGTTATCTCAACTATACCCCTTCCCACCTTATCTCTTGTAAAAATGCTAATCCCTTTTCTGTTCCTTCACCTCCGCCACATCTGTTCCCAGGACACGGCTTTCCATTCCAGGACTTCAGATACTCTCCTTCCTTAAAGAATAGGGTTTCCCTCCCTCCACTATTGATACTGCCCTCAACTGCATCTCCTGCGTTTCCTGTGTGTTCGCACTCACCCCTACTTTGTGCCAACTTAACAGTGAGAGTTCTTCTTGTCCTTACCTACCAACTAATTAGTCTCTGCATCCAACTAATTATCCTCTTCAACTTTTGCCATCTCCAAAGGGATCCTACCACTAAACATATCCTTACCCCCACCCCTCCACTTTCCGCAGGGATCACTTCCTCTGTGATTCCCTTGCCCATTCGTCCCACCCAGCACTTATGCCTGCACGTGGCCTAAGTGCTATACCTGCCTATACACCTCTTCCCTCACCTATAATCAGGACCCCAGGCAATCCTTCCAGGAGAGGCAACACTTCACCCGCTCCCAATGCGGCCTCTTCTACATTAGTGAGACCCGTTGCAAATTGGGGAACCGCTTCGTTGAGCACTTCCTCTCCATCTGCCACTGGCAGGACTTCCCAGTGGCTGAGCATTTTAATTCCGATTTGAGTTCCAGTTCCGACATGCCAGTTCACGGCCTCTTCTTGTACCAAGATGAGGCCACCCTCAGCGTGGAGGATCAACACCTTATATTCCATCTGGGTAGCCTTCAACCTGATGACATGCATATCAATTTCTCCTTCCAGTGAACAAACTACCCAACCCCCCCCTTCCTCTATTACCCACTCTGACCTTTTACCTCTTCTCACCTGCCTATTACTTCCCCTGGGTCCCCTCCTCCTTCCCTTTCTCCTATGGTCCACTCTCCTCTCCTATCAGATTCCTTCTTCGCTAGCCTTTGACCTTTCCCACCCACCTTGCTTCACCAATCATCTTCCAGCTAGCCTCCTTCCCCTATCCCCACCTTTCTATTCTGCCATCTTCCCTCTTCCTTCTCAGTCCTAAAGAAGGGCCTTGGCCCAAAACATCAACTCTCTATTTATTGCCATTGATGCTGCCTGATCTGTTGAGTTCCTCCAGCATTTTGTGTGTTTCTCTGGATTTCCAGCATCTGCAGATTTTCTCGTGTTCATGCCCTGTCATTACAATGCAGTTTTCAAATGTAAAACTTTAACATTCTAAAGAACCCTTTATTTATTCCAAGGCAACAACATTAAAACTGTAAAAATACAAATACACAATATTTTCACACTACAGTTTTACACAATGTAGAACATAATTCAGCAAGGACAATCACATTATTTGAATGATTTCTGCATTTTAGAATGAGTGAAATCATGTACTGTTGGCAAAGAGGCAGTAACTAAATTTTACCCACCAAATCTTCACACCGGAAAAGCAGTGGGTTTCTAGCATCAACAATCTGAACAATGATGTCACTGCACAAAAAAAAAACGTAAATACATACACAAGTTAAAGATATAGCCAAAATATTCAAATTTTAATTACTTTTAAATACAACCCATGATAAAAAACTGAACACTTGCAATATATACAGCTATGATCAATAATGAAACTTTAATCCACAAGTTTACAATCGCACAAAGTCAACCATTTTAGCCTGTATGACTTGCGTAACACCTGACCCTTTTGCCCCAATAAGTTCTAAGATGAAGTTACAAAATTCAGAGAAAATGGAAAGGAGGCAGATAGTAAATGGGAATATGAGAAATTTTCATGATACATATTACATTAATGCACAAGTTCAGAGCAATGGATGAACAATTGGCAATGATGCATGAGAGATAAAATTTTAAATATGTTAAGTTAATCTAGTAAAGCTGGACACATGTTTGTACATTTAGGATGAAAAAATGTTAAAGACATTTTTTAAAAACATCTGACAGAACTTACTCTTCCCCCAACAGGGCAGGAAATATTTCACAGAGTTGGTAGAATTCATTGTGGAATTATAAAAACTATTCAAATGCAGAACTGAGCTCAGAATTAAGAGCTTTTGAAGGCAAATGACATGGGAAGAGTATTGAATACGAGAAGAATATTGCATGGCCACTTCAAGGAATGAAGTTTCTACATAGCATACCTTCTTTCAATAACTCTCCACAGCTGACGCCAGAAGTCCAGATTCTTTTCAAATGGTGTAAGAATCAGGTTTCTTTCCTCTTCCAGCCTGGACAAAAAGTGAGCTTGTAAATCTGTCTCGGTATGATGATGGGAAAACATGAATGGCATATGCACAGAATTTCCATCTCAGAATCTATAAAAAGTGACTAATTATTTACGATAAAAAACTAATCTGCCAAAATAGTAACTCTTGCATAACAATAGTCTGGAGTCTTCTGCTCTTTCCCATGTTGCGACATGCTCTGATTTGGCACACAAATGTCAAGAAAAAAATCAATTACATTGCTTTTAAGTTTAAAGTGTTACGTACCCCGTAACTGGGTTGCTAAACCAGCAGAAATGGACCACTTAGTTGGAGTCTGGTTCAACAGAAACTAATAAAGTTTTATTAAGGAAATAAGTAACACAGTACTCTAATCGTAAGGATACAAATGCAACAGGTTAGCAATGATAAAACACACATGTACACAGAACTAGGGTAATAGGAATCAACCAAGCTCTATCGCAGTCTAGGGGTAAAATGATCAGTCTCAAGCGACGCAGAGTTCAGTTCAGCTTAGTACAGTTCGCAGTAATCGCTGTTGTGCCGTTGGAGAGAGAGAGAGGATGCAAATTTTGATTCAAACAGACCTTTGATGTTCCTCGCAGTTAGCTTTCGGGTGAACACTTTTATGTCTTCTGTGGTCACCGACTGTGACCCCTCCGTTCCGGATATGACCGTTCTTCCGCGGTGAACCCGGCACCCAGGCAAGGGCGGACACACACACCAGGTTCCCGCCGATCGTACCTTTTCACCCTGTACGTCTATGGTCGGTCCCCGCGACCAGACCTCCAAACTCCTACCAACTTGTGGGGGCACACCGTTCTTCCAGGGTCTCGTTATCTCGTGGTGTGTGTCGTGCCTTAGCGAACCTGTTCCTTTTATTCCCCTGCTGGGGTATCGCCTGTCCATCAAACTTCAAACAGTTCAGGTTCAAAGCAATCGGTCTGTCAAAATCTGAAATGTGTTTCTTTCTCGTTAATCTCTCTCTTCTCTCTTATTAGCATTTTGCATGTTTCTCCATTGTCTCCCTTATCTCTCTCATCAGCATCAATCTTCTGATAACTTGGTTTTTCGTCACAAAAGTTACACATGAAATTCTCCCTAAACAGAAGCTTAATTCAGAATTATCCTGCTATTTGAACTGATCAAAACAAAAGGCAAGTCTTTGTCCAGGTTTGTTAATCTTAAATGCAAAAAAGCAGCAATTTTTAACTATATTAGCACCATATTTTTAAATTGATGTGCACATTATAAATAAGGGAAAATGAGAATATTGTGCATTAAATCTTGCAGAGAAAATGCACTTCATTGTGGTCACAAATCAGTGGCGGATGAAAGCTTGTTTAAAAAGTCAAAGTGATAAGATTAATTTAATACTTTCAAGGGCAAATATGTATATTTTGCACTTGAGTAAGAGGGGATTCAAGTAAAACCATGGATTTTCAGTGCCACTCTCACTTTTGACCAGCTCTTATTTACAATATTTTTCCAGGCTTTCTTCAAATTGCATTCCAAAGTCACAGCAGACATTTTGAAAAATCATTACTAAATTCCTGCCATACAATTGGAAGGGTGAGGCAAGTATTTTATATTTTGCATTTTCAGAACTCAAGTCTGAACTAAATTTATACACAAAAATCACCAAGTTTCAGTTCACCTTCCCTGGACTGCAAGCCTATGAGCAACCTACAGAATCAGTGAAGAAAACTGAAAATAATTAAATAAGCAGCAGAATTAATCCCAGTAATTTACCATTGCCCATGCTCACTGGTGACTTTCTAAGACTCACATCTGAAGAGAATCAAAATTGCTCATTTTCAATATTTATCAAATTTATATACAAAAATCAGCATTCAATTCATGAAAATGGTTGTAAACTCAGCAGTTCCACCACAGACACAACCTTTGTCACCGGAGGATACCTTCAAAAGGCCACCATCAAGGTGGCATCTGTCAAGCAAGGTTCCTAACCAATTGGGACATGCCTTCTTCTTGTTACTACCATCAGGAGACAGAAGCCTGAAGACACAAACTCAGCAATTCAGAAACAGCTTCTTACCCTCCACCATCATATTTCTGAATGGTCTATGAATCCACGAACACTACCTTATCATTCCTTTTGTATGCAGTATTTAATTTTGTAATTTAGAGGAATTTTTGTTTTTGCACTGTATTGCTGCCCAAAAACAAAAAAAAAGTAATAAAGCAATAATAAATCTTATTACGAGAAATATCAACCAGACGCAGAGCATGTCAGCTGACTACAAATTGTATAATTTACAATACTCACCGAGCTAATTGTCTCCTCCATTCTAAGAAGCTTTCCCTTTCTGCTTTCTGCAGTTCTTCTGCTGCTGTATTCTCATCCCAATGAGGTCTACAGGAAGCATAAGCAATTGAGGAAAAGATAATAATAAAACTTAAAACAATTTTCACATATGATCATTAGCATTAAGAGAGTAAATTCACTGCTAATTCTGCAATCAGACATTCCCAGGAAAGAGAGATTATGAAATCACTTAACTTTTCAGTGGAAGCAATATAAATCAGCAAAAATATGTAAACTGAACAGCCTGGTGTAGGAATAAACTGGGTAAAGCACTTGATGTGATTTTGAGCTACGAAAATGAGACCCACTCTTATTTACGTTGGTGCACTGGTAAAGTGTCAGATAGCTCTTAACAGCAGTATCATCAACAAACTTTAACTCCAAGACACATAGTGCAGTCACACAAAAGTTCGGTCAAAATTGTTCGTTTTAAGTTGTGCCTTAAGGAAATAGTGACAGAGATTCAGGAACGAAATTCTAGAGTTCAGGTTTTAAGCAAAAGATATAGCCATCACTGGTGGAGCAATTAAACTCGATGTTCAAGATACCACGCTAATGGAAGACAAGGTAAGATACTATTAGACTGGAAGAGATTATAAAGATTGGGAGTATGTAGCTATGAAGGGATGTGAAAACCTAAATAGTTTTAAGATTAAAGCTTGATCAAGACACATCAGTGAGCACTAAGGTTTTCGATGATCATATCTTACTGGACATTGGTGAGGCCAAATTTGGAGTATTGTGTGCAGTTCTGATCACCTAACTATAGAAAGGATATCACTAAGATTGAAAGAGCGCAAAGAAGATTTACCAGGATGTTGCCGGGTCTTCAGGAGTTGAGTTACACAGAAAGATTGACCAGGTTAGGACTTTATTCCTTGGAGCATAGAAGAATGAGGGAAGATTTGATAGAGGTTTACAAAATTTTGAGGGGTATAGACAGAGTAAATGTGAGTAGGCTCTTTCCACTTAGATTAGGAGAGATAAATACGAGAGGACATGGCTTTAGGATGAAAGGGGAAGGTTTAGGGGGAACTTCTTCACTCAGAGTGGTGGGAGTGTGGAATGAGCTGCCATCTGACGTGGTAAATGCGGGCTCACTCTTAAGTCTTAAGAATAAATTGGATAGGTACATGGATGGGAGAGGTCTGGAGGGATATGGTCTGGGTGCAGGTCAATGGGACTAGCGAAATAAAGTTTCGGCACAGACTAGAAGGGCCGAATGGCCTGTATTCTGTGCTATAGTGTTCTATGGTTCTACGGACATTTACAGCACGGACAGCCAGATCTTAGATGGCCGTAAGTTTATAGAGGGTAGAACTTGCCAGCTGAGTTAATATTTAAGTAACTAAACCATAGATGCAGGCATCCTCAACCTCAAAAGCTATACTTTATTTGCAACACTACAACTGAAAATAATGCTTAAAAATTCTTCAGGGAATGGAACAAGTTATTGTACAATCAGATGTACTTTGGTGTGTCATAGCTATGAAAAAGAAAAAGAGCAGTTTAAAGATTGTTAGAACTTAATGAATACAAGGTGAAGCGTCAATGTTAAAAGGGTCATTAATCATTACAGAGAAAGCAAGCAGAATCATGAAGTATAGAGCTTTCTGCACTTGAAAAAGACATCTAAGAGTAAAACACTTGTGTTGCACTCCCATTGCTCTTATAAATCAGAGTCTCAAAAATCAAACTAAGAGTACTTGCCCACCTCCTGGGTATGCACAGAAACTGCTTGTTCTCTTCTTGGAGTTTCTTGATCTTCTTGTTTTCTTCCGCTGTTAACAAACCAGTTCTGTCTTCCGCAGAAATAATCTTGACGTTAAGCTTCTCTATTGGAATATAAATTTAAACCTCCAGTTAGGACAGGACACTAAAGCTGTTGCAATAAAACATTTGTTCATGAAAGTACTTCCTAAATTGTCAACAAAAGAATCATTGGCATCTTCATATTGATTCACCTATCGCCAAATAAGCAATATATGTAGTTGCTATATTCGTTGAACAAAAATGTTATCATCGGTCTCAATAGAATGTTAGCTATGGATAATTGCTGTCTTAATATCCCAAACTTCTCTTTTTATTACAAAGGTAAATCAACTTTTTCCCCGTGTATAGTGAATTTCACATGGAAGCAAATTCTGCTCATATTCAGAGATTGGTTTAGACAACAATTTTACTGGAGCTTACGAAGCTCCACCTTGAGGTAGGAAAGTGAAGCCATCAGCTGAAGTGAAATGAAGGGAAAAGCAGCAACTTGACTGTGTTGGCTATTGCCAGTTGCTCCAAACAGACAACTGGTGTTCCACTGTTGGAAATGAAGCAACTCTCAGATTCCTGCACGTGCTGCGAAACCCTGGACTCACTGACAGCACAGAATTTACTTGAGACTCAACCATTGAGTTCATTTCCAGATCTCTACTAACAAATCAAGGGAAATCAAAGGATGTGGGAATAGGGTAGGAAAATTGCATCTGAGATAATCAATTTACCTAATTGTCAGAGTAGATTTGAAGGACTAAACGATCTGCCTCTGCATCCGTTTCTTGTGTTTGCATGTAGGCATGTGGTCTGACTGGTAGATGCCTTTTTAAAGACATTAGTGAAACAGGTAGTTTGTTTAATCTAGTAGTTTCAAGGTTACTGTGATTGGAATGAAGTTTTTTGAGAACTGAATTTAAAATCCCCATTTTCACAGGATCTGTTCTTATGCCTCCAGCTTGCTAACCCAGTAATATAGCCAGTATATAACCATCTGTGTTACTGCAAAAATCAAAAATTAATTTCTTACCTGCCACAAACTCTGTGCCTGCCAGTTCTGCAGTGGCCAGGAATTCATCCAGAGTGCTTTGTTCTGTTACAGACTGCAAGTTGAGCCGTCCCCAGTTATACCCATCATTCAGTTCACTTGTGTGAAGCTACAGGTGGCACAAATAGGAGGATTAGAACCAAACAACAGCAGTATCTGTCAATGCACTCTAATAAAATCAATACCCACAGAGGAATGTTAAAGCTAATTAAATAAAAGGGTCAAAGGCAGCATGCTTAGAAATTGATTTAGGAGCAGAAAAGAGTCATGATGAACAGTTGTTTTCCTGTTTGAAGTGGTGTTCACCAGAGCAAATGCAGGGACCACTGCTTTTCCTCGTGGATATTAATGACTGTGTTGTGCAGAATATAATTTCAAAACATAAAGGTGACAAAATCTGCAAGGATAGTTAATACAGATGGGGGGAATCATTTTACTTCAAGAGGACAAACAGACTAAGTACATGGTAGAAAACTGAAGTGATTCACTTTGGCAGTAGGATGAAGAGACGGTTCATACAAAAGATACAATTCTAAACAGATGAATCAATATTCATATCTACAGTATCTCTGAAGGTGGCATGCAGATAGAGAAAAGATGCAAAAAATCTTGGACTTCATAAAGAGGTATGGAGCACAAAAGCAAAGCATCTTGAGAAAACAAGTTATCCACAAATGTGCACTGGGTCCAGTGCAGGATGCCACACTTTAAGAATGATGTGGTGGTTTAATAAATGTGTAGAAAAGTGGGCACTAGCTTAAGAGACATATGTGATCTATAATACCTCAGAATACTAGGCCCGTCTTCAGAACAGAAACACTAAAAAATGACATAATTAAACATGTTCAAAATAATTAGAAGTTTAGAGGAGGAGATGGAGAGAATATTTCCATTGATGAGAAAATCAGAAAAACAGAGGTCATAAATTTAAGCTCACTGGCTGCATGGGTATTCACAGAATACAGAACAAAAGAGCAGGGGAACAGGCTCTTAAATCTACAAACTATTTCTGCACATAATCTAGATCGCTCCATTCTCTGCAACATTCACATATCTATCTGAGAGTCTTTTAAATACCTCTATCATATCTGCCTTCACCACTCATGGCATTACATTCCAGGCACTCTGTAAAAACAAAACTTGTCACACACATCTCCTTTGAACTTTCTCCCTGTGCCTCTCTAATTTTATAAATTTCCTTCAGAGAAAAGAACCCCAGTTTGTACAACCTCTCCTTTTAAATACATGTGCCCTAGACCAGGCAGCGTCTTAGTAAGCATCTTCTGAGATCTCTCCATAGCCTTTATGCCCTTCCTATAAAGGAATGACCAGAACTGAATGCAATACGCCAGACACAGCCTAGTCAGAATTTTATAAAGCTGCAACTTAGTTTTGTAACTCAAAACAACGCCTCAACTAACAAAGGCACACGTGCTATGCACATTCTTTGCCATCCTATCAACTTGTGCAGCCACTTAGACACTATGGACTTTAAACCCAAGGTTCCTCTGTACATCACTGTTAAGGGTCCTGCCATTAAATATGTACTTTCTATTTACATTTGATCTCCCAAAGTGCAACACCTCACACTTAACTGGATTAAACTGTCTGTTATTTTGCCACCCACATCTGCACCTGATCTATAATCACACTGTACCTTTTGACAACTTTTACATTATCTAGAACACCACCATTTTTTATATCATCAGTAAAGCTACTGATCCGCATTTTTATTCAAGACCAGAGGTCTCAGTATAGATCCCTGTGGCATTCTGTTAGTCAAGAACCTCCACCCAGAATAAGAACCAATGACTTCAATGCTCTGCCTTCCCATGGGCAACCCAATTCTAAGTCAAAACGACCAGAATCATCTAGATGAGATCACAAGGGTCTTTATCAAATATCTTATGAAAATCCACATAGACAACATCCAGTGCTCTACCCTCTTTGATCACCTCAGTCACCTCAAAAAACTCAATCAAGTTAGTAAGACATAACCTGTCCTGCACAGTCATGTTGACTGTCCCTAATTAAGCTATGTATTTCTAAATGCTCATAAATCATATTCCCAAGAATCCTCTCCAACAGCTTCCCTAGCACTGATGTGACTATCTTCATAAAAGGTGTTACAGTGAGCAGTCAATGTGGTGCACTCAGATTTGATACTGGCTTTCATGAAATTGTTTTATGAAGGTGGTTAAGTCAGTATTTAGGGAGAAGAGGGAAGGGAGGATGTAGTGCTTTCCAGTAGGCATTCATTCATTTAGTCTGCATTATCCCATCAGGATTTAATGCTTCAGTAAGTTGCTCTCAATTCTTCTAAACCCCAACAAATTCAAGCCTATTTGTCCCCATACATCAATCCTGCCATCTCAGGAATAAGTCAGATGTACCCTTTGCTGCAGTCCTTCGATGGCAAGAATACCCTTCCTCAAATAAGGAGATCAAAATGACCAATAGTCAAGGTGTGGTCTCCCCAAGACCCTCTACAACTCTAGCAAGACATCACTGCTTCAATAATTAATTTTCTGCATTTTAAGAGCAGGGTGCTGTTCGCCTTCTCAGCCTCTTGCAAGCTTTCTTTCATTACGTTGTCTGCAAATTTCCTGATATTGCACTTAACTCCCCAATCTAAACATAACATGAATAGCTAGGGTCCTAGCAATGAACCCGGCAATTATCACTGCTGGGGTTGTCAATTGCATCCAGTGTTCCTGAAGTGGCCTCCCCTAACTTGGTGAGGCCCATCAGTGGAGGTTCACTTCGTCAAGCACCTCTGCTCCTTCCGCCAAAAACAGAACTTCCCGGTGACCAAACATTTTAATTCCGATTCCCGTTCCAACATTTCAGTCCATGGCCTCCTCCTTTGCCAGGTGGAGCAGCAACATCTTATATTCCACCTGAGTGGCCTCCTACCTGATGGCATGATTTCTCCTTCTGAGTAAAAAAAACTATTTCCTCCCTCTTGCCTCTTCTCACCTGCCTCTCCCTGGGTCCCCTCCTCCTTCCCTTTCGCCCATGGTCCACTCTCCTCTCCTATTAGATTCTTTCCTCTACAGCCCTTTACCTTTCCCATCCACCTGGCTTCCCCCATCACCTTCTAGCTATCTTCCTGCCCCTCACCCCACCTTTTTAGTCTAGCATCTTCCCCATTCCTTTCCAGTCCTGAGAATATGAACATGAAGAACATGTCTCTGCTCAAAACGCCGACTGGTTATTCAGTTCCATAGATGCTACCTGACCTGCTGAGTTCCTCCAGCATTTTGTGTACTTTCAGCACCTGCAGAATTTCTCGTGTTTATAATTGTCACTGCCTACTACTTAGAAAAGGGCCAGTTATGTGTTGGCTGTCTGCCAGCCAATTCTAAATTTAATGATTTAGATGAAGTGCACTGGTCACAGGCTGGATCATTGTCTGGTAAAGTGGGGGGAGGGGTGCACGCAACTGCACAGGATGGAAAGAAGCTACAGAAAGTTGGAAAATAAGTCAGTCCCATCTTGGGTACTAGCCTCTGCAGTATCCAAGACACCTTCAAGGAGCGGTGCCTCAGAAAGGCAGGTGTCCATTACTAAGGACCCCCATCACCCAGGGCATGTCCTCTTCTCATTGTTACTATCAGGTAGGAGGTACAGAAGCCTGAAGGCACACACTCCGCGATTCAGGAACAGCTTCTCCCCCTCTGCCATTCCATTCCTTAATAAACATTGAACCCATTAGCACGACCTCACTTCTTTATATTATTTGTTTTACACTATTTTTAATCTAACTGTATAATCTGCATACATACACTTACTGTAAATGATTTACTGTTTTCCCCCTTCTATATTATCATGTATTACAGTGTACTGCTGATAAGTTTTCACGACACATGCCGGTGATAATAACTCTGATTCTGATGCCAGCTTTGGTAGTTACCAAGTTACTAAAAAGTACAAACGTGGGCCCGAGAAATTAGCAGATTGGGAAATGTGAGATTATCTATTCGATCTGGAAGGAAGTTCGGTGCTTTTATGGTAGAAGAACAGGTGAAATGGTCGGTGCTAACAGGGAATGATTATGACGGAAGAGGGTCAAAGCCTTAAGCAGGGTCGGGGGAGTTCGGGACATAGGGAGAGCTCTGCTTCCCTCCAGTACACAGTCCCTCACTACTCACCCAGTTGTTCGCCTTCCTCGGGTTTCTGGCTAACTGGTTCTTGTCCCGGATGATGGCCCGTCCCAGACCACCGCCGCTGCTGTTCTTTTTCTTGCCCATGGCCCCGGTCATCAGTTGGTCACGCCATACACGCCATAACAACCGGAGTGCTCCCGTAAAATCCGTCCGATCAGAACAAGCACTCCGAATCTAAGGTTCCGGTGCAGCGTGGCAGCAAGGGTTATCATTCCATCAATTCATTATTTTAGTTTCGATTCGTTTCTTGTCTTTCAAACAGTTAGTTTACAAAAGGTCTAATGTGAAATCATATTGTATTCTTTCCGATCTTTGATTCCAAAGATTCATTTGCTGAAACGTGATCAAATAATTTAGGATGATATAAAATGTATTTTAAAAAACATACGCACGCACAAAGTTTGATGTGTGGACTCAATTGTCCTATTTTATCTCTGTATTCTGCAGCAGCGGAAAACTGCTGATCCCAGTCCTTAAAATTTTCAGTTGGTTGCGACAATCTCCAAAGCTACAAATTAATAATAGAAAATAATAAAAATGTATTTATAGAGAATGCAATTTAAAGTGCTTTACAATGAGATAACGTGCAAACGTGAAAATAAAAGATAAACTATGTTATTTAAAAGCAGGGTTAAATAAACAGGGTTTGAGCTGGCATTTAAAAGTGTCAACTGAGTCTGCATCCCTCATAATTTTATTAAATTATTATTAAGTAGTATTAAATTCCATTGTTTAGGAGCATAGTTCAAAAAAAAAGCTGACCTGCCAATTATCTTTTGAGGGAGTTACATTGTCAACTAAATTATGTGGGAATATGCAGTGTGATTTCACTTCTGAATGATCTATCTGGTTGTGTCCTTTGTTCTAAACTTTCCCACCAGAATAGTTTACTTGCATGTATCCAAATGAGTTCCCCTGGCTGTTGTAAATATACGGATTCTTACCAAATTGTATTACAGACATCCCACCCTGCAAAAACTCATTTCAGGGAGGTAGCACCCTGCCCCCTGCAACTCCATATCCCCCCCCACCACCCCCGTCGACCTCCAAGGGTGTATGTAATACTTTGTTTTATGTATGTAATATTTTGTCTAATCTGTAAACCAAGTTGGGTATATGCAGCAAATGCAACATTAAAATATGTACTTATATTATCATGTTTATTCTATTACAACTTTAAGCATGTCTACAGGGAGTTTGGCCTCATCACGTAGGATATCAATAGCGTAGCTCCTTGGCAGCTAGCCAGCTGGTTTAAATCAGGGGTCCTCAACCTTTTTTGCACCGCGGACCGGTTTAATATTGACAATATCCTTGCGGACCGGCCAACCCCAGCGGGGGGGGGGGGGATGTTAAACGGCACCGGAATATAGGTGAAAAGTCAACTGTAAGTCACTTGTAATTGACGCCCCCGATCGGAAATGATGCAATCGGCAATCACTCTGATCTGGGCTGACATTTACGTGCCGGGCAGCACCTAATCAATTAGCTTGTTTATTTCGGCTTTTTTCTTAAAGATGTGCTGGGTGCGTTCCGGCCACCACTGTACCGCTGCATTCTTCGAGGCCCGAAGGTTGGGGACCACTGAATTATAAGTCACTTGTAAGTCAATAACATCATAACATTTAAAGTAACGTTTGGATATTAAACGCACAGCGCATATTTTCCTCGTATGAACATATAAAATCATTGTAACACACCAATATCGCTGAATCAGTGGGAGCCCTGGGCTTGTTTCCCTGCAACAACATGGTCCTATCAAGGGGTGATGGGAGACAGCGATAATTGAAGGGGGTTCCTTATGTCCAGTCTCTTCCGCAATTTACTTTTCGTTGCATTCATTGCAGAAAATTCCACTTCGCACAAATATGTTGGAAATGGAAGCAATGTTTTCAGTGCTTTCATGGCTATCTCAGGATATTCAGCCTTGACTTTGATCCAGAAGGCTGGCAGAAATGTTATGTCAAACATACTTTTCAGCCCTCCGTCATTTGCAAGCTCGAGGAGTTGATCTTTTTCACGCGCTGAGCTGGATGATTCACCGGGGACGTTCACAAATTGGTCACGGACCCATTCCTTTGCACGTCTTGGGTCACTGATGACCTAGTGTGCCTTAAAATTCAACAGTGCGTGACAGGGGATGAGGAAAGGTGCAGCTGACTCATATCATTTCATATCGCCAAATCATATTGTTTCCTCACGGCCCAGTGGTTGGGGACCACTCTTAGCACGAAGAGAGACCAATCAGGATGCTCGCTCTCCCTCTCCCTCTCCCTCTCAAAAAAATCTATTTCCGGGGTATTGTATATAATTTCCCGGCGTCAGGGAGCCACTATCAATATGCGGGAGACTCCTGGAACTTCCGGGAGAGGTGGGATGTCTGGTATTACATCAATAGGTGATCACCGTTTGTCGTATTGCTAGTGATGACCACTGATTTACTTAAAGACAAATTTGCTTCAGGAATGTCTTTCCCAGAAGGAAATGTGCATCATTACCCATTCTGGCCCATATGTGGCTTGCTACTCTCAGCAATGTGGTTGACTCTTAAATACCATTCTTGGCATAGCCAAGCCAACTATTCAGTAAGAAGATGACTGCAATATTAAAACAAAAGTAAAAAAAGACAGATGGGCCTCTATGCATTATCCTAATCACGAAATTTAGACATGGCAAAGTCACTTCCAGTCCAGTCGACTTGTGTAAGTCATTCTCGTAAACATCTGATAAGCGTTGAGTAAGTTTGCTCTAAAGAAACTACTTACAGATAGTGACAGAAGTGAACCTGGGTCACTTGCACTGCTATAGCATTACCCTAACTACTATGTTATTCTGCCACTTCTAACTACTATGCTACCATGCTGCCCTTATACTGAAAGATCTTGATGAGTCTTTAGAATGCAAATACTAAGGATCTCAAGAAGCTTAACTCCTTCCAAGACAAAGAAGCCCATCAACTACGCTATCAGGCTTCCAAATTTAGACAGGAGGTGTTTAAGAATGCCATCCTCAGGTTCCCCTCCAAGTTCTACACTCTCCCTATTTTGAAATCTTTGCCCATTTCTCATTTCTGTACCTGTCTGCTAGAAGTTGCTCCGTAACAAGTGCGGGAATTTCGTCACCAGAACATCACAGCAATGTTTGAGGACTCCGTTGGTCAGGGTCAGCCATGGATGTAACGTTCCAGCTGTCCAAATACACAAACCAGGGCAGTACGCTATGGAGGGCAAGCTGTGGCCCCTGTAGCGAGCTCCCCCTCTCCATGCATCTGATGAACCCAAAGAAACAACAGAGACCAATATGTTTGGCACCACCAGCGTCACAGGAGTTTCCAGTCAGCATTGAACTTAGGGACTCCAGCTCCAGATTTTTCCGTTGGGATTTACTTCAGAATCTTTCCCTATAAGGGGGGGGAGACCACAAGGCAGCAGAGTTTGAGATCAGAGATTTCCTTCTCCTAGATGAGCTGTCTACCATGGCTGATGAGTCCCATCTGCCCAGAGTGACTGGTTTCAAGGTGCCAGTAACCCGCCTTTGCCCTTTCTCCTGTCAGTAGAAACGGTCCCACCAGGCTTAGTAGCGAAGCCTCATGTGAAGGTCAGGGGCTGGACTTGGTTGTCAGAGGCTACCTGAGGCACCCACTTTGAGGATAAAGGGGATAGGCTCCTACTACTTATCACAGCAATGTTCAGCACTGGTTTCTTGTACCAGTTTGGGATGAGCTGGTCTTGCCCTTGACATTCAGATCACCGACCTCGGCCCTCCCTCCAAACAAATAAATTTTTTAAAAAACGGTTGGAAGAGGCACAGAAAGCATCAAGGGCATACAATATATTCTGGAAAAGGGTATTTCACCAGGAATAGCTTGGTTTCATCTGACCCAGCTAGCTCATTGCTGAAGGACGTAGACACCAGAAAGGAATCTGCAGTAAGTGGGTACGCACTTGAGAAGGTTGGATAAACTTGTCTTCACTATTCTATCTACTGGAGATCCATCGATCCATGAAGGAATTGCACAGGCCTTATGGAGTTAAGTCCTAGTTTCACGTCTGAGGGACAGTACGTGAGACAAATCCAGAGCAGATCTGTCAGCACAGAACTGGAGATCAAAGAACGAGATGGTGATGCAGCAGTTGCTGCTGCTGCTGCCCCACAAGTGCAGGAACATGGGTTCAAACCTCACAATGTGCTGACAATGTGGAATTTTTAAATTCTCCTTGTGATGGTATGAGTTTCCACTGGTTTCTCTCATCTTCTCACAAGTTAATTGGACAATATAAATTACAACTTAGTGTAGATAAGTGGTAAAAGATCCAAAAAAGAGTTGATGGCCATGTAAGAAAGAAAAAAATGGAGGGATACAGGGAACAAGGAGAGGACAGCCTGAGCTAAAGGGATTGTGCTATTATATAACCATATAACAATTACAGCACGGAAACAGGCCATCTCGGCCCTTCTAGTCGGTGCCGAAATCTTACTCTCACCTAGTCCCACCGACCTGCACTCAGCCCATAACCCTCCATTCCTTTCCTGTCCATATATCTATCCAATTTAACTTCAAACGACAACATCGAACCTGCCTCAACCACTTCTGCTGGAAGCTCAGTCCACACAGCTACCACTCTCTGAGTCAAGAAGTTCCCCCTCATGTTACCCCTAAACTTTTGCCCTTTAACTCTCAACTCATGTCCTCTTGTTTGAATCTCCCCCATTCTCAATGGAAAAAGCCTATCCAGGTCAACTCTATCAATCCCCCTCATAATTTTAAATACTTCTATCAAGTTCCCCCCTCAACTTTCTACGCTTCAAAGAATAAATACCTAACTTGTTCAACTTTTCTCTGTACCTTAGGAGATGAAACCCAGGCAACATTTTAGTAAATCTCCTCTGTACTCTCTCAATTTTATTGACATCTTTCCTATAATTCGGTGACCAGAACTGTACACAATACTCCAAATTTGGCCTTACCAATGCCTTGTACAATTTTAACATTACATCCCAACTCCTATACTCAATGCTCTGATTTATAAAGGCCAGCATACCAAAAGCTTTCTTCACCACCCTATCCACATGAGATTCCACCTTCAGGGAACTATGCACCATTATTCCTAGAACCCTCTGTTCTACTGCATTCTTCAATGCCCTACCATTTACCATGTATGCCCTATTTTGATTAGTCCTATCAAAATGTAGCACCTCACATTTATCAGCATTAAACTCCATCTGCCATCTTTCAGCCCACTCTTCTAACTGGCCTAAATCTCCCTGCAAGCTTTGAAAACCTACTTCATTATCCACAACTCCACCTATCTTAGTATCATCTGCATTCTTGCTTGTCCAATTTACCACCCCATCATCCAGATCATTAATATATATGGCAAACAACATTGGACCCAGTACAGGTCCCTGAGGCACAACGCTACACACCGTCCTCCAATCTGACACGCAGTTATCCACCACTCTTCTTTGGTGTCTCCCATCTAGCCACTGCTGAATCCATTTTACTACTTCAATATTAATGCCTAACAATTGAATCTTCCTAACTAACCTTCCGTGTGGAACCTTGTCAAAGGCCTTCTGAAGTCCATATAGACAACATCCACCGCTTTACCCTCGTCAACTTTCCTAGTAACCTCTTCAAAAAATTCAATAAGATTTGTCAAACATGACCATCCACGCACGATTCCATGTTGACTGTTCCTAATCAGACCCTGTCTATCCGGATAATTATATGTACCATCTCTAAGAATACTTTCCATCAATTTACCCACCACTGACGTTAAATTCACAGGCCGATAATTGCTAGGTTTACTCCTAGAACCCTTTTTAAACAATGGAACCACATGAGCAATACACCAATCCTCTGGCACCATCCCCGTTTCTAATGACATTTGAAATATTTCTGTCAGAGCCCCTGCTATTTCCACATTAACTTCCCTGAAAGTCCTAGGGAATATCTTGTCCGGACCCGGAGACTTATCCACTTCTATATTCCTTAAAAGCCCCAGTACTTCCTCTTCTTTAATCATCATACTTTCCATAACTACCCTACTTGTTTCCTTTACCTTACACAATTCAATATTCTTCTCCTTAGTGAATACCGAAGAAAAGAAATTGTTCAAAATCTCCCCCATCTTTTTTGGCTCCGCACATAGCCATCCACTCTGATTCTCCAAGGGACCAATTTTAACCCTCAATATCCTTTTGCTATTAATATAACTGTAGAAACCTTTTGGATTCATTTTCACCTTTCTTGCCAAAGCAGCCTCGTATCTTCTTGCAACACACATCAAAGTTGCTGGTGAACACAGCAGCCCAGGCAGCATCTTTAGGAAGAGGTACAGTCAACCTTTCAGGCCGAGACCCTTCGTCAGGGCTAACTGAAGGAAGAGCTAGTAAGAGATTTGAAAGTGGGAGGGGGAGAGGGATATCCAAACTGACAGGAGAAGACAGGATGGGGAGGGATGGAGCCAAGAGCTGGACAGGTGATTGGCAAAAGGGATATGAGAGGATCATGGGACAGGAGGCCCAGGGAGAAGGAAAAGGGGGAGGAGGGAAAAACCCAGAGGATGGGTAGGGGGTATAGTCAGAGGGACAGAGGGAGAAAAAGGAGAGAGAGAGAAAGAATGTGTGTGTATATAAATAAATAACGGATGGGGTACGAGGGGGAGGTGGGGCATTAGCGGAAGTTTGAGAAGTCATCCCATTCATTACTTATTTTTATACACACATTCTTTCTCTCATTTTCCTTTTTCTCCCTCTGCCCCTCTCACTATACCCCTTACCCATCCTCTGGGTTTTGCCCCCCTCCCCCTTTTCCTTCTCCCTGGGCCTCCTGTCCCATGATCTCGTATTCCTTTTGCCGATCACCTGTCCAGCTCTTGGCTCCATCCCTCCCCCTCCTGTCATCTCCTATCATTTCGGATCTCCCCCTCCCCCTCCCACTCTCAAATCTCTTACTAGCTCTTCCTTCAGTTAGTCCTGACGAAGGGTTTCGGCCCGAAACGTTGACTGTACCTCTTCCTAGAGATGCTGCCTGGCCTGCTGCGTTCACCAGCAATTTTGATGTGTGTTGCTTGAATTTCCAGCATCTGCAGAATTCCTCGTGTTTGCGCTCGTATCTTCTTTTAGCTTTTCTAATTTCTTTCTTAAGATTCTTTTTACATTCTTTATATTCCTCGAGCACCTCATTAACTCCAAGCTGCCTATATTTATTGTAGATCCCTCTCTTTTTCCGAACCAAGTTTCCAATATCCCTTGAAAACCATGGCTCTCTCAAACTTTTAACCTTTCCTTTCAACCTAACAGGAACATAAAGATCCTGTACCCTCAAAATTCCACCTTTAAATGACCTCCATTTCTCTTTTACATCCTTCCCATAAAACAAATTGTCCCAATTCACTCCTTCTAAATCCTTTCACATCTCCTCAAAGTTAGCCTTTCTCCAATCAAAAATCTCAATCCTGGGTCCAGTCCTATCCTTCTCCATAATTATATTGAAACTAATGGTACTGTGATCACTGGACTCGAAGTGCTCCCCAACACAAACCTCCGTCACCTGCCCTATCTCATTCCCTAACAGAAGATCCAACACTGCCCCTTCTCTAGTTGGTACCTCTATGTATTGCTCCAAAAAACTATCTTGCACACATTTTACAAACTCCAAACCATCTAGCCCTTTTACAGAATGGGCTTCCCAGTCTATGTGTGGAAAATTAAAATCTCCCACAATCACAACCTTGTGCTTACTACAAATATCTATCTCCTTACAAATTTGCTCCTCCAGTTCTCAGTCCCCATTTGGTGGTCTATAATACACATAATAGGAACGTAATAGACTCAAAGGGCTGAAAGGCTCATTCATTTAGCTACCTAGTTGCATCTGTAAAGAGGCTGTATGTCTATTTTATGGAATTTTTAATTGATAACCATATATGTTAACAGGTATTTCTTTATGAAATAATAAGGTGTTGTACTCCATAACCTTTGGCAGATCTGAGGTTAAAAGAAAATTACATATTATATATGCTTATTAGATTTCCTGGCAAAATTCGGAGCTAGTAGTTGGCCACACACTTTCTGATCACCAACTATTGTAGAACAATGATTTTCAATCCATTCTTTATGAATTGGCTAATACCTAACAGAGGGGAAACATTTGCTATGTGTGTTTCATTTCTTTTGGGTTTAGAATGGATAATTTATAATTCATGAAAGCATCCTAGCAAACTGTCCTTCCTAAATGATGTAGAAGTACATCAATTAACCTGCAAAGAAATCAAATTTGCAACAAAAGTTATGGAACGAATTGAACCTGCTTAGTTTCTGAACATGAGAGTAATTTGTAACAGGGCCAAAATCATGCTTCCAGGATTCTCTTTCACATTTGCTGCACTCTACATTGAATTATAGTCACATTATTTGGGTGAAACTGTTGTGGGAAATCACACCTACCAAATCACAGCTCCCTCAAACAATTCGGATTTTATCCAGCCACTCATGTTTTTTCTCTGCCCTGTGGAATGTACAAAAAAAAACACATTTCCCTCCATTGAGGCTCCAAAGTGCTTTAAATCAAGTGTGTTACATGCTTCGTTTGTCACAAGTCACATGCCAAAAGCTAGGTTGTTTTTTCCAAGGGCAATAAATCCTCTGATTAACCTCCATAAGAGAATACATGGAGTCCATTCTCAGTGTGATTCAGACTACGCTATAGCAGTCCAAAACCTGAAGGTACATCACAATTCAGCATCAATACTTGGCACCCCTTTGTTTACCATCCATTTGTTGTGCGCATAGCACTGAGATAAACATTTAGAAATTGAGTTCACCCTTTCTGTTTGGGCTACATTGGCACAGTTTGCAGAACAAACAAAAAGGAAGGAAATTAGTGAAAAGTTAAAAATGATCCTGTACCAAATTTTTTCCACACATTTCCAAATGCTGGCAGCTGGCAGAGAACATTCTCATTGGCAGCCATGGGAGAGCAGCAGAAAAGGCCTCCATGAAAGTAAAGAAAGGAGGGAGCTATGGTGGGAAATGGGCGTCACCGTGCTTCCCTATGTGTCCAGGCACACCTCCTTCCCCTGCAATCACTAGTGGAAACTGATGGTCATTGCAAAATAGCCTAGTATGCAAATTGCATCTAATGTACAAAAACAGCAATTTCAAGCCAGAGGTCTTTCCTTAACAGTGAAGAGATACCGTAGTTATTGAGATAATGGCAGAAACATGTTTCATTAATTGTTTAGGAATACATTTCTCTATTGGCATATCATCAAAAATCATCAGATCTTCCCTATGCAAAGATTCAAGCATAAAAGTAGAATAAAATGCATTGGAATGTGGAATAAACAGAAAAATGGGGCAATAGCTGAATGCACCACTTTATATTCTGGAAGATGTTAGCTGATAGAATAATACTATTTTACCCTTGCATTTCAGTATATTTCAGCTGAGAATATATTATGTTTAATTTTAAAATTCAAAGAAATTGTCCAAAAATAACAGCCGTGTGTACAAGTAGCTTAATTAGTGCTTTTCTGTTGACAGATAATAGCAGGGACTGAATGAATGCAGATTCTAACTTGGATTTCATTAGTTGTGGTTTTGGGGTAAGATTTTATCACCAGTAGAGAACTTGATTCTGCTTAATTTGCGGACATGAGATTAATTTGTAACAGGGCCAAAGTCAGTTTCCAGTATTCTTTTTCACATTTGCCTTACTCTACATTGAATTATGATCACAATGCCATATTACTTGTGCAGCTTACTGAGTGAAATTGTTGTGGGAAATCTGTCTCCCCAAACAATTTTGATCTTACTATGCCACTCGTGTTTTTCTCTGCCCTGTGGAAAACACAAAGAAAACAGATTTCTCTCCATTGAGTGCTCCAAAGTGCATAGAGAAAAAAAAAGGAAAAATGAAGGCAAAGGCGGTGATGTCATTCCTATAAATCACAACTTCCATTTGAATGCAGTGTAGCTAAGGGCCTTGAAAAAGCGTATTAAGGTAGAATGAGGGAGCAGGAAACTAATCAAACAATCTAAATGATCTTTTCTAATTAAACTCAAGTCTTCACTCTTGACATCCAAGTAATTCTGAGCATTGAATTCCAAACAATTACTTATTAGCATTTTAAAATATTCCTGTTTCTTCAATGTTATTACAGCTTGCTATAAACAAATTAACTGCTCCGAATCCCTCCTTCATGGCAGTGAACATTCCTCAAAAGTAATTCTTAATTTATTTTGAAGTACTAAGTGACATCTCAGTCATGAAAGGCTCTGTATAAATGCAAATTATTTCTTCAATTTTAGAAGCTAATAATAACCATATAATTAATGTAAATATAAAAGTTAAAAATTAGATATTGCAAGAGTGCACTTCTAAAAAAAGGGCAAGTTCATCAATCATTGTTTCAGAAATCCCACGACAGTATCTCAAAGCTGTTTACTGCAGTTCAAAGTGACGTGAGAAGAATTTGAAATATGTACATATTATTTTATTAGTTTGTTCCATGAAGGCTACATTAAGATGCCATATTCCATTATAATTGTGTCAAATTTATTATAACTATGTCTAGATTCATTAAGAAATCAAATATAAGGTTAGCATAAAATGAAAGGCTACAACAATTTCTAATTAAATTTACTCATGCTAGTTTTAAAAGGTTACTGCAGACTATTTTACCTCATCAGGCTTTGGCTTAAACCATCATATTGAGTAAACAAGTAAACAGTCATTGTTTAGGGTCTTGGGCTTCTGTCCTCAGGGAAAAATCAGTAATTGAATATTTGTTGTTATTGCCAACAGGTGGCACTATTTCATTACATCCCAAGAGCCCAGGAAATAACATCAAATGCCTATGAACTTTAGATTCCTCTCTTGTTAATTGTAAACTGAAGGATCAATCATTCAGCTACAAAATAGATTTTTTCTTATTGATCATAAATCTGGTAGCTCTGAATTGATGTACACTGCACTGTTTTTAATTAGGATAAGATGCAGTATCCAATAACAGTGAAAATATCAGGTATGCCAGAGATGGAAATCGCATGTTTTCAGAACAGCAGTGCCATGCCTCATGGACACTTTCTCAGTTCATGAATGGTATCTCATGTGCAGATGGTCATTAGTGAGGTAAAGCATGTGGGCCACAATATTTTTGAGGGCATTGGTAAGCCCTGTTTAGGGCAAATTCTGAAATTCATTGATGTCAGCATATCCAATTTAGAGGTTAAATTAACACTGATTAATTAATACTTGTTAATATTGACTACTGCACAAAAGTAAATTGCTGATAGCACAAACTGCCTACATCCAAAGTAATGGAAATGAGTTCATCTCATATCGAAATCTTGGCACCCTTCTGGAGAATATTGCATTCAGCTCCCAAATTACTTTGTGTGAAATTTTACAAAAAGATGGCAGCTAGGAGGCAGGAGAATGGGGTTGTAAGGGAAAATGAATCAGCCATGATCAAACGACAGAGCAGACTTGGGCCAAATGGCCTAATTCTGCTAATATGTCTTATGCTCTTCATGTGGATAATTCTATAAATCAGCAAGGGGATCAGAACTCACGAAATTTCTACAACCATTAAATCTGCTGTACGCCAAATTGTTGCTCTCTTTATTATCATGATATCAGACTTTTGCCAGCCCTCATTGTGCATTCTAATTTTGCCAGTGTCTCCAACCTTAAACATTGGTTTAAGCAGCTTATAATCACATTGCATCCCCTAAAAGAGCTAAAGGCAATGAAAATTGTCTTAGATCTCTTGATAGTAGGTAGACATGGTATAGCTTCAGGAAGTATAGGATGCCACATGTGATTCTAGGATGCCACACTGGGTGGTACAGTGAATGAGATTGTGAAGAGAGATGACCTGTACTCATTTGGACTCAAGACAGGTAAAGGGCCCATAGCAAAAACTGCAAAGATCTCACATGCTTAGTATCTTCAAATGCCACGTCTCACAAAAAGTGTCTGTAATATTACATTGATTTGCCTTCCATCAGTAACCAACAAAACATCTCTATCATTCAACTTTTGGGGTTAAGCTTCATAAACACACACATTAACCAGTGCTCCAAGATTTGCGTTTGTATTCCACAACTTCCCAACTATTCCACTATGGCAATCATATCACCCAAACACACCTCTCTCTATCAGGATTAGGTGGGTGCAACTAGTGCTAGAACCTGGGCTCACCAGTGCCAGTGTCTACACTAGCACCAACATCGGTGCTAAGACCAGAGCCTACACCAAAACCAGCCTCATCTCCTGTGTGAGTGACAGCAACAATGCAACCACTGCTGCCAAGAGTATTATCAGCATCAGCACAAGACCAGAGCAAGCATCTGAGGCAGAGCCAATACCAGTAACACCACAGGTCCCGCACCAGTGCCAGCAACAAGTACCAACGCCCGCACCATCACCAAAGCCAGCACGAGTACCAGCACCATCAACAGCATCAGCCAGCACAGACACCAATACCTGCAGCAAGATGCATGCAAGCAACAGCTGTACTCCCAGCACCAGCACCAGTGCCAACAAGCTGGCAAGCAATAGGTATGGGTGCAACACTTCACTGCAGACAAAGTTCATGGCCAGCAGCAAGTCAAAACTTGTTGGAGAGGATGAGTTTCCATTCTTAATCCTCATCCCAGTTCATGTTCAGCCCGAGATCAATTGTCCAATTGTTAATATCTGATTGACAATTGGCTTATAGTATGAACATACAGCTTTTTGTGTGCTTTCTGCACCATCAACCAACCCATTCATTCAGGTGATGGTGATAAAAGGGTGGAAAGACAGTGAAGAGAAGGCCCTGATCCTACTCCATTTCCATGTTCACCAGCTCAGGTATGTTTCTACAGGAGATGTAATTGGTATCTGGGGAGTAATTGGGCATGAATGTGCTGCAGCCAGGGCAGGGCAAAAGGGTACCAGAAATACCAAACCGCAGATAGCGAGCTTTGCTGTAGACAACTCAGATGAAGACTTAGGAAGCTCAGCCTACGAAGGCTGACATGGAATGCTTAGTGCATTCAGCTATCTTCCCAGGAGTCTTCCACACAAGCAGGAGTGAGGCAGGAATACGGAAGAGACCAATGCTTCAGGTTTGTACAGATCTTGGAACGCAGCCAGACCTAGCCACGACGGACTATCTAATGAGACTTGTTTCAGCTGCTGCTGCACCATAAGCAGAGGCTATACATGTTAGGCTGCTGCAGTGGAAGCCCAGAATTTATACACTGAAGCTGAATTTGCACTTGCTAGGCAAGCTCAGAATAATTCTTCCATGGATGTGAATGCCAGTATTGAAAAGGACTTATGTGATCCCTGCTGTCCAGCTCCAGGGTTGTTAATGATTGTCATAGCACCACTTTGGTTGTTGCTATGATTTTGTGAAGAACAAATCTATTATCTACTCTCACTACCACTATGATCATTCTACTGGTGCTCTTGCAGCTGTCTATCATCCAACCTATCAGCTCAGGTCACTGTTGCTGAGATGAGGAAGTACAGACTGAGGTCATGCCTTCTAGGTCAAGTGATATTCAAGGTTGCATCCTGTGGCCATCTGAAATTCCTTCAATACTGGCCAACGTCATTCCAACATTCAAGGTGTGTCCACTTGAGAAACACTTCAGAGTTCAGACAAAAGTGCACAACAAGCAGGCACTGCATGGATACTGGCCATTGACCAGCCTGAGGCATGTGTAGGTCATGGACCAATTCGACACCTAGAAAGTGTAAGTCAACCTTTGAATTCATTTGTGATGTCCACAATGCAAAGTCACCCTGCTTCATTTAGCAAGGCTGCAAACTTGGCCAAGCTGCCTGCTCACTCTGACTTGTTGCTTTCTTCCAAGAGGCAAGAGATGGTAAAGAATCAATGTACCTCACGTCCTCAGAGGTGAGTTTTGGATTACTACTGCTGGAACTTGGCTTCTCTTGATGTCGAGAGTATTTCTCTCCTTCTTGCTCCTCCCTCTCTGTGCAGGTTGCTCTGCTCTACATACGTTCTGAACATACTCTCAGAGTACACATTGTAGGGTGGCTTCCATACCTTTGGCAGTCATTGTAGAAGTCTTGAATGCAAACTCCATGAGCACTAAAAGGCTCCTTCTTCTACTTTCAAATCCTGAAGAATTTTGGAAGCACATCACTTGAGTTAACATTCAATGAGTCACCAGTACTGGTTACACCTTCAAATGGCACAGGTCAGTGGTCTGTCCTATTGCAGAACATTTGCTCAGACATGCATATTAAACACATGACACATTTGAAGAAATTGACATTAAATCAGCACTGCATGTTGATTGATGTCATCACTTATCTACCGCCAAATGATAGCATGACATGCACTCGTGTCCTTCCCAAAATTGAGGCAGTGCAAGACCAGCAAGCAAAGGACATCAAAATGGATGCAAAGCAACACCCATACTGCCTAATTATGGCACCAGTCAGCCAGTATTGTATCATTCTTGTCCTTCTCCTTTTCTAGAGGTCAAATGTACATTGAAGGTTACATGAAAATAGGTTACAGACTTAACAGTGGAGCCAGCTTCTGTTACAATGTTCTCTTTATTTGTATGCATTAACTCTCTGAACCTATTGATTCATTTGTAATCTCACTGCAGCAGAATTGCAACATAAATAATTCTACCACAATTTTTATTCAATAAAAAATTGATTTGGTGCTTAGAATTTTTGAGTATTGTCACACAGCAGTTCTTCTATTATTTTCAACAACAATAAAATGAGCAAAACAAATCTTACTTGTGAAAGAAATGAGAAATACACCACACTTTCAATTATACAACCTATTGCGTAGTGTCTTGGAAACAGAACATCACACTCCTTGCATTATTTTTTCCAACTATTCAATCCAACAAATTCAAGATTTACTGGTTAGATTACAGTACAGCAAAGTTTTGTCAGGTTTGAGTCCTCAATTGAGTTACTGCTCTCCTTTGATGAAGTTAATAACTTAAAATGAGATTCCATGGAACTTTGAATTACTGACTCCAGAACAGAAAGTAACAACTTCCAATGATATTGCTCCTCTACAAATAAAAGCCTTCTGAGGTGCTTAACAGCATGTTCAGCTACTGATGGAAGTGGTTGAACCTGACAGTGAGTAATTGAGAAAGATCCAGCTCTGCCTCACAATTGGATATCAGGCTAACGAAAAACTAGGTTTAAGTACCAGAATCAGATTTAATATCACTGTCTTCTATGAGTGAAATGTGTTGTTTTACACAGCAGTGTAATCGCAAAGACATACAAATCTAGAAATTACAAAACCGTAGTGCAAAAAAAAGGAATAACGAGATAATCCAATCACAAACAAGAGAAAATCTGCAGATGCTGTAAATCCAAGCAACGCACATAAAGTGCTGGAGGACATCGACAGGCCAGGTATCATCCAGGAAAAAAAATACAGTCGATATTTTGGGCTGAGACCCTTCGTGCTGAAGGGTCTTGGCCCGAAATATCAACTGTGCTCTTCTCCATAGATGCTGCCTGGCCTGCTGAATAATGAGCTAATAAGTCCATGATTTCATGGACTGTTATGAAACCTAGTGGCTGGGAGAAGAAGCTGTAAAAGCAGTATTTGTTGTTTAATATTTAATGTCGTTTCCAGTACACAAGTTTAAAGGAGAACAAAGTAATTGTTACTCCAGATCCAATGCACCACAAAAACACAAAAGATAAAGAACACAATTACTTTTTAAAAACATAATAAATATAAATACATAAGCTAGCTTATATGCAGTACATAGATTGGTGGTATGTCCATAAGGTGATGCTAAGCTGTACATACAGGAAATAATAAAGTAGTGGTGGAGTTAGTGGGGTGGTGGCCTTACTGCTTGGGGAAGGTAACTGTTTTTGACTCTGGTGGTCCTGGCATAAGTAGCCTCCTCCCCGATGGGAGTGGGACAGTCAGTCCATAAGCAGCACAGCAGCAGAGGTAGAAGAAAATCGGGAGGGAATTAATTTTTTGAGTTTTAGCAGCCCCAGGAACAGCCGTCACTGAGCCCCAGGCTGCCGGGGTCTTTCTGACGGCAGGCGGCGGTGCAGCTTCTCCAAGCTGTACGGCACCGGCAATTCCCAGTGGAAAGTGTATCAAGGTGGCCTTAAAAGTGGACACTTCGGCCGGTTGAAGAGTTTCATTGTTCCAAGGAATATTCTCTTACCCACCAGCTTCTTGGTATTAATACCTGAACATACCCTCGGCCGCTTTACCTCTCTCATCAGCATGAGCTCAGGAATCTTGCGTAATGCGTTCATGAATAAATTATTTTCTTTTCTCTCTCTCTCTGTTTTGGTGACAAAACATTCACAAGCAAAAACATTAGTTGATTCGTAATTGGTCTCAATTGGCGTGCAGCGAGCGCTGGGCATTCGTGATCGAGTGTCACCTCAATGTTGGCGAAGAGCCAGCAGCGGTTCCCAGGCATTCGAACGGTTAACTGCTCTATCTCCTCGGGAACTTCCTCAATCTGGTCCTCGGTTGCTCCTCCCCACTCCGATGACTGGATGGTTCGTCCCAGTTGATATTTACAGCTCTCTACCTCGGACCATTGGAACTTACACGAGTCAGTGTAAGGAACATGATCAGCCGAGAGCCTGTCCAGTACGGGCATGGAAACGGCCGCGGCGCTCACCTCCCCGCAGCTATAGCACTGTAAGCAAATTGATAATATTGATCAATATATTTATGCATCAGCGATGCTACCTTGGAAGAAAAATAAATTTGATTTAATCGAGAAGCAGCAGGGAAAGCAGCTCGGCTACTCTGTGAGTTTGAACTGTAACACTATCACCTCGCTCGCCCGCGCCTGCCCGGACGTGGTGGCGGACAGTGCCCTCAACCGGGTCTGCAGCATGTTCAAATCCAAAAGGAGGAAGATCAAGATCACGGGCGAGGATCCCACCTACACGGTGCTGTACCTCGGCAACGCCGCCACCATTCAATCCAAAGGCGAAGGCTGCGCCGATGTGGCGGTGACCAAGATCTGGAGCAAGAGCGAGCAAGGCAAGAACGGCACCAGGATGAAGCTGACCATTAGCTCCCAGGGAATCCGCATGGTTCACGTAGACGGCAAGGCAAGGAGACCGGGTCACCTGTACCTCCTGCACAGGATCACCTACTGCGTGGCAGATCCCCAATCTCCGAAAATCTTCGCCTGGATCTACAGGCACGAACTGAAGCACAAGGCTGTGATGCTCAGGTGTCACGCCGTGCTGGTCTCCAAGCCCGAGAAAGCAAAGGCAATGGCCCTCCTCCTCTACCAGACCTCCAGCAACGCCCTGGCCGAGTTCAAGAGGCTGAAGAGGAGGGACGACGCCAGGCACCAGCAACAGAAGCTGGTCGGGGAGCAGAGCATTCCCTTGGTCCCGCTGAGGAAGCTGATGAACGGCCAGTGCAGCTACAAGCCTCCGGTGGAGAGGAGCAGAAGCGCCCCGAAGCTGGGCTCTATCACCGAGGACCTGGTGGGGGAGGAGGAGGAACAGAGAGCCCTGCTGGAGATCAGCCTGGAGTACGAGGACATCCTGGGCAGAACAGAGCCCTCGGCCAGCGACGAGCACCAGAGCTTTACCGAGCTTATCAGTGACCTGGGCGAATTGACGATAGGCAACGATGTCCAGTTACTGAGGGCTGATCTACGAGTTACTAGACTGCTGTCCGGCGAAAGCACTAGCAGCGAGTCGTCGCTGGGCAGCGGCACCAGCGACCAGGACGCGGTGGCAGCAGCAGACGACAGTGAGGAAGGCGATCTACAAGAGATGGGATAATTGTATCCGTCCTCGGAACCGGCAGCGATCACATCCCGCGTGTTGCCTCTCACCTTCCCTGTACCTCATCTTTACTGTAACTTTAAGATGGAAAAAAGAGGAAGAACTTCGTGCAATTCGGGAAAATGCATGCACAAAATGCTTTTCAAAAGGACATTGTCTGGCTTACAATTTTGCGCCAACTTTATTCGTACCCTAAATGAGTAAGTAGAAGATTTAACACTTAGAAATGGAAGTTGCGATGTGTGAGCCGGTCTGGTCTCTCTTACAATGAACTTCCTATGGAAGTAGCGACAATGATGGCTGACGCTGGGACACGATTTGTGTCGGTAATATGACCGGCAACATGCTGCCCTTCTGAAAGTCCCCTCCCCCTATTCACTGCGGAGGCGGCAAGGTGGCCGCGGTGACCGGTTGCTCACCATCGTCTGCCGCTATCCTGTAACCAAGGGCAGGGAAGCGCAGCTTTGACCTGGACTAATGTTGGTATCTCAGTGGTTAGACTGGCAGGTACAGTTACAGCTGGGTGAACGTCTTTGTGAAGTCAGGCCGGGATGTGGTTTACAAGACAAAACCATCAGGCTATGGCAATTAAATAAACACTCGGTCAGATGCAGTAGCCGCACTGGAAAATTTAAGGCGACGTTGAAGGTTAGTGGCGTACATCTGAATACACTCTGTTGGTCTCCAAACGCAACCTCAGTTGACCGGTTTTGTAGGGTGGTGCTCTTGAGTGCTTGAGAACATGAAGACAATATTGACTCAGGCTATGTTCAGGTGTTCCCCAGGTACAATGCTTTAATCCATTTCACACCTTTACATGGGGCACTGAGAGGCCTGGTCTATAAAATGAGACAGAATTATTTGCTGCTTGCCTTGCCTTAGAGGAGCGGGAGTCTGACGGGCTCCATAAGGGAGAGAGGGAGGGAGCCTGCAACATATTTCTTTAACCTCCACCTCCATTCCACTCTTACATCTGCTGGAGAAGATCTTCTGTCTTCAGAGTGACCATGGGAATGTTCAATTGTATCAAGTCTATCACTGGATTTGTGGTAATTTGGCCTGACGGCCAATTAAAGGCAAATCTGGAGCTGATCCCTTGGGGCTTAGCTCACAGTCACTTTACAGATTCCACACCTATAGTCAGCTGCTAATCATCCATGCCCCCTCCCACACACACAGACTTACACACACATACCAAACACAGGCAGATGCAGACACACATATAGCAAAGAATATATTTGGTGCATTAGGACAGTGTTATTCAATCACTTCCCATCTTGTATTTTTAATTTGAAATATCCTCATTTGTTGAATAAAAGCTTAATGAAAGATAAAATTATATTCATCAGTTTTAGTGTTGCATTCTCTCCAAATTCATTTTTCCACAGGTTTAATTTTTATATGCTTCATGTCAGTTTCCTCTTTTTAAAATACAGGTGATTATTTTCTCCCTACTATCTTGTGTTCTCATTTCTTACCACATTTCTCTTTGTGCACCAGTGAGAGAAAGGCAGTCACACTTTGCCTTGTGGCTTCAAAATCTCCAGCTTTTGTCAGATTACACAGAGAGTCACAGAGCACTACAGTGCAGGAGATGGCCCTTGGGGTCATCTATTATACTGAGTCCGAACCAGGTTCAATATCACTCACATATGGGGTGAAATTTGTTATTTTGGTGTAAATTAAGTTGTGCATAAAGAGAGAGAGAGAAAAAAATACTGACTCAGTGTTCATGGGTTCGTTGTCCATTCAGAAATCTGATGGCGGAGGGGAAGAGGCCATTCCTGAAACACTGAGTGTGTGTCTTCAGGCTCCTGTACCTCCTCCTTGATGGTAGCAACGAGAAGAGAGCATGGCCGAGGTGATGGATGCCTCATTTCGAAGTTGTCCTAAATGCTGAGGAGTCTAGGGCCCATGGAGAGGCTGGCTGAGTTCACAACTTTCTGCAGCTTGTTCCGATCCTGTGCAGTGGCCCGTCCATGCCAGATGGTGATGCAACTGGTCAGAATGCTCTCCATTATTCACCTGTAGAAATTTGCAAGTGTCATTGGTGACATAGCAATTCTCCTCAAATTCCCAATGAAATATAGTCACTATTGTGCCTTCTTTGTAATCGCATCATTATGTTGGACACAGGATAGATCCTCAAGAGATGTTGACACCCAGGAACTTGAAACTGCTCACCCTTTCCATTTCTGATTTCTCGATGAGGACTGGTGTGTGTTCCCTTGACTTCCCTTTCCTGAAGCTCACAAATACTTTCTTGGTCCTACCGACTGAGTGTATGCTTGTTGGTGCTACACCACTCAACCAGCTGATCTATCTCACTCCTGTATGCCTCCTCATCACCATCTGAAACTCTGCCAACAATAGTTGTACCTTCAGCAAATTTATAGATGGCATTTGAGCTATGCTTAGCAACACGGTCGTGGGTGTAGAGAGAGAGTAGAGTATTGGGCTAAGTGTGCACCTTTGAGGTGTGCCAGTGTTGATTGACAGCGAGGAGGAGATATTATTTCTGATCTGTACCGACTGTGTTCTCCCAGTGAGGAAGTCAAGGATCCAGTTTCAGAGAGAGGTATAGAGGCTCAGTTTTTGGGGTTTGTTGATTAGAACTGAGGGTGTAATTGTGTTGAATTCTGAGATGTAATCAATAAGCAGCAGCCTGATGTAGACATTACAATTATTCAGGTGATGCAAGGCCAAGTGGAGAGCCAATGAGGTTGCATCCACTGTTGACCTATTGTGGTGATGGGCAAATTGCAGCAGGTTCAGGTCCCTGCTTAGGAAGCAGTTGATTCTAGCCATGACCAGCCTCTCAAAGCACTTCATCACAGTAGAAGTGAGTGTCTCTGTCAGTACTCATTGGGACAGCTCACCCTGCTCTTCTTGGGCACCTGTCTTGCCATTTTGAAGCAGACGGGATCCACCAACTGCAGCAGTAAGAACTGCGGCATTTTATTCCAATATGTAATTAGATCACAGAAAGGATACAGTTTTGATTTTAAATTAAAATTCTCAAGCATGTTTTAAGGCTGTACACATAAAAGATGTTTTCCTGATCCCATATACTGTACTTTGATTTGAGAAATGGAGAAATAATGGATGGGTAAGCCAAGTTAATGCCTTTTGAAAGAGTGTTCCTTCTGGAACATACAATATATATGAACCATCATAAATTTAAACCCATGAGATATACTATATATAATATTTAAATCTAAATATTAAATACTACAACAGAAAGACACTGCACTTTTAGATTGTGTTTTGCCTTTCAAATTAATAGTACCATGAAATTATTTCCATGGTTGAAGATATTCTGACTAAAACCCATAAGCTTGCTACAGTGGTTAATAAACCTTGCTATATTTGTGGACAGATGAAGCTTATGAGTTTGGAAGCTACTGGAAAGAGATAGCATGTCCTTTGACATAATAGTGTTTGCTTTTGATGACAGCTGTTATTCAATTATCTGTCCAGTGTGCATATTTCTCAAAGTTAATTTCCAGTAACATCAAATGAAGAAAAATGGGGAGAGACGTAAAATGGTTTGCTATTTTGCTTTCTTTCTCTTTTGCTGTTAAGCAATTTCACAACTATTTCTATTCCTTTATCAGAGTGTGATGAGATAAAGGAAAACTACTTCTTGTACATGGAAATTATTGCCTGATTTAACTGAATTGATATTCAGCGATGAATGGATTCCTTTCATTTGTGTTCTCAACTTATGGAATGGATGCTGTTTCTTTCATTCAGTGACATGCCATGGTTATTTGTCTTAAATTAAGTATTTGTTTACAATCTCTTTATTGATTCACAGAATTTACTCTTGCCTGTTACACTCTGTGGTTTGTAAATTGCACTGTTGTGAATTCTTAACCAGTATTTTATTGTCTGTAAATAGTTTTGTGACTGGATATAATATATTTCTTTGCCGTGCAAAAGAAAAGTGCACCAAGCATTGAATGTCCTCACTTCTGTACATAAAATGTGTAAATCTGTACAAGCAAGATGGATGTTATTTTTAAAATATTTGATGAAGAAGTGTCTATCGTTTTTTGTTGGCACAAAATGAAACAATAAAGTCAATGCAAAATGCCTTGTGCTGTAGTTTTAACCTAATGTCTTGCTGTGCATGACTAAATCTAAATAATAACAGCAAATTGCAAATTGGAAAAAGGCTTTCAGATTAAGGTTGATTAGCTTGTGAGCATGCCTTTATCATGTATTTAATTTACTCCAATCCATGTTAAAGGCTTAAAGGCATCTTTGATCACGACAGTTGATGTACATTTAAACCTGCTGAGAATAATAGATAAATGCACATGAAAGTGATTTGCTTTTTTTGTGATGACAGGTTTTGACACTATCAATAGCAAATCCCACTGTGAAAATAAAATAACTCTGAAAAACATATATCTAGGATATGATGTGCACAAGAAAATTACATAATTCGGGAAACATCATTTGTACTTATCGAAGTGAACAACAGCGTTGAATGAATCAACAGCATGCAGACTGGATTTGTTTCATAACACTCTAAATGGCACTCGTGTTTATTAATTGGCTTTCAACAAGATTTGAATAATTTTGCATAATATAGTTGAAGAAAATGAAAAATAAATTTAAATTCATAATCACACACTTTCTAAAATGCAGGCAAATTATACTGCTCAGATAAACATGGTAAAATATCATTCATTAGCTTCAGCATATAGTACAACAGTCAGAATATACTAAAACTAGATCATCAGCCAAATAGCTTCTAGATGGGCATAAGATAACTTAAATGTGATCCAAATAATACTGGTGAACAGATAGGATTAAACATCCTCCTAACATGAGGTGGGGGGGCTATTGGGAACACAGCAATTTAGGTATAAGAAAATGTGTCATTCGAATTTTTTCAGGGATTTTGCCTGGTTTTGGCTTTATCCTATTTGCATACAGTAAATCTTTTTGATTCCACATAGTTTGGTGGTAGTATATTGTCATTCTTGTGATCCTCAGAATCCTGTGCCTTAACTGTCAAAATAGAGAGGATTAAAGATATTGACACAGAAATAGAAGCGTAGGAGAGAGGTTTGGAGCTCTTCATTCAGCTACTAATTAGCTTTTACTCATAAACAAACCTTCATGCAGGTACTGTTGAGCATAAAAAATTGATTCTACATTATCTTTTCATAACACACCTATAGTATATTTTCATTATGTAAGTAACACTGAGTTGGAAATGTATATTTGTATTCAGGTTTGAAGAAATTTGTGTCTGAATCCAAAGCAATGAAAAGGGTTGTTTTAATTAGGGTGCTGGTCCTGCTGTTTTCTGTCTTTTTTGACCTTTCATTGACAAAACATCACCCTCCCTAAGAACAAGGGGAAATGAAATGTTGAGCTCAATCTGATTAATTCCTATCCAAATAAAACTCTATCTATTCTACAGTGTCATGGCCCTGAATTGCAAAATATATTTTTTAAACAGGAAATTTTCAGCTAATTGTTGGCATTAAAATTATGACTTTTCTTGACACCTTAGGTTTGTTGAATAGATAAAATCACTGCGAACTCCTCGTTGTCTCTGCTGGGAGGAAGATGAATTCATTGGCCGGAAAAATTTGCCTTGAACTGAAATCCCCTGCATTAGCTTCCTGAAAGCCCCATGCCTCTTAAACACAGGCAACTGCATGAGAGAATTAAATTTGGCCATAATTGTGGCAGGGTTCTGCACATTCTAAAAATGTATGTTCATCCTTTAATAATGAACAAATGAAAAATAGGAAACTATAGTCCTTTCACAATTCACTTCCTAAAATGGTTCAATGTTTCCAATCAATTTGAAAATAATTTTACCTTAAATTTTAAAATTCTTTCAACACTAATCATTTGGTAGACATTAGATTCCTTTACTTTAAGTAAACTAAAGCAATGCAGATTCGTCTTGTTTAACCTTCCCCTGAAGCTTTGATTTGTTTTATAGTCAATGACCATGAAGTAATTCGACCTTGAAAAAAATCTGATTCTCTTACAGATGTTTCCCGTACAGTCCACAGAAATTCCAGTTAAGTGCAGCTATTTGTTTTAAATATTGCATCACTAACCCGAAGCAACATTGTATTCTTCTGTTTTCCTCTCCACATCATTAATCAATGATCTCAATTCCTCTAAAAAGCTGTAGAACTTTAAAATCAAAAAGTGCCCCTGCTAGCTTTCTAATTATTCCAAAACACAGTGTACATGGTTATTTTTAAACAGTATTTCAGCTTTGAAAGTTAGCAGTAAACTAAAAAATACTGAGCTATAAGAGAATGTTTTCTAATTATAATGACATTGCCACATGGGCTGAATGGAGGAACTCATTCAGCCCAACATATTTAGAGAGCTAAAGTAACTTATAATAGTAACCTCCATGGATCTGATCATTCTAAATATTCTTCTTTGGCTCCCATGCACCGTTTAGATTGATTATTTCTTCCTGCTAGAGGTGTCGTTAGATTGTAGATGTTATTGTAAAATCGGAAGAAATCACAACAAAAGAGAATTCAGTATACAAATCATCTGTATTTGCAACTTTTAGATTTGAGTAGTGATTAATTATGTATTCTACAAAGTTACAATGACAGCAGCAAAAAGTAGAGCAAAAGTTTTTGGAAGAGTGGCATCATCACTGATTCTTTCTCAGGTCTGTGCCATAGTCTGGAAGTGAGATATGACAGAATGTATCTTTTGTTTTTTGTTTTCCCCTTTTAGAATACTAGCAAACAACATTCCAAGTACTGTGCTTGTATGTCTATAAAATGTATTCTCCATTTGATTAATCCGATCAAACAAAACTGATGTCCCACTATACGATACTCATTATGATAATAGTTATCGGAATTAGTTTAAGGCAATTTTAATAGCAGAAAACTAATTTTATACAGAATCAATTTTATTGATTGATTGTTGCTCTCCATGGACCCATCTTACTGAGATGTCTTCCTTATATGTGCATTATCAAGCTGCCTATTTCCCTATGTCCCAAGTAAATATTTTATAATTAACCCAGTGTCAGAAAAGGGTGAGTGTATTTTTTGTCATTATAAATTCAAGAGTAAACCCCAGTGTAAACAAATACATCCATTCTGACACAAACAATATTGAACATTTACATCCCACATATAAGTCTTCTATGCTTACTTTGACTGCCAAAACATGGAGGAACCATTACGAACCACTGCAGCCTCCAATAATCCTGTGATTTCACTCTCTCAGGCCAAAAGTGAGTGGCCTTCAGGGGGCTGAACCCACAAAAAGTATCTGGCCCAGATGGGGTACCTGGCCAAGTACTAAAAACCTGGCTGGAGTGTTCACTGAGATCTGTGACCTCTCACTTCTACAGTCTGAGGTATCCACCTGCTTCAAGCAGACTTCACTTGCGCTGGTACCTAAGAAGAACATGGTAACCTGCCTCTATGTCTATCATCCAGTAGCAGTCACATCTACAGTGAAGCATTTTGAGAGGCTGGTGTTGAAATATCATCTCCTGCCTGAGAAGCAACTTGGATCCGCTCCATTTTGCTTACCGGAGCAACAGGTCCACAGTAGGTGCCATCATATTGGCTCTTCACTCAACCCTAGAATATCTGGACAGTGAAGATGCATACATGAGGATGCTCTTCATTGACTACAGCTCGGCATTCAATACCATCATCCCCTCAAAACTAACCATTCAGCTTCAAGACCTTGGTCTCAATAACTCATTATGCAATTGGATCCTCGATTTCCTCACTTGCAGACCCCAGTTAGTTTGGATTGGCAACATCTCCTCCACAATCTCCATCAGCACAGGCACATCACAAGATTGTGGGCTTAGCCCCTGCTATACTCGCTTTACAGTTATGCTGTGTGACGAAGCACAGCTCCAATGCCAAAATTGTTTGCTAATGACTCCACTATCATAGGCCAAATCAGAGGTGGTGACAAATCAGCATGTAGGAGGGAGATTGAAAATCTGGTTCAGCAACCTCTTACCCAATTTGGCAAGACCAAGGAGCTGAAAGTGGGCTTCAGGAGGAGGAAACCAGAGGTCTATGAGCCAGCCCTTATCAAAGGATCAGAGGTTGAAAGCGTCAATTTTAAATTCCTTGGTGTTATCATTTCGGAGGACCTGTTTTGGGCCCAGCATGTAAGTGCAATTACAAAGAAGCATAGCAACACCTCTACTTCCTTCAGAGTTGGCAAAGACTCAGCCAGACATCCGAACCTTTGACGAATTTCTATAGACAGTGTACTGACTGCCTGCATCACACCCTGGTATAGAAACACCATTTCCTTGAAGGGGAAATCCTACAGAAAGTACTGGATGCAGTCCAGTTGCTCACGGATAAAGTCTTCCCCACCATTGAGCCCATCTACATGAAGCATTGTCACAGGAAAGCACCGTCCATCATCAGGGACCCCCACCACCCAGGTCACGCTGTCTCCTCACTGCTGCCATCAGGAAGAAGGTACTGGATCCTCAGGACTTACACTACCAGGTTCACGAACAGTTATTAACCCTCAACCATTAGGGTATTGAACTAAAAGGAAAATTTCACTCAACTTCCCTTCTCCCATCATTGAAATGTTTTCACAACCTATGGGCTCACTTTCAAGGACTCTTCATCTCATGTTCTCGATATTTATTGTTTATTTATTTATTATTATTTTTCTTTGTATTTACTGTGAATGCCTGCAAGAAAATGATTCTCGGGGCTGAATATGGTGACATATATGGAGTTTGATAATAAGTTTACTTTGAACTTTAAGTAGGATGCAATTTGTGACTTGTACATTTTGTAGGGCCAATAGTTCACTAATCAGATTAATGTATCCTTTATCATTCTGAAGGGAAGTTAAAAAGGCATGTATTATCATGCTATTTATTAACAATTTGGAGCTGTTAAGTCTGTTGGATAATTATATTTTTATCAGCTGATGTCAGTGTTAAATTACAAATTTAATTTGGAGCTGTTAAGTCTGTTGGATAATCATATTTCCTTAGCTGATGTCTGTATTAAACTACAAATTGAAAAACTGCAAATTATTTTGCTTAGATCAGCAAACTGATGTGTCACCATGGATATTCTAATTGAGTAGTGGGGAGAAAGCTATGACACACAGTGGAAAAGTGCTGATTTTGATTGATGTGATTCTTTCAATTTATCTCAGCAGATTTTTCTCATGACCACTTCACCAAATAGTTAATAAAAATCTTCTTTCATGGTCCAGTCTTCTTAAAGGATCAGTAACAAATAGTTATGCAATAACTCAAACACATATCAAATGAGCTCTGTGCATTTTCGATGGATATATGTTTTTATACAATTGTTATTTTCTTTGTCTGACAGAATCTTTGATTGGCAGATATCTGCAGATCAACTGTGCAAACCAGCTCAGTGTAGATCCAGTCTTGACACGAGCTATAAAAATATTGTTGTCAATAATTTAGAGCTGAAATTTGGAAATGACATCTTATCAAATGAAACAGGTTGAGCCAGTGATATACTGCAATGATTAATTTCTACAGTTTAGTGGAAGGGCTTATCTTGGCATCAGTTTGTCGGAAATCTTCTTGCAATCTGCTATCATCAATGAGACACAATGTTTTTGAAGGAGACACCTGATACCTGATGTGCATTTTAACATGTTACAACAAATGTCATAAACACCACACTAGTAAAGCTTTTAAAGACTTTTGGTGCTAATTCGATATCTGGTACAATCTACCGTGAAAGCCAAGTCAAAAATCTAAAAATCAGATATGAAGTCAAATCAAGTCAAGTCAAGTCACTTTTTATTGTCATTTTGACCATAGCTGCTGGTACAGTACAAAGTAAAAACGAGACAACGTTTTCCAGGACCATGGTGCTATGAAACAATACAAACACTACACTGAGCTACGTAAAACAACACAAAAACTACACTAGACTACGGACCTACCCAGGACGACATAAAATGCACAAAACAGTGCAGGCATTATAATAAATAATAAACAAGACAATAGGCACAGTAGAGAGCAATAGGTTGGTGTCAGTCCAGGCTCTGGGTATTGAGGAGCTTGGGGAAGAAAGTGTTACATAGTCTGGTCGTGAGAGCCGGAATGCTTTGGTGCCTTTTGCCAGATGGCAGGAGGGAGAAGAGTTTGCATAAGGGGTGCGTGGGGTACTTCATAATGCTGTTTGCTTTACGGATGCAGCGTGTGGTGTAAATGTCTGTGATGGCGGGAAGAGAGACCCCGATGACCTTCTCAGCTGACCTCACTATCCGCTGCAGGGTCTTGCGTTCCGAGATGGTGCAATTTCCGAACCAGGCAGTGATACAGCTGCTCAGGATGCTCTCAATACAACCTCTGTAGAATGTGGTGAGGATGTGAGGTGGGAGATGGACTTTTCTCAGCCTTCGCAGAAAGTAGAAACACTGCTGGGCTTTCTTTGCTATGGAGCTGGTATGAAGGGACCAGGTGAGATTCTCCGCCGGGTGAACACCAAGAAATTTGGTGCTCTTAACGATCTCTATGGAGGATTCATCGATGTTCAGCGGAGAGTAGTCACTCCGTGTCCTCCTGAAGTCAACAACCATCTCTTTTGTTTTGTTGACATTCAGAGATAGGTTGTTGCTCTGCACCAGTCCGTTAGCCGCTGCACCTCCTCTCTGTATGCTGACTCATCGTTCTTGCTGATGAGACCCACCACGGTCGTGTCATCAGCGAACTTGATGATGTGGTTCGAGCTGTGTGTTGCAGCACAGTCGTGGGTCAGCAGAGTGAACAGCAGTGGACTGAGCACACAGCCCTGGGGGGCCCCGTGCTCAGTGTGATGGTGTTGGAGATGCTGCTCCCGATCCGGACTGACTGAGATCTCCCAGTCAGGAAGTCTAGGATCCAGTTGCAGAGGGAGGTGCTCAGGTCCAGTACGCTCAGCTTTCCAATCAGTGTCTCAGGGATAATTGTGTTGAGTGCTGAACTGAAGTCTATGAACGGCAAGTCTACTGAAGGATAAACATTGGTATTTTCCTTGTGCCTCATTTTCATCAATGATCTTCTACTCGTTCAACCTTTCTGATGATGTTATTGTCCTACAGTGCATTTCCACAGATACCCTGTGAGACACATGCATAACATCTGAGAAAGATCTCGTAAATTTATTTGGAAAAATATGGTGCCCCAGTGAATATTTATCCCCTCAACCAGCATTCCTAAACCAGTGTCTGGTCAGCTATCCAACAGATATTTGTGAGAAATTATTCTGTGCAGGCTGGTTGCCAATTTTATCCACTATTTACTCAGCAACCATTAAGAGCACCCATGAGACACGGAAGGGTGTTTTACTAGATGCAAAGCTTCTCCTATGTTCTTTTAATGTTCCCTCTCATAAGAAATGGCCAAGAGAACAGATCCAACATTAATTCCTGTGGGATCCCAGTGTGACCAGCCTCACATTTACCATTATTTGGAGTTGTAAACACAGTAATTTTAGCCACAGAGTAATAATTATACTGGTGCAGTAATAGTTTTGTCTGCATCAAATAGATTTTGAGAATCCAGACAATTATTTAAAAATTTGGCTGTCCCTACACAAAAAAAAATTAGATTACGATTGAATTTGGTTACAATTCTCTCTAGGTGCCGAATCAATTACTTGACCTTTCATGAATTATCAATAGTAGGGAACACCCAATTCTGCCCTGAAGAATCATTTACTTGCCTGTCATGTCTTTGATTATTTCAAAGGATTTAAAATAAAAATATTTAACATCTACTGCCGTATATTTTTCATGATTCTCCTGTTTGTGTCTGTTTAGTTAATATGATAACAGACCTCATTCTGCTTGTTTGAATCCGTTAACTTGAGCGTTATTTGCATTCCAAAATATGTCCACTTCAACAATCTTTCAATAACTTTGGTTTTGGCTCAATGTGGAATAATTTTTAACTTTACTGTGTGGGTAGATATCCATGAATTCTTTACGCATCAGACAATTTTTGGAATGTAAAATTTTACATTACATCTGATTTGCAGGATTTTCCAGTCAAACCAACCCAAATCCTTTGGGATTTTCTTCTGGTCTGGCACCAATGATACATTTTCAGCAAAACTACCCAGTTGCTCAAATTAAGTGTAATAATGTTCTAATCACTGGTGTCCAAGTATCCCTGCAAATATAGATGTCCATTGTTGGTTATTGCTAAGAATCAGGGCAACATACAAATTTTATAATCCATTTGGCAAGAAAGGTTAAAATAAGAAACATTCTCTAACTGGTGAAATATTTAAGAGCTCCTAGTGCACAATTCAGTAAAGCCTAATTTGCAGGTAGTTCAAGTAATTAGAAAAGCTAACAAAATGTTATTGTTACAGTAATTGAATACAAAAATAAGGAAGTTATGCTTCTGAAATATTGATACAATGCTACTTGTATCCTTGATACAATGCTACTTTTAACACTTCCAATTATGTAGCTAATGTAAGTGATCAGAGCTAAATATGTAAACAAAGAAAACATTTTTCTAAACGTCATTTTCTTGTTTTCCAAACACTAAAAATTACTGACTGATGCACTGCCCTACAGAGTGATCTCTATTCATCTTTAGCATGAGTTTGAATTCATTGAAGATCAAAACTCTCTCTGATGCTCTTATGGTGTACCTTTCACTTCATACCCCCTCCCCATCTGTCACCTTCTAGCTTGTACTCTTTCCACTCCACCCCCCCTTCCTTTCCAGTCCTGATGAAGGTTCTCAGCCTGAATATTGACTGTTTATTCTTTTCCATAGATGCTGCCTGACCTGCTGTGTTCTTCAAGCACTTGTGTGTTGTCCTTTTAGAGAAAGGTTGATAACATGTTCATACTTTACATTTTCTATTTCTGCTACCTTGCATGTTCTATAGTCTTTATATTCTGCTATAGTTAAGTGGATAAAACATTCTGGAGAGGAAAGCGAAACTTTAAATACATTGGATAACAAATATTTTTGAAAGAGCTCCTTCCTCAGAATTATTTTTTTGTTTATGATAGACCACTTGAAGCTGAAGATTAGTTGTATCATGTAGGAATTTGGAGAAATAAGAAATTAACTTTTGTTAAATATAATGCATTTAATTGCATAATGGTGCTGATGCTTTGCAATAGTTCAACTAAGCTAAAAATGTTTAGTTGATGATTTTCATTGTACTCAGTGTCTGAGGCTTAATCGCTTAATTCTCCAACAATAATCAGCCATCCTTGATGGATTCCAGTTGCCCCGATACTGTTTCTCCATGACTGCAATGTCCTGGTGAAACCTTTCACTATGCTCGTCACTGACAGTGCCAAGATTGGCAGGGAAGAAGTCTAAATGGGAATACAACACAAGTTAAAAAGTAAACAGTATATCACTACTGGTGCTTCATACATGTTGAGACCTAGGTAGTGGCAGGGAGTTCAGTAGTCTTACGGCCTGGGTGAAGAAGCTGTTTGCCAACTAACCATCCTTCTCCTAATGCCATGGTACATTCTTCTGGGGGGGAGGGTTCTGTTAACTTTTTAACGTGTTGTAAATGCCTCTTATTATTTGTTAAATTATTAATCTTACTTTAGGTGTTGTCTGTGACTTATATGTACTGTGTTGTGCACCTTGGTCCTTAGGAATGTTGTTTCATTTGGCAGTATACATGTATATAGTTGAATGACAGTAAGCTTGAACTTTAGCTTGAAGTACAGCTTGAATATCTTATATATGTCTGCTGACCACACCACTGTTGTTAGTCGAATTAGAGGTGGTGATGAATCAGCATATAGCAGGGAGATTGAAAATCTGGCTGAGTGGTGCCACAACGACCTCTCAGTCAACATCAGCAAAACCACAGAGCTGATTATTGACGTTAGGATGAGGAAAATGATGGTCTATGAGCCAATCTTCATCAGGGATCAGAGATGGAGAGGGCCAGTAACTTTAAATTCTTCAGTGTTATCTGTGCTGGGACCAGCATGTGCTATTAAAAGAAGACGTGGCAGGGCCTTTGCTCTCTTGGAAGTTTGTAAAGGTTCGGCGGGTCATCTAAAACTTTGACAAACATCTATAGATGCACAGTGGAGAGTACCTTGACTGGTTGCATCACAGCCTGGAATGGAAATGCCAATGCTCTTGAATGGCAAAGCCTTCAAAACATAGTGGATATAGCCCAGTCCATCACAGGTAAAGCCCCCCCACCCCCCAGCCCCATTCAGCGCATCGATATGGATGCTGTCGCAGGAAAGCAGCATGCATCATCACCGTCCAGCCATGTCCTCTATTCACTGCTACAGATCAGGAAGGAGGTTTGGGAGCCTTAGATCCCAACATATCCAGGTGGAGCAACAATTATTATCCCTGGAAACATCAGGCTCCTGAACCAGAGTGGATAACTTCACTTACCCCATCACGGAGCCGATTCCATACCTTATGGACTCAATTTCAAGGACTCTACAACTCCCGTTCTCAATGTTATTTATTTCTTATCTATCCATTATTATTATTTTGGTCTTTTTGCATCATCTGTTATATTTTGCATGTTGCTTGTTCATCTATTTTTATCCACCATTGGAAATGTTTAACCTAAGGATCAAAGGAAGAATGAATGAGAAATGCCATTCTACATGAAATTGCCAGATTTAGTCAGTTCTACAACACCATGGAAAATTCATCCTTCTAATTTTTAGTGTCCTTGGTGTTTTATTTAATTATGTAACAGTGCCTTTAATTCAATGAACAAATATGTAATTATTATATTGAATCAGATCTCAGTTTTGCTTTTTCCTGTGTTTTTAGAGTCCCTCTTCATAGCTAAGAACTCCTCAGTGGAGAATTCCTCTCAGCTTTCGTCAATCATTAAATTAAAAAACTAATGAAAAGCTTCAGAGAAGCCCACACCATGGGGAAAAAAAATTAATTCATCTGAAGGGAATTTCTTCTGTAAGCAAATCTATTAGCACCATGCGTACATTCCTTTAACAAGTTATTCATGGAGTAAGAGGTGCAGGCAGGTTAAAAGGAATGAAAAAGATGGAAGGCAAAGTCGGGAAAGAGTGAAGAGGCAATATTAAGAATTGTCATGTTTTCCCTCATCCTGGAAGTTAGGCTGATTAAACCTCTTTCGCCTCCTTTATTACATCTATTTTCTTCTTTGGATTTGTATACCTGTTTTTTCCCTCCTCCCTTAAAACTATTGAAAATTTATATTGTCTCTGTGAAATCAACACCGATCATCCTTTGAAATCCTACCCTTCTAATCCCAGCCTGACACTACAAATTACAGTTGATTTTGACTTCTAAGAAATTGCAAACCAATCTCCATGCTTCCTCATGTCTGTTATAAGGAATAACACACAGCTAGCTAGGAATCCCCCTTAACTAATCTTTGGGCCAGGCCCAAGAGTGAATAATGAATCCATGTTTGGTTGATTTAAGCACTGAGCCAGATTAAAAATATTAAGGTGTTCGAAGGCAGAAGACAAGCCAGTGTTCAGCTCACTATTCTGGAGGCTTTGCATGCTGAACTGATTTTACAGTTGCATTCATTGGCACTCGCCTCAGCTCTGAACCTGTCTCCATGACTCTGGCTTGCAGCCATTAGGCTCCTGGACTGGCTTCAGTGGTGACCGGGCTTCATGGCTGTGGACTTACTTTCAGAGACTGTATGGTTCATGTTCTATGGATTGTTTGTTTTTGTTTTCCTTTTTTTATTGTTTGCACATTGTATGTATGACTGTCTTTGTGGTGCTTGCTTTTTCATGAATTCTGTTGTGTTTCTTTGCTTTGTGGCTGCCTGCAAGAAGACGAACCTCAAGGTTTTTGTATGGTATATATACTTTGATAACGCTGTAAGTCTACTTTGAATTTTGGCTCCATTCCGATTAATCCAGCCATTGTCCTTTTACACAACCACCTTATCAATCCACGTGAGAAATCTTCAAAAACATAAATGGCATTAATTGCAGTAGCTTGCTTTCATTCAGAAAAATCATACATTGATTAGGATACATATATTTTAATTTTTTCCTTCCGGGTCTATTAATAGACCATACCAATTTCATTTGGGAAAATCTGTCATTTTATGCCTACACTCAGGCATAGAAAGCTCAATTTAGATTGCATGAAGTGGAAAAAAGAAGAGAAAGAGCTGCAGAAATATTGCAGAACTGTTAATGTTCAAGGCTGCAGCAATATTCAATAAATTGGCCCATCTTCAGAGTTATCAACATCCTTCAGGGTCAGAAAATTTCAACTCATTTGAAGCTTTGATGAAACAATGCAAAGAGACTGTTATAATTCATTCTGTCTTTACATAAAGTTTAGTTTCTTTAACCCCAGAAGGCAGCTAAGCTAAACTTAGCATTTCTAAATTTTTGATCATTTACATATTTTGAATTAGTTTGATTAACTAAGACATTATCTGTTTTACAAGTGCTTTATATTTCTAAGTATTTCAATCTTTTCATCTTTTAAAGCTTAATAATTATTTTTAAAGGTAGAACTAATTTTATTGCCTTTGAATATTCTTCCTTGACATTTGTAAACCTTCTAGCACTTTTAACAGTTTTGACAGCCAGTAAATCTGGCCAGGAGGAATGGTTAGCAGTAGTGGGGAGGTATGCAGAGTGCTTGGGGTGGTAGTGTGTGGCTGAACTGGCTGCCAAAGTATTTTTGAGGTAGCAGCTTTAGACTTACAAAAATAAATTTCTGCAGTTTTTCACCAGTAAGAGGCTGGAATTTAGGAACTTGAAAAAGGCAGATGGGGGTAGTAAATCTCACTGAGGCTTACTAGAGAGAAACACACAGCAGACTGGATGCATAATTGATGGAGAAAAGCGGGAAATCCTGTGTTTTGAAATTTTGGAATAAATTGTCAAGTTTCAATAAATATTCTGATAAACTTTCCTATTGTGTCTTCTTCACACTATCACAGCAGTCACGTTCAGCTTACAATTGCTTTGCTGTCATTCTCATGGTCTAAATTTTACTGGCAGTGGTAACCTCACCCTCCAGGTGTTTAATATGCATGAGCTTCTATTCTTGGCTGCAGCTTTCCAAAGTGAATGTGATAAATTGGAGCTCGGCTATCGTAAAGGAATAATGCAAACTGCCCTCATACTGAAACGCTCATCTACAGTTCAACTGAAGCACCTCAGCAAAAATTTACAGTGGCCATAATATGAATTACCTAGCTAGACACCATTTTAGTCAGGTGAACTGTTCAAAAAAGATAAACTTGTTAACTGCTTTGAATCTACCACTTTCCTGCTCTGTCCTGATTAAACCACACTTTTGAAAGGAAGTGGAATCCTTTTGTAAATTGGAGAATACGGTTTGATGATATCATCAGGACCTCATCTGTAATTTCAGCCTGAGGCATGGGAAGGATAGAGGAGGAGTAATGTCTGTTTCCCTACCAGCAACCTTGCCTGGAACCAACTAGGTGCTGGACTAGAAGTGGACAAGATGATATGTAAAATATTTATTTTCAGTTCATTGTGTGCTGATAATATCGTGTTCTTAAGGGGCTCATAAGAAAGTATAAATATTCTTAGCACAGACTGCACACCTACCTCCCATCCATTAGTACTCCATCATTTCAATCCCTACCGACAGCATTCCATCTATTCCTTCCAATATTTGACAATGTTTATCACCTCCTAATCCCTGTTGTCAAGCTGCTCAATTGTGGATCCCTGACAATATTTTTCTTACTTTCCTGATTTCTCCCTACTGTCTTCCTATTTTCTAATTCATGTTACATCTCTTTTCTCTACCATGTCTACCTGTGATGCAGTGCTCAATGAACTATACACTTGTACTCCTAAATCGCTCTGTTCCATTAACTCCCTAGTACCTTAACATTCCTATGCTTAATAAAATGCATCAACCCAGATTTATCTATATTGAAATCAATTTGCCACTACTCGGTCTACTCCTTAAATGATCACCTGTGATGACCTTCACAATCAACAACGCCTAATTTTGCATCATCCGCATGCTTACTGATCAAGCCTTGTGCATTAGCAACCAAATCATTTATATAAATAATGAATAAATAAGAGAAGATCTACAGATGCTGAAAATCCAAGCAACACACACAAAATGCTGGAGGAATTCAGCAGGTCCGGCAGTATCTATGGAAAGGAGTAAACAGTCGATGTCTCGGGTCAGGACCCTTCATCATGAATAACAAAGGCCCTGACACTGACCCCTAGTTACCAGCTTCCATACCAAGAAACAAATTTCAACCATCACCCCCTGCTTCCCAACTCAGCCAATTTTGAATCCACCTAACTAGCTTCCACTAGATACTATGGAACCTAACCTTCCAGACCAGCTTGCCATGCAGGACCTTGTCAAAGGCCCTGTTAAGGTCCAAATAGACAATATCCACAGCCCTAATCTAGATGATTTGTCAAGTACAATTTCTCATGCACAAAGCCATACTGACTCCTCCTAATCAGAATCTCTCTATCGAAATGCCAGTAATCTTGTTCCTCAAAATATCCTCCAGTAACTTCCCCACTGCTGACGTCAGGCTAACTAGCCTGTAGCTCCCTGTTTGTCCTTGCTTCCCTTTAAACAACAGAAGAACAGTAGTCACTTTTCATTCTTCAGGAAATTCAACAGTGGCTAAAGATGAAGCAGATTATCTTCGCAAGGACCTCCACTGTTTCCTCTTTAGAATTCAACAAAATCCAAGGATGCACCTTGAAGATAAGCAGAGTGTACTTGACACAGTCCACATTGATGTTAACAAGGCATTTTACTAGGTCCAAAATCCCAAGTCTAAGATTGATTAGAAGAGGAAAACCCCATGAGATCCAAGGGAAAGTGGCAAGTTGCAAGTCATAGATACCAATGACATTACTGAGTGGACTATATGGAGTAAAATCCCTCAAGATCCTTTGTCTTTCATAATGCCTATAAATGATTTGAATTTAAATATAAGAGGCATGATTAAGGAAAGTATTAATATTGCAGTGTGAGTGACAGTGAAGAAAAATTTGTGGGTTGCAAGGAGATATTGATGAAACGGTGAGTGAATTAATTCTGGATAAGTGTGTCAAGGCAAATGAATGCAACATAAATTGTCACATACTGAAAAGGATCCAGGAATAGTAAGAAAATGCACTGCTTATACAATGGATACAATGAAGATGGAGAGAAAGATAAGTGGTTAAGACAGGACATAGGATCTTTCTTCTCTTCTCACTGCTGCCATCAGGAAGAAGATACAAGAGGCTCAGGACTTGCACCACCAGGTTCAGGAACAGTTATTGCCCTTAACCATTAGGCTCTTGAACCAAATGGGATAACTTCACTCAACTTCACTTGCCGCATCATTGAATGTTCCTGCCACCAATGGACTCACTTTCAAGGACTCTTCATCTCATGTGCTCGATATTTATCACTTATTTATATATATATATATATATATATTATTGATTTTTCTTTTTGCATTGGCACAGTTTTTTTGTCTTCTCCACTTGAGTTGAATGCCCTAGTTTGGGGGGGGGGGGTCTTTCATTGATACTGATATAGTTATTATTCCATAGGCTTTTGAGTATGCCCACAGGAAAATGAATCTCAGGGTGGTATATTTAATGTATATTAAATTTACTTTGAATGGCGAACTTTCATTATGTTTACTGAGCCATAGAATACAAGAGCAGGAAGACTCTGTAGGAATGTATAATGCCTTGAGTATAGCCACCATGTTACAGGAGGGATTTAATAATAGTGGAGAAGATGAAAATGATGCCAGGGGTTAGAGAAATTAGGTTATGAAGAGTGACTACGTAGGACGGGATCTTCATTGGAAGATAGGAGGTTGAAAGATGATTTGATTGAATAGAAAAAATTATGAATATGTAAGAAAGAGTGAACAGGAAGGACTTAATTCTCCTTAGTAGAATAGGACCATGAACTCAGACTTGTTGTTTGAAGACATTGAGGAAGAATGAGCAAAGATGTTTGGTTGTCATGGTGCTCTGAAACCCTCAGCTGGGGGTGGGAGAAATAGAGTCAAAGAGTTATGCAGCATAGAGACTGCCCATCATATTCCTGCTGGCCTTTTACCCATCTACACTAATCCCATTTTTTCTCCCCATCTTAGGGTCCTTCGTGGCCTTATCCAAGTGTTTGTGAAACAATGATTGTATCTGCCACCACTATCTCCTCTGGCAGCAAGTTCCAAACATCAACCACTCTCTGTGAAAGAACCTTTCCCTTGAAATCCCCTTTAAAATTCCTTCCACTCACCTTAAACCTACTGGGTTTTCAATACCCAAAACAATCAGAACCTGAGGAGCAGCCCTTTCAATTACTGAGAAAGGGGCAACTACCTCTCACACTCAACATTTACGTGGAAAACCGGTTCCTTCAGGCTGTAGAACTAGGAAGTCCATGAGCCCACTTAAAAACGTACTTTCTCTGTGTGAAAAATGTATCATCTCTCTCATCAGATTAAAAAAAAATAGAAGTGTATTGAGGAGCCATAACCTAGCAGGCCATGACAAATGGTGGGTAGGATTATGCTGAATAGCCACCAAGAATATGGATGCTGTTGACAAGGCTACCAAAACCCCATTCCTTCCACACTGGACTCTCCGTCAATAAATGTACCAACAGAACCAGCCTACGACAGATGCCAGAGCACCTGTCATGCAAATGGCCCTAACACATTCAGAAAACAAGGACACTTACCTATATCAAAATGCTGTTTCTGGATTTCAGTTCAGCATTCAGACCTTGGTGAACAAACTCCTACTCCTCGGTCTAAGTACATCACTGTGCAATTGAGTGTCGGACTTCCTGACCAACGGACCTCAAATGGCTTTGTGGCAAAGTCTGCGGATGATACAAAGATAGATGGAGGGGTAGGTAGTGCTGAGGAAGCAATGTGATTGCAGCAGGACTTAGACAAATTGGAAGAATGGGCAAAAAAGTGGCAGATGGAATACTGTGTTGGGAAATGTATGAAAATGCATGTTGGTCAAAGGAACAATAGTGCAGACTATTATCTAAATGGGGAGAAGATTCAAACATCAGAGGTGCAGAGGGACTTAGGAGTCACACTGCAAGATTCCCAGAAGGTTAATTTACAGGCTGAGTCTGTGGTAAAGAAGGCAAATGTTATGCTGGTATTTATTTCAAGGGGAATAGAATATAAAAGCAAGGAGATAATGCTTAGTATTTATAAGACACTAGTCAGGCCACACTCAGAGTCTCGTCAACAGTTTTGGGCCCTCTATCTCAGAAAAGGTGTATTGTCATCGGAGAGAGTCTAGAGGAGGTTCACGAGGATGATTCCAGGAATGAAGGGGTTAACATATGAGGAGCGTTTGGCAGCTTTGGGCCTGTACTCACTGGAATTTAGAATGCGGGTATGGGGGGGGGGGAATCTCATTGAAACCTACCGTGTGTTGAAAGGAGTAGTTAGAGTGGACGTGGAGAGGATGTTTCCTATGGTGGGGGTGTCCAGAACTACAGAGAACAGCCTCAAAATTGAGGGGCAACCCTTTAGAACAGAGGTAAGGAGGCATTTTTTTAGACAGAGAGAGAGTAGTAAATCTGTGGAATGCTCTGCCATAGACTGCGGTGGAGGACAAGTCCACGTGTATATTTAAGGCAGAAGTTGATAATTGGTCAGGGCATCAGAGGATATGGCGAGAAGGCAGGTGTATGGGGTTGACACCCACCTGCTCCTCCCTCCCCATCATCCTCAACAATGGACTGTGTACTGAGTCCATTGCTATACACTCTGCTCATACACGCTGCACGGCCAAACATCCAAGTAATTACATTGTCAAGTTCCCCTATGACACAACAGTGGTGGAGTTCATCACCAACAATGATGAGACAGCCCCAGAGAGGAGGTGGGAGAGCTCAGGGTCTGGTGCCAGGCAAATAACCTCTTCCTCAATATCAAGAAGACAATACAGATAGTTATCAACTTCAGGAGAACTTGCACCACTCACACCTTCATTTACACCGGCAGCACAGGAGTGGAAACTGTGAACAGCTTCAAACTCTGGCGAGTAAACATAACACACAACCCCAGAACACATTGTACACAGTCACAATTGCCTTTACCTCGTGAGGAGGCTGAAGAGAACTGGACGATGCACATCCATGCTCACGTCACTCTACAGATGCGCAGTTGAGGGCATCCTAACACACCACGTCATTACTTGGTACAGAAACTGCACTGCGGCAGACAGAAAGATCTACAACGGGTAGTCAAAACTACCCAATGCACCACCGGCACCAGTCTATCCACCATCAAGGATATATACACAGAAAGGTGCCAGTAAAGGGCCAGAAACATCTTGAAGGATCACACCCAACTTGCTCATAGACTCAAAACAGCTACTTTCCCTGATTACCAGCTCCACCCACTCACCCACTCCTTCATGCCTCCGACCACCAGTTTATCAGTTCCTATCAGTCACCTTATGTACACACACTTCTGTGCCAAGCATCACTTTATTTACATACAATCAATCTATGGATATAACCTATCTTATGTATTTACTGCATATTTATTGTGCACTTATTATTGTGCACTTTATCTTATTGCATTTTATTTTTGTGCTTCATCGGATCCGGAGTAGCTATTTTGTTCTCCTTTACACGTGTACTGGAAAGAACATTAAATTCTCTACAATCTTGAAATAACACAGCTCAAGGGTAGAATGTCCTTTCTGGATATCGTCCTGTTATCATTTGGTCATACAAGAAAAAGCACTTGGAATATAAATCAATACTTATTCCTGTGCAACCCATTTTCAGTACTGCAACACTGCCTATGTTTCAAGTTTATCTTGAAAGTGTAATGTGAAAATAATGTCCACTCGTTAAAGTAGTCCATCTGTGGAACAAGAGTAGTCTTGGCGAGCAAGCAAACATTGCTTGCAAAACTGTATACAGTATCGTTGAATTCAATGCAGTAAGTTGCAGAGAGTTCCGTTCAAACTAAATACAGCATGGAGATGGCATCGTTTGAAATGTTATGACTTCTGTTGTAAAAAATTCCTACATGCCATAACATTACATTCATCCTTGTTGGTTGCTTCTTGTTGTATGATCAACAATTATATCAAACATCTTGGAATTTATTAGCATGACAAATTCTGTAGATTCATTTTACTTCTGAACATGCAAGTGTGTTTAGATGTTTGTCAATTCAATTGTTTTGCTCAGTGTAGCAAATTAATTCTGCACGTTAAATATCTGCAGAAAATTCCCAGGAGGCAAGTTTACAGCATTGCCACAATCACAACCAATTTGCTATCAACTGATATTTTATTACGAAACTGTTCTGTCATTGCAACATAACCAATAAATAATTTAAGGACATGCTTAAATTCAGTTTTTTTTTAAATTAATCAGCACTGAAATTTCTACACTTGTTCGGACAAAATGATAGAATACTTGTCTCTACACATTTAAAAAACAGAGTAATTTTAATATTACTGCCGAAGACTACTTCATTTCTGTCTCTATATATTCCATATGCAGAAACCATATGAAGAAACCATATGAATAACCTTTAGTTGATTTGTAAGTGTGGACTTGCATCTCAAAGTATGAGATAATTACATTTTATCATACTGCTTAAATTAGCTGCCTTAAACAGAAGTATTTATAGTCAGTGTCATTAATCTCCTAAATGATTGGATTGTAGTAAATTACCAGAACTCCCATTTGCCATTTCAGTCACTGATTTTTCCAAGAACTAATGAGAAAACAACTTAAAAATATCTGTGGCATAATAGAGATAAAGAAAGAAGTTAATAATTGAAGGTCTTTGCTGAAGGAAAAGGAAGTTGATGGGGTTTTCTTCTGGTGGGTTTTCTGACAGAAATGCATTGGAACTGTAGTCCCAACAGTACAATCAACTCTGATGCTATCAGATTTTCTCAGGTTAGCTTAAGTTCAATGAAGACTGGAGTTTCCAGGTTTTATTTGTTGGTAGCTTTGAGAACAGGAAAAGGAAAATCCAGCACTTCTACCACAGTGGTTGCTACGATTAAAGTGCCAGAATTTTTTTTCTGCAGCAGTGAATTAGATGAAAAGTGTGCTTGGGTGTGCTACTGCATAGACTACTTGTTTTCTGATTTGGACTTAAGGTTTCTTTAAGCCAAATCATTGACCTCAGGACGAAATGGAAGGAGGCCAACAAAACAATTCATACAAGTCTAATTGATAGGCATGGCTATGTTATTCAGTACCTGTTCACAGCAACACCACAAATCAGATTGAGAGAATTTCAAGCAACCCACATCAAAGTTGCTGGTGAACGCAGCAGGCCAGGCAGCATCTGTAGGAAGAGGTGCAGTCCACGTTTCAGGCCGAGACCCTTCGTCAGGATCGAAGGGTCTCGCCCTGAAACGTTGACTGTACCTCTTCCTACAGATGCTGCCTGGCCTGCTGCGTTCACCAGCAACTTTGATGTGTGTTGCTTGAATTTCCAGCATCTGCAGAATTCCTGTTGTTTGAGAGAATTTCATTTTGTTGCATTGCGATATTCAAGGACTCAATTTAATATCAGAGAATGTATACAGTATGCAACCAGAAATTCTTACTCTTCGCCGACATCCACGAAACAGAGAGAAAAAAAAACAAGAATGATTGACAGAAATGTCAGAACTCCAGAATTAAGCACCTTCTCAAACCTAAACACAAGATATCACAGATGCTGGAATCTGGAGCAACAAATGATCTGCTGGAGAAACTCACCAGGCTGAGCAGATTTTGTGAGAGGGAAAGGAATTAAAAGGAATTGTGTGCTTTGCTTTAGTGTACTACAGCAAGGCTCAGTGACCATTTTTTTCTGGATTGAGGTGACAGATTTAGACAGTGCAACATCCATTACAGAAAATTGCCACAGGGTGTAGGAGACTTCCACTGTCAAAACTACTAAAAGGGTATTCACTTCCTATGTTATGCATATATTTTCATTCATTTCCCTATCTTTCTTTCAGTAACATTGTCAGGGAAATTTATATATGCCAAGAGCAATCCCAAAAATGACCAAATCATCATTTTTACTCAGAACTAGACTCAGTTATCCCTGCAAGCAGAATAAGTGCTACATCTGCCCATTCAACTCCTCCCTCACTTCCATTCAGGGCCCCAAACAGTCCATGCAGGTGACAGAACACTTCACCTGCAAATACATTGCTGTTGTCTACTGTATCCAGTGCTCACGATGCAGCCTCCTCTACATATATAGGTGAGACCCGGAGAAGATGGGCGAATGCTTTGTCAAGCACCTACACTCCATCCGTGACAAGCAAGCATTCCTGGCGGCCAAACATTTTAATTCCAGTCCCCCTTTCCATGCCGACATGTCAGTTCATGGCCTCCTCTGTTGCCGCGATGAGGCCACTCTCAGGGAGGCAGAGCAACACCTCATATTCACACTAGGTAGCCTTCAACAGGATGGCATGAACATCAACTTCTCTAACTTAAGGTAATTTTTCCACCTCCCCCTTCCTTCTTCTTCCATTCCCCATTCTGCCCCGCCTTACCTCTTCACCTCACCTGTTTAAAACCTGTTCCCTGGTTCCCTCCCTTTCTCCCATGGTCCACTCTCCTCTGCTATCAAATTCCTTCTTCTTCAGCCATTTACCATTTCTATATATTACCTCTCAGCATCACACCTCATACCCCCTCTCACACCTACTTGACTTCACTTATCACCTTCCAGCTTGGTCTCCTTCCACACCGCCCCCCCCCCCCAACTTCTTATTCTGGCTTCTTTCCCTTTCCTTTCCAGTCCTGATGAAGGATCTTCTCCCAAAACATCGAATGTTTATTCCTTTCCATAGACGCTGAGCTCCACCAGCATTTTGTATGTGTTACTCAGATATCTAACGAGGATGTCATGAACAGAGCAAACGCAAAAAGAGAAATAATGTATGAGATCATGAAAAGGCAACGTAACTTCATTGGACATGTGATTAGGAAAGAGGAGTTAGAAAGCATGGTAATTATGGGAAAGATTGAAGGGAAGAAAGCAAGAGGAAGACAAAGACAAATGATGATGGAGACAGCAGCCAGAGAACTGGAACTGGATACCAATGAATTGATCCACTTGACCCAAAACAGGAGTGTGTGGGCCATGGCAGTCAAAGCCCAAACTGGCATGGCACCTGAAGATGATGATGATGATGATACTCTCATAGATGCTTTCATTTAAAGCAGGAGTTCTCAACCTGGAGTCCATGGACCTCTCATTAACAGTAGGGGTCCATTGCATGAAAAACATTGGGATCCTCTGATTTAAAGGGAAAAAGCACCATCACTTATCATCATGACATGCTTTGCCTAATTTATAGCGTCTGCCTATGATGAAAAAGGATCTAGTGCTTTCCTAGTGTGTATGATGAATAAACTCTTCTTGGGCTTCCAGCTGGACACAGGTATTGATTATAACCAACATTTCAATGACGAACTCTGCCATCTTCTTCAAGGATGATGCCTGGGCATATCTAATCCGATGGTATTTATAACCCCCGTAGTCTGTCCCTCCTGACTGGTTAGTCCTCATCCAATCAGTTTTCTACTGTCCCACCTTGTTTACAATCGAATTCCAGTTCTTGCTTAGAATGAGACCTTCATTGTTGTTAAAATTCTTTTCCTCTAGTTTTATTTCAATGGCTTCCTTTTCCAGGCAATCCCAAAAGCCACTGGCACGGCACAGCAATTGGTGGTAGCAAAACACTGCATTTGCAATGGCCATAGGACTGACTTTGATGGCACAAAACTACGGTGCCACGCCAATAGCTCTCAGGACCTCCAGGTAAAAGAAGCCATTGAAATAAAACTAGAGGAAAAGAATTTTAACAAATTCGAGGGTCTCGCTCTAAGTAAGTACTGGAATTTGATTGCAAACAAGGTGGGAGGGCAGAAACCTGATAGGATGAAGACTAACCAATCAGGAGGGATGGACTACGGGGATATAAATACCTCTGGACTAGATATGACCCGGCATCACCCCTGATGAAGATGGCAGAGTTTATCATCGAAACCTTGGTTGTAATTGATACTTGTACCCAGCTGGAAGCCTGAGAAGTTTACGTACCTATGATGTTCAGTTCTCCAAAATTTATTCATGCTGAACACAGAAATGTGTGTGAAACCAGCAGCACAGAGGGAAAAAAAATAGAAGAAAAGAAACCTTGCAAGATAATTGAATGCACAGAAATGGGAGGCATTGGATCAATCAGGAAGAATTACTGTTGACTGAGGAGAATAGAGAGCACTGGCTTACGTAACATGCAGACACCTGGGACACAACATCCAAGGTCGACCCCAGCCAATGGACAGCCGCAAGGAGAACAGATGAGTTGGCAAGAAAAGGTTAGTAAAGGCTAACCGTCTATAGCTATAGAATCATCTACCTGTTCTGTTTGCCCTAGGTCTAAGGAATTCATTCAGACAAACCACAATCATTAAAATTTCTAGATATCTCTATTAGTAATCAGTGCACCATCAGTTCAGGGACTTGAATGTTCCATTCCTGAGTATCCAGGACCCTTGTTCCTCAATTAAAAGTCAGAGACACTATGTTGAATGAGTTAGCCTGATGATAGATGTTCTTGCTTGAAAGGTTTAAATTAATGGACTGGTGTTCATTCTGAGCTATGGACTGCTGACTGCAAGGGAAAGAATTTGATTATTGAATGTTAATGAAGTGCTTGAACTGCTCTCCGAACTCAACTATTTTAATACAGTCATAACACTAACATTAACTTGACAATGTGGAAGATTGCCAAGGTATGCTTGTTCATAAATAAATGTGGTGAACCTAGGCTGACTAATTACTGCCCCATCAGCTTCCTCCTAATCATCAGCAAAGTGTTGAAAGCTTTTATTAAAGATGCTACACCTGGTCACCAGTAAACTAAATAAGTGACAGCTGCATGTTATTGAATATGCTGGAAGAATGCAAAGCAGGAAGAGTATGTCACCAATTTTCAAACACCACTATTGAGGTGACAACAATGCCATTCTGGAATTTCAAATTTCAGCAACGCCTTTCCATAAGCTTGAACAGCTAACTTGCTCAACATCATGAAACTCCACCCCACTACTCACAAGTAGTCTATTTAATTTATCATCAACTCTGTTCAGCTTCTGTCAAAATTACTCCACTCTACACTTCATTACATCTTTAGACTGAACATAGATTGAGTCATAGAGGATTACAGCACAGATACAGGCCCTTCAGGCTATCCAGTCCATGCCAAACTCTTATCCTGCCTAGCTCCGTCAACATGCACCTGGACCATGGCCGTCTATATCCCCTTAAAAGCTGCAGGTTCCCTTAACTCAAACCTGTGCCCATCACATCAACTCACAGCACCCTCTCAGCGAAGGAGTTCCCCCTTAGGTCCCCTTAAATATTTCACCTTTCATCCGTAACCTATCACCACTAGTTCTAGTCTCATCCAACCTCAGTGGAAAAAGCCTGCTTGCATTAATCCTATGTATACTCCTCACAATTCTATACACCTCTATCAAATCTCCCCTCAATCTCCAACCACTCCAGAGAATATGAGGGGTGATTGATAAGTTCGTGGCCTAAGGTAGAAGGAGGCAATTTTAGAAAACCTAACACATTTGTTATTCAACATAGTCCCCTCCTACATGTATGCACTTAGTCCAACGGTCATGGAGCATATAGATCTTGGACCTCCAGAAAGTGTCCACAGATGGGTGATTGATAAGTTTGTAGCCTAAGGTAGAAGGAGATGAGTTATACAGCTCTCGTTACATGCACACGCAGGCCAACTGTTTCAGTGATTATACAGAAAGTTTGAAGTTAATAACTCATCTCCTTCTACCTCAGGCCACGAACTTATCAATCACCCCTGCTGTGGACACTTTCTGGAAGTCCACTATCCGTATGCTCCATGACCGCTGGACTAGGTGTGTAAATGCAGGAGGGGACTAGGTTGAAAAATAAATGTGCTAGGTTTACTAAAATTGACTCCTTCTACCTGAGGCCATGAACTTATCAATCACTCGTCGTAAAGTCCTAACCTATTCAACCTTTCCTGAAAACATAGACAAAAGAGCTGAAGTACAGGGTGAGCATCGCTGCCTTTGGCATCAAGACAAATGTAGTATTAAAACAGCCCAAGTTAAAATGAGTCAATGGCAACCAGGAGAAAAACCCTCTCCTTGTTAGATTCATAATCATAGGTACAGTATGTGTTTGTGGGTGCTGGATCAACTCAGCACCAGGTTATATTGGAAGTGATTCCTTAGAAAAGATACCCTGGCTGAGCTATCCTCGATGTATACATAGTCAGTTACCTTCCTTGTTCATGATATTCAGTTCCATTCACAGCTCCACAGTTAATAAAGGAGCCCATGTCAACATACAATAAAATCTATGCAGTATTCAGCCTTGGGTTCTTGTGCTAATACCTGCTCCATGGAAGTGCCAAGCAATGGCCATCAGAAATACAATTACCATTCATCATGTCACTGTCAAAAAAAGCTCAAGTTCATCAGCCACACAAATGTTATAATTAGAAAAGCAGGTCACAGGCCGGCAGAAACCTACCTACTGACTTCCCTAACCTTGCTGCCTCATTCTAGGCTCTAGCCGAGAATCATCATCAGAATCCTTTCCACTTGCCAACATAAGTGCTGCTCCAACAGCATCCATGTGTGTAGCTCGACATCATCCCTTAGCAAGCTGGTCATTTCATTGGAACTCCAATGTACTTTCACTTCATTTCCATTAGAGAGTTGCAGTATCAGACAGCAGCATCTGGAGTTTTCACTTAGCAACCCACAACGGATTTGTTGAAAGCATTGTTCAAATCCAGCACATTTAATGTCTAGAAAAATGCAGCGGCTCATTGGAAACATTACAACCTGAAGGTTTCGCTCGCTCCACATCACACGATTCCTCAGCCTGGAATCTTATCAACAATACTTTGTGTTCATTGAGGCAAAACCGTGGAATTTATGACTAGCACAGTGGCAGTACCATCACCAGCAGAACTGCAGTGGTTTATAAATGTGATTCACCGCCAATATCTCAAGGGCAATTAGTAACGGCAATATCATGCATAACAAAAATGACTAACACTTTATCGGCATTCTTTGAAATGTGTTGCACGCCATTACGTCCCACAAAGCAAAATCTAACATCATGAACGGCAGTGATCCTTCACTCCCGGATAAGATCACTGCCTTTTACGCACACTTTGAAAGTGAGAATGAACTACAGATATGAGGATCCCTGCAGCACCCAGCGACCCTGTGATCACTGTCTTGGATGCCGATGTCAGATTGTCTTTCAAGCGGGTGAACCCTCTCAAGGCAACAGGCTCCAATGGGGTACCTGGAAGGAATCTGACAGCCTGTGCCAACCAACTGGCAGGTGTGTTCAAAGATATTTTCATTCTTCCATTGCTACAGTTGGAAGTTCTCAGCTGCTTCAAAAGGGCAACAAATCATACCAGTACCCAAGAAGCCCAAGGCAAACTGCATTAACAACTATCATCCAGTTGTATTCACATTGACAGTCATGAAGTGCTTTGAGAGGTTGGTTATGGCTAGAATCAACTCCTGCCTCAGCAAGGACCTGGACCCACTGCAATTTGTCTATTTCCACAATAGGTCTTCAGCAGATATGATCTCATTGGCTCTTCAAGTGGCCTTAAATCACCTGTACAATTCTAATACGTATGTTAGCCTGCTGTATATAGACTACAGCTCAGTGTTTAACACAATCATTCTTACAGTTTTGATCAAAAAGCTCCAAAACCTGGACCTCTATACCTCCATCTGCAACTGAATCTTTGACTTCCTCACCAGAAGACTACGGTCTCTGTGGATCAGAAATAACATCTCCACCTTGCTGACAATCAACACTAGCGCACCTCAAAGGTGTGTGCTTATCCCATTGTTCTACTCTCTCTACAACCATAGCTGTGTGGCTAGACACAGCTCAAATGCCATCTATAAATTTGCTGACAACACAACTATTGTTGGCAGAATTGCAGATGGTGTTGAGACGGTGTACAGGAATGACAGATACCAGCTAGTTGAGTGGTGTCACAGTAACAACCTTGCACTCAACATCAGTAAGGCCAAAGAATTGACTGTGGACTTCAGAAAGGGTAAAACAAGGGAACACGTATCAGTCCTCATCGAGGGATCTGAAGTTGAAAGAGTGAGCAATTTCAAGTTCCTGGGTGTCAACACGTCTGAGAATCTATCCTGTGCCCAACATATTGATGTAGTTACAAAGAAAGCATGACGGTAGCTATATTTCATTAGGAATTTGAGGAGATTTGGTATGTCACCAAAAACACTCACAAAATTTCTACAGGTGTACTGTGGAGAGCATTCTAACTGACTGTGTCACTGTCTGGTCTGGGGGGAGGAGAAGCACTGTACAGGATTGAAATAAACTGCAGAGAGTTGTAAATTCAGTCAAATCCATCATGGGTACTAGCCTCCCCAGAATCCAGGACATCTTCAAAGAGCAATGCCTCAAAAAGACAGCATCCATTAAGAACCCCCATCACCCAGGGCATGCCCTCTTCACGTTGCTACCATCAGCCTAAAGGCACACACTCAATGATTCAGAAAGAGCTTTTTCCCCCTTGCCATCAGATTTCTGATTGGACATTGAACCCATTAACACTATCTCACTACTTTCTTTTCTGTACTGCTGCCGAACAGTAACACATTTCACAACATATGCCAGTGATATTAAACCTGATTCTGATTCTGACCACTGCAGCACACCCAGCAATAATTGCGGTGTGCAGAAGAAATCTAAAGTTCTATCTGGCACACCATTTCTCCCATTAAGGATCTTTAATGCTAGGTCAGAAAACCTAGTTTCCAATTTTCGCCAATTCTTATTTCACTTTTGCGCTGATTTAACTTGAAAAGGCTTGCAGTCACTACCAGATTTGGATATGCAGTGCAAACTAGCTTTAAGTAATTCAGGACAATTATTGATTGCTAATGATTAATGTTGGATACACACAGTAATCACGATAATGATCAAGCAGTATAAAATTGTATAAGAGGGGATGACAAACATGCACTTTGGTGAACAATCTAATTTGGACACGGTGCATTTAGAAATTGGGCTTCATTGTCTGGGAAAGTCCAAAGTTGGATCCCTATGGAATATGCGCTGAGTTAACTAAACTTTTCACTCACTATAATTCATCCTGGTGTTTTGCGATCCAGATGTTCTTCAAGTGTCCAGAATGAGACAATAAACTTGTTGCTTATGGCTGTTTTATTACGTGTTGCAAGGACAATGAAGAGCCAAGAGAATGAAGAAACTGTGGTCATCGTCTATAAAAATTAGCTCCATCTAAAAAAGTAACAACATTCCAGTAATAAAAATTACCCTATAAAACAGCCAGTTTCAAGTGGTGTGCCACCTGCTAGTGAAAAACTAAGAAATTAAGAAAAATACAGAAGCAACTGTACCACAATTACTTTTCAGTGTCTTTTCCGATTACATAGACATACTGTAGGTTATTATATACTGGATAAAAATAAAAGCAAGCATAGGAAAGTGAAATCACAAGAAAAATACAACCAAAACAATTCTGCACCCTAATTCAAAAATCCATAGTTAAGAAAGACCAAAAGAGAGCATTTGCCTTTGTACTGCATAAGATTTGTACTATACAAATTAATTTGAATCTCTTGTGCATCCATGAAGTTGACATTTTTGTAAAGAGATAATGCAATTACTCCATTTGCTAATGAAGAAATGTAGAACAATTATCTTTTCTGGAATCAAATACCATTCAAACACTTCAATTAGATTTAATAACATGTTAAAATAAATATTGTTGATTTTCTGTGATTTATTTACCAGGAAGATCTGACAAGATGCTACTTGCAGCCTCCTGAATCCTTATGATATGTTTCATGCAGAATTGATGAACAGCAAGGTCAGCTAGTTTGACAGGATACATATATGTAAATTGATTAAACGGGAAGAATTTTGTCCTGGTATATTATTCATCTGTCAATTTCCTTCAAATTTTAAAGAATGGCAATCTACAGTCAGGAAAGCAATACATCTTTTTTATGCATTGAAAATCATTTTTCACTGGAATGGGAGCAGCATATTTCTTTAGGCACTATTGTGTAATACAAGTTTTAATAATATTATCCATTGCTTTTTGTGTAGGTGTTTTTTTAATAGAAACATCTGTGGGTGGATAGCTGAGCCTGCAGAAGTATGTCTGCTTTAATATGTGCTTTAATGAAAGTTTAAAGGGTAAAAGAGCTTTGTGGGTAAAATTGACGGAAGGGAATAAAGTATAAAAACAAGTGGAAGCCATTGACCCCCCACAGGCATGTTTACTCATTCATGTGCATAATGGCTGAATTGTGGCTCAACTTCTTGTATATTTATCACCCCATAAATCCCTGTTGAACAAAAACCTATTTTATTTTTAGAATTGCCACATTGACCCAGCAATAATTTCCATTCTATCACTATCTGCATGCAGGTAGTCTTCTAATTTAATTATTGAAAGACCTGCTTCTAACTTTTACACTCTATTTTCCTAGTCTGAACATCATGAGCAATGGAAATCGTATTTGCCTACCCTATCCCTGCTAATATTTTGTAACACTTAACCCTGTCACAAGTACGGAGCACGGGTGGACACAAACACATTTTGTAGTGTTAACAAAAATAGAGTTTACTAATAGTTACGAGGAAAGCAGGGAAGCGAGGGTTATACAGAGGGACATCAAGGAGTGAATGAAGTGGAAGCAGGAATATGCATGGCTGGAGTTGGCTTCAGACCTGGACTGGGACTCAGGCTCTGGGCTTGGCCTGGGACTCAGGACCCGGACTTGGATAGGGACTTGGGAGTCGGGACACGGACTTGGACTTGGAACACAGGACATCGGAGCCTGGACTTGGAACTTGGAACATCGGAATACAGAGTTGGGACTCTTCCTTGGACACAGGACACAGAGCCAGGACTCTTCCTTGGATACAGGACACAGAGTTGGGACTCTTCTTGGACAGAGAACACAGAACCAGGACTCTTCTTGGACGCAGGACGCAGAGCCAGGACTCTTCTTGGGCGTAGGACACAGAACACAGAACACAAAGAGACAGTTCCCCACTCAGGGTAGCGGCAAATGGCTGGACCTACCCAGTGGAGACAAGGACATGAAGAGACAGTTCCCAACTCAGGGGAGCAGCAGATGGCTGGACCTACCCAGTGAAGACGTGGACAAGAAGAGACAAAACCACACAACGATAGACAGTTCTTTTATCTTGTCACCAAGTGGCTCCAAGTAGCGGTAAGCTTGCGACTCGGCCCCGGAACTACAGACAACAGCTCTAAACTCACTCTGGCGGGTTAACTTGACAGACCCACTCCGGCAAGATAGCATAGCAGGCTCGCTCAGGCGTGGTAACTTGACAGGCTGGCTCCAGCGAGCCAGCGAGGAGAGGCGACTTACTGGCACTGGCTTTGGAGAGGAAACTAGACTTGTTCTGGCAATGTGACTTGGCTTACTCCAGCAAGGTGACTTGCTCGCACTTGCTTCGGTGACGGTCTAGCACCGAGCAGCTGTAAGCCCGACACTATATAATGCTGGTTCAGCTGAGAATCAAGTGCCTTTAATTACAGAGGTCAAGAAACATGGGGAAACAATGAATTAAAGGAAAATAAGGAGTCAACAATCCTGATCGTGAAACAAAGGAAATTTAAAGGGAACCAGGGAATAACCGATCAAGACCATGACAAACCCTGAGTCTTATAAATTGTGACAATGTGATCTTAATTTGTAATTCAACCTCTGGAACTGTTAAATCTACACCACATCCCCTAGGGTTAATATGTCCACCTGAAGGTGCTGTGTTCAGTATTCTTTATGGTATCCCATGTGCTCAAATAGCTGTTACATACTACTTTGGGGTGTATGGGGTGTCAGGGAGGGGTAGCACCTCTGGTGGGGGAACATGCCGCGTCCTTTTCAAGGCGGTTAGTCCACCTTTAGTCTCCACCTGGCATTCAGCTCTCACCTGTGGCTCCCCGTAGCTGTTTGCATGTGACAGCAGTCACACCCCGGGCAACGGCTTCGACAAGCCGGCTAAACCAGGTGAGGGTAGCCAACGGGTTTCAAGCCCTTGGTGAGATAGGGAGTTGTCTATCCCAGCATTTGAAGACAGACTCCGGTAGATTGAGTGGACGAGGCCAATGGAAGGTCCAACGGTCAAGAAGGTGGTCTCTGCAAGCGTCGTGGAACGTGTAGAGCACGACAGGACACAGAAGACATCCTGGTCATCCACTGTGCCTAGTCCCATCTCCAGCCGTCTCAACTCTGTCTTGTCACTGGATCCAGATGGGAATTGGGAAGAGAGAGTGAGGCTGACGCTGCGCAACTCTCCCACACTGAAATCCAAATCACGCGCTAGTCTCGACACCATCATAATGGTGTCAAGGTCCTCATCGACGTCAACGATGGACGAACATACACATACTTCTAAATGTCTGTCTTCCTGACCTGTAAATATGTAGAGCAACTAACATCTAATTATATTTTATTGCCATTCATGGTATTTTAACGCTCTATGTAGATGGAATCCACGTTCCATGTTTTTCAGAATCTCCATTATTTGCAACTTACCTTCATTTAATAAATATTCTGTTTTGAATCAAGAGGATGATCTAACTTTGGTCTACATTGAAATTCCTTTATCACAGTTTTACCTATTTGATGCATTATTTAATATTTATCTAAATTCTTTTGAAATTCAAAATGTCTTTACTGTATTGAAACATGCCTATCCTTATGTCAATGACAAATTTCTATACATATCAGTCTACTTCATTACCTAATGTATCTTATTAACAGACAAATTTTTACGACCCTAATGCAGATCGTAATTGCTCAGAAGTCACTCACAACAAATTTGAGGGCTTGCTTATTATCTCAACACTGTCATCTGCTGCTCAGCCAAATAGTCTTGGCAAGTCTGATAATTGGATGAGACTTGGAGAATAGCTTAGTTAGCTGTCAAGGTTCTTTTCAATTATTTCTATGACAGGGACTTCTTCAGTCCCTCGATTCACCCCCTGCCTCTTGCAAAACATCTTACATTATGCAACACACTACTGCACTGCCACCCAGGGACTTGTCATTTGGGATTAAGGTGATTGCAATTTAAAAAAGATGTTCAGAGAATTTTCAGCTATTACCCGAAGTTTATCATTTGGTTACCCATGGTGTTTTTTGAATTTCTTCTGTTACATCATCGTAATTCAGTTTGATTATGAAGTTGACAGCATCGTAATCAGTTCATCAGTTTCCTCACTGGGACTGATGCACAGAAACACCATGATACTCCCATTCTTTTTGGGTTGATACAGGCACAGAATTTTATGGAGGGCACCTACAGTTCCTTGGAATGCACTGATCAGCGATACAAACAAGAGAAAATCTGCAGATGCTGGCAATCTAAGTAACACACACAACATGCTGGAGGAACTCGGCAGGCCAGGCAGCATCTAGAAAAAGAATACAGCTGACGTTTTGGGCTGAGACCCTTCGGCAGGACCTGCTGAAGGGTTTTGGCCAGAAACGTCGACTGTACCCTTTTCCTAGATGCTGCCTGGCCGGCTGAGTTCCTTCAGCATGTTGTGTGTGTTGCACTGATCAGTATTAGTGTTTTAAGGATATACAAGGTAGAACAGAAGGAAAATAAAGGTAAAGAATCAAAGAAATAATAACAGGCCACACAGCATTTATGCACCAGAAGATAAGGGAAGTGTGGGATATATATGTCAAAGCAAAGATAGCTAACTTTAGATGACTACAACATTCATTCAAATACAGGTCGACCTTCACTAATCCAACTACCTGTAATCCGGTTCCTTCGATAATCTGGCACTGATTATGCTTAATGTGATCCTTCTGTAATTCAGCATTTTCACTAATCCAGCATTCCTCAGGTCCCAATGGTGCCGGATTAGTGAAGGTCGACCTGTACCAAAAAGCTTTAAAATACATCTAAGAAACTGTGAAAGTTCTGTTTAACCAGCATATTTTCAAGGTATTATTAAATTAATCATGTTGCCGTATACCACTGAGGCATATTTTCCCTCTCAACTTCCTCCCCTCCCATATGCTTAATTTCTTTCTCCCCTAACCACTAAAAATGGTCACTTTGATTAAAGGAACATGTCTCCCATTTGTGTCATAGAGTCAAATTGGACATAAGCAGTTCTACAGATCACCAAGTCTATGCTGACCAACAAGCATCCATCCAACATGCTCTTGATGTTTATAGGCCTCCCAGATTCCATCTACCCTTTGGGTGAAAATGTTTCTTTGCAGATGCTCTCTAAATTTCTTACCCCTTAGTCTAAGCCATGACCTTGAGTCTTAGATACCTCAGATACTGGGAGTAGATTCTTTCATTTATTCTGTCCATGCCCTTCATAATTTATTCATTTTAGGGCCCACCCTCAACCCCCCTGCTTCAAGGAAAAGAACTCTAGCCTAGGCACTGTCCCTTCCTAACTACAAAGCTCCACCCGAGAAACTATTGCTGTAACTCAACTGTAGCTTCTCCAATGCAATGCAATCAAAATCATACAGGGCTGTTCACGGTGACATACATTTACTTTGATAATAACATTTAATTGAACTTTGAAACTTAGGTCTAAGATATGCAGACAATAAATATTCTGAAAATGATTAATAATCATTGTACATTCATATCATTGGTCAAACGCACCAGCTTAAAAGCTAAGGGCCAGGGTCCATTGCTTTTATTTTAATATACACTTTCATCTTAGCGTGAATGAGCAAGTGAAAAAACATTGAAACAAAGCCACTAATTATGTTCAATTTTTAATGAACATTTTCAAGAAATACCAACTGCAGAGCAGATACCAACAAAGAAAAAACATCTGAAGATTTCTCACCAGTTCTAGTGGCAATGCTGAGTCTTCAGTATTTTTATTCATTTTTGGGTTAAACTACTTCATTGCTACTTTTTGCTTTATAAAAATATTCAAAGCAGAAATTCACAATTTTGAATTTAAGTTTCATTAGAAGTAGCAAAGTTATAGTTCACTAACAAACATCATTTAAAGCTGATTCATTATCACAAACATATCAGAAATCATAAAAACCTTTTGATGACCTGACAAGCACAGTGATTTCACAGAGCATTTCTCTAGTTGTCAATGTTAGGAATATCAGTACTGGAGTCTGAATGACCCCAGTTTTCAGTAAGCCAGTGCCGATTCAAGCTTCAAAACCTCCAACAAATGCCTCAGATTTATCCTCAGAGCTAGGGCATGCCAGCATTAAATATTCTGAAAAAGCCTGTAAGCCATATATTCATAAAAGTATCATGTGCCTGAATTTACTGATAAAAGTGTTGTTGTCACTGACCTCTACTCTGCGAAGTGCTGACTTTATCTAAACTGTTCTGGCAGTTGGTTCTTCACAGTTTGAGACTGTTCAATTAACAGTATGGTGTATTAACCCTGTAGGATTATGTTAGATTAATCCACTTCACAATCCACAGTTTAAAGAGAGTTGTCTCATCCAGGCAGCAGGAATCCAATAGCAATCAGCTGCAACCTGCACGTGTTTATGTTCTTACAACTCATTCCAATGTCTTAACTTTTACTAAAAGAGCCCGCAACCCCATATGTGGTAACTGATCTGTGAGTCTAATGAGAAAAGGTAAGAGGAACCAGACCTCATGTCAAAGAAGCTTGAAAAGCAAATGAATCTCTGAACACAGTGGAGACCATGCCTAGTAAATAGTGGTAACAGCTGAACAAATAGCAGCGTTTTAATCAGGCGTCTTAGAAAGTTGCAAAGTCAAGTTCATTGAAACATTTGTACAGAACAGGGAAGCTTGCAACTTGATGTATGTAGCACGGAGAGATTCAGAATTTCACAGAGAAGATAAGACCATAAGAACATGGGATATAGGAGCAGAATTAGGCCATTTGGCCCAACAGTTCTGCTCCGCCATTTCATCATGGCTGATCCAATTTTCCTCTTAGCCCCATTCTCCTGCCTTCTTCCATATCCCTTTATGCCCTGACCAACCAAGTATGTATCAACCTCTGCCTTAAATATACCCAATGACTTGCCCTCACAGCCACATGTGGCAATGAATTCCACAGGTTCATCACTCTCTGGCTCAATAAATACCTCCTCATCTCCATTCTAAATGAATATCCCTCTGTTCTGAGGCTGTGTCCCCAGGTCTTAGACTTCCGCAACATAGGAAACATCTTCTCCACGTCCACTCAACAGAGGCCATTCAACATCCAATAGGTTTCAATGAGATCCCCCTCTCATTCTTCTGAATTCCACTAAGTACAGGCCCAGGGGCATCAAAAACTTTTCATATGATAAGCCTCTCAAGCCCAGAATAATTTTTGTGAACCTCCTTTGAGCCCTCTCCAATGTCAGCACATCCTCTGTGAGGTGAGGGGCCCAAGACTGCTGACAATACTCCGTGAGGCCTCACCAGTGCCTTTTAAAGCCTCAACATTACAACTTTGTTTTTATATTTGAATCCACTCGAGGTGAATGCTAACATTGCATTTGCCTTCCTCACCGCCACTCAACCTGTAAATTAATCTTTAGGGAATCCTGTATGAGGACAAGTCATTTGCACCTCAGATTTTTGAATTTTTTCACCATTTAGAAACTAAGTCTACAGTTTTATTTCTTCTACCAAAGTGCATGACCATACACTTACCAACACTGTCTTCCACCTGCCACTTCTTTGCTCATTCTCCTAATCTATCTAGGTCTTTCTGCAACTTCCCTGCTTTCTCAACACTACCTGCTCCCCAACCTATCATCATATTATCCTCAAACTTGGCCTCAAAGCCATCAATTCCGTCATCCAAGTCATTGATATATAATGTAAAATGAAGCGGTCCTAACAGAGACCCCTGAGGAACACCACTAGTCACCGGCAGCCAACCACAAAAGGCTCCCTTTATTCCCACTCTTTGCCTCCTGCCAATCAGTCAATGCTCTATCCATGCTAGTATCTTTTTTGGAATACCATGGGCTTTTAACTTATTAAGCAGCTTCATGTGTGGCACCTTGTCAAAGGCCTTCTGAAAATCCAAGTACACAACATCCACCAATTCTCCTTTGTCTATTCGGCTTGTTATTTCTCAAAAAATTCCAACAGATTTGTCAGGCAAGACTTGGCCTTAAAAAACCACACTGACTTCGACCTGTTCTATCATGTACCTCCAAGTACCCCAAAACCACATCCCTAACAATCAACTCCAACATCTTCCCAACCATTGAGGCCAGGCTAACTTACCTATAATTTCCTTTCTTCTGCTTCACTCCCTTCTTGGAGTAACATTTACAATTTTCCAGTCCTCCAGAACCATGCTAGAATCCATTGATTCGAGAAAGATCATTACTGATTTCCCCCACAATCTCTTCAGCTACCTCTTTCAGAATCCTGGAGTGTATACCATCTGCTCCACATGAGTTAACTACCTTCAGACCTTTCAGTTTCCCAAGCACATAACTTTACTCACCTATGCCCCCGGCACTCTTGAACTTCTGACATACTGATAGCGCCTTCCACAGTGGATAGTGATGCAAAATACTTACTCTGTTCATCTGGCCTTTCTTTGTCTCCCATTACGTACCTTTCCAGTGCTTTTTCCAGCGATCCAATATCTACTCTCACCTCTGTTTTACTCTTTATATATCTGAAGAAACTTTTCGTGTCCTGTTTAATATAATTGGCTAGCTTACTTTTGTATTCCATCTATTTCTTGTTTATGCAAACACGAGGAAAGCTGCAGATGTTGGAAATTCAAGCAACACACACAAAATGCTGGTGGAACGCAGCAGGGAAGGCAGCATCCATAGGAAGAAGCACAGTTGACATTTCAGGCCGAGACCCTTCATCAAGACTAACTGAAAGAAGAGATAGTAAGAGATTTGAAAGTGGGAGGGGGAAGGGGAGATCCGAAATGATAGGAAAAGACAGGAGGGGGAGGGATGGAGATAAGAGCTGGAAAATTGATTGGCAAAAGGGATACAAGGCTGGAGAAGGGAGAGGATCATGGGACGGGAGGCCAAGGGAGAAAGAAAGGGGGAGGGGAGCGCCAGAGGAAGATGGAGAGCAAACAAGGAGTTATTGTGAGAGGGATAGAGAGAGAGAAAAAAGGAAAAAATAAAAAACAATCAATCAATAAATAAATAAGGGATGGGTAAGAATGGGAGGAGGGGCATTAACGGAAGTCAGAGAAGTCAATCCTAACCTTACTATAAAACTCACTGCTAAGTGAGCGCTGTTGTTGTCTGGCGTACTGACCTCTACCTTGCCGAGGCACAGCGACAACTCGCTGATACCTCCTCTTATTCACCCTTCGATCATGACCCCACTAAGGAGCACCAGGCCATTGTCTCCCACATCATCACCAACCTTACCAGCTCTGGGGATCCCCCATCCATTGCCACTGACCTCATAGTTCCCACGCCCCGCACTTCCCGTTTCTACCTCCTACCCAAGATCCACAAATCAGCCTGTCTAGGTAGACCCACTGTCTCAGCTTGCTCCTGCCCCACCCAACTCATTTCTGCATACCTCGACACTGTTCTATCCCCCCTTGTTCAATCCCTTCCCATCTATGTTCGTGACACTTCTCATGCTCTGGACTTTTTCAATGATTTTAAGTTCCCTGGCCCCCACCGCCTTATTTTCACCATGGATGTCCAGTCCCTATATACCTCCATCCCCCACCAAGAAGGTCTCAAAGCTCTCCACTTCTTTTTGGATTCCAGACCTAACCAATTCCCCTCTGCCACCACTCTGCTCCGTCTAGCGGAATTAGTCCTTACTCTTAATAATTTCTCCTTTGGCTCCTCCCACTTCCTCCAAACTAAAGGTGTAGCCAAGAGGACCTGTATGGGTCCCAGCTATGCCTGCCTTTTCATTGGCTTTGTGGAACAGTCCATGTTCCAAGCCTATACTGGTATCCGTCCCCCACTTATCCTTCACTACATCGACGACTGCATTGGCGCTGCTTCCTGCATGCATGCCGAGCTTGTTGACTTCATTAACTTTGCCTCCAACTTTCACCCTGCCCTCAAATTTACCTGGTCCATTTCTGACACCTCCCTCCCCTTTCTTGATCTTTCTGTCTCTATCTCTGGAGAAAGCTTATCTACTGATGTCTACTATAAGCCTACTGACTCTCACAGCTACCTGGACTATTTCTCTTCCTGCCCTGTCTCTTGCAAAAATGCCATCCCCTTCTTGCAATTCCTCTGTCTCCGCCGCATCTGCTCTCAGGATGAGACCTTTCATTCCAGGACGAAGGGAATGTCTTCCTTTTTTAAAGGAAGGAGCTTCCCTTCCTCCACCATCAACTCTGCTCTCAAACGCATCTCTCCCATTTCATGCACATCTGCTCTCACTCCAACCTCCGGCCACCCCACTAGGAATAGGGTTCCCCTTGTCCTCACCTACCACCCCACCAACCCCCGGGTCCAACATATAATTCTCCATAACTTCCGCCACCTCCCACGGAATCCCACCACCAAGCACATCTTTCCCTCTACCCCCCCTTTTCTGCTTTCCGCTCCCTACGCGACTCCCTTGTCCATTCTTTCCCCCCCACTGATCTCCCTCCCGGCACTTATCCTTGTAAGTGGAACAAGTGCTACACATGCCCTTACACTTCCTCCCCCTCCACCATTCAGGGCCCCAGACAGTCCTTCCAGTTGAGGCGACACTTCACCTGTGAGCCGGCTGGGGTGATATACTGCGTCCGGTGCTCCAGGTGCGGCCATCTATATATTGGCGAGACCCGTCACAGACTGGGAGACCGTTCCACTGAACACCTATGCTCTTTCCACCAGAGAAAGCAGAATCTCCCAGTAGCCACACATTTTAATTTCACGTCCCATTCCCATTCTGATATGTCTATCCATGACCTCCTCTACTGTCAAGATGAAGCCACACTCAGATTGGAGGAACAATACCTTATATTCCGTCTGGGAATATAATTTTATAATATAATACAAAATGTCCAACCTGATGGCATGAATGTTGACTTCTCTAATTTCCGTTAATGCCCCTCCTCCCATTCTTACCTCATCCCTTATTTATTTATTTGTTTGTTTGTTTGTTTGTTTGCTATTTTTTATTTTTTCCTTTTTTCTTTCTCTCTCTGTCCCTCTCACAAATACTCCTTGCCTGCTGTCCATCTTCTGACCCCTAAGAGTTCCTTTACCTTAAGCTTTCTAATCAAATCCAGTTAATGCACAACACACAATGCAGAAAAGCTGATCCCCTCATGGGCTCTACCACGAGCTTCTCCAAAAAGCAATCTTGCAGGCATTCTACAAACTCCCCCTCTCTCTCTTGGGATCCACCACAAACCTGATTTTCCCAATCTAGCATATTGAAATCCCCCATGACTGTCATAACATTTCCATTTTAACATGCATTTTCTTGGCGTGGCCAAGTGGTTAAGGCGTCAGTCTAGTGATCTGAAGGTCGCTAGTTCGAGCCTCAGCTGAGGCAGCGTGTCGTGTCCTTGAGCAAGGCACTTAACCACACATTGCTCTGCGATGACACTGGTGCCAAGCTGTATCGGCCCTGGTGCCCTTCCCTTGGACAACGTTGGTGGCGTGGAGAGGGGAGACTTGCAGCGTGGGCAACTGCTGGTCTTCCATACAACCATCCCCAGGCCTGCGCCCTGGAAACCTTCCAAGGCACAAATCCATGGTCTCACAAGACTAACAGATGCCTATTTATTTAATTTCTATCTTCCACTGTAATTTGTAGTATACATCTTTGCTACTGTTTGGAGGTCTGTACATAGCTCCCACCTGGGTCTTTCTACCCTTGCAGTTTCTTTGCTCTTCCCACAACTTTTCTACACCTCTGATCCTACATCTCCTCTTTCTAATGATTTGATTTAATTTTTTAACAGCAGAACCACCTCACCCCCTCTGCCTACCTGCCTGACTTTTTCAATACAATGTGTATCCTTGGATGTTAAGCTCCCAGCTATAATCTTCCTTCAATCACAATTCAGTGATGCCCACAATGTCGTACTTGCCAATCTCTAACTGTGCTACAAGTTCATCTACCTTATTCCGTACACTGCGTGCATTCAAATATAACACCTTTGAGTACTGTATTCATTGCCCTTTTTGATTTTGTATGCCTTTTACATTGCAATTCATCCCGTTGACAGTAATTTTGCCCTATCATCAGCCTCTCCTTGTTAGCAGTCTCACTACAAAGTGTCCAACATCATCCTCAGCAGTATCACTCCAGTTCCCTTCCACCAAATTAATTTAAATCCTCCCGAACAGCTCCAGATAAAATGGAAAGAGATCTATTGCCTTGGTAGATTTATATAGAAATACTTATAAGAAACCAAAAATTCCTCCAATAGATTTTTGATGTAAGGAATAAAACTGTGAGGAAAAGGTGTGAAAGAAATCACATTAACATGGACTGAAACAATTTTGCAGACATTTTTGAAAGCCTACTGGTCAGTGTTAGCATTTTATATTTTCGACAGAGGAGAAAAAAATTATTTACTAACACTGTTTCACAAAAATGTCACTATTAGTACAAAGTTCAATATTAATCATGAAGTTAATTGTCAACCAATTTGATACTGAAAATGGAGAAGAAAGAGATTCTGCAAATGCTGGAAATCTTGAGCAACAGACACAAAATGCTGGAGGAATTCAGCAGCTCAGGAGGGAAATAAACAGTCAATATTTTGGGCTGAGACCCTTCATCGGACATGGAAAGGTAAAAAGGCTGAAGCAAAATTAATATATGGCGGGGGGGAGGAACACAAGCTGGCAGGTGATTAGTGAGTCAGGATGAGGGGAAAGGTAGATGGCTGGAGGAGTGTGGGTGAAAATGAATGATGTGAGAAGCTTGAAGAGGCAAAGGGCTGAAGAAGGATATCTCTGATAGGAGAGGACAATAGACCAACGGATTAAAGAGAAGGATGAGTTAATCAGAAGAAGGTGATGGACAGCCATGAGAGTGGGGGAGGGAAAGAGAAGAAAGGAGGGAGGCACCAGAATGAGGGAAAACAAAGGTGGTGGGGTGAGATTGGAAGCAGAGGGGTATGGTTACTGGCAGTCAGACACCATCAGGTTGGAGAATACCTGATCAGAATACAAGGTATTGTTCCTCCAAACTGCATCTGGCCTCATTATGATACTCATCACATTGACATTTCAGGTTGAGACCCTTCATCAGGGCTGGAATGAAAGAAGGGCGGAAGTCAGAATAGAAAGGTAGGGAGAGCTGTATGGATAGCGTCCCTTTTGTCTTCATCATCTACCCCTCGAGCCCAGGTATCCAACATCTGCACTTCCACCATCTTCCAGACTCATCTTCCCCATACCCCCCTCCCATCTCTGCTTTCAGCAGGCGTTGCTCTCTCCAAGACTCCTTTGTCCATTCTTCCCTTCCCACCCATCATACGTCTGCAACCATGCTAAGCGCTACATCTGAACTTACACCACTCCCCTCATAATTCAGGGCTCTGGAGCAGCTCTTCCAGGCGAGGCATCACCTCACCTACTAATCTGTCACTGTAATTTATTGCATTTTGTGCTGCCAGTGTGGCCTCCTCTACATAGCAAACCTGCCCACAAGGATATAACCCATCCCTTCTGAACAGGTCATACATTCCCCAGAAGAGATCCCAATTACATTCTCTGAGGAGCTGCAGCTCAGTGCACCTGGTGCAGAAGTGGTTATCTGGGAGATAAAGGTCTCTCAGAATTCCCACATTACACTTAAAGAACACAACACAGCCCCTGGAGCCATTCTCACTGCACTAACTGTGCCTTAATGGATGAGGAATAAAGAAGAAAGAAGAAGAACCATACCAGATACTTACCTCGTCTAAGTCTGAACTCACCTAAGCCTGATGAGCCAAAGCCTTCCCACTCTAACATTGGCCCACTCACACAATGACTGCTCCACTTGCTCCTGCATTATTTTTATTCACCATTCCTAATGAATCTCATTTATAGATTGGGCAGTTTAAACTCAGAAAACTTCTGCTAAGTGTTTTTTAATGTTCAATCTCAAACCTGTGCGAGGCCCCACACTCCCATACACTGACTGGGCGCAATTCAGACCTCTGTGAAGTCACCTCTTCTCATCGTGCACCCATTCACTGACTGGGGATAATTCAAGGTTGGAGGAGCAACACTTCATATACTGTCTGGGTAGCCTCCAACCTGATTCCTCTAATGTCCAGTAAGCACTCCCTTCTGTTTTCTTCCCCTTTCTTTAGTTTTCCCTCATTTTGATTGCTCTCTTACCCCTTGTCTTCTCCTCCCCTGCTTTCATGACATGCCCATCACCCTCCTCCTTTCTCAGCCCTTTATGTCTTCCACTAGCTTCTCACATCATTCCCTTTCATCACCCTTCTCTCACCCACGTACCTTTCCCTCATCTGGACTCCCATACCACATGTCAGATCATGCACCTCCCACCTTCTTATCCTGGCTTTTGCCTCCCTCCTTTCCAATCTCAGCCTAAAACTGTTCATCTTCCTTCATAGATGTTGCTGAACTGCTGAGTTCCTCCAGCATTTTGCATGTGTTGGTCTGGAAAATGCCAATTGCTGTTTATTCACAAAAGAATCAGGTTTTACTAAAGTGAAGACTCTGAAAAATGCATTTCCAAGGGCTGATCACGCTAAACCTGCCTTCATACTCAGACTATGGCTCCCTGCTGACGCTGCACAGCAGTCACAACTTCAAGCATTTTGCTGAAACCACACCTGACTTACTGCAGGAATTTCTCCAGATTAATATGCATTTTTGTGCGTAACATGGACATGCAAGGTTAGCCTTGCAGATGCCTCAATCATCTACAAGTTCCATGTTGCTTTTAATAGACAAAGACTCATCATCCAACCAGTCTGGCTTTCCAAAGAGACAGGCTCTTAGCTACATTTCTCAGAGAAACATCTATGCAGGCTGCGCCTTCACAAAGTATTCCTCACTCACATCAGCAGCCTCAGAGATCATCAAAGGTGGATATGAGCCTGCACTGCTGTTATAGTTATAGTCTAGGCTAGTATCACTCTTGCCTTCTTATCATATTGTTTGAATGATTTCAGCTGCGCCAGGGCAGTCAATGATACTTTGTTCAACTCCAGACCATCAGTCCACAGATGCACACCAGCTGGCCACAGGTTATTAGCTATTTGTTGCTTGTTTCACTCATAGTCTACTCATAGTCTACACATATTCTCATCAAGATCGCCCTTGTTCTTTCTTGCCAGTGAACTCCAACTCTCAGCCTTGGAGTTTCTTCATGGCTCCTGGGGAATATCCGAAAGACATTCCTCCTCTAGATCAACACAAGGAACTCAGCAGGTCAGGCAGCAACTCTGGAAGTGAATAAACAGTCAACGTTTTGGACCAAGACCCTTCTTCAGGACTCAAAAGGAAGGGAGAAAATGCCAGAATAAAAAGGTGGGAGGGGAGTCCCCCAATTTATGACCAACATAGAGGAGGCCACATCAGGAGCAGTGGACACAAAAGACGACCCCAGAAATTCACAAGTGAATTGTTGTCTCATCTGGAAGCAGTGTTTGCAGCCCTGAGTGGAGGCGAGGGAGAAGATGAATGGGCAGATGCAGCACTTTGGCCCCTTGCAGGGATAAATGCCAGAGGGAGATTAGTGAGGAGAGATGAGTGGACAAGGGAATCACAGAGACCCCTACAACAGGTGGAGAGAGGGGTGGAGGTAAAGATATGCTTGGTGGTGGATCCTGTCGGAGATGGCAGAAGTTGCCCAGAATGATGGTGTGATGCACCAGCTTTTCAATGCTCCTCTCAGCACAGACGAAATATGCCAGTCCCTGCAATTAAACAGTCTCAATGAAGGGAGCATGTTTATTTGTACTCTGCTCTGAAATTCAACCCACAGGATTTTCTTGAACAATATTAAGTTCAACTTAAAGTCCAATTGAAAACAAACTGAAACCAGCTGTACTTCTGCTAGAGCAGCTGAGGCATCTTACACTGCATCCTCCAGATCGGCAAAGTGTAGAAAACCTCACTCAACTAGCGAGAACCTTGTGCTTTATCCAGTAATCAAGAAAGCATTGGATGGTCTTAGCCTCTTTCTGCTTTTGGACAATGCACTTAGCCCCATACTTGCAGAAAACAACAGGGCTTAGCTAGTCAAATCAGTAAGAACGAGTCTTACTTTTGTGCTTCAGATCAACAAGATATTGACGTAACCAATACAGCAAAGCAAAGCAATCATATGCACAAACACAAGAGATTCTGCAGATGCTGGAAATCCAGAGTAACCCACACAAAATGCTGGAGTGACTCAGCAGGTCAGGCAGCATCTATGGAAAGGGAGAAAGAGTCAATGTTTTGGACTGAGACACTTCATCAGGACTGAATCAATCATATACTGATAGCTACTGTTGGGGTAAAAATCAATGAATGGACATAAAGTTGATTGAAAGCAGAAACTTTGCTCCAGGGAGTGTAAGTTTCCAGAGTTGTTTTCACAGAGTGGCACTTGCTGCAAACTCAAAATCAATGTCAAAATGTTTTGTTACATTAAAAGTAGTTAAAGTAATAAATCTCAACCATTAAACTCAAGGCTTCTTACAATGGTATGTGAAGGGTCGTGAAACCATGTAAGAAACTTTTATTTAAGTAAGAGCTGAGGTGGCTGTCAAATGTCTGTATCCTGAAAGTAAATTCTGACAAGAGTCTGCAGACAGAAGGAAGACGCCATGATGAGTGTAACTGTCTCAGCTTGGGGCACTCCGGAGTTCAGGGTTCAACTCCAGCACCGTTCTGTAAGGAGTCTCTGTACATCCTCCCCATGGAATGCATGGGTTTTCCCCAGGTGCTCTGGTTTCCTCCCACAGTCCAAAGGTGTAGTGGGTAGATTAATGGGTCATCGTAATTGTCCCGTGATTAGGTTCGGGTTAATCAGAAGTTGCTCAAAGGGCCAGAAAGGCCTGCTCCATGCTGTATCACTACATAAAATAAAATAAAATATTGTGCAGCTTTGAATGTCTGTGACTCACTGCATCAACTAATGGCTTCACATTTTGCTGGGGTATTTTTTGATTAATGTCTTTGGTGGACTCAATGAACTTGATCTTTTTGTTTTGCAAGGAATGAGCAACAGCAATTTCCATGCTCAAGTAATGTCACAGGCCCTTCCCAAAGATTTCCTTTTGGAGTAGCAGTCTGTAAGGCAATGCAATTATGGTTCCAACATCATCAGCTGGAATGAAGCATTTCAGAATGTCAGACCTAAACATTAATGTGACAAACTAGAATTTGTCAAACACTTCCTTGAAGGAAATGCAATTCAAAAAATGGCTTTGAAACCTTAATTTACACTATTATGTATTAAAAAACAATACTTTCATGATCATGAGGGAGATAGTGATTGATTTTGTTGTTGATGCAATTTTAAACAAAAAATGTTGGGTATTTTTTGGAACATGGCAGGAAAAGAGCATAATGATTAGAATATGAGGGGTTTGACTACAAAATTAAGGGAGACATTTTCCATTGGTAGGAGAGCAAGATGTCTAAATAATAGTGTGTACATAATACAACACAAATCTAACATATACTTTGCATTGCTATGTGAAGGGGAGTGAAGCTCACACAGTATTCCACATAGAGCTAAAATGATGTCATTGAATAAAATTCTTGCAAGAGTCTGTGAACACAAATTTAAATGAAGAAATGTCATGGAAGATAACTACAATTAATTGCTACAATCCGAAAAGAAATGTATAAACATTTTAAGACAAGGATTGCAAGACTGTGTATAAAGAACAGCCACATAGAACTAACAATGTGACACTCTGTAAAGACTAGCACAATTACAGGAGGTTGGAAAATCTTCTGTGCTGTATTAATTCATGATTTTATGCTCCTAATGTCCAAGGTTGCATTCTGAAACTAATAATTAGTACTTCAGTGAAAGTTGACCGAGCTCCCACAAAGTTACACATCCCACACTCTGCTCCTCCTCTCGAGCATTCAAAGGTCAAAGCCTCCCCTGCCTTCCACACTGTAGCGTTATTAAGTGTTCCCATGACACAAAATCCAGGTTTCTCAACCTCTACTCTCACGAATACAATCTAGCCATGATCTCATATCTTCTTATTCACAAAATCAGATGTCTAAAGACAAACTGTGGTTCGTTTCTTTTTTTTACAGCAATGGGGCAATGTTGTTTGCTATTTTTTCATAGCAAATTAATGACAGATTTATTCGAATTAAAAGAACAAAGCTGAAATTTCACAGAATGCAAAAATGTGCTTGGCCTCCATCTCTAGTGTCTGCAGGATTACCGGGAAAGTGCCACCATGCATCCAATTCCAGCATTCAGTTAACCACAACTGCATGAGGTCCAGCTACCGTGACAAGCAAGCACAGAAAAGCGGGCTCTTTAACCTTCTTCTGTAACACTGTAGGTAGGGTAAAGTAGCCTATGTTATTGCTCAAAGAAAAGACCATTCTCTCAGGAGAATTTCCCGGCAACTTTGCTTCTTCTCCATACATTGCTGGTCAATATCTCATATTAAAAATGTGGACGTGGTGGGTTGGTGGGGTTGGTGGGTTGGGGGGTTGTGGGGGAGCGGCACGGTGTTATAGCAGTTAGCGTAATATTATTACAGCGTCAATCACCCGGGTTCAGTTAGCGTAACACTATTACAGTGTCAGTCACCCAGGTCCAGTTAGTGTAATATTATTACAGTCTCAGTCACCCGGGTTCAGCTAGCGTAATACTATTACGGTGTCGGTCACCCGGGTCCAGTTAGCGTAATACTATTACGGTGCCAGTCACCCGGGTCCAGTTCGCGTGATACTATTACAGTGTCGGTCGCCCGGGTTCAGTTAGCGTAATACTATTACAGTGTCAGACACCCGGGTCCAGTTAGCGTGATACTATTACAGTGTCGGTCACCCGTGTTCAGTTAGCGTAATACTATTACAGTGTCAGACACCCGGGTCCAGTTAGCGTAATATTATTACAGCGTCGGTCACCCGGGTCCAGTTAGCATAATACTATTACAGCGTCGGTCACCCGGGTCCAGTTAGCGTAATACTATTACAGTGTCGGTCGCTCGGGTCCAGTTAGCGTAATACTATTACAGCGTCGGTCACCCGGGTCCAGTTAGCGTAATACTATTACAGTGTCGGTCGCCCGGGTCCAGTTAGCGTAATACTATTACAGCGTCGGTCACCCGGGTTCAGTTAGCGTAATACTATTACAGTGTCAGTCGCCCGGGTCCAGTTAGCGTAATACTATTACAGCGTCGGTCCCCGTGTCCAGTTAGCGTAATACTATTACAGTGTCGGTCGCCCAGGTCCAGTTAGCATAATACTATTACAGTGTTTGTCACCCGGGTCCAATTAGCGTAATACTATTTCAGTGTCGGTCACCCGGGTCCAGTTAGCGTAATACTATTACAATGTCGGTCGCCCAGGTTCAGTTAGCATAATACTATTACAGCGTCAGTCACCCGGTTTCAGTTAGCGTAATACTATTACAGCATCGGTCACCCGGGTTCAGTTAACGTAATACTATTATGGTGTCGGTCACCTGGGTCCAGTTCCACCACTATCTGTAAGGAGTTTGCACATTCTCCCTGTGACCAATTGGATTACTTCCTGATGCTCCAGTCTCCTCCAAAGTCAGATGGCTTAGTACATTATCTGGTTTAATTGGGCAGCATTGACTCATTCAGCCATTCAGCCGGAACGATTGTGCTATATCTCTAAATAAAATAAAAACTAAAACTAAAATAAGACTCATCCATATACACGAATCTCTTCATGAATCTCCCTTTTCCATCTCATCTCACCAACTCTGTAAGCCCTGCTTTGATCAGCCTGCTCCTCTGACCTTAATTCTTACTCAACTGTCAGTATAAACTCAATGCTATTTTGGCCTCATGGAATTCTTTACTTAAACCTACTCGCCTCCCTCTCCTCCTTTAAAATGCTCCCAAAGTCAGCTTCCTGGATGAGATATTGTTGACCCTTAGATTTGTGAACTAACTTTGGCCACAGAAATAATTATGAATTCAGCTACTTGTGACTTTACTGTATCAACTGTAAATATCCATGTAATTCCCAAATTTTACAGTTCCTTTTGGACCAATACTCACCCAAAGTACTTTCCTCACTTACACCAAAATAGCAGATCTCCCATTGGCCAAATGACTTATCCTTCTTCTCCCTGCCTCAGCTAGCTGCTCCACAGATTTTTAATTTCTTTGAGGGAGATAGAGTGAGTGTTTTGGTGAAGTATCGATGCAGATGAGGTTCAATGCCTGTGCAAGGTTGGATCGCTCCAAGCAGGGAGCCGATTTGGTGAGATCGAGAACAGCTTCGGGCTGGGTGGCCCAAGCATATCAGGGCGCCGGGATCCAGGTCCTAGAACGTGGCACTGTCTGGTGCTTGGCCAGTTTAAAGGTCAGCCCAGACAGACAAGAAGCGCAAGGGTCAGGAACAGAGACGAGAGTTGGGCTGATCTCGCTCACTCTCCCGCGAAAGTTCATTCCTTTCTCCGTGGCACTGATGCTGTGAACTGATCCAACTGCTGTGTATTTTTGCCCCGCTGGTGTGGTCAACTGGGTTCTGAGGCTTGGGCCTACTCCAGCTTCTCTGGAAGCGGGTCTGGGACAGTCTGGTTTGGAATGCTGTTGGCTTGCTTCTGTTGTTTGCATGATGTGTGTTGTGCCTCTCTGTTTTTCTGTTTTTGTCTTCTTTTTTTCGTGTTTCTTGATTTGTGGCTGCCTGTAACTGACAAATTTCAAGGTGTATCATTTATACATGCTTTGATAATAAATAATAAATGTGCTTTGAACAATATTGATCTCTCCTCCGAATACCTTCTCATATTCACAAGAGATTCTGCAGATGGTGGAAATCTTGAGCAACATGCAAAGTACTGGAGGAACACATCAGGTCAGGCAACATTTGTGGAACATCAGTCCTGATGAAGGGTCTCTGTCTGAAATGTTTATTCCACTCCATAGATGCTGCCAGACCTGCTGAGTTCCTCCAGCACTGTATGTGTATTGCTCCTAGCACCTTCTTATGGTTTGGTACACAGTAAGGATATTAAGGCACTTCTTCCAATGTGAGGCAGTAATTTCTCACAACACGGTCTCCTCTACACTGGAGAAACCAAGCACAGATTAGATGATCCCTTTGCAGAAAACCACCATTTGAACTATTTCTCATATTTTCTTATGGCGTTGAAAGAGTCCATAAGCAGTAGCCAATTACCCTACCTAGTTAGCATGTCTTTAAGATATGGAAGGAAACTGAAACACATCATGGAAAGCACATGGTCACAGAGAATACCAGGGTTTATATTTAAACTTGGTCTTCTGGTGTTTTTGAGTTTTGAACTCAGAGCTGTAAAGAGATAGAATACAGAAACAAGCCCTTGGACACACTGAGACCATTCATCCAGGGGTTTCCATCCTAGGCTCCATAGACCTCTTGCTTAATGGTATTGGTCCATAGCATAAAAAAGGTTGAAAACACCTGATATAGACCAACAAGCACCTAATTACACTAATCCTACATAACTCCCATTATTTATTCTCCCCATATTTCCACCAATATTCCACAGATTCGACCACTCACCTACACCTCAGGGCAACATATGCTGAGCAATTAGCCTGCCACCTCCTCATTTAAAAAGAAATATATTTGTATTAGACGTTGAAAGAAGGTTCATTAAGACAATTCCTGAGGTGAAGGAATTGACTTACAGGGAAAAGTTGAAAAGTTGGAGCCCATGCACAGTTGAGTTTAAAAAGAGGACATCTGATCTTATTTAAAACAGGCAAGATTCTAAATGAGCTTGATGAAGGACAAACACAAAAAATACTTTCCCTTTGCTGGGAAATTCAGAAGTAGGGGATATAGTTTCAAGATAAGGGATTATTAAGTTAAGAAAGTATGAGATGGAATTTCCTTTCTCAGAAGACCGCAATCCCGGATTGTGGAGGCAGAAATGTTGAATACATTTCAAAGTTGAAATTGATTATTGAGCATTTGAGTTATTGGTATAATCTGAAAGCTGAGGCCAGTGTCAGGTCAGCCTTGAACTCACTGAACACTGGAGCAGATCCAAAGGACCTACTTGTGTTTTTATTTCTTACCTTCCAACAGCAATATTAACCCTGGCCTGAATGAAGCAGATGCAGCTCCTTTCCCACCCTGTGTTAGGCAACACAAAGTGGCTCTTGAAGGCAATTAAGTCCCACCAGCTAAGTTTTTATTGTATTGGTGTGGGGAGGGGATTGCTGTAAGAGCCAAGATCATCTTTCCTTACGCTTATGAAGTTTTCTCTTGGTATAATATATTTGGTTTATTTTGCGAATCCTGCAAAAACTGTGTTGTACAAGATTTATCTAATTTTCTGATTTCTTTTATCTATCTCTTAATCTTTGCAGTACGTGATTTTCTAATAATAAATGAAAGACAATACTGGAAATATGGAATAAAAAATAGAAATTGCTGGAACACACAGCAGGTCAGTCAGTATCTATGGAGAGTGAAAAACAAAGTTAGTGTCTCAGGTTGAAGAATATTTATGACCTAAAACATTACCTCTGTTTCTCTTTCTCACAGATACGATCCGACTCAAATGTTTGCTGTGGTGCACAATTAATAATTTTTCTTAATTAAATGAAAAATACATTTTAATCAATGGTGTGAAAAGAATTTTCAGCAATTGCAATCTATAATTAGTAGTGTATAAACTGTAAACTTTTAAGTTGTGCATGCATCAGTAACATGATATTAATGGATTAGGACTGTGAAAATGGAGGAGCACAAATGCTGCTGGTAGTAATATTAGAACATAAGAGCACCTTGACTATTATGAGGTCAGCATCTTCAGTCTCTCTCACCATTTTACTACTCAAACTGTGAGGTCTCTTCAAAGCATACTGACTTTTAAGAAGCTTTCCTCCCTCTTCATTTACTAGCCCCAGTTTCACCCCCTTCCATCTCATCTCCCCTTTCTGCTATCAGTCTGGATACAGGGTCTTAACTTGAAAAGTTGACAATTTCTTCCCCTCCACCCCACCGCACCCCCCATCCCCACAGATGCTGCTTGGCCCATTGAATTCCTCCACACTTTATTTTTTGCTACAGATTCCAGCATCTTCTTTCAGTCTCTTGTTTCTTCATTTTAGCAACATTTTAGTCCTCTTTATAGTCATAGTCATAGTCATACTTTATTGATCCTGGGGGAAATTGGTTTTCGTTACAGTTGCACTATAAATAATTAAATAGTAATAAAACCATAAATAGTTAAATAGTAATATGTAAATTATGCCAGTAAATTATGAAATAAGTCCAGGAACAGCCTATTGGCTCAGGGTGTCTGACTCTCCGAGGAGTTGTGAAGTTTGATGGCCACAGGCAGGATTGACTTCCTATGACACTCTGTGTTGCATCTCGGTGGAATGAGTCTCTGGTTGAATGTACTCCTGTGCCCACCCAGTACATTATGTAGTGGATGGGAGACATTGACCAAGATGGCATGCAACTTGGACAGCATCCTCTTTTCAGACACCACTGTGAGAGAGTCCAGTTCCATCCCCACAACATCACTGGCCTTACGAATGAGTTTGTTTATTCTGTTGGTGTCTGCGACCCTCAGCCTGCTGCCCCAGCACACAACAGTGGTAAGATGTGAAAGCACACGATGCGCCTACAAACTAGGACTAGATTTGCAACTGCAAATTTCCAGAGCTACTCAGATTGTAACATTCATGTCTGATAGGAAGAAACGGATGGTGCAAATTTCAGTCACCGAGCTGCCGAACTAAATGATCTATGCACTAGTTCAAGCCATATGCTAGAAATCTTTTACATCTGGCATTTCAAAGGAACACACTTTTTGCGACCATACTCTGAAATTTAATGGTTTTGTGTAGGAGAAGTATGATGGATCCATAAAAGTACCTGTGCTAACTTAGTAGGTCACTAGCCTCCATTTGTAACATTGTATGTTGGCATGTTTTAATCAATGTAAGTCCTCTCACAGATAACACAAGTAGCCCTTGATTGAACACCAATGACAGTCAAAATTATTAAAGGTATGTCTTCTCAGATGAAAATACTAAAAGACTTGGTAACCAGGCCTGGTTAAAGACACAATTCAATGCTAACTGCTTATATTCACTGGGTGTTGTTCCAATTACCTACCTATTGAGAAACAAATGGGACCTTCTTGAGAAATACATACACAGTATAAGTGGTTTCTTTGTTATACAAGTTATATCATAGCTTTTGGGATAGGATGACATGGGTTAAAAGGGATGATGGTGGAACAGCATTTGCTGAAGATTCTGGGGGCAATTCGGAAGGTGCAGGATACATACATCCCAACGATGGTGAAGAATTCTAAAGTGAGAATGATGCAACTGTGGCTGACAAGTAAAGCCAAAGACAGCATAAAAGGAAAAGAGAAACCATATAATATAGACAAATTGGTGGGAAGTTAGAAGATTAGGAAGCTTTTAAAACCAAACAAGGGCAATTAAAATAGCACAAGGAGAGAAAAGATGAATTATGAACATAATCTAGCCAATAATATCAAAATGGACACCAAAATTTGTTTTCAGACATATAAAGAGTAAAAGTGAGGCCAGAGTCTTTATCACAATGCTGGAAAATTATGTTGGAGAGGTAGTATTGGGAGACAAAGAAATGGTGGACTTAACTTAAAAAGTATTTTGCATCCACTTTACTGTGGAAGACACAAGCAGTATGCAGAAATTCAAGGATGTTAGGGTCTGAAGTGATTGGAGTTGCTATTACTAAGGAGAAGGTGCTTTGGAAACTGAAAGGTCTGAAGGTAGATAAGTTACCTGGACCAAATGGACTGGTTCTGAAAGTGCAGCTGAAGAAATTGTGGAGGCATTAGTAATGATTGTTCAAGAATCACTAGTGTGGGGAAGTGTATGGTCATGCACTTTGGTAGAAGAAATAAAGACAGAGACTACTTTCTAAATGGGGAGAAAATTACGTAGAAACATAGAAACATAGAAAACCTACAGCACAATACAGGCCCTTCAGCCCACAAAGTTGTGCCAAACATGTCCTTACCTTAGAAATTACTAGGCTTACCTATAGCCCTCTATTTTTCTAAGCTCCATGTACCTATCTAAAAATCTCTTAAAAGACCCTATCGTATCCGCCTCCACCACCGTTGCCAGCAGCCCATTCCACACACTCACCACTCTCTGATTAAAAAACTTACCCCTGACATCTCCTCTGTACCTACTCCCCAGCACCTTAAACCTGTGTCCTCTTGTGGCAACCATTTCAGCCCTGGGAAAAAGCCTCTGACTATCCACACGAAATAATTAACAAAATACTAGGTACAAAGGGACTTGGGAGGTTTACTTGCAGGTGGTAAGGAAGGTGAATGCAATGTTCACATTCATTTAGTGAGGACTGGAATATAGAACAAGGAAGTAATGCTGAGGCATTATAAGGCATTGGTCAAACCATAGAGTATTGTGAACAGTTTTGGGCCACTCGTCATTGCGGATACAATAGGGTCTTTTAAGAGCCTCTTAGATAGGTACATGGAGCATAGAAAAATAGAGGGCTATGCGCTTGGGAAATTCTAGGCAGTTTCTAGAATAGGTTACATGGTCGACACAACATCGTGGGCCTAGGGGCCTGTAATGTGCTGTAGATTTCTATGTTCCAAAGCAAGATGTGTTGGCATTGAAAAGGTCCGAACAAGGTTTGCGAGAATTATTCCAGGAATGAAAGGGTTAATGTATGAGGCGCGTTTGATGTCTCTGAGCCTGTACACACTGGAGCTTAGAAGAATGTCGGGGGGATCTCACTGAAACCTATTGAATATTGAAAGACCTGGATAGAGTCGATGAGCAAAGGATGTTTTCTTTTGCAGGTGAGTCTAGGACCAAAGAGCGCAGCTTCAGAATAATGGGACGTCTATTTAAGAACAGAGGTGAGGAGGAATTTCTTTAGTAGAGGGTAGTGAATTATGAACTTCATTGCAACAGATAGCTACGGAGGATGTTAATAGGTTCTTGATTGGTCAGGGTATCAACAGTTACGTGGAGAAGGCAGGAGAATGGGCCTGAGAAGGAAAATAAATCACCCATGAGGGAATTGCAGTGCCGACTCTATCGGTCAAATGGCCTAAATCTGCTGCTGTGTCTTCTGGTTTCACGAGCAGACTGGATGTTGTTGCCATTAAAACAGTTCAGAGGCTTAACTGTTATCTAATATATAATCAGAGGCTTGATGTTGTATGGTGAATAGGTCAGCCCTGGCTTCTAAAAGTCTCCTTTTCCTGAGCAGGATACATGGAACAAGTTCAAAGAGCTGATGGGTTATTCCTTCTTCTAATAGTAAAGCAATCAATTGGCAGGTTGTATGAGGCACCAGCAACACACACACAGCTCGATATTATCCAGGCCAAACCAGTTAATTTGAGCTGCACGCCATCAATAACTCCACATGTCCTCTCACTCCATCATGTTGTGGTTGCAATAAATACCATCTTCCAGATGGAGTGCAGCACAGCACCCTCGAAAACCAAAACCTGTATCACCTAGATGGACAGGGATGCAATTCCAGATGAACACCACCACCTCCCCTCTAAAGAATAAAACTTTTGACTTTGAAATTTATCATTCATTCTCACTGGGTTAATTTATTGGTGCAATCTCCCCTACAGCATTGTGGGAGTACCCTGAGCAAAGGGCAGAACATTTTAGAGAAGAGAGCTGCCCACGTTCAACTGCTCAAGAGGAACAGTGGATGGGCAATAAATGCCTGGTTTAATAAGAATGCCCATATCATGACCATGAATTTAATGTAACAAAGCATCAGCCCAAAAATAATAATCTAACTGTTTGTAGGCCATTTGTCTGATTAAAATTTCCCCTACTATTGTGGTGAGCAATGGACGTATTATACATTAGACAACAGTTACAAGTTAGTGGTGCTAAATAAGGAAAATATTGCCTGCTATTGCTTGCTTTCCAATTCACAAACCCGATTCATCATCATTTTTCAACTATTCATAGTATTACAGAAATTAAGTTTGTTTGGTATGTAGTTATGATAAAAGGGTGCTGCAAATCCTGGGCAAAATGGGAGCTGTTAAATGGAATTTGCTTAATGTTGCTGAACTGCATTTTTGACATCACTGTCACTGAGTACAGCCTTTACTTTACTGGCAATTTCAATAAGATAATGCGGCTTTTAATATCTATTTCAAATGCTGAAAGCATAGCACTGCACCACAAACAATGATTCAGTCGATATTTCTTTCAACATATTACAGCAATGTGGTTTCCTTTTCCATTGGCACCAACCTCCGAAAAGAAAATTGAAACTTTTAATGAAGAGCAACCTGTGTATGATTATTGTGTTCTCAGTGAGTTCTGGCATTTTCTCTGTCAATGGCTCTATTGTGCAGAATCACAGTACAATGGAGCCACTTGACTCTTCCTGTCTGTGTAGCCTAATTAATCTCATGTTTCTGCACTTTTCTCACACACCTGTTTTTATTTCTTTTCTCTGCAATACTCCTCTGTATTTTAGAAATGCTTCCACTATTAAGAAAACTTTCTGGAGACTCCTATCACAGGTGTAACCTAGTATGTTCGTAAGGTTTCCAAAACATGTTGACGCAAGGTGTGCAATAGGTTAGTGTAAGTGGCACCACGATAGTGTAATGGTGAGCACGATGCTATTACAACTCAGGGCGTCAGGGTTTGGAGTTCATTTCTGTTCTCCTTTGTAAGAAAGTTTGTACATTCCTCCCTGTGTGCATGTGGGTTTGTTTCGGGTGCTCCAGTTTCCTCCCACAATCCAAAGACATACTGGTTAGTAGGTTAATTAGTCATTGTAAATTGTCCTGTGATTAGGCAAGGGTTAAATCACTGTGTTGCTGGGTGGGCCAGAAGGGCCTGTTCTGTTCTGTATCTCCAAATAAAATAAATAAATAAAAGTGGTACCTGAGATCTTAGTAAACGTACACTCTGTAAGTAAAAATATTAACCTACTCTCAATGCGACAGCACAAAGCACATTCACTTTTTTTATTGTGTGGGCTTCATAATAGATTGAATGATCCAATAAAATGTATCCTGATCTTTATAACTACTTAATTAAGATGTTTAGAATTAATCAATTAGGTATCCACAGGGAGAATCATGCTGTCAGTATATCACTGTGGTCAGTTGCATATTTTGAAAATGCTTTCACAAAGCATCTTCCCCGCGAAAAGATCCAAAGTTTCAGGATGCTATAAAATATTTCAAAATTACATATTGTATTTTAAAGATTACTCTCTGAAACAGAAATATCACCTCATGGCCATCTCATCTATCAATTGATATGATCAATCCTTAGGATTTTGACCTTGTTCTGATTTGATAGAGCACAATGCATCTATATTTACCACAATTTTTTGATTTTTTATTCATAAAATTGTTGACAGTGAAAATATATACATTTTATAATCTAACTGATATAAAAGGCAGGTGAATTTTTGATTGTCTTCAAAGCTGGAAAACTGAAATGCTCCTAGAATGAGCATTCAGGACTTTTCAGGTCTTGACACCTACTTAATGTGAATTACATTGACCACAAAATCCAGCTGGAGTTCAGAAGATTGAATTAAAGTCTTGCTTTTAAATTGCAGCTTCCATTGGAACCACCTCTCTGACAAATAATTTACATAAGCTTTAGTCTACATATTCTAGTCTGAGCCGACAGACCCACAATTTGCCAATCTCCTTACTGACCTATTTAATTTTGTTTTAAATTCAGCACAAAATAATTCAGCTTATCCAAATAAAATGAAGGAATAACATAAGATTATGTGTCATTGTCATTCATTTGCCTGTGGTTTCCCACAAGCAATTAGTTACTCTTTGTGATAGAGTTATAGAGCCATAGAAAAATACAGCACAGAAACAGGCCTTCAGCCTATCTAGTCCATGCCAAAACCATTTAAACTGCCTGCTCTCAAAGACCTGCACCAGGGCCATAACCCTCCATACCTTACTATCCATGCATCTATCCAAACGTCTCCAAAATGTTGAAATCGAGCTCGCATGCACCACTTATGCTGGCAGCTCATTCCACACTCTCACGTCCCTCTGAGTGAAGAAGTTTCCCCTCAAGTTCCCTGAAACTTCTCACCATTCACCCTTAACCCATGATCTCCGGTTGTAGTCCAACCTCAGTGGAAAAATCCATTTTGCATTTACTGCATCTATACCCCTCATAATTTAATATTTTGTGCATCTGGAAAATTGTAGTGCTTGACCAGTCTCCTCCAAATACGGACAGAGATCTGGTGAAATATGACACAATGCAAATTTGTGCCTGAAAATCAGAAATCTTAATCAAAGTATCTGCCACATGTTCTTCACGGTGTATTTTACTTACTTAAGACAGAGATATTCCCACCTATTATCTCCTCTGACACTCATTCTTCAGGAATGCACCACTTAGCAAACTGAGAGAAATTCTAATCATAATTCAATATTCTTCCTTGAGGCAGTGTTCATCTTTCAGTCAACTGCCATTTAAAAGGTCTTTCTTCTGATTGTTGATTACCAATTTGTTAGTTAAGGACAACATAATGTACTCATCTATATTTTATTAATTCTTCCAAAGCTTTAATAGTTTGTGCAAGTAATTTGTGAAGTTCTGCGATCCTCATATTAATATCCTTGAATATTTATGATGATGATCCCAAAGGGAGTGATCAGTTGCCCCAGAAGTTCAATGCTGAGGCATATTAGGTAGGACAATAGTTTAAAAACAAAGATAATTTCAAATTAAATCTATACACCAAATTTGCAAATACTTGAAAGTCAAATCCACGCAGATTTGGTTGGTTCAGGTTGGTGATGTCGAAGACAGACTTTTCTCAGTTAACCTAAGATTAACCGCTATGAATTTTTTCTATTCACAAAATTTAATTAAAGGTTCATGTTTTACAACTGACATTTGTTCACTATTAATAATTCTTATGTTCTGATGTAGCATGAACTTCTGTAATTCAAATCAGTTTCGCAAATTGGATTAGCATTGAGTAGTGAAAACTATTCAACATGGTAATATTTTACAGTAAAAAACCAAATTCTGACCTCGTGAAATATAAACTCATGCACCCTAAGTCCCTCAATAAACGGCTCCCCCTCTTTAGCCCAGGGAATTGTTGTAATGTTATGAATTGCTTCTCTAACAGGGATCAACTGGCATCATGAATATTATTCAAACTTCAGTATTTACACTAGCCTCCAGACTAGCCATATACTTCCTCACTTGGTGTATTATCATCTTGTGCATTTTACACTGTCATCTCCTTCATCATGAAGTTTTCCTCTCTTCCATGCCATCGTGGAGCTTCTCTTGTAGACGTCTCCTCTCCCCTCTGTCTTTACATCCTAAATCTTCTTTCGTCTCTAACTTCTTCCAGTTCCAGTGAAATGTTATCAACCTGAACTGTGAATTGTTCCTCTCTCCATGTCTGAAAGAGGGGTTGAATGGGACAAGTAAGAGAATGAGAGGCCATTTGTATGCACAGTGGAGATTGAATAATATGTGTTAACCTCAGTCAAAGCAATAGTTAAGAATGTTAAAATCAACCCCTTAGCTAGGAAAGCAAAGATTTTTGTAAAGAGGCTTGGTGTGCATGTACATACGTTTCACTGAGGGTAAGAATCTGATTTGGCTACAGAATCATACTCTGATATATACGTTTGTAAAAAAAAATCAGCGCTGACCATTCAAAGCTGCAAAACATTAAAATCGGGCAGCAACCCACAAAGCGCTGGATGGTCTCACCTAGATAGGAAGGATCTTGAACCAAAGACTTGACGATCCATTTAACTCCTCCAGCACTCTGTGTGATCCATCTGTGGCCTCTTGTGTCTCCTTTAAAATCATGTAGAGGCTCTGTGATCCTGGCAACATGATCTATGGCAATGGCATGAATGGTCTGGAAAGCAGAATCTTTATTGGGAAACGGGCGAATGGAGGCAGATGGTGGGTGAGAGGGTCAGGTAGGGTAGTGTAGTGGCTAGTGCAATGCCTTACAGTACCAGCGACCCAGATCCAATTCCTGCTGCTGCTTGTACAGAGTTTGTACGTTCTCCCTGTCACCACCAAGTGCTCCGGTTTCCTCCTGCATTCAGAAGACGTACCGGCTGGTAGGTTAATTGGTCACTGTAAATTGTCCTGTGATTAGGCTAGGATTAAACTGGGGGACTGCTGGGTGGCGTGACTCGAAGGGTGGGTAGTTAGGTAGGAAGGTAGTTTCTGTTATTCTTCTGGTAATCTGCAGTTCTGAGGAGGTAAACAAAGACCTCCAAAGTGTCCAAGAAATGGAGGTGTTCGGAAAAAAAGTTAGAATCTTCAGCGGTACCATCTATAAACTTTTGTTGCTACATAATAGCAAGGAGGACATGCCACGTTAGCCTTACTAACAAAGGTGATATGCAAAGTTCTGTCTGTCATCTTCAATGCATATTCACATTCATGGCCATAGTGCTGTTATCCAATTACTGCTACTGATTTCTAAAGTTATTTTTGAAAGTAAAATGAATGGTTAAGCTCAGCAGAGCCTTTCAAAAATACCATGGCTGATTAACCAGCATCATTGTTTAAAACACTGTTTGGGAAGCAAGGTGATCTTTTGTTGCACTTTGTCATATCTTCATCGTTTATCTGGTCACAGAACAAAATATGACATAGCAGATGGAAATGCACCCCAGTGGATGGCCCTTCAATGTCAAGCACTCAATAGTGACTAGTCTGAAATGTTGGTAACACTTAGCTCAATGTGTAACTTATATATTTCTCAATGCCTACAGGTGAGTGCTTTGTCAAGGATGGGGGAGAGCTGGGTGATCAAAACGAAATTTTCCTTTGGGTCACCAAAGAAGGACTTTGCAGACTAATTATTCAAATATGAAGGTTTGCATTTGCCTGGTAAATACAAACTAAATTTGGCCCTTCCATGCTTCAGTCTACTTTTCCAATATTAATATTAATTAAAAATTAATTAATATTTAAAAAATTAATTAATATTTTAAAAATTAATTAGCAATTTTAAAATTGTATATTAATTCATAATTAGCAGCAAACATTTCTCTCACTTTAAATTCCTATTTACATGTAGAATCACTTTCTTCAGTTCTTAGTTGCTGGCATTCAAAACCAAAAACAAGATTATGAAATAGGTTAAGGCTCAAAGGTGCAATCATTTACCTTTGTTTGTCACCTGGTTCCACCACAAGACACAAAAGCATCACAAAATTTTATACATTCAAAAAACAGTCAGGAAACCTGAGCAAATTATTGTTCACATGTCCCATATTTAATGCTGCTCCACTAACCTGCTCAATCAAAGATCCATTTGTATGTGATCCAGGGCTCTCAAGATTATTTTATCTTCATTTTAATATTTTTTCATTAAATATTGTTTCTACATTTAACCAAGACCCATCAGTTTGTAGGTATAGTACTGAAATTAACCTTTACAAGTATAAATTCAGAATGGAAAACCTCCATCGGAACGTTCTATGCAACTTACGCAATCAATTGTTACAAACTTTACGGAGCAATGGAGGATTATCACAAAAGGACTTTGAGAGCAGCAAGACACTTAGCATAAGCTTATTATTGTTCAATCTTCCTTGTTCATCTCACAGATTCTAAAGGTCCACTCACAGGCAGAATCAGAATCAGGTTTAGTATCATCGGTATATGTCAAGAAATTTATGGTTATACGTCAAGAAGTTTATGGTACAGTGCAATACATAGTGATAAAAAATGTGAGTTACCCTATTTATTTAATTTAAATATGTAGTGCAAAAAAGTTGTGAGGTGGTGTTCATGAGTTCAATGTCCATTCAGAAATCTGATGGCAGAGGGGAAGAAACTATTCTGAATTATTGAGTGTGTGCCGTTAGGTTCCTATACCTCCTCCTTGATGGTAGCAATAAGAAGAGGGCATGTCCTGGGCGATGGGGTCCTTTAATGATGGATGCTGCCTTTTTGAGGCATTGTGCCCTGAAGATATCTTGGATGCTGGAGAGGCTAGTGCCAGTGATGGAGCTGACTGAGTTTATAATCCTCTGCAGCTTTTTTCAGTCCTGTGCAGTGGCCCCTCCATACCAGATGGTGATGCAACCAGTTAGAATCCTCTCCACAATACCTCTGTAGAAACATGCTTTAGTCTTCAGTGATATACCAAATCTCTTCAAGCTCCTAATGAAATATAGCTGTTGGCATGTCCTCTTCATAATTGCATCAATATGCTGGGCCAAGAATAGATCTTCAGAGATGTTTATACCCAGGATAATATGTCTTTGATATGATTTACTTTGTTTACGTGGAAAACAAATCAGCAATGTACTGGAGTTTATTTTGTTATTGGAAAACAAATTAAGGTTACATTTTGCTTGATGGGAAAACATTTTAAGCATAGTTTTTGTTTACTGGTTATGATTAAAACTGCAGTTCAAAGAACTACTTCATCAGCAGCAATGAGATGGATCTTTGGTTGCCATGACGAGTTGGTTCTGCATGGAGAGAAAGAAGGAGGAATGGAGGTGGGGAAAAATCTGATCAGTTTGTAGAGATAAGAACATACAGAAGATGTGGTATATATGCAACATATCAATGCAGTTACAAAGAAGGCAGAACAGTCGCTATATTTCATTAGGAGTTTGAGGAGATTTGGTATGTCACCAAAGACACTTGTATATTTCTACAGATGTACAGCATGTGGAGAGCATTCTAACTGGCTGCAAGACCATCTGATATGAGGATGGGGGAAACTGCACAGGATCAAAATAAGCTGCAGAAAGAGATACAGGAAGCTGAAGGCACACATTTAATGTTTTAGGAACAGCTTCTTCCTCTCTGCATCAGATTTCTGAACAGACAATGAACCCATGAACACTACCTGATTATCTCATTGTTCTTGCTCTCTTATAATTCATGCTATATTTCATATATTGCACTGTACTACTGCTGCAAAACAACAAATTTCATGACACTTTAATGATAATAAACCTGATTCTGATTCTGAAGATAAGTAGAAACAGCCATGCTCCAATGAAGCCTAATATAGGCTTGAGAAACAGCTCCTCATCTTCAGCCCTGGCCTGGTACAACCCACAGGACTTCGCACTGAATTCAACTGTTTCAAATAACCAACCTCTTCTGTTTATGCCAGTGCTGATGTAACATTAACTCAGTTTTTTTTTAACATAAATTCACTGATGATATCACTATTGCTGGTAGAACTCAGATGGCAACAAGGAAACTCCCAAGAACTAGATAAATCAACTGGCTGAGTGGTGTTGCAACAATCTTACCCTCAACGTCAGCAAGTGCAAGGAATTGATTGTGGGCTTCAGGAAGAGGACTTCAGGAGAACACACATCAGTCGTCATCGAAGGGCATCGGTTTTGTAGCAAAAAAAGCACATCAGCATTTCTTCCACCTCAGGCGACTGAAGAAGTTTGGCATGGACCCCCAAATCCTCAAGGCCTTCTACAGGGGCACCACTGAGAGCATCCTGATTGACTGTATCACTGCCTGGTATGGGAACTGCACCAATTTTGATCACTGGGCACTGCAGTGAGTGGTACAGACAGCCCAGCACATCTGTGGATGTGAACTTCCCTCCATTGAGGACATTTACAGCGGCAGGTGCAGAAAAAAGCCTGGAAAATCATTGGGGACACCAGTCACCCTGATCATAAACTGTTTCAGCTGCTTCTGTCTGGCAAATGCTGCCGCAGCATTAAAGCCAGGACCAACAGGCTATGGGAAACTTCTTTCTACAAGCCATTAGACATTTAAATTCACATGTCTGTACATTGTGGCGGAGACATAACACGAACGTTTTTACTCCCTCATGTTGTGGGATGGATATAAGATTTAAATAAATAAACGAACAAACAAACAAGTAAATACATAAGGATAAATGGAAAGGGTGAGCAAGTCCCTGTGGAGAGGTCAGCATCTCAGAGGGTCTACCTTGGGCCCAACACTTCAATAGAAACACAAAAAGGGCAGGCGAGCAGCTCTACATCTTTAAGCGTTTAGGAGATTTGATTGGTGGCTCACAAATTTCTGTCGGGATGGTGGAGAGCATTCTGACTAGTTGCATCACGGCAGAGTATGGATCCTCCCGTGCACAGGATTGCAAGAGGCTGCAGAATGTTATGGACTCAGTCAGCACTATCACGGGTGCAACCCTCCCCACCATTGAGCACATGTTCAAGAGGCGGTACCTCAAGAAGATGGCATACATCACTGAAGACCCTCACCATCCAGGACATGCCTGAAGACCCACACTCAACGATCCAGAAACAGCGTCTTCCCCTCTGCCGTCAGATTTCTGGGTGGTCCATGACCCATGAACACTTGTTTTTGCATTATTTATTTATTTCTCTAATTTATACATGTCTATGTCCTTGCTCTATCTTGTTACTACAAAATAATAAATTTCATGTCATGTGTTGTGTAAACGATAGCAAGTCAGATTCCGATGCTGTTCCTCTCTGCATTTGCTATCTGATCTGCTGAGTTTGCATTGTCCTTGTTTATTTTGGATTTGCAGCAATCATTGGGTTTTGAATCTCCTAACTCCAGATGTCTTTTTTTTTCTTCTCTCTCTTCCTCCGCTCTCAATTACTGCCCTCTCTTCAACAACTTCTCTGTCACCTGGACAATCTAACTTTCCACCCTATCACAGGCATTCCCTTTGTTCTCCCCACCCAGTTCTCTGGCATTTAAAACATGCCTGTACTCTCAATTTTCTGACCCTGAAGAAAAGTTTAAAATAAACCTGTTTCTCTTCAAAACCTTCTGGATTTATTTTAGAAAAGCAGAAAATGTCAACTTTATAGATAGTGTTGTAAGCATCAGCCAAAGCATTTAATTCTAGATAAAATCAGTTAACATCAGTGGTAATCAATTAAATATTCATTCATTCAATTTTAACACAATTTGTTATAATTAGATAAAATTACCATTGTGTGTATTGAATGTATTAAATCCTACTCGTTCATGAAATTCTGCTGCGTCAGCTTATGAACCAATCCTGGTGAACCCACTTCAAATGTAGAAGGTTGTATCAAGCGTCAGGACAAGAATCAGGCTTACAGTATTATCACTGACATATGTCATGAAATGTGATGTTTTCCGGCAGCAGTGCAGTGCAAGACAGAAAAAAGTTACTCTGTTGCAATAGATGGATAGATAGACAGACAGACACATAGATAAGTAGTGGGAAAGATGAATTGCGAAGTAGAGTTCACAAGTTCATGGACCGTTGAGAAATCTGATGGCCGAGGGGCACTGTTTTCTAAAGATGTCCTAGATGGAGGGGAGTGCTGTGCCCGTGATGGAGCTGTCTGAGTCTACAGCTCTGCAGCCTCCATACCTGGTGGCGATACCTTTGACCCTTTGTTCCTTGACCCTTTGACCCTTCGATGAGGATGGAATGCATTTTCCTGACTTCTCCTTCCTAAAGTCCAGAATCGATTCCTTGGTCTTGCTGATGTTGACTGTGAGGCTTGTGCTGCAACACGACTCAACCAACCATGTTATCTCACTTCGGTCTACCTCCTCATTGCCATCTGAGATTCTGCCAGCAACACTGATGCCAATGTTAGAGCTGTGCAAAGCCACATAGTAACAAAAATGTGTTAGCTGCTGCGGACTTCAAAATCCTGACAATAGAGTCATTACTCAAGGTACATAGCCAGACATCCTTGAGGTGTTGATTGAAAGCAAGGAGGATTGATCCGCACTTACTATGGTCTCAAGGGGGGGATGTGAGGGATCCAGATGCAGAGGAAAATACAAAGGCCAAGGTATTGAAACTACTTGATTAGTACTGAGGGGATGATTGAATGCTGAGGTGTAAATGATAAAAAGCAGACTGACTTATATGTTTCTGTTGTCCAAAACCAAGTGGAGAATTAGTGAGAATGCATCTGCTGTATATCTCTTCCAGCAGTGGGCAAATTGCAGTGGGTCCAGGTCATTGGTCAGGCAGGAGTTAATTCTTGCAATAACTAACCTCTCAAAACACAGCAGAAGTGAGCGTACTGGGTGATAGTCATCGGGTTAGCTCACCCGAGGAAATCTGCAGATGCTGGAAATTCAAGCAACACACATAACAATTGCTGGTGAAAGCAGCAGGCCAGGCGTATAGGAAGAGATACAGTTGACGTTTCGGGCCATGGGTCTCAGCCCGAAATGTTGACTGTACCTCTTCCTATACGCCTGGCCTGCTGAGTTAGCTCACCCTGCTCTTCGTGGGCACCAGTATGATTGATACCATTTTGAAGCAGGAGGAACCTCTATCTGCCGCAGTGAGAGCTTTAAGACGTCCTTGAACACACGCGCCAGTTCATCAGCACAGGTTTTCAGTACCCCGCTGGGTGACGCTTTGCAAGAGGTCACCCCCTTGAAGTATGTTCTGATATCAGCCTTTGAGACTGAGATCACAGAGTCACCAGATCATGTGGAGATTCCAGCAGGTGCAGTTCTATTCTCCTTTTCAAAGTGTACATAAAAGATGTTCAGCTCATGGGGGGGGGGGGGTAGTGAAGCATCACTTCCATTTACACTGTAAGATTTTGTCTTATAGGAAGACATGGCACACAAACCCTTCCACAGACATCGTGCATCCAATTGTGCCCATAAATTCAATAACTCATTAAAATATAGAACCCAGAATATGCAATCTAAAATTGACTAACTAATCACTACATTTTGCCTGACAAGATCGACAAATGAAAAACAAATAATCTTGAACATGCTCTCTTCAGCTATATTACAAATGTAACATTACACAGGGAACATTAAAAATTTACTTTCCTATTGTTGCTTAATTACCACATTTCTTTTAAATGATTCAGAAATACATGAAAAAAAAACATAGCAAGAAAAATATGTTAGCTGCTCTGGACATCAAAACCCTGACAGTGGAGTCATTAGTCAAGATACATTTCAGATAATAATAAATGCTATTTACTTTTTGATCCTAAAAATGTCTTCTTTGTCCAAGATATAGCATAAAGATTTGAATGTTCTAATAGTCTGTAACTGTGAAGTTTTGTTAATTGAAGGAAATCTACAATGGTATTTCCAAGAATCAGTACTCAGAATACTGCTGTTTTAATCCATACTAATCCATATTCAAGCCATGAGCGAGGTCCTCAATGAATACTTCTCTTCGGTATTCACCAATGAGAGGGAACTTGATGATGGTGAGGACAATATGAGTGAGGTTGATGTTCTGGAGCATGTTGATATTAAGGGAGAGGAGGTGTTGGAGTTGTTAAAATACATTAGGACAGATAAGTCCCCGGGGCCTGACGGAATATTCCCCAGGCTGCTCCACAAGGCGAGAGAAGAGATTGCTGAGCCTCTGGCTAGGATCTTTATGTCCTCGTTGTCCACGGGAATGGTACCGGAGGACTGGAGGGAGGCGAATGTTGTCCCCTTGTTCAAAAAAGGTAGTAGGGATAGTCCAGGTAATTATAGACCAGTGAGTCTTATGTCTGTGGTGGGAAAGCTGTTGGAAAAGATTCTTAGAGATAGGATCTATAGGCATTTAGAGAATCATGGTCTGATCAGAGACAGTCAGCATGGCTTTGTGAAGGGCAGATCGTGTCTAACAAGCCTGATAGAGTTCTTTGAGGAGGTGACCAGGCATATAGGGTAGTGCAGTGGATGTGATCTATATGGATTTTAGTAAGGCATTTGACAAAGTTCCACACGGTAGGCTTATTCAGAAAGTTAGAAGGCATGGGATCCAGGGAAGTTTGGCCAGGTGGATTCAGAATTGGCTTGCCTGCAGAAGGCAGAGGGTGGTGGTGGAGGGAGTACATTCAGATTGGAGGATTGTGACTAGTGGTGTCCCACAAGCATCTGTTCTGGGACCTCTACTTTTCATTATTTTTATTAACGAGCTGGATGTGGGGGTAGAAGGGTGGGTTGGCAAGTTTGCAGATGACACAAAGGTTGGTGGTGTTGTAGATAGTGTAGAGGATTGTCAAAGATTGCAGAGAGACATTAATAGGATGCAGAAGTGGGCTGAGAAGTGACAGATGGAGTTCAACCCAGAGAAGTGTGAGGTGGTATAGTTTGGAAGGACAAACTCCAAGGCAGAGTACAAAGTAAATGGTAGGATACTTGGTAGTGTGGAAGAGCAGAGGGATCTCGGGGTACATGTCCACAGATCCCTGAAAGTGGCCTCACAGGTAGATAGGGTAGTTAAGAAAGCTTATGGGGTGTTAGCTTTCAGAAGTCGAGGGATATAGTTTAAGAGTCGCGATGTAATGATGCAGCTCTATAAAACTCTGGTTAGGCCACACTTGGAGTACTGTGTCCAGTTCTGGTCACCTCACTATAGGAAGGATGTGGAAACATTGGAAAGGGTACAGAGGAGATTTACCAGGATGCTGCCTGGTTTAGAGAATATGCATTATGATCAGAGATTAAGGGAGCTAGGGCTTTACTCTTTGGAAAGAAGAAGGATGAGAGGAGACATGATAGAGGTGTACAAGATAATAAGAGGAATAGATAGAGTGGATAGCCAGTGCCTCTTCCCCAAGGCACCACTGCTCAATACAAGAGGACATGACTTTAAGGTAAGGGGTGGAAAGTTCAAGGGGGATATTAGAGGAAGGTTTTTTACTCAGAGAGTGGTTGGTGCATGGAATGCACTGCCTGAGTCAGTGGTGGAGGCAGATACACTAGTGAAATCTAAGAGACTACTAGACAGGTATATGGAGGAATCTAAGGTGGGGGCTTATATGGGAGGCAGGGTTTGAGGGTCGGCACAACATTGTGGGCCGAAGGGTCAGTACTGTGCTGTACTATTCTATGTTCTATGTTCTATGTTTAATCTCTTGAGGTGTATGGGTTTTCAAGGGAAGGGTATCAACTCTGAAGAAGGGGTTGTCATGTCTATTCTGGGCAGCTCATTCAACTCTGGTCCTCACTGGACACTCAACTCTCACCGGTGGCTCTAAGTATCTGTTTGCACATGGCAGCGGTACATGCACATGAAAGTGGTACACCACTTTGAAAGATAGGCTAAATCAGGTGAGAGTAGCCAGTGGGCCTCACACCCCAGTGAGATAGGAACATGCCTGCCCCAGCATGTGAAGTCAGCTCTGGTGGACTGGGCAATGAGATCAACAGTGACATCTAACAACCAGGAAGGCAGTTCTGTAAGTTTCACAGAGACTGAAGGGCATGACATGGCACAGAAGAAGCCATAGTCATCTACTGCATCCAAGGAAGCCCCAGTTTGTGATAAGAACATAACAAATAGGTACAGGAGTAGGACATCTGGCCCGTTGAGCCTGCTCCGCCATTCAATAAGATCATGGCTGATCTGGCAATGGACTCATCTCCACCTACCTGCCTTTTCCCCATAACCCTTAATTCCCCTACTGTGCAAAAATCTATCCAACTTTGTCTTAAATACATTTACTGAGGTAGCCTCCACTGCTTCATTTGAGCAGAGAATTCCACAGATTCACCACTCTCTCGGAAAAGCAGTTCCTCCTCATCTCCATCCAAAATCCACTCCCCCGAGTCTTGAAGCTATGTCCCCTAGTTCTAGTCTCACCTACCAGTGGAAACAACTTCCCTGCCTCTATCTTATCTATTCTTTTCATAATTTTATATGTTTCTATAAAATCTCCTCTCATTCTTCTGAATTCCAGCGAGTACTTTACCAGGCAACTCAATCTCTGTTCATAGTCTAATCCCCTCATCTTTGGAATCAACCTGGTGGAACTCCTCCGCACTGCCTCCAAACCCAGCATATCCTTCCTCAAGTAAGGAGACCAGAACTGCACACAGTACTCCTGGTGTGGCCTATCCAGTTGCAGCATAACCTCCCTGCTCTTAAATTCAATCTATTTGCCTTCTTGACAGCCTGTGCACCTGCAAACCAACATTTTGTGATTCATGCACAAGCACTCCTAAGTCCCTCTGCACAGCAGCATGCCACAATTTTTTACTATTTAAATAATAATCTGATCTTCCATTTTTCCTTCCAAAGTGCATGACCTCGCATTTACCAACAGTGGACTTCACCTCCAAGTCCACCCCGTCCGGTGGTCTACCAACTCTTTCCATCCAGCCCTTTTACAGTATGGGCTTCTCAGTCTATGCGTATAAAATTAAAATCTCCCACAATCACAACCTTGTGCCTACTACTAATATCTGCTATCTCCTCACAAATTTGCTCCTCCAATTCTCGCTCCCCATTTGGTGGTCTATAATACACCCCCATAAGAGTTACTGCACCTTTCCCATTCCTCAATTCCACCCAAATAGCCTCCCTAGACGAGCCCTCTAATCTATCCTGCCGGAGCACCGCTGTAATATTTTCTCTGACAAGCAATGCAACACCTCCCCGTCTTGTCCCTCCAATTCTATCACACCTGAAGCAATTAAATCCAGTAATATTTAGTTGCCAATCACGCGCCTCCTGTAACCATGTTTCTCTAATAGCTACTACATCATACTTCCAGGTATCAATCCATGCTTTAAGCTCATCCACCTTTCTTACAATGCTCCTAGCATTAAAATAAACTCATTTAAGAAATTTTTCACCTCTTACTCTCTGTTTATCCCTAACTGTGCAAACAATTTTACTATTTTCTTTTTCTTCCTTCTTCCCTAAATCTGATCCTACACTCTGGTTCCCCTCCCCCCTCATATCTAGTTTAAATCCACTGGAGCCTCTCTAGCAAACCTACCTGCAAGAATATTTGTCCCCCTCCAGTTCAGATGTAGACCATCCCGCCGGAACAGGTCCCACCTTCCCTGGAAAACTGCTCAATTATCTGTAAATCTGAAGCCCTCCCTCCTGCACCATGCCTTCAGCCATGTGTTGATCTGCGCTATCTTACTATTTCTAAACCGGCCTGCACTTGGCACTGGTAGCAATCCTGAGGTTGCTGTCCTGGAGGTCCTGTCCTTTAACTTGACTTCTAACTCCCTAATCTCACTTTTTAGGACCTCCACACTCTTCCTACCCATGTCATTGGTCCCTACATGAACCACAACATCCGGCTGCTGGAGAATTTTGGTATATTATCATCAAAGTGTCTATTATAACTTCTGCTATTTCTTTCAGTACGCTGGGATGCATTCCATCAGGACCAGGAGACTTATCTGCCTTCAGGCCCACAAGCACCAGTTTGCTCAGCACTACCTCTTTAGTGATAGCTATTGTATCGAGGTCCTCAACTCCCATCACATCCATAACATCTCTTTTTGGCATGTTAGACGTGTCCTCCACTGTAAGGACTGACACAAAGTAGTCATTCAAAGCCTCAGCCATTTCCTCATTACCCAATATCAATTCCCCCTTCTCGTCTTCCAAAGAACCTGCATTCACTTTAGCCGTCCTTTTTCGCTTATATAATTATAAAAACTTTTACTAACCATTTTTATATTTTGTACTAGTTTATTTTCATAATCTATCTTTCCTTTCTTTATTGCTTTATTAGTGGTTCTTTGTTGCTTTTTAAAGTTTTCCCAATTTTCTAGTTTGCCACTATTCTTGATGGCTTTGTGTGCACGAGCTTTTAGTTTGATGCCTTCTTTTATTTCCTTAGTTACCCAAGGCTGGGTCTCTTCACCTTTACTGTCCTTGCTTTTAACTGAAATATACTTTTGCTGAGCACCATGAAAAATCTCTTTGAAAGTCTTCCACTGTTCCTTAACCATCCCACAATACGGCCTGTGTTCCCGGTCTACAGTAAAACCTCCCTCATCCTATTGTAGTTGCCATTGTTTCGGCATAATACACCGGTTTTCGATCGAACTATTGCACCCTCCATTTGTATGAGAAACTTAATCTTACTGTGATCGCTCTTTCCATGACTATCCCTAACTGCAAGATCACTATTTTTACTTGTCTCATCGCATAGGACCAGATCTATGATAGCACATTCCCTTGTCGGCTCAGTAACATGCTATTCAGGAAAGCCATCATGGAAACATTCTACGAAGTCCTCCTCAAGACTGCCTTGACCAACTTGATTCACCTCTCCTATGTGTGCTCGTACCACTGGACCTGGACCTCCGATGTTGAGAAGTGGAACTGCCCCAGTGCAGCAGCTTTTCCACTCTAAAAACTCTCCCACACAAGTCTTCCGTCGTTATTGAATACGACAGACAACCAACACAATTACTTAGCCTTAGAAAGAAAGGACATCATTTCTAAGTGTAGGATGGCACATAGTTAAATGCTTTCAACAGTGCGGAGAACACTAATAGACGTCAAGGGAACAAGGGCAGACCGGCAAATTGAGCATAAAATAGTCAATAAAATTAATGCAGTGAAGTGTGAAGTGATTCATTTTGGTGAGAAGGGGCAAAACAATGTCATTGCCATAGTACAGTTTTAAAGAGATTCCAGAACATAGATACACCATCTTTGAAGGTTAAAATAGTCAGAGTGTAAAAGCAGGGAAGTTAATCTACAGAAAAGAAATCTGCTAGAGATCTTCAAAAATCATGAATGATGTTGATAAGTAAATCAGGAGAAACCATTTCCAATGGCAGAAGACCAGTAAAAAGGGAATGTGCATTTAAGGTAATAAAAATTATATTTTTTACAAGGTGATTTGCTATGATCTGAAATGCACTGACCAAAGTGGGTTGGGGAAGCAGATTTTATATTAACACTCAAAATAGAACCAGAGAAGTACTTGAAGGAAAGAAGAATTACAGGGGTGTAGTGAGTGGTATTAATTGGATAGCTCTCCTGAAGAGCTGACGAAGGCATAATGGGCCAGACAGACTCCTCCTGCACTGTGACATCCCATGATTTTATAAACTGTGCCATCGAAACAACACACCCCTCCCACTCACTGAAAAAAAGATAGTGCATTAGGCATCCTACAACTGCATGTTTTTTTGTATATTTTTAATGTACTTCACATGAGGCATAAAATAAAACTATTGCAATTGTTTGATAGGAATATATTTGTACTCAAAACATTTCATCCTTCATTCTTCACTGTCAGTGTACATCTGTCACTTTCCTACACTTCATTTGAGGTGTTATATTTTTTGCTAAGATGTATTATTGTTCAAACAAAGGTTAGACATACCTTTGTGCCCTACTATATTTTATTTCACAGATCAGTAACCATTAATAACAGAAAAATCAAAATAAATTTCAACAAATATTCATTTCAAAAATAAGCCCCTGAGAAATAAAACACTCATGAAAAGATCATAGTTCTAATATTTTCACAAGCTTTGCTATGCTATATTGTTCAGCAGAAGTTGGGAGGAGCACAAAACCCTCCTAATAATCAGGAAAGACATTTCTGAGTAGACTTAGCATACCTCCCAGAAGCAGTCCTATGAATGCCACTTTAGTTCAATACTATGCTAGGGTCACAAAGTAAAACATCTTTTCTCTGCAGACAGCTGAGTCTTAGAACCACCACTATGGCCTTTCACTTCAAAGCTTTGAATCAGAACATTCTATTTCAACATTCAACAGAATATATTATTGAAACAATGACCTGAAAGGTCATACTGACTACAAGTAACTTCAAAGAGATTAGCACAGATACCTCCAGCAGTATTGGGAAGTCTGTGATTTATTTTGTTTAAAACATACTTTCATCCTTTGTGTTTTATTCATCGAAAACACAAATACAGCTTCTGTTTATTTTGGCATCAAACCAATAAAAGGTGAAGATTAGAAAATTGAGTGCTGGGTAATCATTCAAACAGAATTCTAAAAGTAAAAAAAAATTTTTGCTACTGCTGCAACAAGTCACTGTAGGAAGAGTACTGATCAATCAGCTTCTGTTTCTTCATCCAGTTAATAGATAAAATAAATCAAACATAGAGGTACTACAGCTGGGATCTTAAAAACAAGTGCACTATTCAACCCCATTTTTCTTCCATCTCAGGGATTCAATTTAACCCGCATATTTAAGATAAGCATCCTCCCCGTCACTCCTCTTTCTTGCAAACAAGATCCCTAATTGAGCTGACTTTGCTAAGTTCCAAATAGAAAGGAAATCTAGAAATAAAACATGGCTATCACAAAACAATGAGACACCTTTTATGAAATGGAAAGATGTCACTAAACAAAGCAAGAATCATTTAGTTATTTACTCCATGGTGTGAAAATTCAAATTGAATGGTAACTCAATTTTATTTGCAACATTCTTTCCTGATTTGAAAATATTGTCTGCTATCTGTGAATAGCTGAAACTAGAGTCTGCCAATGAAGACAATTCTGTAGGCGTCGGGGTGTGTTAGCTAAGGAAGGTTAGAAAACTGGCTAAAAAGATTTCCAGTAGGTAAGTAACGGCATACATTTAACAAAATATTTCAGTATTCTCAAATATTTCAACTTTTCAGAAATAAATGATTCAGTCATGTGCTCTCCTCCTTGTAGGTCAGGGCTCCATAATTCAGTGCCTGCTTTGAAACGAGAATTGCCACTGAACCTGCCTTTGAGTAAGGTGCTGGAGGACTAGCAGCAAGGCCTACTGGTTCTAAAGGTGGTGAAATCCTGGCCTGAGGCTATAATCTCTACACTGCAGGACTGCTTTGATAACACAAACTGGGGAATGTTCAGAAAGACTCCTACCTATGGGAACCATGCTAACCTTGAGGAATATGTGGATTCTGTGACCAGCAACACAGAGAGGTGGACTGAGGATGTTACCATCACGAAATACATCTGTGTTATGGCAAATCAGAAGCCATGGCTTACTGCAGAGGCTGTGCCAGGCTGAGGGATCATGATAAGGCCTTTAGATCGGGGGATGTGACAGCTCTCAGGGAAGCAAGAACTGTGCTTTCCCGCTCCATCAGGAAGGCAAAATGGGCGCATTCTCAGAGAATTCACAGTCACTGCTGTGATACCAAAGCCAGAGGCGCCTGTCGCAGTGAACTCAGAGGATTACAGGCCACAAGTCTACCCTGCGCATCAGTGACCAGGATACTTCATCCCCTGAGAGGCTGAATGTCTCCTACACCCGGTTTGATGTGCAGAACAAAGTGCTGGTGAGGAAGGCACCCTCTCCCCAGGTGAGCAGACACCCCATTTGGCTGAAGCTGAGGTGAGGAAGACCCTGGCTATAGTCAACCCAAGAAAAGCTGTGGGATCCGATAACATACCAGGTCAAGTTCTGAAGGAGTGCGCAGCCCAGCTGACGGAGGTGCTGACGGATATATTTAATATCTCTCTGGAACAATCCATTAGTTTTCAAGGCGGCAACCATCATTCCAGTGTCAAAGGAGGTGACAGTGACCTGTCTAAATGACTATCGTCCAGTGGTATTAACACCAAACATTATGAAATAGGCTGGTCATACCTTTCTCCCGGCTACATTGGACGCTTTCCAGTTTGCTTATTGCTCAAATCGATCCACTGACGATGCAATAGCCCCTGCCCTCCATTCTGTCCTGTCCCACCTGGAAGATGGGGTCTCACATGCCAGACTGCTGTTTATAGACTTCATTTTGACATTCAACACCATAATACCCCAGAAACTGTTGGGGAAACTGTCCACGCTGGGTCTCAACACCTTCCTTTGCAGTAGGATACTGGATTTCTTAACAGTAAGGCCACGGTCAGTCCCATGTGGGTAGCAACATCTCTCATCCCATTTATCATCATCATCAGGTGCCATGCCCAGTTTGAGCTTTGACTACCATGGCCCACACACTCCTGTTTTGGGTCAAATGGATCAATTCATTGGTATTCATTTCCAGTTCTCTGGCTGCTGTCTCCATTATCATTTGTCTTTGCCTTCCTTTTGCTTTCTTCCCTTCAATCTTTCCCATAATTACCATGCATTCTAACTCCTCTTTCCTAATCACACGTCCAATGAAGTTACGTTGCCTTTCATGATCTCATACATTATTTCTCTTTTTGTATTTGCTCTGTTCATGACATCCTCATTAGATATTTGTTTCGTCCATGATATTCTTTGCATCCTCCTCAAAAACCACATCTCTGCTGCTTCAGTTCATTTCCTCATGTTACTAGATACTGTCCAACATTCTGATCCATATAACATAACTAGATAAATGTAACATTTCTGTACTCTGAGGTGGGTTGTCATGCCTAGTTTAGTATTGGTCAGTATACTCTTCACTCTCGTAAAGGTGTCTTTTTCCATCCCTACTCTTCTTTTGATGTCCATGTCGCACCTGACATCTGATGTCACCCAGCTTCCTAAGTAGCACAAGTTCTGTACTTGTTTTATGTCTTCCCCGTTTATTCTCAGCCTGCAGATAGGATTCTCCTTCTTTTTGGATATCACCATACATTCTATCTTTTTGCAATTGATAGATAGACCCATTTTTGCAATTTCTTCAACAACTATATCATTAAGTTTTACAGTTTCCTCAATACTTGCAATTAGCACGGTGTCATCCGCATATCTGAAATTATTGATGTTTTCACTGCCAACTTTGATTCCCAAGATGTCTTTTATTTTTTGTAATATTGTTTCACTGTACACATTAAACAAATCAGGAGAGAAAATACCCCCTTGTCTAACGCCTCTCTTGATTTTCATAAACTGACTCACTTCTCCATCTATTCTTACAGCGGCAGATTTCTGATTAGGTGGAGGTCTTTCGAATCTAGATCTAGAGTTTTCTGTAATATTTCAAATAACTTATTGTGCTTCACTTTATCAAATGCTTTTGTGTAGTTGATAAAACAAACAAACAAGTCTTTTTGCACTTGAATAGCTCGTTCTGATAGTATCCTTAACATCAATATTGCGTTTCTTGTACCTTTGCCTTTCACAAAACCACATTGTTCTTTACCTAGTTCAGCTTGTATGTTACTTTTAGCTCTTGTCATCTTGCTGATAGGACTTATGGTCCCATGTAATTCACATTCTATTGCTCCAGATTTCTTAGGAAAAGTGATAAATACTGATCTTTTCATCTCTTCTGGTATTATTCCAGTCTCATAAATGTCATTGATTAAATCAGTAAGTTTTTCAATTCCATAATCTTCAAGGGCGGTAATTTGTTCTATTACTAATTCATCCAGGCCTGCTGCCTTTTCTTTCTTCATCTTATTTATTGCATTACAAACTTCAGATTTTAAAATACTTGGACCTTCAATGTTCTTCTTAATTTCTGGTTTTTCGAGAACCTCGATCGTCTTTAATCAATTCCTGAATATACTCAGTTCATCTGTTCATAATCTCATCTCTTTCCATGATTTCCTTTGCTTTCAAACATCCACCTGAAGAACAGAGGAGCTTTTTATCAGTGATATTCTTGATTTGTTGATGTAACCTTTTTGGATCAGTAATAGGGATTCTTTCTAATTGATCACATTCCTGGTTTAACCATTCTTCTTTGGCTTTTTGACATAAGCTTTTAACTTTTTTATCTAAGGACTTATATTCCTTTGGATTTGCTTTCTTCAGTCTCCTTTCTTCCATTAGATTTTTGATTTCATCTGTCACCCATTTATTCGTTATGCTTTACTCTTTTTTTGGAATCACTGACTTTGCTGATTCTACCAAGGCATTCTTTAGAAAGTTAAATTTCATTTCTACATGATTGCTATCATCTTCAACAGATTCTATTTCTAGACTTTGAAATCTATTCCTTACTTCAATTGTAAATTCTTGTCTTAAGTTTTCTTCCTCAATTAATTGCGAGTAGCCAAGGGATTGTTCAGGTTTTTGCTTCTTTAGTTTTTTAAGTTTTACTTTTACATGACATAGTACTGAGTTATGGTTACTATTACAGTCTGCACCGGCATATGTTTTGCATTGAGTCACTGAGTTTCTAAATCTTTGGTTTATAGTAATAAAGTCAGTTTGATTTCTAGTGTTATCACCTGGACCTTTCCAAGTCCACAAGCATCTTGGATGGTTTTTAAAGTAGGTATTCATAATGACCTGATTATTCATCTTGCACCATTCCACCCATTTCTCACCTCTTTCATTTCTTTCCCCTAGTCCAAATTTTCCTGTGGTATTTCTATCAGCAGCTTGTCCTACTTTAGCATTTAGATCTCCCATGCCAATAACAATATCTTGAGATTTGCATCCATTCTTTACTTGTTCAAGCACTTCATAGAATTTATCTATATCCTCATTTGTTCCATCTGTTGTTAGTCCATATACCTGTATAATTGCTAAATCAAATGGTTGTCCTCTGAATCTAACAAGGAGCACTCTTTCTGATATTGCCCAATATCCTAAAACACTTTTTGCCATGATTTCATCCATAAGAATTCCTACTCCATTAGTATGCGATGTTCCACAAGAATAAATTAGTGTTTTATTTCTATTCTGACATGTTCCAGCACCTGTCCAACGAACTTCACTGATTCCCATGATGTTAATATTTAGTCTTTCCATTTCATTTATCACATTGTCCAATCTTCCTGCTTGATATAGGGTTCTTACATTCCAAGTACCAGTAATTTTCTTTTGTGTTACTTGAATTTTATGAGCAGTAGCTTGATGACGGTCAGGGATCCCCTGCTGACCAGAATCAACCCTACCGAGCAAAGCATCTTCAGAATTGTCTTGAAGATCCTCTTGACGTTGTTGTTGCGCAATACATTTTGTGAGTTTGATCATGGTTTTCTCAGCAAATAGATTCTAGGGAACCTAGTATCTAACAACGGTGGCTTGCTATTGCCTACCGTTGGGCGAACTGAAGAAATCGCCATTTCTCTTCCCAAATGTTCATCCTCCTGTACTATAACCGTTGTCATTTGAGTTTGTAGCTCATCCGCCTTCTCCATCATAAGTTCAGTTACTGAACCTGCCGGATCTGCCATTGGCCTTCGCTCGTATCCTGAGCAGGAACCCTTGCAGGTGCTACCGTTCTGGGTCAGAGCGGCCCTGGGAGCAATGAATGACTAAGGGGTAACTCCACTTTCTCCAAAGCTCTGAAAGTCCCAATCAGAGCCTCATCACCAGTTGCAGTTTAGAGTCATAGCCAGCACTATTACGTTGATCACTGGTGCTCCCCAAGGCTGTGTACTCAGCCTGCTGCTGTTCCCACTGCTGAGGCATGACTGTGTCGCAGGATCCAGCTCAAACCACGTCATCAAGTTCGTGGATGACACTACGACGGTTGCCCTTATCAAGAACGAGACGAGACGGCGTATAGAGAGAAAATGGAGCAGGTGGTGGACTGGTGTGAGAAGAACAACCTAAGCCTGAATGTGGAGAAGACAAAAGAAATCATTGTAGCCCTCAGGAAGGTACAGACAAACCACCCCCCTCTGTGAATACATGGTTCCTCCAGAGAGCCCCCACTTCCTCAAAAGATTGAGGCAAGCAAGGCTCCTACCCCGCCATCTTAACTGTGTCATAAGAGCACCATTGAGAGCATCTTGACAAGTTGCATTTCCATCTAGTAAGGAGCAGTTGGGCACTGGACCGGAAGTCCCTACAAAGGACTGTGAGAGCAGCTGAGAGAATCACGGGGTCTCCCTACCATCCATCAGGACATTTATCAGGAGTGCTGCGTATGCAGGGCCCTTAGTATTATTAAGGATCCCACCCATCCATCCAGCACCTTCCTTGAATTTCGAACATTAGACAGGAGACTCCGATGCATAATAACAAAAATGGTCAGGATGGGAAACAATTTCTTCCCCCATTAGGCTCTTAACTCCCAGCCGCATTGTATTCGAAGTGTCACTGATTAATCTGTTCCATATCTTACAGTGTGTTGGCGCGTGGCCAAGTGGTTAAGGCCTTCATCTAGTGATTTGAAGGTCACTAGTTCGAGCCTTGGCTGAGGCAGCGTGTGTGTCCTTGAGCAAGGCATTTAACCACACATTGCTCTGCGACGACACCGGTACCAAGCTGTATGGATCCTAATGCCCTTCCCTTGGACGACATCGGTGGTGTGGAGAGGGGAGACTTGCAGCATGGGCAACTGCCGGTCTTCCATACAACCTTGCCCAGGCCTGTGCCCTGGAAACCTTCCAAGGTGCAAATCCATGGTCTCATGAGAATAACGGATGCCTATATCTTACAGTATTTAATATTAATGCACTTTAGCTTGTTATTTATGTGTGGTTCATTTGTAGTTTTTATCCTTACCTTCACAATTTATCATGAGTTATGTGTGTTATGTGCTTTACACCCTGGCTTGAAGAAATGTCTAATTTCTATATACATCAGAATCAGAATCAGAATCAAGTTTATTATCACCAGCGTGTGACATGAAATTTAACTTATCAGCAGCAGTTCAATGCAATACATAATATAGAAAAAAATAAATACATAAATCAATTACAATATATATACATAAAATAGATTAAAAAATCATGCAAAAAGTGAGCTAGTCCTCAAGGCTTCAATGTCCATTCAGAAATCGGATGGCAGAGGGGAAGAAGCTGTTCCTGAATCGCTGAGTGTGTGCCTTCAGGTTTCTGTACCTCCTACCTGATGGTAACAGTGAGAAAAGGGCATGCCCTGGGTGCTGGAGGTCCTTAATAACGGACACTGCCTTTGAAGATGTCTTGGGTACTTTGTAGACGAGTACCCAAGATGGAGCTGACTAAATTTACAACCCTCTGCAGCTTCTTTCGGTCCTGTGCAGTAGCCCCTCTATACCAGACAGTGATGCAGCCTGTCAGAATGCTCTCCACAGTACAACTATAGAGGTTTTTGAGTGTACTTGTTGATATACCAAATCTCTTCAAACTCTTAATGAAGTATATTCGCTGGCTTGCCTTCTTTAGAGCTGCATCGATATGTTGGGACCAAGTTAGGTCCTCAGAGATCTCTGCACTCAGGAACTTGAAACTGCTCATTCTCTCCACTTCTGATCCCTCTATGAGGATTGGTATGTGTTCCTTTGTCTTACCCTTCCAGATGTCCACAATCAGCTCTTTCATCTTACTGATGGTTGTTGCTGCGGCACCATTCCACTAGTTGGCATATCCCACTCCTGTACGACCTCTTGTCAATCTATGGCCTCCTCTACTGTCAAGATGAAGCCACACTCAGGTTGGAGGATCAACACCTTATCTTCCGTCTGGGTAGCCTCCAACCTGATGGCATGAACATTGATTTCTCTAACTTCCGTTAATGCCCCCTCCTCCCCTTCTTACTTCATCCCTTATTTATTATTATTTTTATTTCCCCCCCCTTTTTTTCCTTCTCTCTCTGTCCCTCTCACAATCACTCCTTGCCTGCTCTCCATCTTCCGCTGATGCTCCCCCCCCACTTTCTTTCTCCCTAGGCCTCCTGTCCCATGATCCTCCCCCTTCTCCAGCTCTGTATCCCCTTTGCCAATCAACTTTCCAGCTCTTAGCATCTTCCCTCCCCCTCCTGTCTTCTCCTATTATTTCGGATCTCCCTCTCCCCCTCCCACTTTCAAATCTCTTACTATCTCTTCTTTCAGTTAGTCCTGACGAAAGGTCTCCGCCCGAAACGTCGACAGTGCTTCTTCCTATAGATGCTGCCTGACCTGCTGCGTTCACCAGCATTTTGTGTGTGTTGCATAAACACAACAATCCCTGTTTTAGTGAGTGACTGTGTTGCATTGCAATCAACATGATAAAGACCAAAGAATTGATTGTGTGCTTCAGGAAGGGGCATCAGCCCTCATTGAGGGGCCAGCAGTGGAAAGAATCAGCAGCTTCAAGTTCCTGGGTGTCAGCTACTCAGAGGGCCAATTCTGGACCCAACATATTGATGCAATCATGAAGAAGGCATGCCTGAGGAGTTTCAGTATGTCACCAAAGACTTGCAAATTTCTACAGATGTACGGTGGAGAGTATTATGACTGGCTGCACCATCACCTGGTGTGGAAGCATAAACATTCAGGATCACGAGAGGCCGTAGAGGGTTGTAGACTCCACCAGTTCCTCCCACCATGAAGGGCATCTGTTAGAAACAGTGGCTCAAGAAGGTGGCATGCATTATTAAAGTCCATCACCAACCAGGACATGCCTTCTTCATGATAGTCCCATCAGGGAGGAGTAACAGGAGCATGGAGACTCATACAATGTTTTAAGAACAGCTTCTTCCACTCCACGATCAAATTTCTGAATGGTTAATGAATCCATGAACACCACTTTGTTATCTATCGTCTGCACTGTTTATATATTTCTGTAACATAGTCATTTTCATGTCTTGCACTGTATTGCTGCCACAAAACAACAAATTTCATGACACCTATCAGTGTTAATAAATCTGTTTCTGGTTTTGATTCAGATTTGTATGGGTGATATGTTTCTGACAAAGCAGGTAAATAGCTATTTATTAAAGCTAGTTCTAATCTTTTGTTTTATTTTTAATGTTAATGTGGTTTTATTGTTTCAAACAATTATTTCAAAAATACTTTAAAGTTGTTTTGCAATGCACTTTATTTTAAATCAGGCCCCGGGTGTTATCTAGCCAACTTTCAAAGCAGACATGTGCTTGTTGCCTGTGCTAAAATAACCCCTCTGCTGTGCAGAACCATACTGATGTGCCAAGAGCTGAACTCAACTCCCAGCAGAAAACTGCCAGAGGCATCACTGCAGTGAATGGCATGTCCCAGGGATGGACAGCGATGACTCTAGCACAACAGAGTACTTCCTAATATATCCAGCTCCAGTCAGTATGACTTGATAAGGAAGAATAACATGTCTGACTCATTGTGTAGAGCACTTTAATGTTGAATTTCCAGGGTAAAACTAAGAGATTTGGACAATTTGATTTTCAAAAAGCATTTGATTTGGTTAAACAGAAAAGAGCATTACACAAAATCACAGCTCACAAGGCTGGGCTAACATTTTATGACAAAGAACAGATTAAAAGACCAAGAGAACAGAGTGGGAGTATATTAAAATTTTTTTAATGTATATGCCGGAAATCTAAAATACGAACAGAAAATGCTGGAAATAACCAGCAGGCCAGCCAAAGTAAACTGCTCCTTTTGTGCATGTGGCTTCCCCGCTGCCAGGGTAGATTGGTGCTGGGTTCAGCCATTGGCCTAGCCCTCAGGCTGAGAGGTCGTCTGCCTGCCATGGGCACCACACACGCCCCTGGCCCAGTATGTGTCATGGACTCCTTTCTTTCTCTCCCTCTGGCAACCCCTGTGCAAGGACCAAAAATTTAATATTTCAGGTTGAGGACACTTCATCAAAACTGTGAAGGAGACAAAATGAGCTTCTTTGGGTTATACAAAGGATGTTTTGAGAATGCAGAACATTTTAGAAACTGAAGTATTAGAAGTAGGCTAATTTTACAATCAAAGGAGTGAAGCACACTATATTTTTTTCGAAGTAACACACACAAAACACTGGAAGAACTCAGCAGGCTAGGAAGCATCTATGGAAAAGAGGAAACAGTCCACATTTCAGGCTGAGATCCTTCATCAGTCGATTGTTTCCTTTTTTCCATAGATGCTACCTGGCCTGCTGAGCTCCCCCAGCATCTTGTGCATGTTGCTTTCGATTTCCAGCATCTTCAGATTTTCTCATGTTTGTAATATATTCTTTTCAAAATAGGAGAGTATGATTATTTTTCAGAGTAAGGTACAAAAAAAGGAGATATTTTTAAACAAAATAGCTATTAGAACCTGTCCAGAGAACAGTAACCATAGAAACTACCTGAGACTGTCATTAGCTAGCTAATCTATTACAACATTGCATATTGTAGGTTGATGTTGATCTTGACTTTATGTAAAAAGTATGACAGTAAATCCAAAATTGCATGAAAAAGAAAAAATATATATTTTTATTACTATTGGGCTTTTTCTTGAAGACACAACTAAGTGGGATCTTCAGAAGAGTTGAAAGTTGTGAAATAATTGGAGCTGTACAGGGAGGTGTGGGGAAGGGGTGAAGAAGAAGTAGGAATTTTGTGAGAGCTGAAAGAAGTTGGTGAAGGAGAATGGAGGAGTGGAGAGCGGGATAAAGTTAAGAAAGAATCCCAATGAAGGGCACACATTGCCACAATTTTGAAAAAAGCAGCAAGCAGGAAGAAGACAGAAGAAACTCTCCAAATCAAGTTGGACAAAGAAGTTTCTCAGTGGAATGAGGATGAGAATATGGCAGAAATATGAGGTAATCCATTTTGATACAGAAAAAAAACCAAAATGCAGAATAATTTAAAACTGTGAGATTCGATGGTGCTCATAGTCACCTGGGTGTCCTTGTACTTGAATCATATGCAGGTACAAGAAGCAATTAGGAAGGCAAATGATATGTAAACCTCAAATAAGGAGATCTGAATACAAGCATTGATTGGTTGCTCCCTGGGGAGGTGGGAATTTCAAATGAGGAGAGGGTGAACAGTTTGGGATGCTCTTGCTTGAGTTGAAAAGAAATGTTCAACATTTTGATAAGGCTTCACGGGGCTCCTCATTGAATGAAAGACTGTGGAGATCTAATCTGCTGGATTATCTACCCTTTCTCTCTGTCACCTCATTCAACTAGTAAAAATCATCAGGGAGAGATGAGTGCAAACCTCTAGTTAGGATAGGTCAATGACCACAGTGGTAATATAAAATCAACACTTTCAATAGAGAAAGGAAAATTGGTGGGATGGCAATAGTTAAAGAATATGCCTCTAATTTATCAAATTACGCATTGTGAGCTCTAGATATTCTTTCTAGCATAGTTGTTTAGTTTACAGAAGCCTTTTCTCTTGATCTGGAGTCACAAATTCAAATCCTACCATGGTATCAAGTGAGAGGAAGTTAAGTAAATCTGGAATAATTGGGAGAAGGAGGGAGAATAGGGCTGAGAGGGAAAATAAATTAGCCATGATTGAATGGTGGAGCAGACTCAATGGGCTGACTACTCTAATTCTGCTCCCATGTCTTATGGTCTTATAAAAGTTGGTATCATTAATGATGAGCATGATGCCACTGAATTGACTGAAAGACCCATCTGGTTTACTAAACGTCTGAGAAGGAGGTCTACTTTCTTTACATGACCTGCTCCATGTGGCCCCATGCTTATGGCAATATAATTGACCAACTACTACCCTAATTGAAAATGGTGAATAGATGCCACCCTAGCTCATGATGCTCACATCCTGTATATGAATTCAAAATGATTCCAAATGAGACCATTACATAATGTTAAAATACTCCAAAGCTTCAAGTGGGGCATGAAACTGGCTGGTCTGAAAAGCCAAAGCCAGTACATATGGCAATATCTCTGATGAGAGGCTGTTCATTTTATTATGGATGAATCATTTTCTGATGGGAATTCAGTGCTCTTTGCATGAATTCTGAAGCATGCATAATTGCCCTGAAAATTGGTAGTGTGAAAAAAAAACAACACAACATAATTGCAATATCTGCCAAAGAACATTTTGACAATATCCAATAGATTATATTTTTACCAGCACAGCAGAGTTAGGAGCATAATTTCACTTTTTGACAGCATTAAACAATGAAAATAAAATCATACTCTAGTCATAATTCAACTGAGACTGCGATTTTATGGTAAGATATTTAGTTCTTCCTTAATGAAGCAATGATAAAGTTGGCAAGATACCAGGTCAGTTGTAGCTCTAAAAGGGTTCAGATTACAGCCATTTCTAAACAACACTGAGATCCAAAGTTTTATGGCAGGAAGGCTATCTGGTCCAAAATGCTCGTGCCATGACAGTCCTCAATACTAAGCTGCCTATATTAGATCAACAAAGAGCAAGTTTCATATTGTCAATATTTCTGTTTCCTACATTCTCTTTATTAAATGAAGCAACCATTTCTCTCCAAAGAAGTCACGTCTTCCTTCCACAGAACGACTCACCACCTGACTTTACAGCTCATCCCGTACTCTCTACTGAAATATCTTCCCCATATCTTCAATTATCACTTTTCTCAGTACAACAAAAATAGCCTTGAACGTGCATACCTTGCAAGCTACTGTTCACTTCCAACCTCTGTTTGTGGATGTAGAAACACAGAAAACCTACAGCACAAAATTGTGCCGAACATGTCCCTAGCTTACTAGGGACATTACTAGGCTTACCTATAGTCTCTATTTTTCTAAACTCCATGTACCGATACAAAAGTCTCTTAAAAGACCCTATCGTATCTGCCTCCACCACCATTGCTGGCAGCCCATTCCACACAATCATAACACTCTGAGTAAAAAAACTTAGCCCGCCATCTCCTCGGTACCTACTTCCTAGCACCTTAAACCTGTGTCCTCTTGTGGCAACCATTTCAGCACTGGAAAAAGCCTCCGACTATCTACACATCAATGCCCCTCATCATCTTATACACTTCTATCAGGTCACCTCTGATCCTCCGTTGCTCCAAGGAGAAAAAGCCGAGTTCACTCAACCTATTCTCATAAGGTATGCTCCCCAATCCAGGCAACATCCTTGTAAATCTCCTCTGCGCCCTTTCTATGGCTTCCACATCCTTCCTGTAGTGAGGCAACCAGAACTAAGCACAGTACTCCAAGTGGGGTCTGACCAGGGTCCTATATAGCTGCAACATTACCTCTCGGCTCCTAAATTCAATTCCACGATTGACGAAGGCCAATACACCATACGCCTTCTTAACCACAGAGTCAACTTGTGCAACAGCTTTAAGTGTCCTATGGACCCGGTCCCAAAGATCCCTCTGATCTTCCACACTGCCAAGAGTCTTACCATTAATACTATATTCTGCCATCATATTTGACCTACCAAAATGAACCACCTCACACTTATCTGGGTTGAACTCCATCTGCCACTTCTCAGCCCAGTTTTGCATCCTATCAATGTCCCGCTGTAACCTCTGACAGCCCTCCACACTATCCATAACACCTCCAACCTTTGTGTCATCAGCAAACTTACTAACCTATCCCTCCACTTCCTCATCCGGGTGGTTTATAAAAAACACAGAGAGTGAGGGTCGCAGAACAGATCCCTGAGGCACACCACTGGTTGATCACCGACCTCCATGCAGAATATGACCCATCTACAACCACACTTTGCCTTCTGTGGGCAAGCCAGTTCTGAATCCATAAAGCAATGTCCCCTTAGATCCCATGCCTCCTTACTTTCTCAATAAGCCTTGCATGGAGTACCTTATCAAATGCCTTGCTGAAATCCATATACACTATATTTACCGCTCTTCTTTCATCAATGTGTTTAGTCATATCCTCAAAAAATTCAATCAGGCTCGTAAGGCATGACCTGCCCTTGACAAAGCCATGCTGACTATTCCTAATCAGATTATATCTCTCCAAATGTTCATAAATCCTGCCACCCAGGATCTTCTCCAACAAGTTACCAACCACTGAGGTAATACTCACTGGTCTATAATTTCCTGGGCTATCTCTACTCCCTTTCTTGAATAAAGAAACAACATCCGCAACCCTCCAATCCTCCAGAACCACTCCCATCCCCATTGATGATGCAAAGATCATCACCAGAGGCTCAGCAGTCTCCTCCCTCACCTCCCACAGTAGCCTGGGGTATATCTCATCCGGTCCCAGTGACTTATCCAACTTTTTGCTTTCCCAAAGATCCAGCACATCCTCTTTCTTAATATCTACATGCTCAAACTTTTCAGTCTGCTGCAAGTCATCCCTACAATCACCAAGATCCTTTTCCATAGTGAATACTGAAGCAAAGTATTCATTAAGTACCTCAGCTATTTCCTTCAGTTCCATACATACTTTCCCACTGTCACACTTGATAGGCCCTATTCTTTCACGTCTTATCCTCTTGCTCTTCACATACTTGTAGAATGCCTTGGGTTTTTCCTTAATCCTGCCGCCAAGGCCTTCTCATGGCCCCTTCTGGCTCTCCTAATTTCCTTCTTAAGCTCCTTCCTATTAACTTTATAATCTTCTAGATCTCTAACATTACCTAGCTCTCTGTACCTTTCGTAAGCTTTTCTTTTCTTCTTGACTAGATTTACTACAGCTTTTGTACACCACGGTTCCTGTACCCTACCATAACTTCCCTGTTTCATTGGAACGTACCTATGCAAAACTCCACACAAATATCCCCTGAACATTTGCCACATTTCTTCCGTACTTTTCCCTGAGAACATCTGCTCCCAATTTAAGCTTCCAATTTCCTGTCTGATAGCCTCATAATTACTCCAATTAAACTCTTTTCTAACTTGTCTGTTCCTATCTCTCACCAATGCTATTGTAAAGGAGATAGAATTATGATCACTATCTCCAAAATGCTCTCCCACTGAGAGATCTGACACCTGACCAGGTTCATTTCCCAATACCAGATCAAGTACAGCCTCTCCTTTTGTAGGCTTAGCTACATATTATGTTACACCTTCCTGAACACACCTAGCAAACTCCACCCCATCTAAACCCCTTGCTCTAGGGAGATGCCAATCCATATTTGGGAAATTAAAATCTCCCATCATGACAACTCTGTTATTATTACACCTTTCCAGGATCTGTTTCCCTATCTGCTCCTCGATATCCCTGTTACTATTGGGCAGCCTATAAAAAACACCCAGTCAAGTTATTGACCCCTCCCTGTTCCTAACCTCCACCCACAGAGACTCCGTAGATAATCCCTCCATGGTGTCCATATCAAAATCTTCCCACAATCTAGCTTCCACTCCACCAAAGGAAAGATCAAAGTCATGTGTCAAAAGTAATGAACCCTATCTCAGTCTTCTTGACCTGTTTGATTGAGGGCACCATTGGCTTCCAGTGCAACTGCAATATAGTCTAATTAAGTGAGTGTACTTGCCTGATTCCAATTTCAGCTATCCAATCATTGCTGAAAAACTACTGACTTCATAGACTCATGCTGTTATTTCCAGCTTTCTTCAAGGATCTATTGTTGGCTTTAAGCCATTTTTTTTATCCAGATGCCAATGCATGGCAACACTAACCTTACTAGGCAGTCTAGTCTATCAAATCCATGCATTCCTAATACAGCAAACTATCAGCCGCATGTCTCACCTCCTTAATTCCCTGTAATCCGGCAACTATGGTTTAATTTACAGGAGTCAAGTAATGGACCAGCACAACATTGGGCCACGGGATGAAAGAAGAACACCCCAGTGGTCTCAAGGAGAACGCAAAAACCTCACAGTGTCAACACTCAGTCAGGATCGAACTTGGCTCCTGGGAGTTGTGAGATAGCAGCACCAACTGCTGTGTGGCCACTGGTGCCCTTTGTGAAATTACAGAGCCAATTTCCATGTACCTTCTGATGGCATAGAGCTTTACCTCATCTTGCTTGCTCCTTCTGAAGTTTCCAAATCATTAGATGACTTGCTCCTCATCATAAACACTTTTTTAAACAGCCACTAACTCCAACCTTCCCACTGGACGTTATAGGACTAAACCAGACATACGGTAGCAATATTTGTGCCTCAGATTGATCTTCAGACCATTTATGCACAGCACCACTAACATTACCCAATGCTAAACGCATAATACAAGGGTAGCCCAAACCCAGTGCTGCAACAGTTCAGGTAATTGAAACCTTATCCATGACTCTTTTAATCACTAGAGCTGCAGTCTACCATTAACCTCGTTTACTGTTTTCTACAAACATGATTTCAAAGTTCTGCAGATTCACACCTGGCTGTTTCATACAATCTTCATGGTTGTGATTCTACTCTATATTGGTTTCCAGTTAAGCAACACAATGGCTTTAATACTACAAACAACAGGAATTCTGCAGATGCTGGAAATTCAAGCAACACACATCAAAGTTGCTGGTGAATGCAGCAGGCCAGGCAGCATCTCTAGGAGGAGACGAAGGGTCTCGGCCCAAAACGTGGACTGTACCTCTTCCTAGAGATGCTGCCTGGCCTGCTGCGTTCACCAGCAACTTTGATGTGTGTGGCTTTAATACTATTTTATTTTATATCACCATTTAAATATGGAATACCCTACCTAATTCTCTCAGCACTCTCAATTCTCTCTTTTACCTTCAGATACTTCTGCCTCTGATGAAGATTTTGATCATATTATCATGAAACCCGGCATTAGCTTCGGTTTGATAACTCCATTACAATGTAATACTATACTAAAGGACTAGGAGAAATGGAAATTGCTATTGTTATTGTTTTGTACCCCGCTAAACTGAGTCTGCCCAGCTTCATTTAAAGTCCAGCCCCTGATTCAGAAAGCAAAGACTTATATTCCATTATTCAAGTTCCGATCTCAGAGTTAAGGACAGTCTAATAAATTACAAAGACTTTCTTCTTCTGGTCTAGTTGGATACAAGAGGGTGTAAAAAGAATAACAAATGGAGAGTGAGTTAAAACATTATTTTACTTCTACTTCCTCAACAAGTGTAATTTTAAAAAACATCCACTATTTGACAAAGAAAGGGTAATAAATTCGAAATGTTTTGACATATCTATCAAGCAGTAGCATTTTCTATCATATTGCACACTATTTCATTTCCATGGGCTTCGATAGAGGAAAATAACTATTATCGTGTTTCTTCAGTGGCATTTTTGATTTTGCAGCTCAGTCAAAAGTCACAAGTGGGTATGTTAATTGGGACCTCTAATAAATTAAAACATTTGGTGAAACTCTCAGCAGTCTGGAATTCATGCTCATTTTAATGCAATATGCATAAGGCTGAGAAATGAATTCAAGATTCAAGATTCAAGATTCAAAAAACTTCATTGTCATTCTAACTTTATTGTCATTCTAACCGTACACCAGCTCTGCAGGGCAGAATGAGACAGCGTTTCTCAGGAGCAGTGCAATCATAACATAACAAACGCAACACTAAATAATAAACATAACAATAAATAGTAAAACACAACAGCCACATGTCAGTTAAAATCAAGTTATAAGTGTCCAGTGCAAGTTAAAAGTGTCCATAGCAGAGTCAGGTAGAGCAGCTATTTAGCAGTCTGACTGCCTGTGGGAGGAAGCTGTTTAGTAGCCCTGTGGTTTTAGTTTTAATGCTCCTGTAACGTTTGCCTGATGGCAGAATAACAAACAGTTCATGGAGAGGGTGTGAGGGGTCTTTAATGATGTACCGTTCTTCTGGAGGCATCGAATCTGAAAGAGGTCTTGGACAGAAGGTAGGGAGACCCCAATAACCTTCTCTGCTCCCCTAATCACCCACAGCAAGGCTTTTTAGTCGACTGCACTGCAGCTGGAGTACCAGGTTGTGATGCTAAAGGTCAGCACACTCTCAACCACGCCTCTGTAGAATGTAGTTAAGATGTTAGTGGGGAATGTTGCTTGTTTAAGCTTCCTCAGAAAGTGCAATCTCTGCTGGGCCCGCTTCACAATCCCAGTGGTGTTCCTGGACCAGGTGAGATTGTCCGAGATCTGCATCCCAAGGAACTTGATGTTTGGAATTGAATACAATTAACAAAATTTACCAAAATGTTATACTGTAATTGGTGTGTAGGTACACCTCAGTTACAGGCAAACCTTTGGCTACATCTTTTGGTGTCCATTTGAGAACTGTACATTTGAAGGCTCTATTTTTACATGCTAAAGCAAGAAATACAATGCACAGCTTCTTGCTCAGTTTCCAATAAACTTTATTTTCACTCATTAATCATTTTGTACACCATCAATATTTACAATGCATTTAGAAGCATTATTCAAAATCAGAAAAATTAGTTACATCTTTGAAAAAAATCCAGATAATTTACTACATATTGGTTTGGAGAAGAACTACATTTATTATTTAAAATGATCAGCAGGAACATTTACAAATGAAAATTGCTTTTACTTGGACTTCATTATAACTTTGAAATTGTGCTATCTTACTGTGTAAAGAGCGTCTGTATTTATATCAAATGGGACTAAAGAATGTAGAAGTAATCATGTGAGGTCAGACTCTAATTTTTATTTCAAAGATCCTTCAATATTTCCAAAAATGAGATTAATATTTTTTCAGAACAACATTTTAAAATTTAAATAAAGCTATTTCAGATCAAATGTGTTCAATATATGCAGACAATGCACATAGTGACTGAGAGCAATTTTAGAGAACCAGCTCAGGGATTTAGGAGGCCAATTTTTGTTTTCCTTAAATTTTCTATGAATTGCAATAGCATCTTAATCATGCCATACTTCTAATTATATTTGAGGGCACTCATTTACTGTGACATATTTTCTGTATTAATCAGCAATATCAGTACTTAGGAAGGACAGACGAAACGAGCAATGTTAAAATAACAAGGAATTATAAGAATGAATACAGTACCTGAGAATGATCCAGCATAGGAAGAGTTTATTCAATGCCTGATGGTTGGGCTAATTCTTTTGAAGGAGCTACTAATTAGTCCCACTCCCTTACTTGAACAGAGAACATAGAAATCTACAACACAGGCCCTTTGGCAAACAATGTTGTGCTGACCATGTAACCTACTCTAGAAACTGCCTAGAGTTTCCCTACTGCATGGCCCTCTATTTTTCTAAGCTCTATGTCCCTATCTAAGAGTCTCTTAAAACACCCTATTGTATCTGCTTCTACCACAATCGCTGACAGTGCATTCCATGTACCCACTACTTTCTTAGTGGAAATCTAATCCCTGACATCCCCTTTGTAGCTACTTCCAAGCACCTTAAAACTCTGCCTCCTCGTGTTAGCCATTTCAGGTCATGTCTCATTCTTCGGCACTCCAAGGAGAAAGGTTTAAAGGAAGAAAATTGCTTTCTTTGAATATTAATCTCATTCCACTTAGAAGGTACTATTGAACATGGTTCTATCGCCCTTCGGATGCAGTGTATTCCAGATCATATAATCTAACTGTATGAAATAACTCAGCATATTCCCTCTGCTTTTATTGCCAAATACTTTAAATCTGTGGCCAACTATTGACAACCCCTTTTCATTCTTTCCAGCTAAATGAATCATTACTTCGTTCTTTGTGTGAAGTGATATCTGCCATGAATCTGCCTGTTTCACCAATCTGTCAATGTTGGTCTGCTGCTCTGTTTGTGCACAGGCCTGATGGCCTCCCTACATACACTCGGAAGGCTCACAAAAGAAGTAGAATTGCAGTACCAATACATTAAGAATCCAAATGCATTTTGTAATCAAGCTTTTGATAAAATTTCACTGCTTAGAGTGTACAAAACTGGAAACTACATTAGGATTGTCTTTCAAGTAGGAGCAGCAAACCACAGATCAAAACTTTTGCAGGGAATTGCAGTCATGACATATTAGCACACTGAGTGCAGTGACTCAAATGGTACATGATGCTTGTTTGATTGCATGCACAAAACTCAACTGCATACAAGGTTTCCAAGAACAGTAAAAATTAGGGCCTGCTTTGGTTTAAGGACTTTGGGCATTCTTCAGTTTGAGGTATTCATCTTTTACCAGGTAGATATTTTCTTTATCTTTCTAACAATGCTGCTCACATCCGTCTTTCTGGCCTTGTCTTCAATTACTCCTCACAAACCACACCCCTACCGATCAGTCATCAAACTAAACCCAATCAGCAGTTCGAATGTCATCCTTCCTCTGCTCTGCCATACTTTTGATTCCATTCTGCTCCTGATCCTCTTTCCAACCTCCTTCAGACAATTTTCATTCTAATTATTTCTTTTCTCCTGAGTCTTCATAAATCTTCTTTCCAACTACTACCCAGCATTAATTCTTTCCAAGTTCACCCATCTCCTTCTGAAAGTCTAGGCAGCTCATTCTCATGGCAGCTTGCACTCTGCAAAGGGAGAAGATCATAGAAGAAAGAACAGCTGCAACAATGGCTTGGACTTGGAATATACAATAGAAGTAAACTCCTTCAGTGGACAGAGTAAAAAAAACCACAAGACAAATTTCAAGGGCACAATTTTTAGTCTCATTCAGAGCTTACTGGTTGTGAGGCAAAGTTTTCTATATCCGGAGCTTAAAGAAAGGCTATATGTCCACATCAAAATGTGTTGTCATAGAGCCATACAGAGATACAGCACAGGCCTTTTGACCCTTTTGTGCTAGCCACTTATACTAATCCTACATGAATTTCATTGTCCCTACATTCTATCAACCCTCCCAGATTCATCATGGAGTCATAGAGCAATAAAAACAGGCCTTGGCCCATTCAGTCCAATGCAACCTCCCTATTTTACACTAATCCTATTTTATTCTCCCTGCACTCCCATCAACACTTCCAAGATACTGCCACTTGGCTACACTCTTAAGGGCAACTTGCAGTGACAAATTAACTAACTGACCGCCAGTGGATGTGGGAGTAAACTGGAGCCCGCGGAGGAAACCCACACGGTCACACAGGGAGAGTGAAAGCTGCACACAGAGAACCCCTGGAACCAAAGCAACGAACCCAGGTCTATTTCTCTGTAAGGTAGCAGCTCTACGAGTGGCACCAATTGTTTAAAATATTTCAGTTCCTCCTGCACCACTCCACCCCCCCCCCGCCGCCACTACCAACAGATGTAAGAAAAGGATGCTGCTTGATCATGTAAACAGCACTCTCCTCCAACAGAAAAAGAATGACAATCTTCCTCAGCAGTGCTGCCAACATCCAAACAGGAAACCAGTTGCAAGCAGTTTGGCAGCTTGTGGCAAGATGTAGCAGGTACATCAGTGCACAGATCAATGCCAAGGCTGAAAGTGAGCAAGATGTTGAAACCTCATCAGATTACCCCAGTGAAGGCCTCCAGTAATTTCCTTACAGTAACAGCTTGAAAGAATTGCACACACCACAGCAAGGGATAACGATCAGGACACATACTATTTTCTAGTCTGCTGAATGATCGCCACGTACTAACATTCTGCAGCAATGCAGTTTTGATTTATATTTGCTCATTAAATGTATTTATTAATCAGATGTACTTCAAAACACACATAGCATGCTCACAACGTTCAGCAGAACAACACACAGCCAACCTACAACAAGCACAAATAACTAAACAAACCTTCTTCTATACACACACACACACACACACACACACACACACACACACACACACACACACACACACACACACACACACACACACACACACACACACACACACACACACACACAGACCGGAATCCAACCCCAGCTCAGACCATCTTTGGGACTTCGACCTCCAGACCAGGCTAATTAGATTTCTTAGAATTACAAATGCAAAGAAGTTCCCTCCAAAAATATACCACTCCATTTCAGTTGTGCTGTGTATTACATGGAAACAAAGGTGGCTAGTTTATTCACAATTTAAGCTTTGTTTGCAATGAACAAGTAGTTCTGGTTTCTCACATTACTGTAAAGCTCTATTTTTATGTAAATTATTTAATTCCACACAGTATAAAAGATGTCAGATTGTCCTAAGGCTGCTCTTTTGTTGATTTTCTTAGTGATTGATTTGCTAGCTGGATATGACATACTTCAAACTCTGCTTTACCATCATTTAATATTCCTGGTATAGGTATCGGCTCCCACATGTTGGTTGATGAGTTTCATCTTTTAAGAGTTGTGCTTTATGTAATGTTTGCATTTTTGAACCTTTGGCCATGTGAACGTGACACAAGCTTTGCCACACAGTGGGATGTATCCCTCAGGTGGCAAGGATTAAGTATTTCATCAAGTAACCAGGTATTCCTATTTGTACCTTGACTAGAATTGCCTTCACATTTTGCACATATGCTTTACTGACAACCTCAGCATCCATGATGCCACAATCAAAATAGTCCAAAACCAAAGATAAAAATGATTTTCTGATTAGACAATGATTATGGATGGTCCATCTGTATAGGATTCATAATGCAAAATGTGGCCGTGTTCATATAACACTTGAAGACAATATGAAATAAATAATTGGGAGAAGTGTGCAAATGTGAGTCATTAGGAAAACAGTAATTATTGTTCATTGATGATTGTCATGCATTAAAACAATGTTTAAATTTCAGATAAAATTCATAGAGGTAGGATTTATGAGCATTTGAAAAAACATGGCCTAATTAGAGAGAGTCAATATGGCTTTGTGCCTTACTAACACGAGAAAATCTGCAGATGCTGGAAATCCAAAGCAACACACACAAAATGCTGGAGGTAATATTTTGTATGTGTTTCTTTGGGTCTTACTAACTTGGACTGAGTTTTTTTGATGAGGTGATGAGGTTGATTGATGAAAGTAGAGCTGTAGATGTTGTTAACATGAACTTTAATAAGGCATTTGACAAGTCCCTCATGGAAGTCTAACGCAGAAGATTAAGATGCATAAGATCAGTGATGAATTGGCCATTAGATTCAGAACTGGCTTGCCCATAGAAAACGAGGGGACTTATTCTAGGTGGCAGTCCATGATCAGTGATATTCCACAAGGATTTGTATTGGGATCTCGCCTGTTTGTAATATATATTGTGGTGAGCATTTGGTCCATAATGACAGATGAGGAAGCTCTTTAACTCAACAACAGTTTTATTGTGATAGACACAAACAGACCAGACACCATGACCCAGAGAGTGACCCACAAATACACAAGCAAATAACTGTATAACCCAAGCTAAAATGTAACAATAAATGAAATGGAACTTCCCACCATAATCCCAAAGAAGCATTTTAACACAAGAACAGCAAACAGTACTGGTCATTAGAAATGCAGGGGCAGGCTGTCGACCATGCCCAGCCCAGAACGTCACAATATAAATGGCATAGATGAGTAAGCAAGTTTGCAAATGATGCAGAGATTGGTGGTCTTGTGGATAGCATAGAAGACTGGGAAAGAATGCAATGGGATATAGATCTGTACAGATATTGGGGGAGAAATGGGTAATGGAGCTTAACCTGGTGAAATGTGAAGCATTGCATCATGGTAGGTCAAATGTAAAGAGACAATACACTGTTAAGGTCAAGATCCTTAACAGTGTTGATGAGCAGAGGGATCTTGGGATCCAAGCTCATAGCTCCCCTGAAAGTGGCTACACAAGTTGATCAAGAAGGTATATGGCACGCTTGCCTTTATTAGTCGAGGCACTGAGCTCAAAAGTCAGGAAGTAATGTTGCAGCTTTATAAAATTCCAGTTTGGCGGCAAATGGAGTATTGCGTACAGTTCTGATCACCCCATTATAGGAAGGATGTCAAGGCTTGGAGAGAGTGCAGAAGTAGTTTATGAGGGTGTTGCCTGGTTTTGAGGGCCTATGCTATAATGAGAGGTTGGACAAACTTGGGTTGTTTTCTCTCGAGCAGCGGAGGCTGAGGGGACAAGATTACAAGAGGCACAGATAGAGATGACAGACAGTATCTTTTCCCAGGGTTGAAAGTCAATACCAGAGGGCATGTATTTAAAGTGAGAGGGGTTAAGGTCAAAGGAGATGTGAGGGGCAAGTTTTTGTACACAGAGAGTGGTGGGTGCCTGGAATGCACTGCCTGGGGTGCTGGTACAGGCAAACACATTAAGGACTTTTAAGAGATGTTCAGATAGACACATGAATGTGAGGAATTTGGAAGGATACGGACATTGTATAGACAAAGAGGATTAGTTTAATAAGCCTTTTGATTGCTAATTTACTTGGTTTGGCTCAACATTTTGGGCCTAAGGGCATGTTTCTGTGCTGTATAGTTCAATGTTTTATATTAAAATTATTTAGAAGTTACTACATCATCTAAGGCTCCAAACCATAAGACTTTAAGACATAGGAGCAGAATTAGGCCATTTAGTCCAACAAGTCTGCTCTGCCATTTCATCATGTCTGATCCATTTTTCCTCTCAGCTCCAATCTTTTGCCTTCTCCTAGTGTTTCTTCATGCCCTGACCAATCAATAATCTATCAACCTCTGCCTTAAATATACATAAAGACTTGGCCTCCACAGCTGCGTGTAGCAACAGCTTTCACAGATTCACCACTCTCTGGCGAAAGAAATTCCTGCTCACTTCCATTCGAAAAGGACACCCTCTATTCTGAGGCTGAGTCCTCTAGTCCTACACTCTCCCACCATAGAAAACATCCTCTCCACATCAACTCTATTAAGGCCTTTCAATATCCAATAGATTTCAATTAGATCACCCCTCATTCTTCTGAATTTTAGTGAATACAGGCCTAAACCATCAACCACTCCTCATATGACGAGCCGTTCAATCCTGGAATAATTTTTGTGAACCTCCTTTGAACCCTCTGCAGGGTCAGCACATACTTTCTGAGATGAAAGGTCAAAATGCTCACAATACTCCAGTTGAGGCTTCGCCAGTGCTTTATAAAACCTCAACATTACATCCTTGCTTTTATATTCTAGTTCTCTTGAAATGAATGCTAACATTGCATTTGCCTTCCTCACCACTGACTCAAACTGCAAATTAACCTTTACGGAATCCTGCACGAGGACTCCCAGTCCCTTTGCACCTCGGATTTTTGAATTTGCTCTCCATTTAGAAAATAGTCTATGCTTTTATTTCTACTCCTGAAAGTACATGACCATACACTTTCTGACACTGTATTCCATCTGCCACTTATTGCTCATTCTCTCAACCTGCCTCAGTCCATCTGTAGCCTCTCTGCAGCCAACTAGCAGCTGGCAACCAACTAAAAAAGGCTCCCTTTATTCCCACTCTTTGCCTCCTGCCAATCAGCCACTACTTTATCCATGCTGTATCTTTCCAGTAATGTTTATGCTCATGTTTAGCAGCCTTATATATGGCACCTTGCCAAAGGCCTTCTGAAAATCCAGTTACACAACATCACCGACCATCCTTTGTCTATCATCTTGTTACTACTTCAAAGAATTCTAATAGGTTTCTCAGGCAAGATTTCCCTTGAGGAAACCATGTTGAATGCGACTTATTTTATCACGTGCCCTCAAGTACCCTGAAATCACATCCTTAATAATCGACTACAATGTCTTCGCAACCACTGAGGTCAGATTAACTGACCTATAACTTCCTTTCTTCTGCCTCCCTTCTTGAAGAGAGGAGTAACATTTGCAATTTTTCAGTCTTTCAGAACAATTCCAGAATCTAGTGATTCTTGAAAGATCATTACTAATGCCTCCACGATCTCTTCAGCCACCTCCTTCAGAACATTGGAGTGTACACCATCTGGTCCAGGTGACCTATTTACTTCAGACCTTTCAGTTTAGATAGATAGATAGATAGATATACTTTATTGATCCCAAGGGAAATTGGGTTTTGTTAGAGCCGCACCAACCAAGAATAGAGCATAAATATAGCAATACAAAAACCACAAACAATCAAACAACAAAATGCAAACTATGCCAGATGGAAAATAAGTCCAGGACCAGTCTATTGGCTCAGGGCGTCTGACCCTCCACGGGAGGAGCTGCAAAGTTTGATGGCCACAGGCGGGAACAACCTCCCGTGACGCCCAGTGTTGTATCTCGGTGGAATATGGCCGAAGTCCAACAGTAAAAAGTTCAATATCCGGGCTACAAACACGTTCCTCAATCGTAATATGACCCAGATTGCACCATCTGTTGTTAACCAGAACAGTAAGCACCCAACTCCTTTACGCTTTACCAAGAACCTTCTCTCTAGTTATGGCAACTTCACACACTTCATAACTCCTGACACTCTGGAAAACTTCTACCACACTGCTAGTGTCTTCCACAGTGAAGACTGATGCAAAATACTTGTTCAGTCCATCCGCCATTACCTTGTTCCCCCATTACTACCTCTCCAGCATCGTTTTCCAGCAGTCCGATATCCATTCTCACCTTTTTACACTTTATATATCTGAAGAAACATTTGGTATCCTCTTTAATATTATTGGCTAGCTTTGTTACAGCAACACATGTTTGAGTCAGTAAAATTAGCAATGAAATTACCATTTGGTGCAGAAAAGATTTCGGCTTACCCGTACCTTCGGAGAAGGAAATCTGTCATCCTTGCCATATGGATGTCTCCAGACCCACCAGTCTGAGTACTTCCTCACTTCAAGGATGGACAATAATTGTTAACATTGCATGAAACATCCATACCTTATAAAGGAATTAATTAAAATTATAATAATTGCACAAGAGGGGAGGTTTAAACAAAGGTGATTAAGTGCAAGGAACTTATTTCAGGTGGTGCTTATGAGATGTCACAATATCCTCTGATCACATGACTTACTTATATAAATCTACACAAAGAGACGATAATGTTATTGTTTTATAAGGATGTGTATAATTACAGATGATCAAAGATATTACGAAACCTTCTGGCAATGTCACCTATGTACTGCAACTCAAACCAGTGAATATTATTGTGTTGGTAGCTTGGAGTTTTCACTTAATTACTTTGACGGTTAATCAAGAAATGCAATATTTTCATTTCTTTTATTTCTGTAAGTTATTTTTATATGATATATTTTTATTTCAAATGTAAATTTGTGCATTGTGTAGACTTAAAAAGATGACATCATCTTTTGAATCTTGCTGGTGGGATGAGATGGTGGGGGGGATACAGACCAAACAACAGGACAAATCGTGTGGGCCGAGTGGCCTTCTTCAGTGCCATTCTACTTAACTCCATTATAAGGATTAAAGCATAGTCAAATGCATTGCTTCACTCTGTAAAGTGAACAAGTTCTGTTTTATTTTAAACAATACTTCTAATGTTGATTTCTGAATTTGCTTTACACGCTTCGAAGTTTAATTCATAGATGTTTATTTGACTTAGTTTTACTTCTTGCATATTTATGACATTCCTAAGTGCCTCTTTTGTGAAAACAATTTACCCGTCAGACAGGAAATTCATCAGCACACTCCAATGGCCTGAATGATTTTACTTAGAACCATGCATGGTTTTCTTAATGTCTTTTGAGAAAACTGCCAAATATGTATTTTTCTAATCTGCACAATGGCTTTATGATCTATCCCAATATTTATTATTTTATAGAAGTAGACTGAACAGAAAGAATTTTCCCTTTTATTATCAGTGCTAAAATAAGCCCATCATATTGTGTCTATAAAGATTATTCTTTTCAATCAAGTATGTTAGAACAGCAAATTTGCAAATACTCTCAAGATAGATGGCTAGATCACAAACAGGATCATGTTTCAGAAAGCTGCCATTCACATAATAAATATAATATTAAGAGATATAAATTTACTATCCGGATACCTACTGCCCCCAAGAATTCGTCCAAAACAATAGGTACTGTAGAATACCCATGTCAGTGTTTGATCTGTTGTTGAATAATAAATATTTGAACACTATTTACAAGACTTGGTTCATCCGATGTTATTATACTAACTACTCATTACATCCATCCTTTAATGCTCCTGCTGAATGCTATCCATCCTTATTCATGCAGTTTCCTAAAAAAAACACCATCAAAATTCTGTCATAATAGTTTCGTGTTGTGACTTTGGAAGGCCATGGTTGGAACTTCTAAACACATCTTGTTTACTTGATTTTCACCAAATTCTCCAGATTTCCTTTTACAATCACTCTGGGAGTGTAGAAGTATCCTGAAAGGATTGGTAGCTCACTAAGTATAGTGAAAACATTATTTTTGTGTCATATTTTACATATGAAAAGGCACTACTTTTCAGTTATACCATGCTTAGTGAAAATAATTGTTCTTTAGTCATACTCTGCCCACTGAATGCCTTCATTGTTATCAGACTCTTTGACAGAAGGATAAAAACCTCTGAATGTCTGATGTTGGCTACCTCAAGTCCATTACTGGTTCTCTTCTTTGACCCACTACAGGTTGCCTATAGAGCACATTGCTCAGTTGAGGATGCGGTTAACTTGTGCCTTCATACATTCTTCAACATTTGGACTCCCCAACACCTATGTGAGGATTTTGTTTGTGGATTTTAGCTCCACCTTCAATATTATTGTTCTAGAGTTGCTTCACAGCAAGCTAATCCAGCTAGTTCTACCCTGCCATATCTGTCAGTGGATTACACACTTCCTGACAGGAAGAAAGCAGTATGTAAGGCTGATCTCCTACCTGTCCGATCCAATGTCTATAAGCACAGGCTCTCCCCTGGGCTGAGTTCTATCACCCCTCCTGTTCTCACTTTATACAAATGACTGTACCCCCACAGGCAAATCCATTAAAATCCTGTTTGTGGATGACACGACTGTAGTTGGTCTCATCTGTTTCCATCCAGGGGGTCAGTGTGGACATGGTAGAGGATTACAAATACCTGGGGATACGAATTGACAATAAACTGGACTGGTCAAAGAACACTGAGGCTGTCTACAAGAAGGGTCAGAGCCGTCTCTACTTCCTGAGGAGACTGAGGTCCTTTAACATCTGCCCGACGACACTGAGGATGTTCTACGAGTCTGTGGTGGCCAGTGCTATCATGTTTGCTGTTGTGTGCTGGGGCAGCAGGCTGAGAGTAGCAGACATCAACAGAATCAACAAACTCATTCGTAAGGCCAGTGATGTTGTGGGGATGGAACTGGACTCTCTCACGATGGTGTCTGAACAGAGGATGCTGTCCATGTTGCATGCCATCTTGGTCAATGTCTCCCATCCACTACGTAATGTACTGGGTGGGCACAGGAGTACATTCAGCCAGAGACTCATTCCTCCAAGATGCAGCACAGAGCGTCATAGGAAGTCATTCCTGCCTGTGGCCATCAAACTTTACAACTCCTCCCTTAGAGGGTCAGACACCCTGTGTCGATAGGCTGGTCCTGGACTTATTTCATAATTTACTGGCATAATTTACATATTACTATTTAACTATTTATGGTTCTATGACTATTTATTATTTATGGTGCAACTGTAACGAAAACCAATTTCCCCTGGGATCAATAAAGTATGACTATGACTATGACTCTAGTAATGAGTGCTTGTTATTAAACAGAGGTACATTGTCTTGCAGCCTGGTGTGCTCATAACAACTTGGAGCTTAATGCTATCAAGACAGTGGAAATGAGGATTGACTTCAAATGACAACCTCTTATCTGCCACCCTCACTTGCAAATTATTGCTCAGGCTGCGTCTGTGGTTGAGTCATTCAAATTCCAGGGAACTATCATTACCAATACATTGAAGTGGGACAAGTACATTATGCTCATTACTAGGGAAGCCCAGAAGAGATCATTCTTCCTACTCCAGTTTAGGAAACTTAACATCTCAGGGTGTATTCTGATGAATTTTAACTTGGTCATCATTAAGAGTGTTGTGACTAACTCTATCACCATTTGGTTTCCGGCTGCCTCTTCCCTCTCCATGTCCAGGTTGTGGTTGCAGCTAATGGTCCACTCAGAGAAGAAGACCTTTGGCTATCATCTTTCAATATTAAAATACCAGCTCATTGGCAGAGCGAAGAAAGAGAGCTGGAAAAACCACTGCTGATCCCACCCATCCTACCAGTCAGTCACCACCGGGGCTACACATCATCTCCAAAGCTTCTTTCCTGTAGCTATCCAAAGGCAACAACCCCAGGACAGGTCACAAAGCAATTCCTTTCATTTCTTTTACGGCTTCTTTTCACGTCAGGTATGGTTCCACTACTGTTAGAGCCAGTAATCTACATTCTACAGTATTGTGTGCAGTTTTGGTCCCCTAATCTGAGGAAAGACATCCTTGCCATAGAGGGAGTACAAAGAAGGTTCACCAGATTGATTCCTGGGATGGCAGGACTTTCATATGAAGAAAGACTGGATGAACTGGGCTTGTACTCGTTGGAATTTAGAAGATTGAGGGGGGATCTGATTGAAACATATAAAATCCTAAAGGGATTGGACAGGCTAGATGCAGGAAGATTGTTCCCAATGTTGGGGAAGTCCAGAACGAGGGGTCACAGTTTGAGGATAAAGGGGAAGCCTTTTAGGACCGAGATTAGGAAAAACTTCTTCACACAGAGACTGGTGAATCTGTGGAATTCTCTGCCACAGGAAACAGTTGAGGCCAGTTCATTGGCTATATTTAAGAGGGAGTTAGATATGGCTCTTGTGGCTACGGGGGTCAGGGGTATGGAGGGAAGGCAGGTACAGGGTTCCGTTGGATGATCAGCCATGATCATACTGAATGGCGGTGCAGGCTCGAAGGGCCGAATGGCCTACTCCTGCACCTATTTTCTATGTTTCTATGTTTCTGACAGTGTGACTTCGGGCCGATCAGATGATCTGGCGCTTTGCTGCCTCCAAGAGGGTTCCATGAGGGTGCAACCAAAACGTGCGGTATGGAGGTTAGGAAGCCTGGAGATGGTGCGTGGGCCCACGATCAACTCCATTTCTCACTGATCTCACCAATTAAAGTGCCGAGGCGGGTGCAGAAGGTGAGCGGGTGTTCACCAGACTCTCGCTCGCTGCTGCCAGAGAAGGGGTCTGTCTGTGTCAGCCTCGCTCTCTCTCATTCACTGGGCCCGAGGGAAGGATCTTGCATTCGAATGATCTCTCTCTCCCTCGATGATGTTGGCAAACAGGGCCGGAGCAAAGTTTAATTGATGCAGATTGTAGATTTGGACTCTAATTCAGTTTTTATGATGTGTTCTATGTCTAGTTCTAGTTGCTCTTTTTTTGTGTGACTACTATTGGGCAATTTTTGAATCATGTGGCCTATAGATAACAAACACTGAGCCGAACTGTGCTGAAATATGCCTTTTGTGTTTTAGGCCATAAGACCATAAGAGATAGGAACAGAATTAAGTCATTTGGCCCTTCGAGTCTGCTCCGCCATTTCATCATACAGCTGATCCAGTTTCCCTCTGAGCCCAAATCTCCTGCCTTCTCCCCGTATCCTTTCATGCCCTGACTAATCAACAATCTATCAACCTCTGCCTTCAATATACCTAATGACTTGGCCTCCACAGATGCCTGTGTTAACAGATTCCAGAGATTCACCGTTCTCTGGCGAAAGAAATCCATCCTCATCTCCGTTCTAAATGAACACCCCTCTATTCTGAAGCTGAGTCCTCTGGTCTTAGACTCTCCCACCATAGGAAACATCCTCTCCACATCCACTCCATCAAGGCCTTTCACCATTCAATACGTCACCCCTCATTCTTCTGAATTCCAATGAGTAGAGGCCCAGAGCCATCAAACACTCCTCATACGACAACCCTTTCAATAATGGAATCATTTTCATAATCCCTTTTAAACCCTCTCCAATGTCAGCATATCCTTTCGTTGATAAGGATCCAAAACTACTTAGAATACTCCAAGTGAGGCCTCACTGGGGCTTTATAAAGCCTTAACATTACATCTTTGCTTTTATATACTAGTCCTCTCAAAATGAATGCTAAAATCGCATTTGCCTTCCCCACCACTGACTTAACTTGCAAATAAACCTTTAGGAAATCCTATACAAGGACTCCTCATTCCCTCTGTACCTCAGATTTTTGAATTTTCTCTCCATTTAGAAAATAGTTCATGCCTTTTTTTCTTCTACCAAAGTGCATGACCATACACTTCACGACATTGTATTTCATCTATGACTTCTTTGCCCATTCTTCTAATCTGATCCTTCTGGGACCTCTCTACTTCCTCAAAAACTACCTGCTCCTCCAGCTACCTTCATATCATCTGCAAACTTTGCAACAAAGCCATCAATTCTATCATCCAAGTCACTGACATATAACATAAAGAGCAGTCCCAATGCAGACCCCTGCGGAACACCACTAGTCACCAGCAGCCAACCAGAAAAGGCTCCCTTATTCCCATTCTTTGCCTCCTGCCAATCAGCTGATGCTCTATCTATGCTCGTATCTTTTCTGGAATACCATGGGCTCTCAACTTGTTAAGCAGCCTCATGTGTGGCACCTTGTCAAAGGCTTTCTGAAGATCCAAATACACAATATCAACTGATTCTCCTTTGTCTATCCGGCTTGTTATTCCTTCAAAGAATTCCAACTGATTTGTCAAGCAAGATTTCCCTTTAGGAAACCATGCTGACTATGGCCTATTTTATCATGTACCTCTAAGTACCCTGAAATTACATCCTTAATAATCGACTCCAATGAGGTCAGACTAACTGGCCTATAGGTTCCTTTCTTCTGCCTCTCTCTTGCTTCTTGAAGAGTGGGGTGACATTGGCAATTTTCCATTCCTCCAGAAACATACCAGAATCAATTAATTCTTGAAAGATAATTACTAATAACTCCACAATCTATTCAGCCATTTCTTTCAGAACCCTGGGGTGTATTCCATCTAGTCCAGATGACTTATCAGACTTTTCAGTTTCCCAAAAAACCTTCACCCCAGTAATGGCAACTTCTCACACTTCTGCCCCTGACACTTTTAACGTGGTGTTGGGGGGGGTGTTTAATGTTTAATGTTTTACTTTGAACAGGTTGATTCCATGGTTCATTTTTCTGTGACTGTCTGTGGGAAAGACTGATCTTGGGGTTATATATTGCATACATAGTTTGATAATAAATATACCTCAAACTTTTGATTCCCAACATATTGATGTAGTTATAAAGAAGGCAAGACAGCAGCTATACTTTATTAGGAGTTTGAAGAGATTTGGCATGTCAACAGTTACAGTCAAGAACTTCTATAGTTGTACCGTGGAGAGCATCCTGACAGGCTGCATCACTGTCTGGTATGGAGGGGCTACTGCACAGGACCGAAAGAAGCTGCAGAGGGTTGTAAATCTCGTCAGTTCCATCTTGGGTACTAGTCTACAAAGTACCCAGTACATCTCTAGGGAGCAGTGTCTCAGAAAGGCAGCATCCATTATAAAGGACCTCCAGCACCCAGGGCATGCCCTTTTCTCATTGTTACCATCAGGTAGGAGATACAGAAGCCTGAACACACAAATTCAGTGATACAGGAATAGCTTCTTCCCCTCTGCCATCTGATTCCTAAATGGATATTGAATCTTTGGACACTACCTCACTTTTTGCAATATTTCTGGTTATGTACTTTTTAAAATCAATTCAATATATGTAATTGATTTACTTGTTTATTAATTATTATTATTTTTTAAATGCTATTTATTTTTTTCTCTCTGCTACATTATGTATTGCATTGAACTGCTGCTGCTAAGTTAACAAATTTCACGTCAAATGCCAGTGATAATAAACCTGATTCTGACTCTGATTCAAGTGTTATGCCCCAACTGCTCTCATTGTTCTGTTAATAGTTATTTGGTCTCTTCATATGTTCACAGTTATTGAAGTTTGATTACTGATCTTTGCATATGTTAACATTCTTCCAGTTGTTGATTGCTCATGGCCGTTTGCACTGTTGACTTGTAAATTGTTGGCTGCTAATGTGTTGTCTGCTATGGTATTGTCCTATGTTTTATGCTTAGCACCAAACCACAATCAGTTCTGGCAATAAAGTGATTCTGATTCTGATTCATTCACACTGACAGAAAGCTAAAAATAAACCATGATCTTGCATGGTTTAAGCCATTCCTTGCTCTTACCTCTTGCATTTTACCTGTGATTACTCTCATTCTTTGAAGTTGAATTTGTAGTCTTGCTGGCATCAAGGTTTGTGAGTGAAAACCAGGCTTCATATAGTGGATCCCAAACTCCCATCTCAGGCCATCCTGTTGGCATTTGGACTACTTAATGGTAACAAAGAGCTTTTTAACTGATTTAAAACACCTCATTCATCAAAAAGGTATAAAATCCGGTTTATATAACTACTTAGAATTTTAATTTTAAAAATTTATATAAATAACAAAACAAATTAACTTAAAATTAGCTCAGTGACCCCATCCAAGGCAACGGAGTCAGTCATGGCTCCACTGGGATAAAGTTAAGGTGCCTGATAAGAGGTAGATCCAGCATCCCCAGCTCTGCTGAGCTCTACCCATGGATTGATTGCTGATTCCAGGGGCAGAAACTGAGGACAGATGAACTGGGATCAGACCTCCAGTACATTTCCAACTTGAGTTGCACAGGCGTGAAAGTTAGGAACACCTGACCCATGGATTGATTGCAGCTAACTAATAATTCACATGAATCTACAAGCATGTGATCAGTACAATCTTTTCTCTTATAGGTATAATGATCAAACAATAATGGTGACTCTTTCCGTGCAGCTCAGTTGGGAATCATTAAACATTCTCATTTAGGTCTACTGCAGTTGAAATCCACGTCACAGGCATGAATATTTCAACAAGCAACATTGTTTTAAGGCAGTTAAAAAAACCTATTGATCCCTCAACCATCAGGCTCTTGAGCAAAGGGGATAACTTCACTCAACCCATCAGTGAATTGTTCCCACAACCTATGGAGTCTTCACTTTCAAGGAGTCTTCACTTTCAAGGAGTCTTCATTTCATGTTCTCAACATCTATTGCTTATTTATTTATTATTATAGTCATTATTTTTCTCTCTTTTGTATTTGCATAGTTTGTTGTCTCTTACACTTTGGTTGTTTGTCCATCATATTGGGTGCATTTCTTTCATTAGTTCTATTGTGTTTCTTGGATTTACTGTGTATCCCGCAAATAAATGAATCTCAGGGTTGTATATGGTGACATATTTGTACTTTGAAAATAAATTTACTTTGAATCACGTGCCCGTGTATCAGCCCTTCAATATGATGCCAGAGAGAAGAGATTATTAAGCAAAATTAGGGGCAAGGCACTGGCCTGAAGTGACAATCGGTTAATGAAGGGATTATGAAGGGTCCTGTTGAAGGGTCTCAGCCTGAACTGTTGACACTTTATTCCTTCCAAGTTCATTTTCTATTGTATGTATACAGAATACAACTCTGAGATATGTCCTCTCGCAGGTAGCCATGAAACAAAGAAACACTATGGAACCACTCCCAGAAAAACTTCAAACTCCCAATACGCGAAAAAAGGAACAAATTGTGCAAATGACAAAAAGCAAATGAACAGCACATAGCATATCAGTGTCAAACAGGAGACCAGGAGTATTCCAGGTCTAGTTTAAACTGAACAGTTTAGTTCAGTTCAGTGTTGCTAGCTGACTACGAGCCACAGAGTCAGTCTTCACTGAAGCGCCCCAGTACTCACCCATCGCCCCCCATCAAATCGCTCAAAAACAGCAAAAAAAAAGAGTAACCAGAATCTGGTAATACATGCAACATGAACCTCAAAGTCCCCAAAAATGAGGCTGGAGCTGCAAGCCAAGGCAATCAATCTTTGCAACATGAAACCCAGGACTCCTGCACTTTCCTCTGAGAGCAGCTAGCAAGAAGGAGAGGAAGACAGGTCAAATGCAGGCAGGCAGCACCAAACACCAGCATGTCCTTCGCTCTCAACTTTGTCGACTTCAACCTTGCTTGACACCTCAATCGTAGAGAAGGAACGGAGTCAATCAAGAACTCACGCCCCGTCCCCAGGCTTCCAGGCCATCAAGCCACATTGTCCTCGCCCAAACACATTGAACTCCCTTGGAGAGAGCAGAGTGCCAGTTCGCTCCATCGAACCAAGAGCACAACATCAAAACATTGGTCATGTTGTTCGCTGGTGCCATCTTTCTGTAGATGCTACCAGACCTGCTTAGTTCCTCCAGAATGTTGTGTGTGTTGCTCAAGGTTTCCAGCATCTGCCGAAGCTCTTGTGTTTATGAACAGGTTATTTTTGCAGTAGAGGCTGTGACAAAGAGTATTGCAGGGATCAGTGCGAGTTCCCAGTTGTTCAGAATACAGTTCAATGATTTGCAGGGGTAGATCAAGCATCACATATCTAAATTTGCTAACAAAAGAATATAAAAATAAAATGCTGGAAACACACACCAGTATCTGCGGAAAGAGAAACCAAGTTAAAGCTTCAGCTCAAGGGCTGTTTATCGGAAATGTGAAAGTGAGAAAATAAGTTAATTTAAAGTTGCCAAGAGGGTGGGGTAGAAATGGATCGGTCAAATGGAATCTTGCCCATAGGGTGAGGCCATGGTTACTGTAATGATAAGCTATAACCTATTAATGATTAAGAAGTTAAGAAGGGAGGGTGTGGGGTGGGTGTGTGTGTGTGTGTGTGTGTGTGTGTGTGTGTGTGTGTGTGTGTGTGTGTACACGCGCAAGAGAGAGGAGGAATGGGAGGGAGAGGAGAGGGAGACACACTAAGAAAGGGATGTGTAAAAGTTATGAATTGCAAGTTAGGGCTGGAGGAAATATCCATGTCAAATTAGTGTCAGTGGAGAGGGGTAAATTATATTACGGATGGATAACCCACAACAGAGCTAGCTAGTCCTGACACAGAGGAAGTGAGTTTACTGAAATTGATCGATTTGATATTGAATCCTGAAACCTTCAATGTGCCCCTGAATCAGACTCAGAATCAGATTTAATATCACCAGCATACAGTACACCATGAAATTAGTTAACTTTACGGCAGCAGTGGTTTTATTCGCCCTTTCAAAGCGAACATAAAAGGGGTAGAACTCGTCTGGCAGTGAAGCATTCATGACATTGGGTTTTGCTTTCTAGGAAGTAATGACCTGCAACCCCTGCCAGAGTTGACAGTGATCATGTATCAGGGTTCAATTCCCAACATTTCCTGTAAGGAGATTGTCTGCTTTCCCCGTAACAGCATAGATTTCCTCCAGATGCTCCAGTTTCCTCCCATATTCCAAAATATATGATTAAGGTTAGTGAGTTGCAGGCAGTTATGTTGTCACCGGAAGCGTAGCACCACTCGCAGGGTGCCCAGCACGATCCTCACTGCTTTGTTTTGACACCAGTGGTGCATTCCACTGTATGTTTCAATATTTCAATGAAGAAGTATTGAGTACAGGAGTTGAGATGTTACATTGAAGTTGTATAAGATATTGTGAGGCCTATTTTGGAGTATCGTGTGCAGTTTTGGTCACCTACATGCAGGAAATATGTAAATAAGATTGAAAGAGTACAGAGGAAATTTACAAGGATGTTGCTGGGATTGGGGGACCTGAGTTGTAAGGAAAGATTGAATAGGTTGGAACTTTATTCTCTAGAACATAGAAGATTGAGAGGAGATTTGATAGAGGTATACAAAATTATGAAGGGTATAAATAGGGTAAATGAAAGCAGGCTTTTTCCACTGAGGTTGGACAAGATTACAATTAAAGATCATGGGTTAAAGGTGAAGCTGAATTGCTTAAAGGGATCATGAGGGGAACTTTCTTCACTCAGAGGGTGGTGAGAGTGTGCAATGAGCTGCCAACACAAGTGTTTGCAATATTTAAGGTAAGTTTGGATAGGTACATGGATGGGAGGGATATGGAGGTCTGTGGTCTGGTTGCAGGTCAATGGGAGTAGGCAGTTTAAACAGTTTGGCGCAAACTAGATGGGCCAAAGGGCCTGTTTCTGTGCTGCAGCTTTCTGTGACTAAGTGACCAATAACGCTAACCTTTTATAATCTTTATAATTCCACCCTGATTCTCCGACCACCCAAACACTGCAGGAGGAAATACATTGGCCCATAAACCTACCAACTAGCACGTTGTTCAGGTTAGTAGAGGAAAGGGGAGGACCAGGAGATACCCATACAGAAATGAAGTGAACATACAATCTCCGTACAGAGCAATGGGAGCCCTGGAGCTGTAAAAGAACATGACAGCCTGCTGTCCCACAGTGCTCTAGGAGCATCACGAAGCAGAAAGGAGAGGTGGCAGGAAGAGGGAATGGAAAGGCTTAAAAAGAGGGAATTCATGTTGTCAGGGATCCATCAGCTAAAGGATCAGCTTCTAATGGTGGAACAACTAATCTCATCCATGAGCATGAAACCAGATATGGGGAAGCTCAAGTGCTCTGTAGGCTCAGAGGGCTGGAGACAGAGTTTACTGAGACAGGAGGGGCCAATGTCATTGAGGGACTCAAAGGCTGAGAACTCTAACATAAGCCAGGAATTAGTGGAGTACAGATGGAGGAGATAGGACCCAGCCAGCGGTTTTGAATGAGCAGCAAGTGACAATAGGAACGGTTTGCAATAATCAAGGCTAGAGAAAACAGATGTAAGGATGAAGACGCAAGAAACTGCAGATACTGGAATCTGGGGCAAAAAAAGATAAAAGATGCTTCAGGAACTTGGCGGGCCGGGCCGCATCGGTGGCGGGGAATAGACAGCCGGTGTTTCGGGAGGAGAAATAAAATAGCTGGCATCCAGGAGGAGCAGACGGCCATGGCAGTGGAGTCCAGGCGCTTGGCAGAGTGGTCCTACGTTGGTACCTGGTCTCTGCGATGTGCGGGATGCCACATAGGGAGCAGGAGGTGCAGCAACCAAAACCTGAGGATTTGCATGTGAATGCTTGTCTCACCCAGAAGGGCTGTTTATGAAGGTGGTGAGACTGGAGGTGTAGGGACAGGTGTTACACTTCTTAAAGGGGAAAGTGCATAGAGGGAGGGACAACTGGGCTAGAGAATAATCCCCACAGAAAGGGGTGGGGAGGGGAAGATGTGATTGGTGGTGGAAAAATGGGAATTCCTGCAGCAGCTGAACTGAGGCTGAGGTGGATTCAGACAATATCCTGGAAGTGAAAATACAAGGGGTGATTGATAAGTTCATGGCCTAAGGTGGAAGGAGTCAATTTTAGACCCATCCTGACGAAGGGTCTCGGTCTGAAACGTCGACTGTACCTCTTCCTAGAGATGCTGCCTGGCCTGCTGTGTTCACCAGCAACTTTGATGTGTGTTGTTTAGAAAACCTAGCACATTTATTTTTCCTGCATTTACACACTGAGTCCAGTGGTCGTGGAGCACACGGGTCCCTTCTTTGCAAAAGTAGGCATCTTGGACCTCCAGAGGTTGTCCACAGCAGGGGTGATGATTAAGTTTGTGGCCTAAGGTAGAAGGAGATGAGATATTAATGTTAAACTTTCTACATTTTCACTCAAAGAGTGGAACTGCGTGTGCATGTAACGAGAGCTGTATAACTCATCTCCTTCTACCTTAGGCCACGAACTTATCAATCACCCCTGCTGTGGACCACCTGGAGGTCCAAGATGCTCTCGTTACATGCACTTGCAAACTTCCTGCATTTTCACTCAAAGAGTGGAACTGCACATGCATATAACGAGAGCTGTATAACTCATCTCCCTCTACCTTAGGCCACAAACTTATCAATCACCCCTCGTAGGTCGTCAGAATTATATCCCATATAATCTAAAACACAAAATCAGCTCAGGTATGACAAAGTGGGGACAGCACGACGGCATAGAGGTTAGCACGATTGCCTTACACCACGAGTGATCATCAATTGGGGGTCAATTCCCACTGCTGTCTGTAAGGAGTTTGTATCTTCTTTCTGTGACCACATGGGTTTTTTTCCAGGGATTTCCTCCCACATTCCAAAGGCATAATGGTTAGGGTTATTGAGTTACCCTAACACAAAACGCTGAGGGAACTCAGCAGGCCAGGCAGCATCTGTGGAAAAGAGGAAACAGTCGATATTTTGGGCCGAGACCCTTCATCGGATCTGGAGAAAAAATGATGAGGTCTGAGTAAGAAGGTGGGGGAGGGGAGGAAGAAATACAAGATAGTAGGCAATAGGTGAAACCGGGAGGGGGAGAAGGGTGAAGTAAAGAGCTGGGAAGTCGATTGGTGAAAGAGATACAGGGTTAGAGAAGGGGGACTCTAATAGGAGAGGACAGAAGGCCATGGAATAAAGGGAAGGGGGAGGAACACCAGGGGGAGGTGATGGGTAAGTAAGAAGATAAAGTGAGAGAGGGAAATGGGAACGGGGAATGGTGAGGAAGAGGAGGCGGGCCATTAGCAAAAGTTTGAGAACTCGATGTTCATGCCATCAGGTTGGAAGCTACTCAGACAACATACAAGGTGTTGCTCCCTTTTGTAGCGGCAATAAACTTCTGCTAATCCAGCTTTTTTTACTTACTATTTCTTACTGAGATACTGTGGAATCGGCCCTTTTGGCCCTTTGAGCCATGCGGCCCTGCAATCCCCTGATTTGATCTGAGCCTAATCACTGGGCAATTTACCGACTGGTACGAATTTGGACTGTGGGAGGAAACTGGAGGAAACCCATGCAGAACGCACAAATCCCTTACAGGCAGTGGTGGGAATTGAACCCAGGTCGCCTGCACTGCAAAGCACTGTGCTAACCACTATGCTACCCTGCCACCCCATCTTGACAGTCTCACAATTTAGGCATCAGGGAAAGTTCAAGGCAGTAGGCAAGTTTGTAAATCTGGGTGTCATTACAACCATACAAAACTGACGTAGGACTCTTGAATGACTGTTATTGAAGGTTGGAAATGGCAAGGAGAATGATGCAGAGAAGGGACGGCAGGCCTTACAAGTCATTCTCCAGCTAAAGAAGGAACTAGCTGAATGTCATCTCACCGTGATAGAATCACAGAAAAGTACAGCATAGAAACAAGCCCTTCAGTCCATCTAGTCCAAGCCAAAACCATTTAAACTGCCTAATCCCATCGACCTACACCGGGACCACAGCCCCCCATAACCCTACCTTCCATGTACCTATCCAACCTTTGCTTAAATTTGAAATCGAGCTGTCATGCACTCCTTGCGTTGGCAGCTCATTCCACACTCTCACGACCCTCTGAGTGAAGAAATTTCCCTTCATATTCCCATTAAACTTTTCACCTTTCACCCTTAACCTATGACCTCTGGTTACAGTGAAAAAAGCCTGCTTGCATTTACCTTATCTGTACCACTCATAATTTTGAATACCTCTATCAAATCTCCTCTCAATCTTCTACATTCCAAGGAATAAAGTCTTAACCTATTCAATCTCCCCGTATAACTCACGTCCTCCAAACCCAGCAACATCTTTGTAAATTTTCTCTGTACTCTTTCAACCTTTTTTTTACATCTTTCCTGGAGGTAGGTGACCAAAACTGCACACAGTACTCCAAATTAGGCCCCACCAACATCTTACACAACTTCAACATAACATCCCATCTCCTGTACTCAATACTTTGATGAATGGTAAAGAGGAGACATCAGAGGAAGATCATCTGGTCTTCTAAATCAGAGGTTTGAAAATTGAGGGGATGTGGATTACCTTTGGCATGACCACATTATCTGGATATTATCTTTAATCTGAGCTGTTCTGTTACGGATGGAGCAACCTGATTACTGAATTACAACATAGTGTCCTCAAAGCTCTGGGTCATTCACAAAGGAGTATATTAACAACTTGTTCAGACTGCAGTTAGTGTGTATTGCAGTGGCAAAGTAAGATATTTCTGTTTGTACCTCTGAACTAACCTAAACAATATGTTTTTTATGTAAGGGGTTCATCAAATGTTGGCGTAACACTAATAGACTTACCATATGCATTCTTAAAGGCATCAAAGTTGTAAATCAGATTATCTGCATTTAATACCAACACCCACATTCTTCTGAGGATTTGACTTTACATAATTTTAACAAGCATTGTTCTCCCCACGCACAATCACCCAATTATATACAAACGAAAAATCTTATCACGCGCCTTAGATTTAAAGGAACGCATTATCTTAGCACCTGTAAATACACATCGGCAATTGAAAATTAGATCAAAATACATTACGTGAAATGCATTCAGCTCTCAACTGTTAGAGATCTCAGTTCTGAAAAATTCAAAATCTCTAAAGCACCTACAACTCAGATCAAAATCTATGTACCCACATTCTCTCCTTGCCATGACTAAATGCTCCACACACTCTAGTAAAGAAATAAGAAATGAGAATTTACTGGATGGCTCAACTCAGTAAGTATAAAAACAAATGATTGACATAGAAAGCAAATGGCCTGTCAATATATCAGAAAGTCCTCATTTCTCTTATTTGGAATGAAACGTTCAAAGTCCCAGAACAATTAAATCCCTAGTCTGACAATCTCAAAATAACTTGAAATATTGGATTTTTTTTAAGGCAGTTGCATCGTAATTTCTGATAGCTTTTATGTTCTGCTAGGTAGTGACGAGGATGGACTACAGTGGGAGAGAGGGAGTCGAGATGCTTGGGCACTGGGTAGTCCAGATGTGTTTTTCATATGCAGGATTTAAAGCTGGACTGAACCAACAGCAGAGTCAAAGCTGCTGAAAGAATAGTTGCTGACTTTGTGGTAAGTGATATTAGAGAAAAAATTTTTTATTCAGATAAGGTATAGGAAGGAAAAGTGTGCTGTGGTGTGAAGGGATATTACAATAGAACAGCAAGAGCCATATGGGAATTGTTTCACAGGCAGATCCCTGCCCCAAGAGCACAGCTCAAATGCAGGAAGATTAATGACCATAGAAGTTCGGAAAAAATACGATGACAGAGCACACATTAATCTACCACTTAGTCCTTTTATTCTATAGACCAATGTTAACATTAAAAAATCGAGCAAGGTAAATAAAGCTATGTGGGAATTAAACACACAGTTAAGATCCTTTCCTTTCCCGTGGAATGAATGAGTTATATCGCTGTGAAATCTTAAGTTGCTAACATAACTTTTAAAATTTCATCTTCTATAAATATCTGTAAGAGAGAAATTATAGTTCTCCAGTGGGTGTCATTTAAACCCTCCGTTTCTGAAGCTTGCTGTACTCATCCAGAGAAATTGACACGTAATTCATGTGAGTGACAAGCCACAGAGGGAAGGACAGCACACATCCATTCTTCAACCCGAAGGAAGGAAGAAGATAGTGGGCCCACTTGACAGATTTATTGAAGGAAGGATATTATGGAAGGCCATAGTCAGAATGAGTTACAGTTTCATAAGATTCATTTCAATATCTCTGTACCAGCAGATACGCAAGAGAATGTTATTTTGCTGAAAATTTTCTCCTTTATTTCTTCCTGATGAAGAAAACAATAATAAGCAGAGAGGAAGTAGGACTCAGAAGCTGTTACACAGAAAATATTCATCATTCACCCACACTGTAATTTACCATTTCACTTGCACTGATCTGCCCAACAGATATAAATAGCATGAACACAGAATGTAGCACAGGAAAAGACCCTACCGAACATTTTGCCAGTGCCAACTTTAATCCCATCTGCCTGCGTGTAGTCTGTTCCTGAATTAAGGTTAACCCCCAACCATAGATGTTAAAAAGAACATTGATTGTACATGAAGGTAGAGCAAAGCCATTTGGATATTTGTTTGACAAATAGAAAATTTAACCCACTGAGGCCAAAGACAACAAAAATAAGAGCTTTTCCATAATTTCCATACAGCAAGAAAACATTGCTTGGATCTAGATGAAGGTAAAGGCCTCCTACACAAAGAATCTTACACTCATATGAATGTTAAGGAATGATCTTCGGGAATGATGCTGTCTAAGTTGCATGCCATCTTGGACAATGTCTCCCATTCACTACATAATGTACTGGGTGGGCACAGGAGTACATTCAGCCAGAGACTCATTCCACCGAGATGCAACACAGAGCATCATAGGAAGTCATTCCTGCCTGTGGCCATCAAACTTTACAACTCCTCCCTTGGAGGGTCAGACACCCTGAGTCAATAGGCTGTTCCTGGACTTATTTCATAATTTACTGGCATAATTTACATATTACTATTTAACTATTTATGGTTTTATTACTATTTATTATTTATGGTGCAACTGTAATGAAAACCAATTTCCCCCGGGATCAATAAAGTATGACTATGACTATTTATACGTTATAGAGAAGGAATATCTTAATATCCAGATTTCAAAACAATTCTACATGACAAACTAGCCCATGATCCAGCTTGGCAATGACCTGCAGCTGAAAGTGACTGCAATATTAAATGAAATTAGTCCAGATGTTCAATGGGATCTACCTCTGGAATGTAAAATATACAGTACACCAGGTAGGTTATGTGTGCGCATTTGGAACAAGCAGGCAAGGTGGCTGATCTACACCTCAATGTCAATGCACCTGCATAATAATGAACATTTGGATGTTATATAGAAATCACACAATAACCAGCTATTGAAAACGCTTACCTTTAACCCTACACTGAAATCTTCCATTTAGACACAAATTTCTATACAGTACAAATATCTAGAAACTAAAAGATCTTTTCTCCTACAACCAAAGTCTGTTCAGCATATCCAATCAACTCAACTCTCCAAGGAATTGCTTGTGACTCCTTTTACCAGGTCTGGCACATCAGACACATCCCTAAAAGGCACTAAGTAAAAATTTGAAGATTCACCTCCAGTAATCCACTGACATTCCCCACAATGCTGATTTCAGCGTGTGAGAAATAGGAATAAGTAGTTTTTGAAGCAGGTAACTGCTGGCGTGTGATCTACAAAGTCCATGCTTAAAATGATGCAGCTTTGGACAGAATTAACATCTACGTCTCGGGCTTTTGCAGGGAATTGTAGAGGGAGGGCATTGGAAGTCAACGTTCAATCACTTGGTAATCTGCATGATGTAACACTTGATTTTATGAAGAATTGTGAAGAGGTAAATCCAATAAATGAGGAAATCCAGATAGTGCTGATAAGTGGCCACACTTTGCATGCAGCTCCAATGGGAGTCATCAAATATTCCCTGCTACAGCTGAAATCCACAGTCACAGCTATGAGTACTTCAGAGAGCAATATCATTTTAAGACGTTTAAAAAAAATTGATCTTCAAAATCAGCGGAGCCCAAACAGCAGACTCAGGTTGCAAGTGCAGCTCCCTTTTAAGAAAACGGAAGTGAACAAGGTGCACTGAACTACACGTATGATTGAAACACAGAGGCCTTAGAACCCCACTCCCAACTATCCTGCTGGTGAATGTACAGTCTCTGCAAAATAAAATTGAAGAGCTCAGAGCAAGATTGCAATATGAGGGGGACGTCAGGGACTGCTGTGGACTTTGCTTCATGGCTAACATCCACCATTTTGGATGCAATGATGTAGTCTGAAGGCTTCACCAGTCACTCTCAAGACAGAGCAGTTGAGTCTTTCAAAGGTAGGGGAGGGGGAGGATGATGTCCTAAGTCTGGCTCACCTGACCTGGAACACCTAGCGGTTAAATGTCATTCTCTTTATCCACCAAGGGAGTTTTCCAGCATTCCACCTCATCTGGCAATATCAGGCAAGTACTGGAGCTGCTGGGCACTGTGTTCACCAGTGACAAAACTCTGCGCCCTGAGGCCTTCCCTATCATTGTGGGAGATTTCAACCAGGACAGCTTGAAGAAGTCTCTGAACAACTACAACCAACATATCACCTGTGGAACCAGAGAAGCCAACACACTTGACCACTGATATGCCAACTAGTGGAGTGGTGCCGCAGCAACAACCTGGCACTCAATGTCAGTAAGACAAAAGAGCTGATTGTGGACTTCAGGAAGGGTAAGATGAAGGAACACATACCAATCCTCACAGATGGATCAGAAGTGGAGAGAGTGAGCAGCTTCAAGTTCATGGGTGTCAAGATCTCTGAGGATCTAACCTGGTCCCAACATATCGATGTAGTTATAAAGAAGGCAAGACAGTGGCTATACTTTGAAGAGCTTTGGTATGCCAATAAGTACACTCAAAAACTTCTATAGTTTTACCATGGAGAGCATTCTGACAGGCTGCATCATTGGGGGGGGGGGGGGGTGCGCTATTGCACAGGACCGATAGGAACTGCAGAGGGTTGTAAATCTAGTCTGCTCCAGCTTGGATACTAGCCTACGAAGTATCCAGGACATCTTCAGGGAGCAGTATCTCAGAAAGGCAGCGTCCATTATTAAAGACCTCCAGCACCCAGGGCATGCCCTTTTCTCACTGTTACCATTGGGTAGGAGGTACAGAAGCCTGAAGGCACACACTCAGTGATTCAGGAACAGCTTCTTCCCCTCTGCCATCCTATTCCTAAATGGACATTGAAGCTTTGGTCACTACCTCACTTTTTTTTTAATATACAACATTTCTGCTTTTGCACATTTTTAATCTATTCAATATATGTAATTGATTTACTTGTTTATTTATTATTATTAGTAGTAGTATTTATTTATTTATTTTTCTCTGCTAGATTATGTGTTGGATTAAACTACTGCTGCTAAGTTAACAAATTTCGTGTCACATGCTGGTGATAATAAACCTGATTCTGATTCTAATTCTAATTCTGTTACACCACCAACAAGAACACTGACCATACCATCCCACCGCCACACTTTGGAAAGTCGGATCACCTGGCTGTACTTCTACTCCTGGTGTTTTGACAGAGACTAAAATCTGCAGCACCAGTGGTGAGGAGCAAGAAGGTATGGTCAAGGGAGGCTCCGGAGCACTTACAGGACTGCTTTGAGTAGTTAAGATTAAAGACTGTCACGAGCCTTGTGGCCCATCAGGCCGGTGCCTATGCCGGTTTCCGTGGCATGAAGCGACTGAGAGCACAAGATTCCGCCACCCCCCCACCCCCCCCAGATAGGATGCCAGGTTAACGAGGTTAACCCCCAGCATTTTTGCTGGTACCCATTCTCAGCTGGGTACACTGGAGCATTGTGTGGTTAAGTGCCTTGCTCAAGGACTCACACGCTGCCCTGACCGAGTCTCGAACCCAGGACCTTCAGATCACTAGTCCAACGCCCTAGTTGGACTGGACAATATTCAAGGATTCATCTTTGAATCTGAATGAATATGCCACAGTTGTCACCAATTTCATCAGAATCTCTGTGGATGGGGGTGTGCCTTTGAGAATATACCGGACATACCTAAACCAAAAGCTGTGGATAAACCAGGAGATTCATAGTCTGCTGAGGATTAGATCTGTGGCATTCAAGACCAGTGATCAAGAACTATACAGGAAGTCCAGGTACAGCTATTTTAAGAATGAGAAAACAATTCCAAATGGGGTTAGAGATGGAATCCAATGCACGTCAGCTCTGGCAGGGTTTGCAGGCCATTACTTCTTACGAAGTGAAACCTAACATCATGAATGGCTGTGATGCTCCATTCACAGATGAGCCCAATGCCTTTTATGCATGCCTTGTAAAGGAGAATAAAATCACACCTGTGTGAATCCCTGCAGCATTCTGTGATCCTGTAACCTCCTGTCTTGGAGGCTGACGTCACACCATCTTTCACGAGGGTGAACCCTCATAAGGAATCAGGCAGCGATGGCGTGCTTGGTGCCAATCAACAGATGCAAATGTTCAAGGCCATATTTAACCTCTCACTGCTGTAGTCAGAAATTCCCATCTGCTTCAAAAGGGCGATAATTATACCACTGCCCACGGAGAGCAGGGTGAGCTGATCCACAACCATTGCCCAGTTGCACTCACAACTACTGTGATGAAGTGTTTTGAGATGTCGGTCCTGGTGGTAATCAACTCCTGCCTAAGCAAGGGCCTGGACCTGCTGCAATTTGCCACAGTCTGTCTACAGCGGATGCAATCTCTTTCTCTACACTTGGCTTTGATCACCTGGACAATATCAATACCAAGTCAAGCTGCAGTTTATTGATTACAGGTCGGTGTTGAACACCATCATACCCTCAGTACTGTTCAGCAAGTTCCAAAACCTGGGACTCTGTACTTCTCTCTGCATTTGGATCCTTGACTTCCTCATTGGGAGACCACAATCTGTACAGAGCAGAAATAACATCCCCTCCTTGACAATCGACACTGGTGCTTCTCAAGGATGTGTGCTTAGCCCACTGCCCTACTCTTTCTACACCCGCAATTCTGCGACCAGGCACAGCTCAGATGCCATCCATAAATTTGCTAATGGCACAACTATTGGTTGATAGAATTTCGGATGGCGACAAGGAGGCACGCAGGAATGAGATAAACCAGCTGGCTGGGGGGGGGGGGCACAACAACTTTGCACTCCATGTTAGTGAGAGCAAAGAATTGATTATGGACTTCAGGAAGGGGTAATTGAAGGAACACACACCAGTCCTCTTCGAGGGATCAGCAGTGGCAAGTTCCTGCATGTCAACATCTCTGAAAATCGATCCTGGGCCCAACATATTGATGCAATTACAAAAAAGGCACAACAGTGGCTATATATCATTAGCAGTGGCTATATATTTCTAATTCTGATTTATAGTTTTTAAAAATTATGTATTGCAATGTACAGCTGCTGCAAAACAACATATTCCATAACATCTGCCAGTGATATTAAACCTTTTTCTGATTCTGAAATGCAAAACAATCTGACAGTAAAATGTCAGTGATGGTTCACTTGTCTGCCACTTTCTAACATCTATTGGGACAGGCAATCCTTATAAGTGAATAATTAACCTTTAATAATACCTTCCAATATAATTAAGACAGAAGTATTTCAGCAAGAGGAAATCATTACTAAAAGCTCTTCATTCACTGCAGTATGTAAACACCTGTTAGAAATTTTCACAATTTATCAGATTACAGAAGAGAATCATATCCCTCACACATTCAATATGCGTCTGGAGTGCACCACCTATCTGTTCAATAACCTCACAAAGGTTCCATAGCCATTGAAATCTTATAATGCCTCTATGCAAGAGAGGTATTAAAAGGAGCTCCTCCAGGGAAATTAAACTGGGTTGTGAACAATGAGAGGTAAAAGAAGATATCTGAATCAGAAGATGGCAAGAGATAGATGATAGCAAGTACTAATCAGTTTGCATAATGCACTCATAGCTGTCAGAATCCAAATGGGTACAGCACCTGGTGAAAGTTAGTTCACGGCAAGACTTGAATTACTGCAGATCAGCAAACAGGTAAGCCGGTGCCCTACTTTTTGACAGTAAAACCAATTGAAATCACAAATATTATTCATCCGGTTCTTGCTCCAGTCCATTCCAATTCTTCAAATATTCTTTAAGTGTGCTGTGTACTGGTTGTCATTTTGTCACGATCATTATTTTCTTATGTGAAATATAGGAGAGTACACAATCTGCAGAGGATTACAGGACAATACAAAGAACATTTCAACAAAGAACAATTGAAGAGATGTCCACAAAGAACAAATACAGGAGAATACCAAGGTGCCTGTGAGTTTCACAGTGATTTGCTCCGCTAATATGAATGAGACCGAGGCTTTGGGGCTACTCCGGCTGCTCCGGGCATTCGGATTCATGGACTCAATTCAGATCGGAATGCTGTTGCTTGCTTCTATTGTTTGCATGATTTGTGTTTCTCTCTTTCTCTGTGCATTGGGTGTTGGTCTTTCTTTTTTTAACTGGGTTCTTTCAGGTTTCCTGCTTTGCAGCTGCCTGTAAGCAGGCAAATCTCGAGGTTGTATAATTTTTACATACTCTGGTAATAAGTGCCACTTGAATCCTTTGAACAGACGGTACATAACTTGTAACAAGACCAGTGAAACAAAGGCTAAAACAGATGGAGTAATAGAGTCATAAAGCGTGATAAAGGCTCCTTGACCCCATCAGTCCACGCCGACCACGGTGCCCACTCTGCTAGTCCCAGTTTCTCGCAATCAGCCCATATACCTCCAAGCCCCACGCTCCATGTATCTACCCAAGTGTTTCTTCAATGATACTAATGTTCCTGCCTCAACCACTTCATCTGTCAGCTTATTCCAAATATCCAATCCTCTGTATGAAAAAGTTTCCCCACCGGTCCCTTTTAAATCTTTTCCTCCTCACCCGTTACCTATGCTCCCTAGTTTTGGACTCCCCTATGCTGGGGAAGAGACTGTTACCATCCATTTTCTCTGAGCTTCTCATAATTGTCAACATCTCTATAAGGTTGCCCCTCATGCTTCTATATTACATGAAAGTTATGTCATGTTATATTCTCATGCAAGTTAGATACTTCTACCATGCATTGCCAATATTTTGTCCCATGAATAATGACACTTCAACTATAGAGAACAGTTTCGATCTATCTGCTCTATGCCGGTCTTTATGATTTTATGTATGTTTATCAGAGAGATTCCCTCTCACCCAAGCCAAATTGCATTAGAACATCAGACTCAGAAATAGGACGAGGTCTTTTGGTTCCTCATACCTTCTCACTCATACAATTTCTTAAACAAACACCAGAGCCTTTGATCCACTCAATATTCTAGTACTTTTGCCTCTTCATCTTCGACATTTCCAGATGTCATCGTTATAGAGTTACACGGCATGGCAAAAGGACCTTCAGCCCTTCAAATTCATGAATAATCAGAAGGATAATGCATGAAGCTAAAACCAACACAGCATCTTAAAGCAAAAGACATTAGTATTTTTGGAATATTCTCCACCTCGTGTGTCATCTAGTACATGTAAACCTTTCCTCCAAACCAATTTGCATTCAACTTTCTTTCTTCTAAAATATATGATGATATGGTTGCACAATGTGGTGATATTTCACCACTATGTGCAACCACACTCTGGATTGAATAAGCTGCATTACCTGTGTCTGCATCTGAACCAGCACAGGAAGAGGGACTTCTGCATATTTGTCATACCCCAGAAACTGGTAGGGAAACTGTCCTTGTTGGGTCTCAACACCTCCCTCTGCAATTGGATACTGGACTTCTTAACAGTAAGGCCACGGTCAGTTCGGGTAGGCAGCAACGTCTCTTGTGCCATTACGCAGAGCACTGGCGCTCCCCAAGGCTGTGTGCTCAACCCGCTGCTGTTCACACCGTTGAGGCATGACTGCATCACAGGATCCAGCTCAAACCGTGTCATCAAGTTCACAGATGACACAACAGTGGTTGGTCTTATCAAGAATGATGATGAGATGGCATATGGACAGGAAATGGAGTGACTGGTAGACAGGTAACAGAAGAGTAACCTAAGCTTGAACGTGGAGAAAGAGCATAGAAATCATTGTGGATTTCAGGACAGGTGCAGATGAACCATTACCCTCTGTGTGTACATGGCTCCTCCCTAGAGAGAGTTAAGTGCACCAAGTTCCCGGGAGTTCACATCATGGATGACCTCACCCGGTCCATTAATATTTCCTCCCTGAACAAGAAGGCACAGCAATGCCTCCACACCCTAAGAAATTGAGGCAAGCAAGGCTCGCAAACCCTCCCCCATCTTAACCGTGTTTTTTAGGAGTGATGTTGAGGGTGCCCTGACAAGTTGCATCTCCATCTGATATGGGAACAGTTGAGCATTGGACCAGGAATCCCTTCAAAGGATTGTGAAAACAGTTGAGAAGATCATAGGGGTCTCCCTACCATCCATTGGGCACATTTATCAGGAGCGCTATGTACACAGGACCTTTAGTATTATTAAGGATCCCATCCATCCAACATCCTCTTTGGCTTTCTACCATCAGGCAGGGGACCACGATGCATAAACAAGGATTGTTAGAATGAGAAACAGTTTCTTCCCTCAGACCATTAGGCTTCTGAACTCCCAGCCGCAACGTATTCAAAGTGTCAGTGGTTAATCTGTTCCGTACCTTACAATATTTAATATTAATGCACTTTAATTTGTTATTCATGTGTGGTTTATTTATACATTTTATCCTTACCTTCATAAGTAATCATGTTATGTGTATTACTGTACTTTACACCCTGGTTCAAAGAAATGTTGTTTTGTTAGTAAATGGTGTACAGAATATGGTTAAATGCTTTATATACATGTATATAGTTAAATTACAATAAATTTGACTTGACTTGTCCTGACAGAATCATGGCTCCAGGTCACCGCTCCAGATTCTACCATCCAGTTAGAATGCCTAATCTCCTCTTGGGTGGACAGAAATGCTGTGACCTCTGGCAGGACCAGTGGAAGAGGTCTGTGTGTCTATATCAATAAGAACTGGTCTCAGTAGAAATGGCCCACTGCTTACTACAGTTAGAGATTCAGATGGTGAAGTCAGGCTCTTTGACTTACTGAGGGAGTTCCCTGTCACTGTTATTATTGCTGTTTACATTCCCCCGTGTGATAGTGCTGCAGGAGCACCAACTGCACCTCAAACACACTCGTCCTGATGGAGCCTTCATTGTTGCTGGCAACTTCAATAATGCAACTTCAAAACAATCTTGCCAAAGCTCTACTAGTGTAACAACTTCGCAACCAGAGGAGGGGATATATTAGACACTGTTGATACCAACATTTGTGGAGCCTACGAGACTGCCCTCTCACACTCACCTCGGATACTCAGACCACATATACATTTTGCTAATCCCTGTGTACAGAGCACTGGTTAAACAAGTCAAACCAGTTCACAGGGAGATCAGGACCTGGCCAGAAGGTGCCAACTCAGTGATACAGGACTGCTTCAAAAGCACGGACTGGAGTAATTTTGGGGAGTCAGTTGTAATGTATGGATCTATTTCTTTCAGAGCAATGACCCTCCACAACCTATGCACTACATATTGATCTGCTGTCTGTGCATGTGCTGCTTTCTAAGTAATATGCATTGTTCTCTCTTTCACTGCAATGTGGATACACCAGTTAAAGCTATCACCCACATGCATGCTTTTATTTAGTTGGTACGTAGTTGTGCACAAACACAACAAGTTGGTGATGAGCACGAATCTGAAAGTCAGAGACATCAGGAACTTCATTGACAGTTATGGGATGAAACAGCGAGAGTTAAACAGCACAAGAAAGCCTAAGTAAGTATCAGTAATAGTGAAAAATGTGCTGAATTTAAAGTGAAAATAACGTAGTGATGGCTTCAGTTGGGAAAGTTGATGAATTTGATAGTGCTAATGAAGCCTAGGAGTCTTTGACTACACCAAACAAATGCTTTCTAAATGGCCACCTATGACATTATCATTAATACGTCGAATTACTGCTATTAAAATGATAGTTCTACCAAAATTCTTATATACATTTCAGGCAGTTCCTACCTTTGTTCCTAAAACATTTTTTGATAAAATAGATTCTATAATCTTATCTTATATTTGGAATAATAAAAATCCTAGATTGAGTAAACATTTATTACAGAAATTAAAAAAGGATCGTGGTATGGCTTTGCCAAATTTTTGTATGTATTATTGGGCAATTAATATTTGATATATTACTTCTTGGATTCATTACTCAGACATACATGAATGTCCTTCATGGTTGGATTTTGAGGAAAACTCAGTGAAGAGGTTCTCTGTGGCCTCTTTACTGGGAGCTCCTCTTCCGTTCTTGTTTTCTAAGATTAGTAGACAAGACTTTAATCCTATTATTAAACATACTTTAAGAATTTGGTTTCAGTTTCGTAGATTTCTTGAGTTAAAAAATTTTGTTCTTTCTAGTAATATTTATTTTAATTATTTTTTAAACCATCAATTTTGGATAAGACCATTTTAATTTGGAAAATCAAGGGGATAACAAGTTTTTCAGATAGTTAGTGGATAAATATGGTTTACCTAATGTACATTTCTTTAGATATTTACAAATTAGGAATTTTTTACATGGTTTACTGCCAAATTACCCTTATACTTATCCACCTAATATAACAGATGTTCTTTTTCAGCTTAAACCACTTCAGAAAGGGTTGATCGCTATAATTTATAAACAGATATTGAATTTACGAATGATATCTAACGATAAAATTAAACGCACCTGGGAATTGGAAGTTCAAGACTCATTTTCATATAAACAATGGAGTCAGATTCTTCATTTGGTTAATAACTCATCTATTTGTGCCTGTTATTCCTTGATACAGTTCAAGGTAGTGCATCGGGCCCGTATGTCAAAGGATAAACTAGCACATATTTTTTCCAATAACAATCCTATTTGTGACAGATGTAACAGTGAGGTGGCCACTTTGACTCATATGTTTTGGTCTTGTATAAAGCTAGACAATTTTTGGAAAGATGCTTTTAAAACATTATCAAAAGTCTTGGATCTGGACCTACAACCTAATTTACTTATGGCAATATTTGGGATTACCCCATTGAAACCAGGAAATATTCCTGTTTCTGCTCAACGTATGATAGCCTTTTCAACTTTATTGGCTAGGAGAGCCATTTTACTGAAATGGAAGGATTCTAATGCACCTACTGTCTTTTATTGGCTTTCCTCCATTATGTCCTGTTTAAGTTTAGGGAAAATAAGAAGTCGGACATTTGATACATCCTTTAAACTTGAGCAAATCTGGAGACCTTTTATTCAATATTTTCATTTGATTTGATTCATTACACTTCCAATTTTTTTTCCCAATGTTTTAGATTTGATCAGAAAGTCTTTCTTTTTCTTTTCTGGTCGTATCCTCAGAATGGACTGCCCAGTTCCCTTTTTTTTTGTATAGTGTAGTGGGGTTTTTATTTCTCATTTAAAATTCAAAGTTTTTTTTCTTTCCTCTTTATGAACTGATAAGAGGAGAATTGCTCTTTTCTCTTTTATTCTATATTATACACTAGTTTAACACTGTGTATGATTTTGATCGCATCTATTTTAATTTCTGTTTGTATGGTTATTGATATATATATTTGAGATAATTCTCTTGTTTGTATTTATGTTCCTTTTAAATCAATAAAAAGATTAATAAAGACAGAAGAAAGAAGTCATAGGAGTCATTGATCGGGTATTGAACTATATTGTAATGCGAACAACGTAGAGGAGCAAAAGAAAGCCACTACACTTCTTAGCTTAATGGGTCCAAGAACATACAGTCTTTTACGCAACTTAGTAACCCCTGAAAAGCCAACAAGTAAGAGGTTCAATGAAATTGTTATAATTTTACAAAATCACTTGAGTCCTAAACAACTGGTAATAGCTGAGAAATTTAGATTTTACAAAAGGAACTAGACAAAGGATGAAAACTTTTCTGAATACATTACAGAACTGCACAAATTTCCCAGAACCGTAACTTTAGAGATGGACCTTCTGATGCATTAACGGACATGCTTGAATGTGGCATGCATAGTCAAAGCACTCAAAATAGGCTATTATCTGAAAGAGACCAAACCTTAGAATGGGCATTGACCATTGCAAATCTTTAGAGACTGCAGCAAAGGATGCTGGTTGAGTGAACTTGGCCTTTTCTCCTTGGAGCAACAGAGGATGAGAGGTGACCTGATAGAAGTGCATAAGATGATGAGGGGCATTGATCATGTGGATAGCCAGAAGCTTTTTCCCAGGGATGAAATGGCTAACACGGGGGGGGGGGGGGGGCATAGTTTTATGGTGCTTGGAAATAGGTACCGAGGAGATGTCAGGGTAAGTTTTTCACACTGAGAACGGTGGGTGCGTGGAATGCACTTCTGGTGGCGGTGGTGGAAGTGGATACAATAGGGTCTTTTATGAGCTTCTTAGATAGGAACATGGAGCTTAGAAAAATAGAGGGCTATGCGCTTGGGAGGTCCTAGATAGGAAAAACTAGAGTAGGTTACATGGTCGGCACAACATTGTGGGCCGAAGGGCCTGTAATATGCAGTAGATTTCTATGTTCTATGTTCTATGATGCAGCAGAACTACAGAAAAGGAATTTAGAATGTGAAATGCACAAAATGTCCCTGAATGGTGCAAAAAGTCAAAGATGTTATTTTTGTGGTAAATCCTCCCATGATGCAAAATAACTTGATTCATAGAACATAGAACATAGAACGCAATACAGCACAGTACAGGCCCTTTGGCCCACAAGGTTGTGCTGACCCTTAAACCCTCCCTCCCATATAACCCCACACCTTAAATTCCTCCATATACCTGTCTAGTAGTCTCTTAAATTTCATGAGTGTACCTGCCTCCACCACTGACTCAGGCAGTGCATTCCACGCACCAATCACCCTCTGAGTAAAAAACCTTCCTCGAATATCCCCCTTGAACTTCCCACCCCTTACCTTAAAGACATGTCCTCTTGTATTGAGCAGTGGTACCCTGGGGAAGAGGCGCTGGCTGTCCACTCTATCTATTCCTCTTAATATCTTGTATACTTCTATCATGTCTCCTCTCCAGAGAGTAAAGCCCTAGCTCCCTTAATTTCTGATCATAATACATACTCTCTAAACCAGGCAGCATCATGGTAAATCTCCTCTGTACCCTTTCCAATGCTTCCACATCCTTCCTATAGTGAGGCGACCAGAACGGGACACAATACTCCAAGTGTGGCCTAACCAGAGTTTTACAGAGCTGCGTCATTACCCCGCGACTCTTAAACTCTATTCCTCGACTTATGAAAGCTAACACTCTATAAGCTTTCTTAACTACCCTATCTACCTGTGAGGCAACTTTCAAGGTTCTGTGCACATGTACCACCAGATCCCTCTGCTCCTCCACACTTCCAAGTATCCTGCTATTTCCTTTGTACTCTGCCTTGGGGCTTGTCCTTCCAAACTATACCACCTCACACTTCTCCGGATTGAACTCCATCTGCCACTTCTCAGCCCACTGCTGCATCCTATCAATGTCTCTCTGCAATCTGCAACAATCCTCTACACTATCCACAACACCACCAACTTTTGTGTCATCTGCAATCTTGCCAAACCACCCTTCTACCCCCACATCCAGGTCATTAATAAAAATCATGAAAAGTAGAGGTCCCAGAACAGATCCTTGTGGGACACCACTAGTCACAATCCTCCAATCTGGATGTACTCCCTCCACCACGACCCTCTGCTTTCTGCAGACAAGCCAATTTTGAATCCACCTGGCCAAACTTCCCTGGATCCCATGCCTTCTGACTTTCTGAATAAGCCTACTGAGTGGAACCTTGTCAAATGCCTTACTAAAATCCATGTAGATCACATCCACTGCACTACCCTCATCTATATGCCTGGTCACTTCCTCAAAGAACTCTATCATGCTTGTTGGACACGATCTCCCTTCACAAAGCAATGCTGACTGTACCTGATCAGACCATGATTCTCTAAATGCCCATAGATCTTATCTCTAAGAATCTTTTCTAACAGCTTTCCCACCACAGACATAAGGCTCACTGGTCTATAATTACCTGGACTATCCCTACTACCTTTTTTGAACAAGGGGACAACATTCGGCTCCCTCCAATCCTCCGGTACCATTCCCGTGGACAACGAGGACATAAAGATCCTAGCCAAACGCTCAGCAATCTCTTCCCTCACCTCGTGGAGCAACTTGGGGAATATTCCATCAGGCCCCGGGGACTTATCTGTCCTAATGTATTTTAACAACTCCAACACCTCCTCTCCCTTAATATCAACATGCTCCAGAACATCAACCTCACTCATATTGTCCTCACCATCATCAAGTTCCCTCTCATTGGTGAATACCGAAGAGAAGTATTCATTGAGGACCTCGCTCACTTCCACAGCCTCCAGGCACATCCTCCCACCTTTATCTCTAATTGGTCCTATCTTCACGCCTGTCATCCTTTTGTCACATAATTGAAGAATGCCTTGGGGTTTTCCTTTACCCTACTCACCAAGGCCTTCTCATGCCCCCTTCTTGCTCTCCTTAGCCCCTTCTTAAGTTCCTTTCTTGCTACCCTATATTCCTCAATAGACTCATCTGATCCTTGCTTCCTAAACCTCATGTATGCTGCCTTCTTCCACCTGACTAGATTCTCCACCTCACTTGTCACCCATGGTTCCTTCACCCTACTATTCTTTATATTCCTCACCGGGACAAATTTATCCCTAACATCCTGCAAGAGATCTCTAAACATCGACCACATGTCCATAGTACATTTCCCAACAAAAGCTTCATCCCAATTCACACCCGCAAGTTCTAGCCTTATAGTCTCATAATTTGCCCTTCCCCAATTAAAAATTTTCCTGAATCAGAGAAAATGTCTGCAGAAAGTGCCACAAACAAGTTCATATCGAGAGGGCGTGCAAGGCAGATAAAAAGCACAACCGAGTGAATAGTCTCAAACACAAAACTAAGCAAATGCATAAAGTTACTGAATATAAAACAGAATCAGACTACATAGAGTCTGACAAAGGAGAACTGTCATGCTTAGAACTGCATATTATAACCAAAGTAGATCACAAAATCATTAGGATCCCAATAGATGTGTCTGGTGTAAAACTGAAAATGGAGCTGGATAAAGGTCAGCTTTGTCCATAATTTCAGAGGCCAACTAAAACAGACTGTTTTCTAAAATACCATTAGGGAAGACTTCAGTGATGCTGAGGACTTAAACAGGTGAAAAAAATGTCTCCTAAAGGAAATCTGAAAGTAAATGTGAAGTAATGAGGGCAATCACAACAGTTAGAGCTTGATGTATTGAAAAGTGGAAGGCCAGCAATTTTCGGACATGAATGATTGAGAAACATCCAACTAAACGGGCACTCAATATGACATCAACAGGTAATGGCAGCCCAAATGGTAGCACTAACCAGAGACTGGCACAGCTGCTTAATGCTAATGAGAAGGTGTTTGAGGAGGGAATTGGTAAACTCAAGGCATGAAGGCCAGAATTGAACTAGATGACACAGCAACACCAAGATTCCATAAACCATGTGCAATGCCTTATGCGCTACATCCTAAAGTGGATGCTGAACTGCAGCGTTTGGAAGCACCTGGAATTCTCTCCAAGGTTGAGTGGAGGGATTGGGTCATGCCCATTGTCCCGGTGATCAAGAAAGAGAAGGCCAGAGCCACTCAAGGTAAGCATCAACCTGGTGCCGCATACTTTGCAGTATCCACTGCCATGAATGGAAGATATTTTTTCATCTTTAGCTGGCAGGGAGAGGTTTTCAAAGATTGACTTGTCACAAGCTGATCTGCAAGTGGAGATTGATGAGTCAAGCAGGAAGCTTCTCACAATCAACACTCACAAGGGACTGTTCCAGTATAATCGTCTCATCTTTAGCGTCACATCAGCTCCAGCAATTTGGCAAAGTGCTCCATATAGACCAGGAACACAATGTTACCTTGATGATATCATCATAACGGGCAAGAATGACGAAGATCACCTCCAGCACCTTGGTAAAGTGCCTACCGGGCTGATTGAGTATGGTGTGCACACAAACAGAGAAAAATCTGAGTTCTTCAAGAATTAAATCTCATACTGTGGACATGTCATTGACAAGCATGGCTAACATAAGTCACAAGAGAAGATTGAAACAGTGCTGCGGGCACCCAAACCAGATAATGTATCATAACCTAGGTCATACTTGGGCCTTGTAAACTACTACCATCAGTTTTCTTGCAAATATTGCGACAGTGCTGTACCCATTGAATGCACCACTGTTACAGACACAGACATTCCACCCTACGAAAACTCATTTCAGGGAGGTAGCACCATCAAGTTGTGGGAAGCTCCCAGAACTTCTGGGAGAGGTGGGATATCTGCAATAGAGTAGTTCCTTAGCAGCTAGCCAGCTAGTTTAAATAACATTAGCTATGCTAATGAATGAATGACACCTGTTAAACTCACCTCAACGTGTCTTTTACAGTCTTAACCCACCATGGGCAATAGAAAAGTCACTGTTGAAACAGTGCAGTGAGCAACACTGTCATTATTTTTGACCCCTATTAGGCAGGGGTACACTTTAGTGTAGTCTGGGGTGATGTACGTTTATATTTTCTTTTTTTGGAACACTCTGCCATAGCACGCGCTCTCTCTCTCTCTCTCTCGCTCTCTTGTGCTCGTTCCCTCTCTCTTGCTCGCTCTCAAAAGAATCAATTTCCGGGATATTGTATATAATTTGCAGACATCAGGGAGCCACTATCAATATGCGGGAGACTCCCAGAACTTCCGGGAGAGGTGAGATGTCTACAGACAGGAGCAAAGTGAGAATGGTCAGAAAGATGTGAAAAAGCATTCAAGGAAACAAAGACTAATATCCTTCGATGAACTATTTATCCATTATAACCCATCCCTGCCCATCAGACAGGTATGCGATGCATCCCCTGATGGCATTGGAGCTGTTTTGTCACATATTATGAAAGATGGATCTGAACACCCAATTGCATTTGCTTCAAGGTCACTGACACGCACAAAATGCAAACAGAGAGGAGGTAGAGAGGCTCGTCAAGAGGTGCCAGAACAACAACCTGAGTCTCAATGTGGACAACACAAAAGAGGTGATTGTGAACTTCAGGAGACGTAGGTCGACCACTCTCCATTGCACATCAATGGCTCTGCCATGGAAAGAGTGAAGAGCACAAAGTTCCTTGTGTGCACATAACATATGATCTAAACTGGACCCATAACACCTCCTCACTAATCAAGAAGGCACAAAAGCATCTGCATTTTCTGAGGAGGTTGAGGCAGTCAAGACTTGCTGTCCCCGTTCTAACAACTTTCTTCAAGAGCACCGCCGCAAGTGTCCTGTATCAATGTGTGGTAAGGAAGTTGCAAGGCATCGGAACGCAAGACCCTACAGAGGATAGTAAAAACTGCTGAGAGGATCACTGGGTCCTTCCTCCCCACTATTTGTGACATTTGTTGGAGCATAGCAGATGAGGATGCCTGTCACTCACCCCACTATCTCTTTCACCCACTGAAGGAGGAACAGGAGCTTCAGGACTACGACTGTCAGACTGGCTAACAGCTTCTTCCTTCAGGCTGTGAGACTAATGAATACCCTGCCACCACCGAGGTCTTGTCAATGGTCCACCAAGTTTATTTACTGTTTACCTGTGCACTACATGCATTTTGAATTATATTTTGTTAACTTATTTATGGTACTATTTTGGTATTATGTTATATGTTTGGTGGGTGCACTGTGATCTGGAGGAACGTAGTTCTGTTTGGTTGTACAAAAAAGCTACAGTTAGATGACAATGAACTTGACTTTGAACTTGTTAATGGCCATCCATCCCCACCTGCCCTGAGACTATGTCTGATTTTTAGGGATGAGATAGAGAGCCTTGGATTGGAACCATGTACCTCTCATATGTCTTTCAAGATAACGGTGCAGAGATAGCAACACACAGAAAAAATGCCGGTGAACGCAGCAGGCCAGGCAGCATCTGTAGGAAGAGGTACAGTTGACGTTTCGGGCCGAGACCCTTTGCCAGGACGGAGCAACTGCAGATTTCCTCATGCTTACGGTGCAGAGATGGTTTCTTTGGCAGTTTGTCATTCCTTTGCTCTCTGCCCTTCCTAGTGCATAAGTGCGAGTTGTTCACAGAAAATGGTAAGTTCCAGGTAGTGTATACCATGCGACACTTCAGTGCTGGTGTCAAATACTCCCGTTACAGTCTGCTGCCACTGAGAGCCACGAAGGTCATCCACCTAAGGTCTGTACAGTTAGTAACATCATTTTAAAGTGATTAAAAAGTATATAAAGTCGACAGAACTCAAACTGCAGTGTTTAAGACAGTGGAAGATACGACGCCACTCTGGTTTAAAAGTTTGCCTAAGAAAGCACGGTTTGCAACTCCCTATACCAACCATCTTGATGGCAAACACACAGTCTCTGGTAAATAAAATTGAAGATGTCAGAGCTAGATTGCTATACCAGAGGAACATTAGGACCAGCTGTGTTTTTTTGGTTCACAAAATTTTATCACTGACTTCATTGGATGAATGTGTGCCTATGAGAAAATACTCTATATACCCAAATTAAAAGCCATGGATGAACCAGGAGGTTTGTAGTCTGCTAAGGGCTAGATATGTGGCATTCAAGTTGGGCATCCCAGGTCTGTACAAGAAAACCAGGTATGATTTGCAGAGAGCTATTTCAAGAATAAAGGTACAATTCTGAACGAGGTTGGAGGTGGAATCAAACATACGTCAACTCTGGCAGGGTTTGCAGGCCATTACTTCCCACAAAGCAAAACCCAACATCATGAACGCCAGCGATGCTTCACTTCCAGATGAGCTCAGTGCCTTTTATGTTCGCTTTGAAAGGGAGAAAAAAACCACAGCTATGTGGATCCCTGCAGCACCCAAAGACCCTGAGATCTCTGCTTCGGAAGCCAATGTCAGGCTGTCTTTTAAGAGGGTGAACCCTTGCAAGGTGACAGACCCTGATGGAGTATCTGGTAAGGCTCTGAAAACCCATGCCAGCCAACTGGTGGTGGTGTTCAAAGGCATTTTCCATCTCTCATTGCTGAGTGTGGCCTCATCACGACAGCAGAAGGGGCCATGGATAGGTATTTCAGAATAGGAATGGGAAGTGGAATTGAAATGGGCGGCCACTGTGAGATCCTGCTTTTTCTGGTGGACACTCAGGTTAAAGGAATAGCACCTTATATTCCATCTGGGTAGTCTCTAACCTAATGGCATGCCCTTTTCCCTCTCTCAACTCATCTCCTTGCCTGTCCATCACCTCCCTCTGGTGCCCCACCCACTTTTCTTTCTTCCATGGCCTTCTGTTCTCCCCTATTAGATACCCCCTTCTCCAGCCCTATATCCCTTTCGTCAATCAACTCCCCAACTCTTTACTTCACCCCTCCCCTCCCCCTCCCAGTTTCACCTATTACCTTGTGATTCTCCCTCTCCCTTCCCCACCCCCCACTTTCCAACTCTGACTCCTCATCTTTATTTTCTCCAGTCCTGCTGAACGGTCTCGGCCTGAAACATCGACTGTACTCTTTTCCATAGATGCTGCCTGACCTGCTGTGTTCCTCCAGCATTTTGTGTGTGTTGCTTGGATTTCCAGCATCTGCAGAATCTCTCTTATTTCTGATTCTGATCGGGTTCAGTTTAGGATCCACCGGTTTGACAGAGCTGTGTAATTTTCTTTGTATTGGGTGTGGTTGGAATGTTGATTAACTAATTCACTCTGCTCAGATAACTCATTTTTGTCTAATCATTGTTGCTCATCTAACTGATGTTAACAGAGTGCTGGGCAAAACAGGATGTACCTGGTTTCTTTGTGGATGCTACTGAATCTGCTGTATATTTCAACATTATCATTGTTGTGTACATCTCTTTAACCAGGAAAATAGAAAATTTTCAAATCATTTTTATATACCTGGTTCTCCATTTCCAAAAAAGTGACAGTGATATATCACCAATAAAGTGACCATCTCCTTTTTGTTCCTCCATTGTACCCATGTTGTCATATTTTAAAAATTCCTATATTATTAGCATTAATGGATTCCTCAATCAATATTGCATTGCTACCCTATCCCCTACATCTCCCAGCATCCCTTGCCCTGTCAAATCTGAACTTGCTACAACATGGAATGTTGGGTTGCCATTTTTGCCTTTCTCTTGTGATATCTTATTTCCACATGCTGATCAATGCTCTAAGTTCATGTGTCTTAGTAATCAGGTTCCATCCATTAAGGTGACTGATTCAGCCTTGCATTCCTCTCATGTGCCTTATTATGGCCATCAACACGAGATTCTGCAAACGCTGCAAATCTTGAACAGCAAACACAAAATGTTGGACGAACTCAACAAATCAAAGCTCTGTTTACCAGAGTGACAGACATTTCTCCTCTATTTCACAATCAGAATCCTTTATTATCGCCAAGTATGTGGACACATACAGGGAATTTGATGCTGGTTTCCCTGAGCTCTCGCTGTAAAGAATCAAAAAGCAAACAAAACAATAGTGCAAATAATCATGAACTATATACAATGAGGTATACCTGTGTATGTACAGGTGGACTTGGTTTATAATAGACTATCCAAATGTTCATAAGACTGATGGCATACGGAAAGAAACTGTTCTTGTACCTATTTATCCTGGCATACAGTGATCTAAAGCGCCTACCAGAAGGAAGGAGTTGGAACAGGTGATGTCCAGGTTGTGATGGGTCTACAATGATGCTGCTTGCTCGCTTCCTGACTCTAGATGCATATAAATCCTGGATTGAGGGCAGCTTCACACCAATAATTCACACCTATTTAAAGACACTTCTCCACCAATTATATGTTAATTTTGGGTCCCATTTCCCTGCCAAATAAATTTAAACACTTATTTACATAACTGACAAATCTTCCCCGTTCCACAATATCTTCTGATTTACAAACAGGAGATATTAAAGGCACACAGGTTAAACTTATTTCAATTACAGCACTTCCTCAAAACTTCTCAGATTCCAATGCTGTCTCATAATCAAATTCCTGCAGATCAGTATAATCAACGTTCCATCTAATCAATCACCATCAATCCTGCAAATAGCAGCAAAATATTTTACACAGCAAAAGTGAAGGACTTCTTACATCTCCATTCTCTCTGCACATTATACACATTGCAGCCACTGGACTATCGCAGTTTATCATTTAAAAGCACCGGTATAATATCAGCACTAAAAGAATAATCTTCTCACTTTGTCAATTTGTGCTTACAGAATAGTACAATATTGCTTTCACAATTTTTGGTAGAATACAGAACAAACAAAAAATATTTAAACTAACTTAAATAATAAGGAAACTTTTCGTAACCTTCTCCCAGCAGCTGGTATCTCTTACTCACTTTTAAAGAGAATGTTGTGCTTGTGCCTGTTTAACCCTTCAGGCACCAGAGATTTCAAGAGGAATTTACAGCACAGGCAAATGTATGAAAGATATTTCCAGGGTAATTATGGAACACAGGACTTCCATAGGAAATCCCAGTCAATCCCAGTCAAATTGAGGATCTATTGAGGATGTATGCCTGACATCATAGGACTCAGGTGGTGCTTTGCAACACAGGTACCATATTGCAGACAAAATACAACAATGAAGTAACACTGTCCTTTCAGAGCGATGCAAAAGATTCGATGACACACCTCAAAGGGGGTTTTTTGCCCATCATCTCTCAACTTAATACTATTAATACAGATTTTCCAACCACTGAGCTTGCTGCTGTTCAGTAGACACAGCTGCGTGCAAACTGACTAAAATATTTTAAATATTAAAGTAAATATTCTTCAAAAGTGCTTCTTCAGCACTGAAGCTTTTGGATATCATAGACCTATTACAGGTACTAGATAAATGAAGATGTTGATCTTTAAATTAACATAATTTTCCTTTTAAGTGAATTTACTTTTCACTCCATCTCTTTTATCCTGCGTTCTTGGTGTCCTTTGAAGTCCTGATGCAGGTTTACCTTATTAAACTATTTGTCATCTTGTATTAGTTCATACCCTTCATTGCTCATGTTTTGCTTGCCATTTTGGTTCCAGATTTTGCCCTTCAAACTAATGAATGATACGCATTATTGCTCTTCTTAATATCCTGTTTAGAGTTCTTGTCCAACCAAAGGTGTTCAGTGTGGTTTAGCTTACTTTCTATGGATTAATGTTAGCCTTTAAATATCTAACTTGCAAGAATTAAAGAATTCCTGATTATTCTTAGCTAATCTTTACAAGCTGAAACACTTTTAATGCAAAGCTGGAAGTGTGTAAGCAGGTTTGGGAGTGTTCTCACAAAGTTTGGAGTTTGGCAAAGGTACTGTATATTTTTCCTTCAGCATTACAGCTTTTTAGTAAATGACTCCATGAATGCAGTCTGTTGATTTTCCACTTGCCTCCTATATAAGGCTGTAGTGCCACAGTTAGCACCTACAAATTTATGTTCAACACTGGTATTATTACAGCTGCATTGGTAGCACGGCAGTTAGCACAATGCTTTGTAATGCCAGCAATCATCATTTGGGGTTCATCTCCCACTACTGTTTGTAGGGAGTTTGTACAGTACATTCTCTCTGTGACCCGTGTGGGCTTCCTCCAGGCTCTTCAGTTTCCTCCCACATTCCAAAGGCATATGGCTAGGGGAAGGGTTAGTAAATTGTGATGGTGCCAGAAGTGTAACAACACTAGCCAGCTGATTCGACACAGCATAATCCTCAGACTGTGACGGTCATTGATGCACAATGATATCTCACATGTTTCGACGTACTTGTGACAAATAAAGTTAATCTTTATATAGGTGACATCTGTTTAACTTGAAATTGGAGTTGTCCGTGGGACCCAGGGAAAAGGATCTTCTTTTCAGAGCCTTTATTTGCATTGTGATCAGAGGTGGAGATTTTTGCATTTTGCTACATGGTGCCATCTATTCAAAAGGAGTTAATTCATTCTTGATCCCTATAGAGCACCGGATTGAGTAAGCATATAGTTTTGGAAAGATTGCACAATTTCATCCTGTGCAAGATGCCAACTACTGTATGCAATTAACTTTATGGGAACTGTGTCCAAACACTGAAATATATTGCAGCTTAATGGGATTTTATTCCACCACCGGTACAGCTGGTGTATGTCATGTGGATTAATTCTTGGAATCAGTCAGGATGTCTTTATTTTCCAGCAGTCTGTTATTCCAGCTGCATTTGATCTACCAAATACACCAATGGACAGCAGGAACCAGATCTACAGTCAGCACCGCTCATGACCTGGATGTGAAAGTGATGACAGTGCAGTACATTAGTGTGTTGCAAAAATAGTCTCCACATCAATACCACTGATAGATCGTTGAAAGCTGTCATATGGACTCAGCCCCATCCATGTTATATGTGTTATATGGCATAATACTGCAGGCCAAGAAAAGGAAGAAGGAAATTTTATTCAACTCATCTGAGCACAATACTCATTATGTCTATGCTAACTCCCTCTGGTGTTAACTACAATGCAAATTTAAACAAAACAAGACAAGCTACAGCTTTATGAACAAAAATATGCTGCATTGTGCTATTATATAGAAAGGTCATGTAACCAGGAGACTGTTTTCATGCTGCCTCGTGTTCCTACATGTGCCTGTTGCATGGCTGAAGGAAGACTGCTGAGTTTCGGTGGAGGAGACTACAACTCACCTCACAAGATGATCTCAAACAGCTCTTTACCCAGAAGCTTTCAGACACCTGTGCCAGCAGTCTGGTGGCAGGCGACAAGAAAGGCTTTGGCAGAATGCCAGGAGAGAGCAAACAAAGTGGATGAGGCTCATCCAACTTGGCACATTTTTGACTATGGTTTCCTGGTTTGCTCTGAAAGCCTGTAAGCTATCTTGAGCACAGGTGTCTGAAAGCTGAGTTACCATTATGGCCTGGGGGCATTGTGTGGTTTTGGCTTGTGCACTAGTGAAGACAAGAACTGTCAATGATTAGATACCAACCATAGTGTGTTAGTGTTGGGCCTAGCAGAGATCTTCAGAGATGTTGACACCCAGGAACTTGGAACGGCTCACACTTTCCACTATCAATCTCTCAATAAGTACTGGTGTATGTTCTCTCAAATTCCCCTTCCTGAATTCCACAGTCAATGTTGTGTGTAAGGTTGTTGTTTCAACACCATTCAACCAGCTGTTCCATCTCGAACCTGCACACCTCCATGTCACCATCTGAAATTTTGCCAACAACAGTTGTGTCATTGGCAAATTCATAGATTGTGTTTGAGCTGAGCCTGGCCATACAGTCATGGATGTAGAGAGAGTAGAGCAGTGGGCTATGAACTCTTCCTTGAGGTACAGTTCCAGGTACTACCAATCTTTGCAGTTTGTCAATTGTACAACATGTGTGTTACAACCACAAGAGAAAATGCAAGTATTGTGGTTACGGTGTACCGTAGAGAGTAGTAAATAGTAAGAGTTGTATTGATATCAATAGATTTTTGGATTTCTAGAATTTAGAGGGAAATAGGATTTGAAACAGTATTAATCATGACCAGTCTCTGGAGGATATACTGTATCACCTATTACTTATCTTAGGGTTTTATGCTTTCAAAGGTTCAAACATTCAATTTAATGTCAGAGAAATGTAGATAATATACATCCTGAAATGCTTTTTCTTCACAAACATGCATGAAAACAGAGAAGTGCCCCAAAGAATGAACAACAGGTAAACGTGAGAACGCCGAAATCTTTCCCCAGCGTAAGCGGCAGCGAGCAACAATCTCCCCTCCCCCCACCGGCAAAAAAAGCGCACCCACTACTGAGCACAAGTGTGAGCTAGGCAATAGCAAAGACACAGACCTTGCAGTTACCCCAAAGACTATCACAATTCATCCAGCATTCGGCAACCCACAGGTTCTCTCTCTCCCTGGCAAGGGAGAGGGAGGTGCCCCCATTTTCACAGCGAGCGGGAGACATAACAACAACCCACTGGTTTATGATGTTAAAAAGTCAGTTTCATCGCTTTTTATGAGCTTTGTGCCCAAAGATCGCAAAGATCTCGGGTCTTCGGGCCCGCAGCGAAAGATCTTCCGTCCTCCCTGATGACACACGAGTCTCCTGCCGTGACACTGACCCTTGATCCACCCATCTCTAGAGCCCTGAGACCTTAGGCTTCCAAACACTAGGCCACCTCTCAGGTCAACCCCTTGGCATGCCAAACATCAGCCGGCCCTAAAACCCCACGAACGGGTCCCATTCCCGCAAAGAACCGAAGTCAACATGTAACTCCAGGTCAGGGTCTTCAAAAGAACCCTGAAAGGGAAAAGTAAAGATATTAAAGATGGAAATAGAGCTGTTTCCAAAGATGCAAGCAAAGGAGACGCCGTTTAGCACCAGCTTAACTCCGCCCCCGTCTCCGCATGGCTATGTTTTATGGCAACATTGGGCATTGTTAGAATCTCTTCTTCACACAGAGAGTGGTGAATCTGTGGAATTCTCTGCCACAGGAAACAGTTGAGGCCAGTTCATTGGCTATATTTAAGAGGAAGTTAGATATGGCCCTTGTGGCTAAAGGGATCAGTGGGTATGGAGAGAAGGCAGGTACAGGGTTCTGAGTTGGATGATCAGCCATGATCACACGAATGGCGGTGCAGGCTCGAAGGGCCGAATGGCCTACTCCTGCACCTATTTTCTATGTTTCTACGACTGGGCTGCTACTGGTGTGAGCAGCCTATGGAAAGTGGTATCAGAGCTGTTGGCCTTTCGGTCCATGAGATCAATAGCAGCTTTCATTCCCCCACTTAGTTCCTTGTAATCTATCTCCCACACATGACCATTTACACCTCGTCTTTCCCTGTGACTCAGCTGAACTAGGGGGTATTTACCACAGTGCCACTGCACCATCCAATCAACTCATTTCATGAAATATGGAAAAACATACCTGACCACAGCTGTGGAGTCGCCATTAATAAAGAGAAAATAATTAAGTGCAATAGCATTTGTGTGCAAAACTCAACTGCACTTTTTAGAAGCTGGACTGGTACAGAAATCTGATAGTATATTGCATTCAAGCTTATGATATGGCATGTAAATTCCTGCCCTGTGTATAATTCCCAGTAATGTCCAGCACGCTACAATGTTGCATTGCTAAGAAGTAGGTGTATTTTCAGTCCAAGACCAACAAGCTGATTTGAGAGGACCCACATTTCAAATAGGTTTGCTCTTTATTCCGCTTTCAAAGTTGGTTTCCTCCCATGCACATGTTTAATTTTTGTGGAGTTCTGAAAAATACGAAACAGAAATTTTCAGGCACTCACACCTAATTACTGGTTTACTGATGTTCCAGTTCACTTACTCTGCTTATTGTAACTGACACATATTGTAAAGAATCCATTTGATACACTGACCTTAATCAGTTCATACATATTCACCCTTTTAGACATTTAAAGTTTCAACCTGTGATTAATTGTAATTGTAAAAGCCTTCCATGTTAAATAAAACAGAATGCAGATCCTTTACAATTCCAATCTAGCTGTAAGACTTTTAGTCTGGTTTTCCTACACTCCCACATGCACCCAAAGCTTACAGTGTTTAATATTGATAGTGAACATTATGAACCACATTTAGAAATATAAAATTAAAGATTTCTTTTATTAATACAAGAGATTCTGCAGATGTTGGAAATCTTGAGCAACACACACAGAATACAGGAGGAACTCAGTAAGCTAGGCAGCATCTATGGAGGGGAATAAACAGCTGACAATTTGGACCAGGGAAGCATAATACTGTTGGAGAGGTGAGCAGTGTCAATAGGGTTATGGACACTGAGGAGTTCAAAGGAAATGGAAATTGGATTGCAAAGTGGACTTAAAGTAGAGAATCAATCATGTTCTTATTGTTTGGTGTCAGGTTCTTCTGGTTTCTACTGATGATACAGTCTAATTACTATGCCAGCACAACCTCTCGACAAAATTTGCAATTAAAGTCTTACACTTAAAGGCTATGCCATTTATTTTGGTTCTCACTAATAACACCGACACCACAGCTGTAGACAGCTGTTTATTTTTCATGCTCCTTTGAAGTATGAGTACCTTTTCCAAACCAGATATTAAATAACCTGTGAAGACTTTTAAAATAATGATCTTCAAGGGTTAAATTGTTCCGTGCCTTGGCATTTCAATTTTGAGATTACTGGCACCGATGTATGTTCTATTTCTTGGATTGGATGGGTGTCTGCAGCTATTTGTGCTGTAGCTCGCTGAGGACATGGCTGCAATGATGACAGAAATTAGCACCAAACCTGTGTTTGAGGAAATGAGTCGGCACAAATGGGAACGTCTGTAAGATTACGTATCTGATTTTCTAATAATTTAGTTTCCAAAAACAACTAGTGTCACATTCAGCATTGACTAGTTGACTGGAGCCACTATATAACATGAAACATGACCTACCACATACCACAGGAGCTAATATATAGCAATAAAATTCCGGAATTTGCCAAGGTATCCGCATAAGTAAGTCAACTAATGAATGTATATGTTTTGACCTAGATGCAGTGGCAATATTCAAAAGGTCATTTAGGAACACTAACCACTGACAAATCAGAAAACTAGGTGGGAGTTCAGAGACTCATGTGATAGCTAAACAATGCAAATATTCTCATATTAATTCACAAAGGGACAATTTAAGAACCAAGAACCACTGCAATGAAGAAAAAAAAGTCACAGATACATGAGTTTTGCAACATCAGATTGTTGAAGGGAGAACAAAGGAAAAGTACAAAGATTACAGATATAATAAAGTAGACAAAGGAAAAGGAGAACACATTGAATGAGTTGTAAGAATGCTGGTAATGAGTACCTGGATAATGAACCAGCAAAGAATTTAAGGATAATGAGCCAGTGAACTATGAACAGAAAGCCTAAGGCAGTGGCATAAGCTAAGGGTGGTGAATTTGTGGAATTTGTTGCCACATGCAGCTGTGGAGGCCAGATTGTTGGGTGTATTTAAGGCAGAGATTGATAAATTCTTCATTGAACATGGGATCAATGGTTACGGGGAGAAGGCCGGGAACTGGGATTGAGGAGGAGAAAAAAAAAGGATCAGCCATGATTGAATGGTGGAGCAGACTCAATGGGCTAGATGGCCTAATTCTGCTCCTATGTCTTATGCTCTAACTTAGTACTGCTTTAATGAACATAGGATAAGAAGAATTGTGGAATTTATGAGCAAGAATTCTCAAGGACAACACATATTTAAATTTTTAATTTAAATTTTAAGGATATAAATGCTGAGACGAAACCAGAAATTAAGATATTAAGGGAATTTAGATAAATTTAGATATTAAGGGAATCAAAAGGCTCAATTGGATGTCGTTCTGGATATGATTGTGCTCAAGAGAATGTAGAGGATATTCACCAAGATATTACCGGGATTGGAGAACTATAATTAGGGAGAAAGGTTGGACAGGGTGGACTTGCTTTCCTTGGAGGCTGAGAAGTGACTTGAAAGAAGTATACAAGATCATCAGAAGCAAATTGGGAGGAGAGTCAATATCTTTTTCCCCTAATGGTACGTGCATCAAAAGCAAGAGGGTATACCTTTAAGGTGAGAGGTAGGAAATTTAGTTAGAAACTTAATGGTAAGTTTTTTTTATTATATAGAGTGTGGTAGATGTCTGGAACTTGTTGGCTGAGGAGGAAACGGTGGAATCAGATACAATTATTAAAGTTAAGAGTAATTTAGACTGATACTTGTACAGGCTAGCTACAGAAGGAGCAACACACAAAAAGCATTGATGAACTCAGAAGGTCACGCAACATCTATGGAAGGGTATATTCTGGGATGAGACTCTTTGTCAGGACTGAATTAAAAAACAGGGGAGAGATGGGGGATGGGAGGGAGTGGAACTCAAGACGAGTGACAGGTGGATCCAGGTGGCAGATAAGGGAGGGGCAATGGAAGAGTGATGCAAGAAGCTGGGAGGTGATAGGTGGAAGTGACAAAGGGCTGAAGGAGATGGAATCTGATTGGAGAGGATTGTGGACCATGGAATAAAGAGGAGATGAGGAGGGGAGCTGGAGGGAGGAACGTGGTGGGTTATGGGCAGCTTGTGAAGTTGGGATAGGGAAAGAAACAGCATGATGGGAGCTGGTGGGATAAGGGAAAAAAAGGGGCAGGGGGCAGTGGTTACCTGAAGTCAGAGAAATCGATGTTCATGACGTCAGGATGGAGACCTACCAAGGGAAATTATGAAGTGCTGTTCCACCATCTACATCTCGCCTCAGCTGGACAGCAGAGGAAGCCATGGGCACACATACTGGGGTGAGAATGGAAACCACAAATAAAGTGGCTGGCCACTGGGATATCCCAGCTGCTACAGTGGATGAAGCAAAGGTACCAGACAAAATGATCCCCCAGTCTATGTCAAGTATTACTGAACTAGAGGAGGCTGCACCAGGTGCACCAGATGCAATAAATAACAGCATTGGATTCACAGATGAAGGACTGCCTCACCTAGAGGATCCTGAATGGTGGTGAAGGGGGAGGTGTAGAACAGGTGTAATGGTTGCAGGAATAAGTGGCTGGAAGGAGATGGTGGGGAGGGACAAGTGGATAAGGGGCGATACGGAGAATGCAATTCCTGCGGAAAGTGGGGACGGAAAATCAGGAAGGGTGGACGGTCGCCATGGTGGCGCTGTGGTTAGTGTGACATTATTACAGCTCAGGGCGTTCCAGAGTTCAGAGTTCAATTCCAGCGCTGTTCTGTAAAGAGCCTTTGTACATCCTCTCCGTGGAATGCATGGGTTTTTTCTGGACCCTCCAGTCTCTTACAAAAGTCTAAAGACATACTGGCAAGGTTAATTGGTCATTATAAATTGTCCCTCGATGAGCTGAGGGTTAATTGGGTTTGTCGGGGGTGACTCAAAGGGCCATTATGGCTGGCTCCGCACTGTATCACTAAATAAATAGATGGTTCTAATGCGGACAAATGGAATTTCTGTAAATGGACAAAAAGGAGGGGTGAAGGGCCGATCACAAACAAGAGAAAATCTTACAGATGCTGGAAATCCAAGCAAACACACACAAAATGCTGGAGGACCTCAGCAGGCCGGATAGCATCTATGGAAAAGAGTAAACAGTCGACCTTTCAGGCCGAGACCCTTCACTGGGACTGAAGAGAAAAAAACGATGAGGAGTCAGAGTAGCCCCCATTTTCTTACTCTGACCCCTCATCTTTTTCCCAGTCCTGATGAAGGGTTTCGGCATGAAACATCGACTGTTTACTCTTTTCCATAGATGCTGCCTGGCCTGTTGAGTTCCTCCGGTGGGGGGGGGGGGGGGGGGGTTGTGTGTGTGTGTGTGTGTGTGTGTGTGCGCGCGTGCGCGTTGGGTGAAGGGCCAAATTCTGTGCTTTACAATTCTACAACTCAGTAAAGGGTATGGAATTAGTCACTGTGTAATGCTGAAAAATGGCATCAAAGTGAAAGGTCAGCAGGCATGAGGGGCCGAATGGACTCAGTCATGAGTCTTTGGAATCCTCTTTCTCACAGGGCAGTGAATGCAGTGCGTCTGATTTTTTTTTTAAAAGGCAGGGGTAGGTAGAAGTTGTTAAACAAGAGATGAATCAGATGGGAATGCAGTTAGATCACATCAAACAGATGAATTAGCAGGGGTAAGTAACTCAACTTTTGCTCATAATTAGTATGTCATATTGTATATTCCTTAATTTGTCTTCAGTTCCTAAACTAAAATACTAAGGAATCAGCAAAAAGAAAAAAAATTAAATGTTGATCTATTTATTTAAACAAATGAGAATTCACATTTTCAGTTATTTCAGAGTTGTTGTTAAATATTTATTACATCTTAGAGTGCTGTTCAAAACTCATTTACACCTCATACTGCAAAGCACACTTTCAGAATGCTTTACTTTAAGGTTAATTCAAAATACCTGGCGGCCTCACCTACTCACTGATTTATAAAGATTGTGCTGGAGAATGTTGCAACACATAACAGTGTCCAAGTGCAAGAAATCACTGCAGGCGAAGTTGCTGTGTCAAGTTAAATTGGTGACAAATGGAGACAGTTTCACCTTCAATATAAAGCACAAGATCCAAGCATTAACATCACAAACAGGCCATGTAAAATTACTGAGGCAAATAAAAAGTGCATTGTTACTCATGGACTCGGCTAATCGTGAGAAAAGCTTGTTGGTTCAGCTCACTCACATTGCACAGATTAGTGGAATTAGGGTTTGCATTTTCTGTTTATTCGACTGAGGAAATAAAAATTCCAAAGCTACTCATGATCCTTTCTTAAAAATTCATTGACAGGAATGTGCCATTGTAGGCAAAGTCAAAATCCCTATATCACTTGCAAAGACAGTGGTGAGCTGTCTTTTTGAACCATACCGTGATGGCATACCACAGTGAGACAGTTCCAAGATTTTTGACCTGGTAATAAGACATAATAGCAGAATTCAGCCATTCAGCCCATCGAATCCCTTCTGCTATTCTGTCAGGACTGACTTTTTATACCTCTTAACCACATTCTCCTGCCTTTTCCCCATAAGCTTTTGATGCCTCTACTAATTCAAAACCAATGACATGACTTCCACAGTCATCTGTGGCAATGAATTCTACAGATTCACCACCATTTGGCTAAAGAAATTCCTTCTAATCTGTAACAAACATGTATTTCCAAATTAGGATGGTGTGTGTCTTGAAGGATAACCCACAGATGGTAGCACTTTTACGTGCTGCTATGATTAAAGTTCTTGGAGGTAGAGGTTAGTGCTCTGGGAAGCCTTGTTGAAGAAAACCCAACGATTTGCTACTGCTCACCAGGTAGATGGTGTGTGGAAAGCTATATTGTGCTGGAGGTAGAGAAGCAGTGGAAGGGACCTATTAGTGTACTCAATTGCTCAATTTTGTCCTTGTTAGTGTAGAGTTTGTTGAATGTTGTTGAAGCTGTACCTGTCCAAGCTACCCAGATGTTCATGAGCTCCATGTAAAGCTTTAAGCCTTGATCTTTAAACAATTCTTTCCCAATTGGCCTGAAGCTTGTGCTGGTACACTGATGTATGCCTTCACCAAGAGGTGGAACCTGAGATTTGGGAAGTAATCATATTTTCCATAATGGTAGCGTTGAATAGTAAGTATAAGTTGGTATAGGAATTTACTTTTGCAAATACTGAGCATAAGGTTAATCCTCAAGAACGCTTCAGTGACCAAGTCGATGTTGACTTGCAGTTTGCTCTCCAACTTGTGCCAGTTGCAAGCACCACCTGACATTGGGGTGACTTTGGTTCTTCAGTGGAGGTGCTCTGTATTGTGGAGGGTTGAACTGTATTGTAATGCAAACAATGTGGAGGAGGAAAAGAAAGCCCTTACACTTCTTGGCTAAATGGGTCCAAGAATGTACAGTCTCTTGTGCAACTGAGTAACCCCTGAAAAGCCCGCAAGATGTTCAATAAAATTGTTAGAATTTTACAAAAAATCACTTAAACCCTTAACTACTAGTAATAGCTGAACAATTCAGATGTTACAAAAGGAACCAGTCAAAGGCTGAAAGCATTTTTTAATACATTGCAGAACTGCGCAAACTTTCCCAGAACTGTGACTTTAGAGATGGGCTTTCTGATGCATTAAGGGAAATAATTGTATGTGGCATGCATAGTCAAAGCACTCAAAAAAGTCTACTGTCTGAAAGAGACCTAATCTTAGAACAGGCATTGGTCATTGCAATATCATTAGAGACTATAGCAAAGGATGTAGCAGAACTACAGAAAAGGAAGTTAGAATGTGAAACGTACAAAATATGTCAGAAAGGTGTAAAAAGCCAAAGATGTTATTGATGATGCAACTGGCTGTTGGTTCAAAGAACAAGTCTGCTGAAAGTGTCACAGACAAGGTTACATAGAGAAAGTGTGCAAGGCAGACAAAAAACACAACCAAGAGAAAAGTCTCAAACTCAAAACCGAATATAAAACAGAATCTAGACAACACAGAGTCTGACAAAGGTGAAATGTCATTCCTAGAACTACATAGAATTACTGAAGCAGATCATAAAATTGTATAGGTCACAATAGATGTGTCCGGTGTAAAACTGAAAATGGATATGGATACATGGTCAGCCTTCTCTATCATTTCAGAAACTGACTACAACAGACTGTTTTCTAAGATACCATTAGAGAAGACCTCAGTGATGCTAAAGAACTACAGAGGCAAAAAAATGTTTCGCAAAGGCAAACTGAAGGTAAATGTAACCTATGGAGGCCAAACATAACAGATAGAGCTTTATGTATTGAAAAGTGAAGGGCCAGCACTTCTCGGACGTGAATGGTTGAGAAAAATTCAACTCGACTGGCACTCAATCAAAGCTCACAGGGTGGCATCAACAGGCAACTGCTGCCCAAATGGTAGCACTAACCAGACTGTCACAGCTGCTTAATGCTAATGAGAAGGTGTTTGAGAAGGGAAAAGGTAAACAGATTGAAGACTTGGCCAAAAGCTCTTTGGGATGCCAAGATGTTTAAAGTGTACCCCACAGGCATTTTACACCCATGGGAGTGGCCGTCGTCACCATGGAAAAGAGTACATATTGACTTTGCTGGTCCATTCATGGACTCCACATTTCTGAAAGCTCTGGATGCTCATTCGAAGTGGCCAGGTGTTATACCAATGAAGTCAAACACCTCAGCAAAGACTGCCTCCACCCTGAGGAATATCTTCATCAGAAACGGCTTACCAGAACAAATTGTGTGTGGCAATGGACCACAATACATGGGTCAGAAGAATTCTAGCTATTCATGAAGAAAAGTGGCATCAGACATTTCAAGTCAGCTCCTCACCACCCAGCAACGAATGGGTTAGCTGAAAGGTTTATCCAAACCTTCAAGGAGTCCATTAAAGTGATGGACAAGGAGGACATTTCTCTACAGCACAAGGTGGACAACTTCCTTTTTATGTATCGGAACTCTGTTCGTGCGATGACAAATTAAACACCTGTAATGCTGTTCATGAGCTGGAATCTGAGATCTCGCATAGACCTCCTGAAACCAGATCTACGGAGGGAAGTGCAGAATAAACAGTTCAGCCAGTTGCCAAGTGAAGCAGCAAGGAGCTTTGAGATTGGACAAGAAGTCCTAGCGTGTGATTACAGAGAAGACAAGTGGACACCTGTTAGGATAGCTACGAGAACTGGACCACTGATGTACACAGTCAATGTTGGAGATCAGACATGGAGATGTCATGTGGACCAGATACTGGATGCTCAACCAATGAACACACCTGAGTCAATTGTATCCAAAATGACAGACACATTACAGTCATTGGATTTACCTCTCAGTGATAATCATGTCACTGACAGCAATGTGACACTGGAAACTGAGAACATCGTCTTAGACAAGACACCTACCAAACCCGATGCCACTCCACAGGTCCAGAGGTGCGATGAAAATGTTATCATTGACAAGACAGCTGCCAAACCTGATACCACCCCACAGGTCCAGAGGTGCTATTCTGAAAGAAACAGAGTGTCACCCAAAAGATTGAACTTTTAGAACTGTGAAGTTAGATATGGACTGTTATTGAGAAAGCATGTTTATTTGGATATGGGTTATGAAAGGGAAAGTGAGTGTTTTATACATATACAGTTTTATGTTGCATTAACGTAAAGGGGATGAGGTGTAATGTATGGATCTGTTTCTTTTAGAGCAATGTCCCTCCCCCCTTAGCACTGTGTATTAATACGTTACCTGCCCATGTGCTATTGTCTAAGCATGTGAATTGTTCTCTCTCTTGTTGCAATGTGAATACTCCTGTTAAAGCCACCTCTCACATGCATGTTTTCATCTAATCGATATGCTGTTGCACCGACACAACATGGGTAATTTCACATGCTTGTTACTTGAGACAATAAAGGTACTTGTCAGTAAATACATATTTTCTCTGTGCCTAACTGATCACTGTTGAGAGTTAATACTTGTAACATTATGTTGGCACCAGAATGTGTGGTGACAGTTGCAGGCTGTCCCCATCACATTCCTTGGGCACGTTGGTTGTTAGTGGAAGGACACATTTCACTCTACCTTACAATATACGTGTGATAAAAAAATGTGAATCTGAATCTGATGAAAGGAAAGGTAGTGGACATTATCTACATGGACCTTAGCAAAAGCTTTGACAAAGACACATGAGAGGCTGGTCCAGATGGTGAAGCTGTTTGCCATTCAGGATTGAAATAGTAAATTGGATTCAGCACTGAGTTAGTGGGAGAAGACAGAAAGTGGGAGTAGATGGTTGCCTCACTGATTGGAGGCCTATGACCAGTAGTGTGCTGCAGGTGATGGGTTCATTGTTGTTTACCATTTATATTAATAATTTAAATGATAATGAGGTAAACCAAATCAGCAAATTTTCAAATGACACAAATTTAGGGATGTAGTGTACTATCCAAGTTTGCAGCATGATCTGAAACAGCTGGAAAAAAATGGGCTGAAGAATGGCAGATGGAACTTAACACAGACAAATGTGAGGTGTTGCACTCCAGCAGGAAAACCAAGGTAGGACTTACACAGTGAATGGTAGGGCACTGAGGTGGGCAGTAGAACAAAGGGATCTGGGAATACAGATCCATAATTCCTTGTAAGTGGCATCACAGGTAGATAATGGTTGTAAAGAGAGCTTTGTAAATCAGTGAATTCAGTGCAGAAGTTGAGATGTTATATTGATGTTGCATAGGACATTGTTGAGGCCAAATTTGGAGTATTGTGTACGAGTCAGCATGGATTTACGAAGGGGAAATCATGCTTGACTAATCTTCTGGAATTTTTTGAGGATGTAACTATGAAAATGGACATGGAAAAGCCAGTGGATGTAGTGTACCTGGACTTTCAGAAAGCTTTTGATAAGGTCCCACATAGGAGGTTAGTGGGCAAAATTAGAGCACATGGTATTGGGGGTAGGGTACTGACATGGATAGAAAATTGGTCGGCAGACAGGAAACAAACAGTAGGGATTAAAGGGTCCTTTTCAGAATGGCAGGGAGTGACTAGAGGGGTACCGCAATGCTCGGTGCTGGGACTGCAGCTATTTACAATATACATTAATGATTTAGATGAAGGGATTAAAAGTAATATTAGCAAATTTGCAGATGACACAAAGATAGGTGACAGTGTGAAATGTGAGGAGGATATTATGAGAATGCAGGGTGACTTGGACAGGTTGGGTGAGTGGCCAGATGCATGGCAGATGTGAGGTTATCCACTTTGGTTGCAAGAACGGGAAGACAGATTACTATCTGAATGGTGTCAAGTTAGGAAAAGGGGAAGTACAACGAGATCTAGGTGTCCTTGTTCATCAGTCACTGAAAGTAGGCATACGGGTACAACAGGCAGTGAAGAAAGTTAATGGCATGTCGGCCTTCATAACAAGGAGAGTTGAGTATAGGAGCAAAGAGGTCCTTCTGCAGTTGTACAAGGCCCTGGTGAGACCCCACCTGGAGTATAGTGTGCAGTTTTGGTCTCCAAATTTGAGGAAGGATATTCTTGCTATAGAGGGAGTGCAGCGTAGGTTCACTGGGTTAATTCCAGGGATGGCGGGAATGTCATATATTGAAAGATTGGAGCGACTGGGCTTGTATACACCGGAATTTAGAAGGGATGAGAGGGGATCTGATCGAAACATATAAGATTATTAAGGGATTGGACACACTAGAGGCAAGAAACATGTTCCTGATGTTGGGGGAGTCCAGAACCAGAGGCCACAGTTTAAGAATAAGGGGTAGACCACTTAGAATGGAGTTGAGGAAAGACTTTTTCACAAAGAGGGCTGTGGATCTGTGGAATGCTCTGCCTCAGAAGGCAGTGGAGGCCAATTCTCTGGATTCTTTCAAGAGTTAGATAGAGCTCTTAAAGATAGCGGAGTCAAGGGATATGGGGAGAAGGCAGGAACAGGGTACTGATTGTGGATGATCAGCCACAATCACAGTGAATGGTGGTGCTGGCTCGAAGGGCAGAATGGCCTACTCCTGCATCTATTGTCTATTGTCTATTTCCGGTCTCCCACCTTCAGGAAAAACATTAATAATCTTGAAAGAGTGCAAAGAAAATTTACAAGGATGTTACCAGTACCTGAGGCCTGAGTAATAGGGAATGGTTGAATAGGTTAGGACACCTGGAATAAAGGAGAATAAGTGGAGATCGTAAAATTGTATACAATATTATGAGGAAAAAAGTCCAAATCGCCCAAATGATTCTGTTCATTATCAAAGAATGTATACATTATCTGAAATGTTTAGTCTTCTCAGCCATCCATGAAAATAGAACCATGAAAGAATGAACGACAGGAAAACGTTAGAACCCCAAATCCCCCCCCCTTCCCTGCGCAAGTAGAGCTATCAATGCATCAACCTCCTCCTCCGTATATGCAAAAAAGTGTCAGTGCCCTCCACCCACCAAGCAACAGCAAAGAACCCAAGGAGAGACCATGATCTGCAGTCAACAAAATCTATTGTTTACCCGACAGTTTGACATGCCATAGGCTCTCTCTCTCTCTCTCTCTCTTTCACTAACAAGGGACAGAAAGAGTTCTCACTCATTTCACAGTCAGGGGGGAGACTAACAGTCACTGTTGCAGTATTACAGTCTGTCATGTCACTTTTTATTCCTAGATTCTCCGACTCCAAAATCTGGAGGGGGGGTGTGGGAGGCAGAAAGAGGGAAGGAGGAGAGGGGGAGTGGGAGGGGAGAGGGGGAGAAGGGGAGAGGGGGAGAGGGGGAGAGGGGGAGAGGGAGGGGGATAAATCGCTCAACTACAAAGACCTCCACCTATACATCAGCCGCAGCAAAATCCTGATGTTCCTTCTCTCATGATGCCTCAGTTGACAACACCAGCCTGGAATTGGTCATCCACAGGGCCACACCCTGCAGGTGTCATCTTCCAAGCCGTGCCTGGAAAATGTCAGAAAAACAGCTGGCTGGCGAGCTCCGGGAGTGGGAACTCATCCGCTGTAAAATAAAATTTGCAGTTTGAGTGCCGTTGCAGATCAGAACTTCGATAGAGCCCCAGCCACCTTGAAAAGGACAAAAATAGAGACACTAAAGAGAGGAATTTAAGCTGTTTCCACAGATGATCTCGAAGATGCAGCCACGTGGTGCCATCTTACCCGTCTAGATGGGGTAAATACAGGATTTTTTTCTTCTGGGGTTGGATGAAGCTAAGACTAAAGGCCATAGATTTAGAGTGAAAGGTGAAATACTTAAGGGGAACCTGAGGGGGAGATTCTTCACTCAGAAGATGGTGCAAGTGTGGATTGAGCTACAAATAGAAGGTGCACGTGGGTTCAATTGCAGCATTTAAGAGGAGTTTGCATAGGCACATGGGTGAGGGAGCTATGGAGGGCTACGGTTCAGGTGTGGGTAGATGAGACGAGGCAGGGAAACAGGTCAGCATGGATTAGATGGGCCAAAAGACCTTCTTCAGTACTGTAGTGCTCTATGACTCTTAAGAGATTTATCCAGGCAAAGGATACACCCATCAATATACAAAGTCTGTACAATATCTGCAAGGCATAGGTCAGAAGCAAGATGGAATATTTTCTGTGAGACTAAAAGAGTGTGGCTCCAATAACTCTCAGTTAGCTTAACATCACTTCCAACAAAGCAGCTCACTTGATTAGTACTCTGTCCATCAGCCTGCATATTTCTACTCTCCATTACTGGGACACAGTGGCAGCAGTGCGTACCCTCCAAAATGCATTGAATTTAAATTGCATGTTCAACTAATGAACTCAAGCATCAACAAGGCAATGAACAGCAGATGTGTGGGAACACCTGCCATTAGACAGCACATCACCTGAACTATTACTGGCTCTCATTCTCCCAATCCAATAGCACTGTGGGACTAGCTTCATAAGAAGCACAACAATGGTTCAGGAATGGACCTCACCATTATTTCCCAAGGACAGTGAGGGATGGGCATTGCTAGCCTTGCCAGAGATGGCAGAGACTGAGAAACAAATGAATATGTTTTACAGAGGAAGAAATGTAAATGCTTGTACAAAAATTTAAATGGTTTGAATGGTTGATTCCTTTGTGATTTCATTTGTTCCAAACTTTCTATGACCATAGTGTAATAAAACAAAGATTAGAGAGTTAATTGACATTTTCCCTTCTACTTCTATATTACTTTTGCCCCATGCTGGAGTATTGGAAATGCAGACATGCCCACATTTAGCTTCATTTCCTCTTTGTAAAGACCTACATAACACTAGTTGTTAAGGGTGAACTGCCAATTTGAATACAGGTTTAACAAAGTCGGCACCCTGAAACAGCCACTTATAGAACATATTCAGCAAGCTTTCAACACCATAGGCAAGGAGCTGAAGTTCAAGTTTATTTGCCATTCAATTGTACACATATATACAGCTAAACAGAACTGTTCCTCTGACACTAGTGTGCAAAATACAGTGCATACCATCACAAACAACGCATATAGTTACAATAGTACATATGGTCATAAAATACTATCAGCACAAGTCCCTGAATAGCATGGCCTGAAGACTAATGGCGCATGGAATGTTGTCCTGGAGCCATGTTTCTCAAGAACGAGCATGCAGCAGTTACTCATTTCGCTCTGGGTCAGCCGCAGATGAAGGCAATCCAGTTCATCTTCCAGGGAGCAAACACTGGAGAGCAGCATCAACAGGACAGCCAGGCCACAGGGGCCAGCCCTCAACCCAGCACCATCATGCCTCTGTTCTCTCCCACTCTGGCTCTGGCACCTCCTCCCTCGGGTGGTGTAATGGGCAACACAATGGCATGAAGGGTGTGGTCCATGCAACAACTGAGGCCAAGCAGCTCCCCCACCGCTGGTCTTACCAATAAAACCAATGAACTGGACTTGCAGTATTTTGCATTACCAGGGTCTTGCAATTGCAAGAAAAATGTTTAAGACTCACATATGCACCATTTGTTAGACCTGGACAGGCCGCTGCGACTAAGAATGCTTCCATTTTACCAGAAGGAGAGGAGCTCAAGCATACTTCTTCAAGATGGTTCCTGTAGCCACAGGAGCTGAAAGGCCTCATGTGCAAAAGAATCTTCCTTTTTCTTCATTGAGTGCATCTTCAAACCACAATGAAATTCATTTTATAGGCAGAACAATCCATCTTTAACAGCAAGCAATAGCCCTTCTTCAGCCAAGCCCGAACAAGTTCATCTTCTGCATGTATTTTGTAACTACAGGAAGGTCACAGAGACGACGCAACAGAAGACGTAAAATGGGGAAACCCTTCCACTATAAGCTTTGCCCTTCTCTCACCAAAGGCACTACACACTCAATGTTTCTCAATGTCAGCAAACACCACATGGGAAACACTGCTGTGCTGGATACCTAAAGTCAAAGCAAATCACACTGTACAAGTAAGATTATCATGAGGTGATAACTCTAATTGGAATGAATCAATACTAATCTCATGAGAATGTGACTAAACACATTGATGATGGTAGAGCAGTAGATGTAGTGTATATGGATTTCAGCAAAGAATTTGACAAGGTACCCTATGCAAGGCTTATTGAGAAAGTAAGGAGGCATGGGATCCAAGGGGACATTGCTTTGTGGATCCAGAACTGGCTTGTCCACAGAAGGCAAAGAGTGGTTGTAGACGGATCATATTCTGCATGGAGATCAGTCACCAGTGGTGTGCCTCAGGGATCTGTTCTGGGACCCCTACTCTTAGTTATTTTTATAAATGACCTGGATGAGGAAGTGGAGGGATGGGTTAGTAAATTTGCTGATGACACAAAGGTTGGAGGTGTTGTGGATAGTGTGGAGGGCTGTCAGAGGTTAAAATGGGACATTGATAGGATGCAAAACTGGGCTGAGAAATGGCAGATGGAGTTCTACCCAGAGAAGTGTGGTTCATTTTGGTAGGTCAAATATGATGACAGAATATAGTATTAATGGTAAGACTCTTGGCAGTGTGGAGGATCAGAGGGATCTTGGGGTCTGAGGCCATAGGACATTCAAAGCTGCTGCACAGGTTGACTCTGTGGTTAAGAAAGCATACGGTGCATTGGCCTTCATCAATTGTGGGATTGAGTTTAGGAGCTGAGAGGTAATGTTGCAGCTCTATAGGACCCTGGTCAGACCCCACTTGGAGTACTGTGCTCAGTTCTGGTCGTCTCACTATAGGAAGGATGTGGAAGCATGTGGTGCAGAGGAGATTTACAAGGATGTTGCCTGGATTGGGGACCATGCCTTATGAGAACAGGTTGAGTGAACTCGGCCTTTTTTCCTTGGAGCGATGAAGAATGAGAGGTGACCTGATAGAGGTGAATAAGATGATGAGAAGCATTGATCGTGTGGATAGTCAGAGGCTTTTTCCCAGGGCTGAAAGCTAGCATGAGAGGGCACAGTTTTAAGAAGTAGGTACAGAGGAGATGTCAGGGGTAAGTTTTTTACGCAGAGAGTGGTGAGTGCGTGGAATGGGCTGCCGGTGATGGTGGTGGAGGCGGATACAATAGGGTCATTTAAGAGACTTCTGGGCAGGTACATGGAGCTCAGAAAAATAGAGGGCTATGGGTAACCCTTGGTAATTTCTAAGGTAATGATATGTTCCGCACAGCATCGTGGGCCGAAGGGCTTGTTTTGTGCTGTAGGTTTTCTATATTCTATGTTCATTGCTTTCCTTTCCAAAAGCTATTAATTTCATTGATGCATTTGAAAGAATGATTTCCTATATGGTAGTTTCAATGCATGATGATTATTATGGGCTTTAGCAAAGACATTATGACAAATGGAAAGTTATTTCAGAAAATACATTTTGATCTAAATAGCTGAATCTCCTTTTACAATTGCTGCAGTTTCACATTGTTCAGTTGTGGAGTTTTGCTGTTTAAAGTATATAATATAAAAGTTCATCCAGTTAGTTTTGGAGAAATATACAACACTGTGCCCAGTTCCAAGGTGTAATGCAGGAAAACAGACAAAACATCGAAAACTTGATTAGTAAATTAGTTGATCTCCTTAGCTAAGTTAAGCGTGACAGAGAACAGACACAGGCCTTTTGGCCCAACTGACCTTGATTTCCTTCTTACCTGGTCACAGTTACCCACATATTCCCTCCAGGCTCGACAAGAAGCTCAGAGACCTCGGCCTTCACCCTGCCTTGTGCAGCTGGATCCTAAATTTCCTGTCAGATCTCCGGTAGGTGATAAGAGTGGACTCCCTCACCTCTGCCTCTCTGACCCTCAACACAGGTGCCCCTCAGGGCTGTGTCCTGAGCCCCCTCCTTTACTCTCTGCATACCCATGACTGTGTTGCCACCCACAGCTCCAATCTGCTAATTAAATTTGCTGACGATACTACATTGATTGGCCTAATCTCAAATAATAACGAGGCAGCTTACAGAGAATAAGTCATCACCCTGACACGATGGTGCCAAGAAAACAACCTCTCCCTCAACGTCCCAAAACCAAAGAAGCTAGTTGTGGACTACAGGAGGAATGGAGACAGGCTAACCCCTATTGACATCACTGGATCTGGGGTTGAGAGGCTGAACAACTTTAAGTTCCTCGGCATAAACATCACCAAGGATCTCATGTGGTCTGGGTACATACCGGCTGTGTGATGATAAAAGCACAATACAAGGGGTGATTGATAAGTTCGTGGCCTAAGATAGAAAGAGTCAATTTTAGAAAACCACTTAGAAACACACTTAGTCCAGCGGTCGTGGAGCACATGGATCTTGGACCTCCAGAAAGTGTCCATAGCAGGGGTGATTGATAAGTTCATGGCCTAAGGTAAAAGGAGATGAGTTATTAACTTCAAACTTTCTGCATTATCACTCAAAGAGTTGAACTGCAAGTGCATGTAACGAGAGCGCCTTGGACCTCCAAGTGGTCCACAGCAGGGGTGATTGATAAGTTTGTGGCCTTAGGTAGAAGGAGATAAGTTATACAGCTCTCGTTACATGCACGTGCAGTTCAACTGTGAGTGAAAATGCAGGAAGTTCTAAGTTACTAACTCATCTCCTTCTACCTTAGGCCACAAACTTATCAATCACCAATGCTGTGGACCACTTTCTGGAGGTCCAAGACGCCGACTTCTACAAAGAAGGGATCCGTATGCTCCACGACCGCTGGACTAAGTGTGTAAATGTAGGAAAAATATATGTGCTAGGTTTTCTAAAATTGACTCCTTCTACTTTAGGCCATAAGCTTATCAATCACCCCTCGTAGTGCCTCAGATAGTTGAAGAAGTTTGGTATGAGCCCCAAAATCCTAAGAACTTCCTACAGGGGCACAATTGAGAGCATCCTGACTGGCTGCATCACTGCCTGGTATGGGAACTGTACTTCCCTCAGTCGCAGGACTCTGCAGAGAGTGGTGCGGACAGCCCAGTGCATCTGTAGATGTGAGCTTCCCACTATTCAGGACATTTACAAGGACAGGTGTGTGAAAAGGGTCCAAAGGATCATTGGGGACCCGAATCACCTCAACCACAAACTGTTCCAGTTGTTACCATCCGGGATAAGGTACCACAGCATAAAAGCCAGGACCAACAGGCTCCGAGACAGCTTCTTCCACCAGGCTATCAGATTGATCAATTCAGACTGATACAATTGTATTTCTATGTTATATTGACTGTCCTGTTGTACATACCATTTATTACAAATTACTATAAATTGCACATTGCTCATTGAGACAAGATGTAATGTAAAGATTTTTACTCCTCATTTATGAGAAGGATGTAATTAATCAAGTCAATTCAATATCTCCAAAACTTTTCCTATCCATCTACCTGTCCATGTTCCTTTTAAATGTTGTTAATGCACCGCCCACAAACATTTCCTTTGGTAGCTCATACCATATACTGACTACCTCTCTGGCAAAAGGAAAAGTTGCCCTTCAAGTTCCCATTAAATCTCTCCCCCTCACCTTAAATTGTTTTCCTCTAGTTTTCAGTCCTCATCCTTGGGAACAGATCATCTATGCTCCTTATGATTGAAAAAACCTCTAAATGATCACCACTCTTATAATCTCCAATGAATAATGTGCCAACCTGTGCAACCTCTCCCTATAACTCTGTCCCTCAGTTACAGCAACATTCTCAAAAATGTCTTTCCACCTAAAAGGTAGCTTTCTGATTAGCAAAGACCAAAATGAACACAGTATTTCAAATGCTGCCTAAAATCTTGTAAACTGCTGTACTGTTCTGTCTAGCTCATCAACAGGAAAGAATATATAGATTTGCCATAAAAGACCTTTCTGTCCCTTCAACTGAATCTTCACCTATCAGTGACTAAGAGATGGAGGTTCTTAGGTGTAAGATTTACATTCTCATGATTTTTCAGATGCAAAATCTTAAAACCACTTCTACATGTTAAGAGCTTGCAATTCCCAAATGTCTTAATAAATAATTTGCATGCATTCTTCTACTGTGAACTAACCTTCCTCTTGCCCGTCCTCGACACCACCTTCAATTTTTTTTTAAACCTCTAAGAGTCTCAACAGGCAAGTAACACACAAGAATGTGAATAAGAGCATGAGGCTGCCATCTGCTCTTTGAGAGTCTTGATTGATCTGCCTAGTCAACCTCATTTTGCTGTGCCTTTCCAAGTTTCTCTACTGTTCCTTCTACACTGTAAACTCATCCTCAATACTGGGGAAATAAAAAGGAGACCATCAAAATGCCAATTTGTAACTTCAGCTCCAACAACTAATCTTGGACTTATATAATGCTTTTCTTCTTATTTCACTAACAAAACCCAGAAACAATGTGCAATGCCCAGAAACAGCATATTATGGGAAACAAAGAGGAATCATACAGAGCAATTATAGAAGACTAAATGAACATCAATGCAAATTCATTAATAAATGAGGATATTACTGAACCCATTTCTTGCCGGGAGCAGCAATTTACATCATTGACACTAACGGTCGGTGAACCCATGCTTCCTGCCTGATCCAGTGTATTATTTGTTATTTCCTTTAATTGGGTAATATTGTAAAATAAGCTTATTTTGATGGTAGCTTCTACCACAAAATACTTTTCTCAGCCAAAAGCAAAGCAAAACAGTAGAAGAGATCTAAACTAGTGCAAAACTTTCAAAAGCTGGTTGCCAGTTTCATCTCTATAATGGAATTGGAGACTGCTTTCCATCGGTCGGATTGGTAAAATCTAAACCAATACATCTGTACTGTTTCATGAAAACCTGCAGTCATTGTTAGACACATTCTATCCCCGTGGAACAACAGGCTACTAAACAGTAATAAACCTGATCAATAGCTAAACCAGGAGACTGTATTTCCTTTTTTTGCCATTAAATGTTCTGATTTGCTTCTTATTTAAATCATAAAATGTTATGCACATTTTTAGCATACCTCATACTATTCAACAAGTTTGGCAGTGTGATAGATGCACATAGGTACATGGAGGGTAGATACTCGATGATGATGGCTTGATGCTAACCCTGTTAATTAGTTTGCAATGATCCAATTTATGCCGTGTAATAATCATGCATGGGAAATCTAGCTTTTTGCGGCAAGCAAAAATCACCAGTAACTCATTCACCCAATCTACATCCTCTAACACTCACACCTCTCTCTTCTCAATCCTCTACAAAGTCAAGTCAGAGATCAGCTGACTCAGCAACATTACTCTGAGACCATACAATTCAGTTGTCTGGATGTAAAATAGGCTCAAATAATAATCTTTGTCATGAAAAATGGATTTGGTAACCAGTCTATGAGCATGGCGGGAGGATGGGGTAAGAGCAGACATGCATGAAATGGAAGAGATGCGGTTGAGGGTAGCGTTGATGGTGGAGGAAGGGAAGCCCCTTTCTTTGAAAAAGGAGGACACCTCCTTCATTCTAGAATGAAAAGCCTCATCCTGAGAGCAGATGCAGTAGAGACGGAGGAATTGAGAGAGCGGGATGGCATTTTTACAAGTAGCAGGGTGGGACGAGGTATAGTCCAGGTAGCTGTGAGGGTCCATTGATTCATAATAGACATCGGTGGATAAGCTATGTCCAGAGACAGAGACAGTGAGATCAAGAAAGGGAAAGGAAGTGTCATAAATGGACCAGGTGAACCTGAAGGCTGGGTGGAAGTTGGAGGCAAAGTGAATGAAATCAGCACATTCAGCACAGGTACAGGAAACAGCACCAATGCAGTTGTCGATGTATTGACATGTCCAATAAGACAATATTTTGCTTTGGAAATTTCAGACAGTGGTTCCACTTCTCATAATTATACTTCTTTCAGACCAATCTTTGCTCGCTTTACTTGCCCCATGATCATAATTCAAATCATTTAATCTCTCACAGCCTCTTCCATTTTCACCTTTGTTCTCATTCTACCTCTTTTTTTTGTACCTCAAAACATGCTTTCACAAAGGATCACTGACCTGAAATATTAATTCTGATTCTTTCTCTGCAGAAACTGCCTGACCTAATAAGGATTTACAGCACTTAGTTTTTATTTCGGATTTCCAGCGTCTGCAGGTTTTGCTTTACAACCTGAAATGGTAACTCTCTACATATTCCAAAGGTGCCGCTGAATATTTGCAGAAATTTCTGTTTTTATCGCAGGAAGACAAAGGCTTAAGAATAGGTGAGGTTGACAGGAAAGGCAAGAGCAGGAGAAAGAGGACTCTAACCAATAACACTAACAAATTGCTGGAGGAACTCAGCAGGTCAGGCAGCATCTATGGGGAATGAATAGATAGTCGCCATTTCGGGCCAAAACCTATATTAACACAGTCAATCTCACCAAGGCTGCAGAGTAAAGATTTGTGACATAAAAGCCTTCACCAAAGAATATGATTCTTTAAAACAGTTGCTAGAGGTTTCAAACATCTTAAAAAAAGGATATGAAGCTCTCGCAAGTCACCCTCTGCAGCAGTAGAAAACAATGGGACAACATATTTCAGAAGGACAGCTGATCACAGGGGCTTCTGTTTTGGGATCATGGGTTATCTCTTTACCTTGGCTTCATACCCAATTAATACTGCAAGAGCACACAAGGAATACTGCAGATATCATCACAAGATCAAATAAAGCAAATTTTCAGATGCATAGATCGGCCTACAGTTACATTCCAATAGAGTGAAGTGATGGCCTCTCATTCCACGGTGATAATGTGCCTGTAAAATTGTCACATGAATTGAAAGTGCTAATGTGAAGTGCACTTGGTAATGTTGACTAATACTGACACTGCCAAACCACGCTGAATTACAGCTACATATTAGTAAACTTTTCTAATGATCTGACCCTCCAACACTTCAGGTCACAGTTCATAGCGTCCAAGTGACCTGCGTAGTTACTCCAGTAGCTACTACACTTGATATTCAAATTCCACCTACTGTTAAACAGTGAAGCAGTCGTTGGATCTCTGTTTAATTTCTCATCCTTAGGGTTCTTCCAGGAGTCAGCAATAACAAGCAGTCTTAATTCCAAGATTTCCATTTACTTTAGAGTACAAATAAACAGACAAATACTAAGCAAACTAAATAAGGAGCTGAGAAATTATGTAAGAGGGGAATTAAGACAAAGGAATAAAGATGGCACTTCTGAAAAATCTATCACTTTTATACATAAGATAAAGAAAATTCCTTAGACAGTGATGAATTAATTAATAGGCTACATAATTAAACAATTTACATCATGTGGGTAATGTGCTAGTACATAGCCAATGAAACAGCAGAAACTTGATAAATCATTAGTTTAGTTGCTATACCGCTTTCTGCCAGTGAGTGTGAAAAATACATGAGTTTGTTAAAAGGTACAAATCTTATAAAAAGTATTATTTTAAAAAAAAGATAGCAGTTTCCAACACTGCCTTGACTCGTAAAGCACACCAACAATTCAGCAGCAGGATGAGAGTACTTTTAACATATTTTGCTTAATAATCAATATGCTTTCCTTGCACCTCAGTTTTAAATATTTATTTAAAAGATAAATATTAAATACAATTCTAGTTTAATCATTATACTTAATGAAAGCTCACTCATATTTTAATGCTTAATAAGATGTGCTGAATTCAAAGAACTAAATGTACAAAACAGAGTAAAATGAGCAGTTAATCGTTGAGCAGATTAAAAAGTAATGGTAACCATTATTTCTTTGCTGTAAATATTATAGCATATAGTAAGCATTATCAGGAGGAACTGCCGAATGAGAAACTTTCTCAGAAACACACTTGGTGTTTTAAAAGAAGCAACTCAAGTGAATGCCTATTCTGTTAGGTTGACCTTGTACAACATTAGCCTGGGAGGTGGAGGGGGTGGGGTGCCAACACAGAGGTTGTTAGTGGATCAATAGCCAGCATTCTGAACCATTGTGGCTGAGACACAACTAAATCCCATCTCTAAATTCAAGTTAATAAATCCAGAATCAAAGCTATTCCCAATAACGTCCAGATTGTTCGAAAATCCATCAGCCTCACTAACGGCCTTTAGAGATGGAATTCTGCCATATTGACCCAGTGTGGCCTTTAAGTGATTCCAGACTCGTCAGCATGGTTGAGTATTTAAGAGCAATTGTGCATGGACAATAAACGCAACACTTTCAGCCACATGAATGAAATAAAAGTAGATATTAATCATATACCTGCCAGTTCTTCATATATTGTGAAGAACTATTAAAGGTGTTCTCTAAATGTTTTCTTTCTCATTGCACCTGGGGTCTTCAGACTAAAGGTTCCCAAAAATACAGGGAGGTGTGTGAAATTCACTGCTGAAGTTACGACATGCAGCCAAACAAATACAAATCCACTTCCACACACGTAAATTATAAGTTCAGGTGCACATGCACACCTCTAAAACAACCTTTTGTCCAACTGTGTCCCATTGTTTGCTTCAAAAATACCTGGAGATGCAGCCATTTTCAAAAAAGTATATGTACAAATCCTGACAACACACGCAAAAATGCTGGAGGAACTCAGCAGGCCAGGCAGCATCTATGAAGAAAAGTACAATTGCCGTTTTGGTACAAAACCCTTCAACAGGACTGATTGATGCTGCCTGGCCTACTGAGTTCCTCCAGCATTTTGTGAGAGTTGCTCGGATTTCCAGCATCTGCAGATTTTCTCTTGTTTAAAAATCCAGGCAGCCGTTTTAGAGATTCCATTTTCTAATGGAATATTTTTAACTTAAGTCTTGAACCAGTAAGGACTAATGTGCAATTATTAGGCATATACTCAGCTTCAAGAGCAAATTGCTGAGGTAATAGTCTTTGCTCTGGGTATACCACAGCCATGCAAGTCATGCTGTTCATCACATGCCAATTTTAACATGCCAAACTTATTCAGTAATCAGCTTTACCTGGCAGGGTCAGGCTATACATGATATGCAGATAACTTATCTGTTACCTCACTCGTTGTGGGCCCTCCAGGAAGGTACCCATCTGAACATAGAACAGCATAGCACAATAACAGGGTCTTTGGCCCACTATGTCTGTGCTGACCAATGATGCCAATTGAAACTAATCCCATTTGCTTGTTCATGGTATTTTCCTTCATTCCCTGCTTGTTCACCTGTCTATCTGCTTCCATCATCTCCCCTGGCAACATGTTTCTGACACTTACAACTCTCTGTAAAAACAAGCTTGTCTTGGAAATCTAATTCAAACATTCTCCCTCTCACCTTTAGTTTTTGACATTGCCACATGAGGAAAAAGACTCTAATTATGCCTCTTATAATTTTATACACTCAACAGATTACATGTTTTCTTTGCTGCAGCCTTTAAATTCATTGCCTGATGATAGGGGATAGACGAAGGTGGCATTCTATTCTAGTGGATTTTGATCCTAGGTTTTGCCAGAATCAATTGTTCTCTCTTTAAATAGCAGCATCTTTAAGAACTGCTACTATAATGAATAAATTGTCTCCAAGGTCACGTCAGTATAGAGTGTGCCTGGATAAAAATAATACAATATAACACAACTGTTGTACTTGTTCCCAAAATATTCCCCAGGTATAAATCTCCATACAGACAAGTAATAGTTGAGTGAATTTAATTGCACATAACTTTCAGAAGATCCATATTATTTGCCACTTAGGCAGCAATTTCTGCAAGAGTATGGGTGACTGAGAAAGGTGAATAACTATAGAAACTGAAAGGGTGAACAGCCCATTGCTGTGCAGCATGATTCCATGACTCTACATCTTGGGTAACAGACCACACGATTTAAATATATGAATGAGAGAAATGGCTCAGAAAACAAGTTCAGATGGTTGCACTTTTCTTTTGTTTCCATGTTATAGCTCTGCCTTGGGACATTTCTCCCATGTTAAAGGTTTCCATAAATGTGAACTGTTACTTGTTGGTATGAACACCTACAATCACACCCAAAGCAAGAAACAATCTGTCGGAGGAACTCAGATGGTCGAGCAGCATCTGTGTAAGAAATTATTAAACTTTTGGGTTGAAAACCTGCATCAGCAATTAAAACATTGACAATTCCTTTTCTTTCACAGCTGTTGTTTGACCCATTGAGTTCTTCCAGCAGTTTGTCTGCTACTCTAGATTCCAACATCTGCTTCCCAGCATCTTACATCACACAGAAGCTTCCTGCCCTTTTCTGGTGCCTTACTCATCTTAATCTGGCTACAGTGCAGAAGGTAATTCCTGCACAATGCCGGCAATGTCTGCTACGTAACTCATTATATTTCTTCAGAAGGCACATATAAATGGGCATATCTGAAAACAGAGTAAATGAAGCAAAAGGTTTCTTGATCCATTCACAACCAATGGAGACTTAAGGTGAATGGAATGATTTCATAAGAAAGTCAATAAACCTTTGAAGCAGGAAGCCAAGATGAACAAACATAGTAGCCTCATGATCTCTGATTACCAATAATGGCTGTAAGGATTATGATTTAAAGTTTAGAATACACTTTTGGCCTTGATCAAATGGAACTAATTTTACAAGAAAGTACAATCAACTGCCCAATGTCATAATTAGTATATTTTGTTATATGTTTCTCTCCCTACAGATGTTGCCTGACAGTATTTTCTGTTGTTATATCTCTAAATTTCTGGGAACATCTAAAAAATAAAGCAGTTGACTGAGAAAATAGGATTATGATTTAAGGTTCAGAATAAATTTTGGCCTTGATCAAATGGAGCTAATCTTACATGAAAGTGCAATTTGAAATCATCTGACTAATGTCATAATTTGTCATAATGCTGGAAAGAGAGTACGGAAGCAGAGCCACTTGGCAGCACTTCAGTGTCTAGACAAAGACTGTCTGACTATGGACCAAGACGATGAATTTGGGATTAATATGGATGGGTTCCCTATTGTTAATGTGAATGCAGTGCATCAAATGACTGTTTTTCACGCTCAGGGACTCTACAACCAGGAGAACAGATTTTACACTTTTAAGCATGACCAAATTCAGTTAAAATTTGTCTGTTTGAAAAGGGAAAATTAAAATGGAACAAACCTGGATTTTGTTATTGTTGTTGCTGCTGCTTTTGTCACATAAAGTACGATGATGATGTACCTTGCTGCTATGAAGGACAGAGATCAAGAACTGCACACTGCTCTGGGCCAAGCTGCAACTTCCTCCATTCATTTTGAAATGCAGAAACATTGTCATTCTTTGCATTGTTCGGGTAATACTCACATTACAAACTAACTGGTTCCAGCCAAAAAATGTTAGTTTGCAATTCAGGTTGGAATGACTTAAAAAAATCTTCTGTTCCATAACACCAGACTGAAAAGCACCCATGCAGAACACACCTCTTTCAGTGAGACCTTGCTTGTCAACTACATCTAATTATATTACTTATTATAAATACAATTTTAAATAATGTGCAAAGAGATGAATCCTTCCAAGCCCTGTTACAAAGGATTATTCTAACATGTTTGCATATAGCATTGGAAAATGTGGTTTTCATTTTTCCTCGTGTCTGCTGGTTTCCCAATTCATCTTATTATAATTCATTGAATTTAACATTCATCTTCCATAATTATGGACTGCATTATAAACCATCCTATGGTTCTATGATTCTAAATATTTCAGAATGTTGCCCAAGTGCGTCCACATAATAAGTAGGACTGAATATTCTAAATATATAATTGAAGTTATTTGATTGAAAGAATAGACTAGTGCAATTAGTAATTTGTGGGATCTATATAACTCTTGAGGAGACACATTTCCAATGATGACTGCTCCAGTCACATTTCAAATCCTGTACATTCTTCCAACATTGAACAATTCAAGACTCCATTGAATCTGTTTGGAAAACAGTAAGAAAACTAGCAACTCCTAAACATCTTACTAGCTATGCAGGGTAGTTTTGTTCACCATTCATAGCTTCAATCGGTGCACAGAAACATTAAGGGATACGGAAGCAAAGCTATCTGACTGAGCTAAGGTATAAAATGGCCATGTTCTGATTAAATGGTGAGACACGTTGAGGGCTGAGAGATTTTCTTTCTTCCTCCATTTCTCCTTAAGTATCTTGATTGCTGATCTTGTTCTTTCCCCATCTCATCTGCTGCAACTGTATTACTCCCCAAACGTTATTTCTTTTCAAGCTGGGATGAAATTATTGCTATGCTTTTGGGAGCCTTGAAAATTCTAATATACAGTAGATGCAGTAAAACAAAACTCCAAATAAGAGGAAAAATTCATTTGATGCAAAAGTTACAAGAGAAAATGGAAGCTGGGTTTGAGAGCAGAAAAATCAAAACTTATTTCAATTTTGCTTTCCTCCAAAATGCTCCCTCTCCACTTTACAAAAACTTGACTCTGAGCAGCACAGATATAAAATAAGATGCATCACCATAATATCAGTCCTTTAAATATTAAGGCACACCATTTCACTTAATAGTCTGAAATGAATTTCATTTTATCAAAGAAACCCATGTATGGAAATCAAATTAACATGAGAACAATTAAAAGAAGCATATAAATGCTTTAAGCAGTCCAGCCGAGGGCTTTCCTTTAAAGGTGGATTTCTTCACAAAACACCAAAGACAACTGCAAACCAAGAGAGAGGAGAAAGCTGGGCACCACAGAACTTTCCTTTGAATGATCTAGGCCAAAATGCTGCAGGGCCTCTTAAGTTATGATGATGTTCCTGGAACAAATCTCCAAAGGTGACCAGATGCCATCATTGTAAAGGGTTTTATGTGTGGAAGAGGGCAGCTGGCAGCACGGCCAGACAGATGGATAATCATGTCAAGCAGCATTACTATCATTTTGGAACTGTGTGCTACACCTGTTGACCTCTCTTAAATGGGGCACACCTAGTCACGTATTAAATAAACAAATACATCCGTGGTATCCACAAGGATCACAAATTCCTTTATAGGTGCTTCATTTTGTTACTCCAGATGCATGTGTTTTGGATGTTTTGCTGCAGACATGAAAGTTTCATCCACATAGGAGCAATCTGATAGCTAGTTAAATACTTTTCTCCTGGTGCCTTAAATGCAGTTGAAATTTATGAAAACAGCAGTACGTTAGGACGTGCAAAGGAGCAGTGGGAACTTGTAATGCACATTCACAGAATACTGAATGTCTGATCACCACATTATACCAAAGGAAGTAATAGAAATAATGATGGTGCCAACAAGATTTATAAGGATCATACTGATGAAGGAGAAATGTAATTATGAGATTAAGAGTATAAAATTATGAGAGGCTTTAATGATGCATTTAGCAATAACTCAATTACCTTACAGAAGGGGTCAAGCACAAGAGGGTATATTATAGGGGAATTTGAAAAAGAATCAATTGAAGAAAAACTGTTTTTGAGCAGAGAGAGCCTGCATCTTGCTAGTAAAAAGACATATTGAAGTTGATGGTTCCTCATGATCTTTAAAAAGTATTTGTCTGAGAATAATGATATATGATCTACAGACCCTTTTTGGCTAGTGTAAGCAGGATGTGCAGCACAGCATTCCTTTATTCCATACATTTTATGGTTCTGTAATTGTATCAGTCAGTTCTGAGCTGACATTGGTAGGCCAAGTTAAATACCTTCCTGCATTATAAGAGAGAGGGCAAATGAGTTGGGGGGGAAGGGGCAGCAGCAATGAGTGCAGTCACTATTACTAAGGAGAAGATGCTTGGGAAGCTGAAAGGTCTGATGATGGATTGGTCACCTGGACCAGATGGACTACACCCCAGAGTTCTGAAAGAGGTAGCTGAGGAACTTCTGGAGGCATCAGTAGTGACCTTTCAAGAATCACTAGAGTCAGGAATAGTTTCATAGGACCAGAAAACTGCATTACTCCACTTTGAAAGGTAAACGACAGGAAATTATTGGCCAGGTAGACTGACCTCAGTGGTTGGTAAGATCTTAGAGTCCATTATTAAGGATGAGATTTTGGAGTATTTGGAACTTGTGATAAAGTAGGCTTGTCAGCATGGGACACACACAAAATGCTGGAGAAACTCAACAGGCCAGGCAGCATCTACGGAAGAAATACAGTTGATGTTTCAGGCCGAGACCTTTCATCAGGACGGGAGAGAAAAAAAATGAGGAGTCAGAGTAAGAAGGTGGGGGAGGGGAGCTAGAAACACAAGGCAATAAGTGAAACCCAGAAGGGGGGAGGGGTGAAGTAAAGAGCTGGGAAGTTGATTGATGAAAGAGATACAGGGCTGGAGAAGTGGGGTGGATCTGACAGGAGGGGATAGAATGCCCTGGAAGAAAGAAAAGGGGGAGGAGCACCAGAGGGAGGTGATGGGCAGGCAAGGAGATAAGGTGAGAGAGGGAAATGGGAATAGGGAATGGTGAAGGGCGGGCATTACTGGAAGTTCGGAAAATATTGTTCATGTCACCAGGTTGGAGGCTACCCAGACAGAATACAAGGTATTGCTCCTCCAACCTGAGTACGACCTCACCACAACAGTACAGGAGGCCATGGACCAACATGTCAGAATGGGAATGTGAAGTGGAATTAAAATGGGTGGCCACGGGGAGATCCCACTTTTGCTGGCAGATGGAACGTAGATGCTCGGTGTAGAGTGGGGGACTGCTTCACTGAACATCTATGCTCCACCTACCAGAAAAAGCAAGATCTCCCTGTGGCCACCCATTTTACATTCTCGGAATGAGGAGCATTTGATGGACCTGGGCCTGTACTCACTAGCTTAGAAGGCTAAGAGAGGATCACATTGAAGCCTACTGAATATTGAAAGGCCTGTATTGAGTTGAGTGGATGTGGAAAGGATGTCTCTTGTAGTGGGAGAACTTAACACAGAGGGCACAGCCATAGAATGAAAGCTGTCCCTCTAGAACAGAGATCAAGATAAATTTCTTTAGCCAGAGAATGGTGAATCTGTGGAATTCATTGCCATAGACAGCTGCTAGGGACAAGTTATTGGGTACATTTAAAGTGGAGCTTCTTGATTAGTAAGGGCATCAGATGTTACAGGGAGAAGGCAGGAGAATGAAATTGAGAGGTAATAATAAACCAGCTATGCTTGAATGGCAGAGCAGACTCAATGGACTGAATGGCCTAATTCTGCTCCTAGCTGGAAGAGGAGACACCATCATCACTATTGGTGACCATTAACTGAAATCTCCAACCACTGTCATAATTCTAAGTTGTTGGCCCATTGTCTTGAAAAATGAGTGCATTGGAGAAATCTGGAACATCAGCACACTAAAATGGCTAGAGGGAGAAAAGTACACTGACACAAGTAACAGTCCCAAGCCTGCGGAATACTTTATACATGTTGACATTCTCAGAAGTATTCTAAGAATAGTAACTTCTTTCATTTCTTTCTTCAAAACAGAGGGAAGCATCACGTGCACAGATACTTGAGCACGTTTTGTACAAGTATCTGTGCACAGCATTCCTCACAACAGAAGGAGTTTCTCTTCAGGCAGATGCCACTGATTGGATTCACATAACTTTACAAGCATCTCATGCGAATCTGGCTGAGAGCAATTCCATTTCTTGAATGTATGAAGTGCCTTGGAACCCATGAAATTTAGATGCAGGGCTCCAAATGCCAAGAAGGGCAAATAACAATGGAAGAAAAAACTATTCATTTCTTCCACTGTTAAAATTAGACAACTTGGGCATTTGTGTAACATGTCAGCTGTTGATTGAGACTGCTTAGATAGCACGTGAAGAGTTACACTGAATTGGGTTAGTCTGTTTGGATCAATGAAATTGCACAATAAATCAAACGTACAAATCAAGATATTAGTGCACAAGTACATATTATCTTTTATCATAAAAGTTAGAACAAGGCTGAGTAGCTCATGAGATGGTCAAAAGTTATCCTAACTGAATGATATCAAAATGGACTTCTGGTTGAGTAAGTACATATGATTTATATATTATCTTTGGGTCCTAGTGTCTTAATTTGTAAATTTGTTAGGATACTCTAGAAATATGATATATATGACCATTTACTTTCCTTTTCTCTATTTTTCTTTAAGACTTTTTCATTCATGAGATAGTAATGCTGCTGGTTAGTCCATCATCGTTCTGCTGATCTTCTTGAACGGTTGGCATTCACCAGGGAAGATATTCCCATAAAGCTGTTCCAAGACACGAGGCAGTGCTGAAGATCCTCACTAAAACCCTCTTTTTGACAAGGTTGGGGAACCATCTCCATTCAATTTTGTGCGTTTTCCCATTCCCAGATTATTTTGGGGTTTTATCCCCTGGGAAGGTTCGCTATTAAAGTGCAAAGTAAATGCAAAACCGTTATTATTGTCTTCACACTGCCATCTCAAACAATGCACAGTGTAATGTGGTATTTCCAATCAGTTGTATACCTCAGAGGAAAGGCAGACAACAATGGTTGACTTGGTAGCCATGCTAACAACACAAATGTAACAATGTAGTACAGTTTCTATTGATACATTCATGGAGAGACTCTGCAAATTAACTTATTTCGAGTGAAAAATGCTTTACTGACCTGGAACGTTAAAACTAAAATAATTAAGTTTTTAAAAAATCTTCAAGAGTTAAAGAAAACATACATTAAGATTTAACATTCCAGGTCAGCAATACATTTTTCACTGAAAACAAGTTAACATCCCGTTAATATATTAACAAGTGAAAATACTCATGTCCTTTATGTAAAATGGAATGTCAGGTCAAGAATGGCACGACAGTAAATCGAAAATTATTTGCAGTAACTGTTCGCTCTTTAGTTCTGAAAGCCAGTAGGTGGCAGAATCCGACTTAACCCATTAACAAACAACATTTTGTTTACCAAAAGGGGCTGTGCTTGAATAAAGATGGAACATATAATATAGAACAGCACAACACAGGAACAGGACCTTCGGCTCACAATGTTGTGCTGAACCAATTAAATTAGTAATCAAATTGACAGCTAAACTAATCCCCTCTGCCTACACAATGTCCATATCCTTCCATTTTCCTCACTTCAGAATCAGAATCAGGTTTATCATCAGCGGCATGTGTCATGAAATTTGTTAACTTAGCAGCAGTTCATAATATAGAAGAAAAGAAAAAATAATAATAAACAAATAGTAAATCAATTACAGCATACATATATTGAGTCGATTAAAAATAGTGCAAAAAAACAGAAATAAAATGTATTAAACAGGTGAGGTAGTGTTCACAGGTTCAATGTCCATTTAGGAATCGGATGGCAGAGGGGAAGAAGCTGTTTCTGAATTGCTGAGTGTGTGCCTTCAGGATTCTGTACCTGATGGTAACAGTGAGAAAAGGGCATGCCCTGGGTGCTGGGGGTCCTTAATAATGCACACTGCCTTTTGAGGCACATGCCTATCTGAATGTCTCTTAGAAGTCTCTAATATCTCTGCATCTACCTCCATCCCAGGCAGAGCATTCCAGCCACCCACCACTCTCTGTGTAAAAAAACTTGCCCCTCATATCCCCTTTGAACTACCCCCCTCTCACCTTAAACGCATGCCTCCGATTTTAAACGTTTCAATCTTGGGTAAAATATAATGTCTGTCTACCTATCTAGACCTCCCAGAACCTTATAAACGTGTATCAGGTCTCCACTCAGCCTCCACCACTCTAGAGAAAACAACACAACTCTGTCTAAACTCTCATTATTCTTTATGCTCTCTCGTCGAGGCAGCATCCTAGTAAACCTCTTCTGCACCCTTTCCAAAGCCTAGTGGGGGTGTGGGGGGGGGGTCGTTGGTTTGCTGCTGCTTGTGTGTGGGAGGGGAATCTTCGGGGTTCTAACGTTTTGACTGTCATTCTTTCTTTGGGGTACTTCTCTGTTTTTGTGGATGTCTGCAAAAAAAGAATTTCAGGATGTATATTGTATACATTTCTCTGCCAATAAATGCACCTATTGAAAACATTAATTTAGTACATATGCCAACTCCTTGTTCCCCCTTATTATTTCTCCAGCCTCATTTTCTAGCAGTTCTATATACACTCTCATCTCTCTTATTTTTTACATATGTTGTGTATGTGGCCTGGTTACACAATAATGCAATTAATAAAAACGCTGGAGATGGGAGCTAAGTTCCATGGTTCTTTACTGGCAGAATCCGAACATGGCACACACCTACAGATCAATACACGCCTAATAGCGCATGCAACGACATGTTACTAAAACATAAAGTGGTCCCTTATTAATACTGCATGCTATATGGCACACTCCTCCCCTTTTATTTTAATAGTGTTGAACTGTTTTATTTACTGGGGCACTATGCTAAACAAATATGTTTACCCTTAACATACAAATGTCTATCATTTGTTTAGTTAGTAACTTCTCTTCTTCTTCATCCGCCTTGTGCATTATACACTTGGGTGATCATGGTTTTCCACATCGAACGATCCCACACAGCATGATAATGATAACTCGCACACTTAGATCTGTTAGTTCTTTCACAGTGTCCATATATTTTCTTCTTTGCCTTCCTCTTCCACGTTTCCCAAGCATACGTCCTTGTAATGTAAGGCATTCTATTTCTCCCTTTCTGATGACGTAGCCCAGGAATTTAAGTTTCCTCTCATTTAATGTTCTCATTATTTGTATGGGCACGTTGAAGTACTGTGTCATTAGTTACCCTATCTCTATATGATATTTTCAACATTCTTCTAAGAAACCACATTTCTGTTGCTTCTAAGTTTCTTTGGAATTCTGGTGTGATAGTCCATGTTTTGGAAGCGTACAGCAAGATTGACCAGATGTAACATTTTAGTAGCCTCAGCCTTGTTGTCATAGAAATGTGTCTGTTGGTAAAAATGGGTTACATTGTTTGAAAGTTGGTTTTGGCAGTGGCAATTCTTCTTTTTATTTCTACTTTACTTCTAGCATCTAGCTACCAAGGTAATTAAAGCTGGTCTTTTGTTCTATCTCTTGGTTACTGATGTACCATTAGCAGTTGGGAGTATCCTGCTGTTTTGATATTACCATAGATTTGTTTTTTTTTTACAGTTGATGGTTAGACCACAATCTGCACTTGTTTGTACTACTTTGTCTAGGAGGATTTGTAGGTCTCCTGCAGCACTTGCTATTAGGGTGGTACCGTCTGCATATCTTATATTGTTGATGTTAACACCTCCAATTTTTATCCCATCTAGGTCTTCTATTTCTCTGAGAATCATTTCACTATAGATATTAAACAATTCCGGTGAGGCAACGCATCCCTGCCTAACTCCTCTTTGAATTTTAGTTCAACTGCTTATATTATCATCAGTTTTTACCGCTGTCATTTGGCTCCAATATAAATTTTGAAGTAGTTGTTGGTCCCTTCCATCAATGTTTAGTTTAGGGAGAATTTAAAATAATTTTTCATGTTGCACTTTGTCGAATGCTTTAGTGAAATCAATAAAACATAAAGAGACATCATTTTGATACTCAATTGCCCTTTCTGAAAGCAACCATAGTATGAAAATTGCATTCCTAGTTCCTCTATCCTCAATAAACCCATATTGCAGTTTAGAAGTTTCTGACCTTAAGGCCAGAAAATTCTAAACTTAGTAACTTAATAATATCAAATTATAACAAGCCTTTTTTTTTACTTTTGGTCTAAGACCCATCTATAACTCAAGCTTGGGGGGGGGGGGGGTGTCTTCTCTAGATTGTCCGGCACTGAAGCAAATAGGTCTTCACTCTATTGTCTGGAATAAATTAAACAATCCACAATTGGCAGGTTCCAGTCATAAAGAGTAGTCACCTCCATCTTGCAAAGATGATGAAAGCCAAGTGAAATCCGTGAAAAGGTGAATGTTATTCTTAAGAATATGTACAATCATCAAAACTGAGATAGCATTGGAAAGTGTCTTCAAATAGTGTGTTCTTCAGTCTGTCAATAAACTTATTTGTTTTAATACTGATTTCCATATAAAAGTCATGAAAAGTTGACCTCTGACCATAGTGAGTTAAGAAGATGTGCGCCTCCAACTTGCTAAGAATTCTAGGCAGCAGATCGCCTCTATATAATGAAGACTCCTCTGTGCAGCTGTCCTAGATATATACGCATCTGTCTTCCTTACCCATATCTCCTTTGTTCCAACTGAGCTAATTACACAGCCTATCTTCGTATTCTTCTTAGATTCCAAATAGATAGCCTGACCTTTATGACACCATCTCTTATCATAATATAACTTTCCATCTCCTTCCAATTTATTTTGGCCAACCCCTCTCTCATACCACTGTAACTTCCTTTATTCCACTGAAGTACTGCTATGTCAGACTTCACTTTCTCCCTATCAAATTTCAAGTTGAACTCAATCATATTGTGATCACTGCCTCCTAAGGGTTCTTTTACCTTAAGCTCCCTAATCACCTCCGGTTCATTAAAAAACACCCAATCCAGTATAGCTGATCCCCTAGTAGGCTCATTAACAAACTGCGAGTTTGTCGGCTGGGGTGATATACTGCGTCCGGTGCTCCCAATGTGGCCTTCTGTATATTGGCGAAACCCAACACAGACTGGGGGATAGTTTCGCTGAACACCTAGCCTCTGTCCGCCAGGGAAAACAGGACCTTCCAGTGGCCACACATTTTAATTCCATGTCCCATTCCCTTTCTGATATGTCTATCCACGGCCTCCTCTACTGTAAAGATGAAGCCACACTCAGGTTGGAGGAAAAACACCTTATATTCTGTCTGGGAAGCCTCCAACCTGATGGCATGAACATTGACATCTCAAACTTCCGCTAATGCCCCACCTCCCCTTCGAACCCCATCCATTATTTATTTATATACACACATTCTTTTTCTCTCTCTGTCCCTCTCACTATACCCCTTGCCCATCCTCTGGGTTCTCCCCCCTCCCCCTTTTCTTTCTCCCTAGGCCTCCTGTCCAATGATCCTCTCATATCCCTTTTGCCAATCACCTGTCCAGCTCTTGGCTCCATCCCTCCCCCTCCTGTCTTCTCCTATCATTTTGGATCTCCCCCTCTCCCTCCCAGTTTCAAATCTCTTACTAACTCTTCCTTCAGTTAGTCCTGACGAAGGGTCTCGGCCCGAAACGTCGACTGTACTGCTTCCTAGAGATGCTGCCTGGCCTGCTGCGTTCACCAGCAACTTTGATGTGTGTTGCTTGAATTTCCAGCATCTGCAGATTTCGTCGTGTTTGTGTTTTGTACTCTGTGCAACTGGTTTTCAACCGCCTTCACATGTCAGATATGGACTTGCCCCAAAACAGCTGTTTCCAATAAATTCTCCCGAGTTCTTGCCGAATGGTCTTGTAATTCACCTTGCGTAAATTTAATACTCTCCCACAAGGTCCATGCTTATCCTTATTTATAGTTACCTTAAAAGTTAAGGAGCTGTGGTAACTGCTCCCTAACTGCTCACACACCAAAAGGTAGGTCACTAGCCAGGCTTATTACCCAACACCAGGTCCAGTAGAGGCCCTCCTCTTGTTGGGCTATCTACATATTGATTAGTGTACCTAACAAATTCTGCCCCACCTAAACTTCTTGCACCAATGTCCCAGTTTATATTAGAGAAGTTGTAGACCCCCTTAGCAAAACCCATATTGTTTTTTCCCCATACCTTTCATGACACTTCCTGCATATCTGTTCCTCAGTGTCCTGGTGGCTATTGGGGATCTGAAGTATATTTCCAACAGAGAGATTGCACTCTTCCTATTTTTGAGTTCTACTCATTTAGAGTCAGTGGACGAGCCCTCCATTATGTCCCCTTTCGAGTGCAGATATGATAGTGTCCATGCTTAGTAGTGCAACACCCAACCCCCACCACTCTTATCTCCCTATCTTTTCTAAACATCGAAACCCTGGAATATGAAGCACCCATTCCTGACCCTCTCTCAACCAAGTCTCTGTAACATCATAGTTCCATGTACTGATTTATGCTTTTAAGTTAATTACCTTTACTCGTAATTCTCCCAGCATTAAAATACACACACTTCTAATTCTCCATCCTATCTCTTACTTTGCACCGGTCTGTTTTCACCAGCCCAGCCATTTACATTCTTCCACTTTCTAACCTGGTGCTCTGTTTCCCACCCCCTGCCAAACTAGATTAACCCCTCCCGAGTAACACCAATGAGCCTTCCGGCCAGGATATTGGTTCCCCTCCAGTTCACTGTAAGTGCAAACACATCCCTCTTGTACAGGTCACTCCTGCCCCAGAGGAGGCTCCAATTATCGCAGAACCTGCACCAGTTCCTCAGTCATTCATTCATCTGTACTGTCATCCTATTCCTGCCTGGACTGGTATGTGGCACCAGGAATAATCCAGAAATGACTATGTTGGAGATCCTGCTCTTCAGCCTCTTTCCTAACTCTCTACATAAGACCTCTTAACCCTTTCTATGACCAATGACAACGTGCACCATGACCTTTTGCTGCTCACCCTTCCCCTTGAGGAAAATACTGTGGCCATTCTGAGACATCCTGGACCCTAGCACCTGGGAGGCAACACATCATCCTGGTAGTCTCTTTCACAGCCACAGAACATCCGGTCCACCCCCTATTACGTCTTCCATCACTGTCGCTCTACCTGCTGAGCGTTAGAGCCAGCCCTGGTGTCACAGGCCTGACTGCTGCTGCTGTGCCCTGATGGTTCATCTCCCCTCTCCCCAGCAGTATGAAAAGGGGTATACAGTACTTGTTACTTCTACTGGTGGTCACCCATCTACTAACTGAAGCCTGCACCCTGGATGTGAACGCCTCAGTCAAAGTTTCATCTGTGAGGTTTTCAGCTTCCCGAATGACCCTGAGTGCATCCAGCTCCAGTTCCTCGACCTTGCACTTCATACAGATGTAGTCATCAGGGAGACTTTCATGTACTCTGAAATCAAACATAGAAAACATACAGCACAATACAGGCCCTTCGGCCCACAAAGTGGTGCTGAACATGTCCCTACCATAGAACTACCTAGGCCTCCTACCCCTCCTCACAGTCCCCCACCTTGCTCTCATGACTACACCACTTCTCCACATGAAACCACCACGGTGGGCTTCACAGCTCTACAGGTGAGAAGATAGCTGAAACGTCTCAACCCAAGCAAGGCTGCAGGACCGGATGGTGTCAGTACCAGGGTGCTCAAAGCCTGTGCCCCTCAGCTATGTGGAGTCCTTCGCCATGTCTTCAACGTGAGACTGAGGCTCCGGAGGGTTCCTGTGCTGTGGAAGACGTCCTGCCTCGTCCCTGTGCTGAAGATGCTGCGCCCCAGCGGCCTCAATGACTACAGACCGGTGGCATTGACCTCCCACATCATGAAGACCCTGGAGGGATTTGTTCTGGAGCTGCTCCAGCCTATGGTCAGGCCACACTTAGATCCCCTCCAGTTCACCTACCAGCCCCGACTAGGAGTTGAGGATGCCATCGTCTACCTGCTGAACCGTGTCTACGCCCACCTGGACAAGCCAGCGAGCACTGTGAGAGTCATGTTTTTTGACTTCTCCAGTGTGTTCAACACCATCCACCCTGCTCTGCTGGGGGACAAGCTGACAGCGATGCAGGTGGATGCTTCCCTGGTGTCATGGATTCTTGATTACCTGACTGGCAGACCACAGTACGTGTGCTTGCAAAACTGTGTGTCCGACAGAGTGATCAGCAGCACTGGGGCTCCACAGGGGACTGTCTTGTCTCCCTTTCTCTTCAGCATTTACACCTCGGACTTCAACTACTGCACAGAGTCTTGTCACATGCAGAAGTTTTCTGATGACTCTGCCATAGTTGGATGCATCAGCAAGGGAGATGAGGCTGAGTATAGGGCTATGGTAGGAAACTTTGTCACATGGTGTGAGCAGAATTATCTGCAGCTTAATGTGAAAAAGACTAAGGAGCTGGTGGTAGACCTGAGGAGAGCTAAGGCACTGGTGACTCCTGTTTCCATCCAGGGGGTCAGTGTGGACATGGTGGAGGATTACAAATACCTGGAGATATGAATTGACAATAAACTGGACTGGTCAAAGAACACTGAGGCTGTCTACAAGAATGGTCAGAGCCATCTCTATTTCCTGAGGAGACTGAGGTCCTTTAACATCTGTCGGACGATGCTGAGGATGTTCTATGAATCTGTGGTGGCCAATGCGATCATGTTTGCTGTTGTGTGCTGGGGCAGCAGGCTGAGGGTAGCAGACACCAACAGAATCAACAAACTCATTCGTAAGGCCACTGATGTTGTGGGGATGGAACTGGACTCTCTGAAGGTGGTGTCTGAAAAGAGGATGCTGTCCAAGTTGCATGCCATCTTGGACAATGTCTCCCATCCACTACATAATATATTGGTTGGGCACTGGAGTACATTCAGCCAGAGACTCATTCCACCGAGATGCAACACAGAGCATCATAGGAAGTCATTCCTGCCTGTGGCCATCAAACTTTACAACTTCTCCCTTGGAGGGTCAGACACCCTGAGCCAATAGGCTGGTCCTGGACTTATTTCGTGGCATAATTTACATATTACTATTTAATTATTTATGGTGCAACTGTAACGAAAACCAATTTCCCCCAGGATCAATAAAGTATGACTATGACTATGGCTTCACCCATAGCCCTCTATTTTTCTATGCTCCATGCGGCTATTCAGGAGTATCTTAAAAGACCCTATCATTTCCGCCTCCACCACAGCCGCTGGCAACCCATTCCAAGCATTCACCACTCTCTGCGTAAAAAACTTACCCCTGACATCTCCTCTGTACCTACTTCCAAGCACCTTAAAACTATGCCCTTTTGTGCTAGCCATTTCAGCCCTGGGGAAAAGCCTCTGACTATCCACACAATCAATGCTTCTCATTATCTTGTACACCTCTATCAGGTCACCTCTCATCCTCCGTCGCTCCAAGGAGAAAAGGCCGTGTCCACTCAACCTATTCTCCTAAGGCATGCTCCCTAATCCAGGCAATATCCTTGAAAATCTCTCTGCACCCTTTCTATGGTTTCCACATGCTTCCTGTAGTGAGGCAACCAGAACTGAGCACTGTACTCCAAGTGGGGTCTGACCTGGGTCCAATATAGCCGCAACATTACCTCTCGGCTCTTAAACTCAATCCCACAATTGATAAAAGCCAATGCACCATATGCCTTCTTAACCACAGAGTCAACCTGCGTAGCAGCTTTGTGTGTCCTATGGACTTGGACCCCAAGATCCCTCTGATCCTCCACACTGCCAAGAGTCTTACCATTAATACTATATTCCGCCATCATATTTGACCTACCAAAATGAACCACCTCACACTTAACTGGGTTGAACTCCATCTGCCACTTCTCAGCCCAGATTTGCATCCTATCAATGTCCCGTTGTAACCTCTGACAGCCCTCCACACTATCCACAACACCTCCAAACTTTGTGTCATCAGCAAATTTACTAACCCATCCCTCTACTTCCTCATCCAGGTCATTTATAAAAATCAAAAAGAGTAGGGGTCCCAGAACAGATCCCTGAGGCACACCACTGGTCACCGACCTTTATGCAGAATATGACCTGTCTACAACCACTATTTGTCTTCTGTGAGCAAGCCAGTTCTGGATCCACTAAGCAATGTCCCCTTGGATCCCAAGCCTTCTTTCTTTCTCAATAAGCCTTGCATGGCATACCTTATCAAATGCCTTGCTAAAATCTATATACACTACATCTACTACTCTACCTTCATCAATGTGTTTAGTCACATCCTCAAAAAATTCAATCAGGCTCGTTAGGAACTTGACAAAACCATGCTGACTATTCCTGATCATATTATACCTCTCCAAATGTTCATAAATCTTGCGTCTCAGGATCTTCTCCATCAACTTACCAACCACTAAAGTAAGACTCACTGGTCTATAATTTCCTGGACTATTCCTATTCCCTTTCCTGAATAAAGGAACAACATCCGCAACCCTTCAATCCTCCGGAACCTCTCCCGTCCTCATTGAGAGGGGGTTGGGGATTTGTTATTATAGTCACTGATATTTTTCTGTGGGAAGAGTTAGCGATTTAACGCTATAATCGTTTTTTCTGTGGGGAGGGGGTTGAGGATTTAGTCACTGATTTTTCTTCTGTGCAGGAGGGCACGAGGGGTGTTTTGGGGTTTGCGAGTCTTTTTCCTTTTTTTAAATGCTGGGGGAGGGGAGTTGTTGTCTTTTCTTTCAACAACTGTCATGGTTTTTCTGCATATCATGGCTATCTGGAGAAGATGAATACCAGAGTTGTATTGTACATGCACAGTTTGACAATAAAACAAACCTTTGAGTATAGGAAGTAGCAATGATGCAGTCAGCAAAGTTCAAAGAAACACGCTGAGAGAGTGGGCAGAGGTAGGACTGGAACAAAGACTATTCCAGGTACTCCACAAATACACAGGTAGAGCTCGGGTCTGTGACCACTTACAGCTACATCTCTAATCCAGAAAAATCAGATATCATTGGTCCATGGCTTCAGCTGCATGCATTTTGCAGAGAATCAAGTGAACTGAGCTGGAACATCTGGTTTATTGGAATTTTGCTTGTTGAGAAAGAACTTGTTTACTGTGATGCTTTTATTGCTTTGGGATGGAGTTTGCTCAATGAGATGAAGTTTACTTATTGGAATGGAATTTGTTCATTAAGATTTCAGCCAACTTCATCCATATTCACATTTCCAAAATCTATCTCATGAAGGCTGGCATGCATTAACTAGATTTAAATCTTGTTAGCATTCTCTGCTGGTTCTGGCATTTAAAGAAAGCTTAATGACTTCAACAACTGTTCATACATGGGATTTCTAGAGGATCTGTAAATTATAAACCTCACTCTGAAAGGATTACAGCACAGCAGCTGAATTTTCACTGATCTATATAAGAGCTATGTAATAGTAAGTAATCCATTTACTCAGTTGAAAACTGCCGCTACTTTGCCAATTTTAAATAACAATTGTAAAGCAGTAATGACCCAGGAGTCAATTTGCAGACCAATCATAAAGAACTATTGGGCATTTTAAGAACTGCAGTGGTTTAATTTTAACACTCACAACTAACTTTTCAGTATACAATGACAACTAATCTAGCAAAAGATCTGATACAGGTCTTGATCTGCAACGTCAACCCTTCTTTTGCCTCCATGGATGTTTCTTGACCCGCTGAGCTCTCTAGCAGCTTATGTTTTTGCTCCAGTTTCCAGTATCCACAGGCCTCTTGTACCTCCTTCGGGCCGACCAAAGAGTGTCTTTCACGAGTTGATGATCTACCAGCAGCACCGGATGTTGGTCTCCGTGTGTGTCCCCGGGAACAGCCCGTAGACCAGAGAGTCCTCTGTTACGCAGCTGCTGGGGATGAAACGTGACACTAGCCTATCCATCCTCCTCCACACTCTCTCTGCGAACTAACAGTGTGCCAAGAGGTGGGTCACAAACTCCTCCTCACTGCAGTCCTACTTGATCGAAATCAGACAGGGTGGCCAGGGTTTCTCTTTTCAAGTGCTGACAATTACTTTGCAGATCTTGAGCTGCCTCACCAGCAGTTTGTAGAGAGTGCACAAAATAAGGCCATAAACCTTCCTGAAATGCCTTTTTTGGCCAATGGAGTCAAAAGAACAAAATAACAAACAAAATTTAAATGACTCGCATGTATGAAATGTAGACAAGTACTCAGCAATGTAAATAACAAGTCGCAGGCATGAGAGTGGGGAAAATGTACCAGTCTTTTCATTTTTAATGTACGGACTCCGAATCAGAAACTGGAAAGAGGCCAATAGCTGAACACAATAGACTGGTTCTTTAAAGTACCAGACTGAACTGCATATGTACAGCACCTGACTATTCTCCTAAGAGTGTACAAATGATAAAGAATGTCAAGAACGTTGCTCCACCTGTATATTACACTTAACCTGATTCCAAGCAATCTTACTTTTGACTCCATTACTTATGAATTGAATATCCTTAAAGGATGTAACATTTCTAAAGTTGAATACTTGACAATAGCAACCAAGCCCTCATTATGATTGATGATTCTTAACAATTTAAGATGAAAATGTGATCTGCCTGTAAACTGCTGAATGCAACTCTATTTAAAGTAGTATCTTCAGGCACATTAGATTAATTTTGGAACGCAGAAGGAAACCAGAGCCAATATTAAATTAAGGGCTGAAAAATAGTTCAGAACAAACAGCTGCTTCACAGATGGAACACTGAGTCTCAGTCCCAGGACATACTTCCTCAGGGTGGCTCTGCTGAGGAGGAGAAGTTCAGGTATCATGCTTTTCCCAGGGCTGGAAGGGGGATGCAGTGGCCTTTGTGAAGGTTGATATCCACAGCTCACTGGCAGAAGACGTGGTGGAATCTGTTAATCAGTGCCCTGAAGAGTCATTTAGGCAGACACTAATTAAGGTAAGGGATAGTAATATATGAACCTAATATGGGGAAAAAGGAATTGGTGTTGAAGAGCAAAATGGTTTGCATAGGCCAAAAGGCCCATTTCTGTGTTGTACAGCTCTATGGCTCTAATCATTGTTGCATCCAAACAAGTTGAATTTTTCATTTCTGAAATGTGTCCTTCATTGCGATAATGAGCTGCACCAGACTTGCAAAATTTCAAGTATTTCACTAGGCAGCACGTTTGACTTCTCCTCACTTGCCTAATACTTTCCCCTAGATCCCCTTCTCTTTCCCTTTCTCCTATTGCTCATTCTCCTCTCCTATAAGATTCTTCCTTCTCCAGCCCTTGACCTTTCCCACTCACCTGGCTTCACCTACCACCTTCCAGCTGGCCTCTTTCCCCTCCCCCCAACTTATTTATTCTGACATCTTCCCCCTTCCCTCTCAGTCCTGAAGGGTTTCAGCCCGAAACATCAACTGTTTCCTCTTTGAGAGATCTGCGGGTACATGTCCACAGATCCCTGAAAGTTGCCTCACAGGTAGATAGGGTAGTTAAGAAAGCTTATGGGGTGTTAGCTTTCATAAGTCAAGGGATAGACTTTAAGAGTCACGATGTAGTGATGCAGCTCTATAAAATTCTGGTTAGGCCACACTTGGAGTACCGTGTCCAGTTCTGGTTGCCTCACTATAGGAAGGATGTGGAAGCATTGGAAAGGGTACAGAGGAGATTTACCAGGATGCTGTCTGGTTTAGAAAGTATGCATTATGATCAGAGATTAAGGGAGCTAGGGCTTTACTCTTTGGAGAGGAGGAGGATGAGAGGAGACATGTTAGAGGTGAACAAGAGGAATAGATAGAATGGATAGCCAGCGCCTCTTCCCCAGGGCACTACTGCTCAATACAAGAGGACATGGCTTTAAGGTAAGGGGAGGGAAGTTCAAGGGGGATATTAGAGGAAGGTTTTTTACTCAGAGAGTGGTTGATGCGTGGAATGCACTGCCTGAGTCAGTGGTGGAGGCAGATACACCAGTGAAGTTTAAGAGACTACTAGACAGGTATATGGAGGAATTTAAGGTGGGGGGTTATATGGGAGGTAGGGTTTGAGGGTCGGCACAACACTGTGGGCTGAAGGGCCTGTAATGTGCTGTACTATTCTATGTTCTATGTTCTTTTCCGTAGAATATGCCCAAACTGCTGAGTTCCTTCAGCATTTTGTGTGTGTTACATTGAGGAAAAGGTACATTAGCTAAAAGGACATGGGTATCAAGAGCAAAATGTTCCTTTGATTAGAATCATGCCCGATAACAGTGGCTGCTGGATATCACTACAGGAGTTCCTCAGGGTCTCTGAGGCTGGATAGAACATACCTGCCTGAAACAAAATAGTATCATAATCAGAACCAGGTTTATTATCATTGAACAACAGGAATTCTGCAGATGCTGGAAATTCAAGCAACACACATCAAAGTTGCTGGTGAACACAGCAGGCCAGGCAGCATCTCTGGGAAGAGGTGCAGTCGATGTTTCAGGCTGAGGTCCTTCGTCAGGACTAACTGAAGGAAGAGTGAGTAAGGGATTTGAAAGTTGGAGGGGGAGGGGGAGATCCAAAATGATAGGAGAAGACAGGAGGGGGAGGGATGGAGCCAAGAGCTGGACAGGTGATTGGCAAAAGGGGATACGAGAGGATCATGGGACAGGAGGTCCGGGAAGAAAGACAAGTGGGGGGGGGGACCCAGAGGATGGGCAAGAGGTATATTCAGAGGGACAGAGGGAGAAATAGGAGAGTGAGAGAAAGAATGTGTGCATAAAAATAAGTTACAGATGGGGTACGAGGGGGAGGTGGGGCCTTAGCGGAAGTTAGAGAAGTCGATGTTCATGCCATCAGGTTGGAGGCTACCCAGACGGAATATAAGGCGTTGTTCCTCCAACCTGAGTGTGGCTTCATCTTTACGGTAGAGGAGGCCATGGATAGACTTGTCAGAATGGGAATGGGATGTGGAATTAAAATGTGTGGCCACTGGGAGATCCTGCTTTCTCTGGCGGACAGAGCATAGATGTTCAGCAAAGCGGTCTCCCAGTCTGCGTTGGGTCTCGCCAATATATAAAAGGCCACATCGGGAGCACCAGTTCAATGCAATACATAATATAGAAGAAAAAAAATCAAAAATAAATAAGTAAAGCAAATACAGTATACTTATATTGAATAGATTAAAAATCGTGCAAAAAGCAGAAATATATATTAAAAAAGTGAGGTAGTCTCCAAGGGTTCAATGTCCTTTTCGGAATCAGATAGCAGAGGGGAAGAAGCTGTTCCTGAATCGCAGACTGTGTGCCTTCAAGCTTCTGTATCTCCTACCTGATGGTAACAGTGAGAAAAGGGCATGCCCTGGGTGCTGGAGGTCCTTAATAATGGACGCTGCCTTTCTGAGACACCGCTCCCTAAAAATGTCCTGGGTACTTTGTAGGCTAGTACCCAAGATGGAGCCGACTAAATTTACAACCCTCTGCATCTTCTTTCGGTCCTGTGCAGTAGCATCCCCATACCAGACAGTGATCGAGCCTGTTAGAATGTTCTCCATGATACATCTATAGAAGTTCTTGAGTGTGTTTGTTGACATGCCAAATCGCTTCAAACTCCTAATGAAGTATAGCCGCTGCCTTGCCTTCTTTATACCTACATCGATATGTTGGGACCAGGTTTGATCCTCAAAGATCTTGACACACAGGAACTTGAAATTGCTCACTCTCTCCACTTCTGATTCCTCTCTAAGGATTGGGATGTGTTCCTTCATCGTACACTTCTGGAAGTTCACAATCAGCTCTTTTGTCTTACTGACATTGAGTGCCAGGTTGTTGCTGCAGCACCATTCCACTAGTTGGCATATCTCACTCCTGTACACCCTCTCATCACCACCTGAGATTCTACCAACAATGGTTTTATCATCAGCAAATTTATAGATGGCATTTGAGCGATTCCAAACTACACAGTCATGTGTATATAGAGAGTAGAGCATTGGGCTAAGCACACACCCCTGGGGTGCACCAAGTTTGATCGTCAGCGAGGAGGAAATGGTTTCACCAATCCACACAGATTGTGGTCTTCCGGTTAGGAAGTCAAGGATAAAATTGCAGAGGGAGGGACAGAGACCCAGGTTCTGCAACTTCTCAGTTGGGATTGTGGGAATGATGGTATTAAATGCTGAGCTATAATCGATGAACAGCATCCTGACATAGATGTTTGTGCTGTCCAGGTGGTCTAAAGCCGTGTGGAGAGCCATTGAGATTGCAGCTGCCGTTGACCTATTGTGGCGATAGGCAAATTGCAATGGGTCCAGGTCCTTGCTGAGGCAGGAGTTCAGTCTTGTCATCAGCAACCTCTCAAAGTATTTCATCACTGTCAATGTGAGTGGTACCGGGTAATAGTCATTAAGGCAGCTCACATTATTCTTCTTATGCACTGGTATAATTGTTGCCTTTTTGAAACAAGTGGGAACTTCTGCCTTTAGCAGTGAGAAGTTGAAAATGTCCTTGAATACTCCCACCAGCTGGTTGGCACAGGTTTTCAGAGCCTTACCAGGTACTCCATCAGGACTTTCCACCTTGCCAGGGTTCACTCTCTTTAAAGACAGTGTAACATCAGCCTCTGAGACGGAGATCACAGGGTCATCATGTGCAGCAGGGATCTTCACAGCCATAGTTGTGTTCTCCCTTTCAAAGCGGGCATAGAAGGCGTTGAATTCATCTGGTAGTGAAGCATCGCTGCCATTCATGCTATTGGGTTTTGAATTGTAGGAAGTAATAAATAGCAAACCCTGCCAAAGCTGTCGTACATCCAATGTAGCCCCCAACCTCATTCAAAATTGTCTCTTTGTCCTTGAATCAGCCCTCTGCAAATCATACCTGGTTTCCTGGTACAGGCCTGGATCACCAGACTTGAATGCCACAGATCTAGCCGTCAGCAGATGACGTACCTCCTGGTTCATCCACGGCTTTTAGTTGGTAATGTACAGTAAGTCTTCGTAGGCACACACTCATCCACACAGGTTTTAGTGAAATCGGTAACAACTGCAGCATACTCGTCCAGGTTCGAAGATGAATTCCTGAATACAGTCCAGTCCACTGATTCAAAGCAGTCCTGTAGGTGCTCCTGTGCTTCCCTTGTCCATGCTCTCTTGGTCCTCAGTACTGGTGCTGCAGTCTTCAGTCTCTGCCTATACTCAGGGAGTAGAAATACAGCCAGGTGGTCAGACTTACCGGAGTGAGGGCATGGAATAGCATGGTAGGCATCCTTGATGGTGGTGTAACAATGGTCCAGTGTGTTGTTCCCTCTAGCATTGCAAGTGATCTGTTGATGGTAATTGCTTAGTGATTTTTTTTCAGATTGGCCTGGTTAAAATCTCCCAAAACAATGGTGAAGGTGTTAGGATACGCTGTTTCGTGCATGTTGACCCCATTGCTCAGATCATCTAAAGCCTGATTGGCATTGACCTGAGGTGGAATGTATACTGCTACCAAAATGACCTTGGAGAACTCCTGTGGTAGGTAAAAAGGATGGCACTTAACTGCTAGATATTCCAGATCTGGTGAACCAGAATTGGGATAGCACTGATATATTTGTGCACCAACAAGAGTTGATCATGAGACATACTCCTCCACCTCTGCTTTTGAGAGACTCTATAAATCTATCTTGACAGTATATAGTAAACCTGTCGATCTGAATCGCTGCATCTAGTACAGAAGGGGTTAACCAGGATCCTGTGAAACAAAGGACACATGCAGTCCTAATGTCCCTCTGATTCAGCACCCTAGCTCTGAGATCATCGATTTTATTCACCAGAGACTGTACATTTGCCAGCAAGATAGCTGGCATTGGGAACTTAAAACCCCATTTCCTTAAACGCACTTGTATTCCTGACCTGCAGCCATGCTTCCTCCGTGGAATCCTACAAGGATGCATCCACCCACAATCAGTATTGTTTCTGTCAATTTTAAGTAGCGATAGTTCGTTTAAATGCATTAAGATATCTTTGTTGACTGTACTGACCTTGGAAGCACTTGTGCTTTTTAGCTGTATCAGGCTGAAACGAGAATATTTAACCGTATCCATTGAGGGTTGTGCTGCTACTCAAGTCACCCCTAGGCACCCTGGAAGCTGTACTCCTGAATTCAAGTTTTTGTCTTACCCTTGATGCAGGACCTACCTCTGCGCCCAAAACTTGGGAGTTTGAATATTGGTGCAATCAAGTGTGACGGGCCACATGGAATGGCGCACTCTGCTGTTCCCGAACAGCAGCCCAATAATCTTCACAGCACACAATTCATGGGAAGCCTGCTTCATCCTTTCTTACTTCTCCATGCGTGTGATGGCTATGACAAGTCACCTTTTGGATAAATGATGCTGGGCAGCTGGCAACAAAGTGCTGTTGGTCATCAAACACAATGTCCATAATGAAGGATTGCAAAACTCGATTGATCTGTGATCAAACGGGCCTTTCCAAACAAGTAACCAATTTCATTCTTGTGCCATATAATAGCAAAAACAAGAGAGTTAAAAATATTCAGTCATTAGACACCTTTCAAATGTATTGCAGGTAGGAGACTAAAAATAGAGGGGGGGGGGGAGGAAATATACACTGCCAGAGAATCTGGTTGCCACACAAGAAATGGTATAGTAATTTGCTCTTGCGATAAAACAAAACATATTACGAGAAATATTGACGGAAATGGTACAGACTGTTGATTAGTCATATAAGCAAAACAAAAAACAACACTCAAATGGATTATTTTCCTTCTCAGTGTGGGGAAATTATGAAATTAGGCACAGAACACTCATGATTTTTCCATATAAACAGAATGATAAGCACAGCAGTTGTTCTAAAGCGGCTGACCACAAAAGGAGCAATTAACCTTGCCTGATAAATAATAATTACTACCAGCCAATCGTTTGCCCTGTAAAAAGATATTTTAGGAATGCACAGTCTTGGCCCCTTAGTGGGCCATTATTATTTGCGGTATTTTTTTTTAAAACACAAGACCTTGGTACTGTTCACTTAGTTTGCTGTGATGTACAATTTTCAGCCAAGTGCCGTACCTAAGTGGATGTTGGTACAATCAATGCAGAAGGAAGACAGGAAGTCACCATACAGTGTCCGGGTGAGAAGAATTACTTTCTTTATTAACATTCTTTAGATTGCCTTTAAAGTGCAAAACTACTCCATTCCCTAAACTCTTAAAACCCCACACCAGCAGTTAAATAGCCAAATAAATAAGTAATTCAATTTTCAACTACTTCCTTATTCCTCATTTGTCATTGAAGAACAAGGTGGCTTTAAAAGGGTATAACATCGAGTGAGGGTATTTAGAACATTCAAGTTTCAGGTGGATCTGCAGGTGATGTAACATGACCATCCACTTATTAAGTCCTCATTGGCATCATCCCTTATAATTTTTATCTTTGTCCTGCTCTAATTTATTTCACTGCAGCCCTGTAACAACCCAGATCCCCGCACTCTTTCACTTCTATCGTGCATCTGTGATTTTAATTGTTCCTTCATCAGTGTTGTGCCTTTCAGCCTAGATCCTAACTTCTGGAATTTCCACATTCAACCTTTCCCAGTCTTGCTGCCCTTGATATATTTTTTTAAAGCTATCATTTTACTTGTTCAGATATCTGAAGCAGCCCAGTCGTACAGCTAGCAGAGTTGCTACTTCACAACTCCAGTGACCTGCTTTCCATTCTCTTCACCAGTGCCGACTGTAAGGGCTTCACACATTCTCCCTAGGGTCAGGCGAGATTCCTCAGGGTGCACCATAGATGTAGGTGTTGGTAATTTTAACTGGTCGCCACAAACTGCCCCTGGAGTTCTAGAAATTTGAAGCTGACAGGAATGTGAGGAGAACAAATTGGGACTGGTGTAAAATACGGTCCTCCAACAAACTTGTTGTTGGGTTTGGAGGCTTGCCTGCCTCAGTAACACAGAGAGCTCTGCTGGCTGGAGTCAGGGCTTTCTGCTTTGGCTGTTGGTAGGGTCGCCGATGCCAAACAGGTCAAAGGGTAGAGGTCAGACTAAGAGTGGTCCGACTAAGAATGGTCCACTGGTCTTCCAGGATCGGGGGTTCGGATCGGGGGTTCAGCTCAGGGCTGACTTGTTAAACAAAATCGTTACGGAAATAGCATTGAAGAATCCTTCTATATCTGAGTGCTCCGGTATTCATAAGTCTCCACCCGAGACTCGCATGACCGACAATAGTGAAAGCTGAAAGTTACTGACATGATGAAGGAAGCCCTAAACACAGAGAGATGGAGGACCTCCACTGCTGTCCTAAACACCAGAGGCGTAATCAGCAAGTACATAAAATAGCGTAGCTGTAACAGATGTAGTGGGCCAAATGGCTTGGTTTTGTGCTGTGTATGACTCTATGATAACCTCATGCAGTACAATGTTTTGTTGCAGAACATTCCTATGAAATAACTTTGAATGTTTTAAACATTCTTCATCTGAATGCAAAGAATCACTTACACCCACTGGTGGTAAAGACCATCACAGACGGAGCCACTCAGCAGTGTGTAGGAGCCACGTATCTGTTCTCTGTCTCACCAACAGTCCCCATAAGACAGGACTCTTTTGATTTTGGATTAATTTTGCCGTTACACAGTGCAAAAGGGAGCATTTGGTAAAGTATGGAGCAAAAGGTGAACAAGAGCAAAACGAGATTCAAGTTGATGCATCCCTGACCAGCTTGAGACTTTTTTTTTAAAGCTGCTGAGCACCCAACTTAATTACTGCAATGACTGCCTTCAAGTGCACTTTACTACCTCAATAAGAGTACTTTGAGGAATAAAATTGAAAAATGCTGGAAACTTTCAGCAAATCAGGCTGCATCTGTGAAAAGAAACAGAGATCATGCTTCTTGTTAAAATTTCTTTATTCCTTATCTATTCACTGTGGACAGACACTACGGAAAGGGAAACGTTATCTATAACCCATGTGCCATCCTATGGCTTACTTTTGTCCAATTTCAAAATCAGACATTTATTCATATGAATACACCTGTCTTTAAATAGGCACATTCATTAGCACTGTTGTATGCACATAACAAACTTGTAAATTTAATAACTTTTGGAAATTGAGGAACCATTAGAAAGTAATTCTGAAAGTCAATACATCCTTCTATTTATTTTGGTTGGAAAATAGCATGTATTGCTTTCAGAAACATGCTTTAAATAAGCAACTCAGTTTGCACGCTATAGTGTATTGCGCCAGAGCACTACTTTCATTCATACAGAGCTGAAACAATGAGTTCATATAATTGTAACAACTTGATGCACAAAATTTCCATTACCCTTTGTTTCATTCTGAGTTTTAATTTCTCAATTGGCAAACATGAATGTTGCAAAAATAGCTCAAAGTGAAATATTCTTTGGTCCAGACAACTATTGTCATGCACAGTGGTAGGATTCAAATACTTCATCATAAATTACTAGTAGCGTTCAACTCATTATACTAATTCAGTTAAATTGCTACACATGAAATAACATTGAGTGGATGGCTTACACAATGAATATATCACCTGAAATGCAAACATTCAAAACTGAATTATATCAAATCTATTAAAATGTTACATAAAACAGAGAGCAGTACAGCACAGTACACACCCTTCAGTCCATGTTGTGCTGACCTTTTAACTATGCCAAGATCAATCTAATTCTTTCCTCCCACATAGCCCTCCATTCTTCCTTCATCCATGTGCCAACCTAAGAATCTCTTAAATGCCTCTAATGTATCTGCTTCTGCCACTACCCACAGGAGTGCATTATATGCACTTACCACTCTTTGTGTAAAAAAACTACCTCTGACATCCCCCATACGTTCCTGCAATTAGCTTGAAATTATGTCCTCCCACATTGGCCATTGCCACCCTGGGAGAAAAAGCATGGCTATCCATTCTAGTTATATCTCTTATCTTATACACATTTATCAAATCACTTCTCACCCTTCTTCCCTCCAAAAAGAAAAGCCTCAGCTCACTCAACCTTTCCGCATAAGACACGCTCTTTACTCATCCTGGTAAATCTCCTCTGCACCATTTCCAAAGTTTCCACATCCTTCCATATAATGCGATGACCAAGAGTGAACACAATACTCCAAGTGTACTGTAAAACGTGTGATGGAAATCTGTGATTCTGACTTAAAACAGGGCTCATCTCATATACGAACCTGGGAACTCTCACTCATTAGCCCAAGTGTGTCCTGAAGCATGAATCATATGACTAGACCAGATCAGATTCCTTTTAAACGTGTTAAAATTTTAATTTTAAAAAATGCAAGAGGAAGAGTATTTGTAAGAACTACTGGAGAAATCTGACTCCTTCCATCCTTTTCATGTTGAGTCTTGTTCAGATCTATTATGTTACACTCCAGGCAAAATGTTCTTTTCAAAAATGCTGCTCAAAAATACACGAACAAGGAGCACGAGTAGGGCACTTAGGCCCTGAAACCTAACCCTCACCCACTGTTTGATAAGACCATGGCTGATAAGATTGTCACATCATCTCTGAATTCCCATTTGCCTTTCATTCTCTTGCTTTCCAAGTACCAACTTACAAATATTCAAATTCTCTGGCTTCACTGCCTTGAGGAAGCGAGTTCCAAAAGAGTCATGACCTTTTGGAAGATGAAAACTTGCCTCCCCTCTGTATTAAATGAGGGAACATTCATTTTTTAAAAAATTGTGACCTACAAGAGAAAGGAGTCTTTCTACATAAATGCTGTCAAGAACATTCAGATCCTTCCTTGTTTAAAGCTTCAGACATGGTGCAAAGTTCAAAAGTAGCTGCCAGCAAGAAAAGACATTTCTTGCAGGATATGGAATAATATTACATCTAACAAAAGTCAATGAGAGACAAAGCTTTAAAATATATTTGCATGAATGACACCATAGGGAACAAGCATTGGGAAGTAGTGGAGGCTTTCCAAGGATTCCCCTTGGTCAAGCCTTTAAAGTTAAAACAACAGTAGACAAACAAAATATCAACATAAAAATGAAAACAACAGGAATTCTGCAGATGCTGGAAATTCAAGCAACACACATAAAAGTTGCTGGTGGATGCAGAAGGCCAGGCAGCATCTCTAGGCAGAGGTGCTCTAGTCCTGACGAAGGGTCTCGGCCTGAAACGTCAACTGCACCTCTTCCTAGAGATGCTGCCTGGCCTGCTGCGTTCACCAGCAACTTTGATGTGTGTAACATAAAAAGGAAAATTGCTTGGAAATACTCAGTAGAAAAGACAGCCTCTGTGGGAACAGGCAAAGAATGATTATTAAGATGTTGCCTGACCTGCTGAGTATATCCAGAATATTCTGTTTCTACTTCAGATTTCCACCATTTCAGATTAATACTTTACAAATAAAATATTGATTTGTATATAAAAGTTATAGGCATGTCTATTCTGAAAACAGCGACAAGTTTAATGACAATGTAGATATTCCAGGATGTATTATATTTCAATCATGTAGTTTTTCCTCACTTTAGATTAATTATTTTGATGGTTGGCATTCACTGCATGGCAGAGATCAGAAGACAAAACAAATCTGAACTAAAAACAGAAGTTTCAAAATGAAAGAACAGTTTTATAAAATGAACATATTTTTCCAGCAAAAGGAATGTGCCTTTTGAACCATTGGTATACAAACTCAAAAATAGTTTATTTAATTATCTGGGATTGGAGTATTACAGTTTCCATGGTATATTTTCACTTGTCCATCGCATTTGAAGTACAGATCAAAGACATCAGCATATCCATGGTCCCGCCACCAGGTACAGAGCTGTCTGTTGTTCGTGCAGTCCAGAATGTGAAAGAGTTCTGCGTGCTCCATTCCAATCAATGTGAAGAAGTCCTGGTCGCCTAGATGGCCCTTAAAATGATACTTTTCTGCAAGTTTTCTTACCTTCACTGCATCCAAAAGCTGATTGTAAAGATCTGACTGACGCATGGCTTCTAGATTTAAGAGCATGACTCCACTATTGAAACCAGGGAGACCATCTGGCGGAGGATCACCGACGTTAGTTCTGGGGTTTTCTTGGCGGAACTGCCAGAAGGTGTGCCTTGAGAGAAGAGCAAAATAGATTAATTGAATCAATAGCTTCTCTCATGTTAATGTGGTCTCTAAGTAACAACATCAAGAATAACCCTTGATAAAAACATAGGTCCAAATTCTCCCTCGACAGTGAAGATCCATAAAAATTGTACCATTTCAGCGTTGCTCTTAGCATTCGTTCCTTAAGACCACAAGACATAGGAGCCGAATTAGGCCATTCAGCCCATTTAGTCTGTTCCACCATCCCATCATGGCTGATTTATTGTCCCTCTCAACCCCACTCTCTGGCCTTCTACTTAGCCATAGTTTAAGAACCCCAGCCTTACAACAAGTCATAATCGGGATATAATCAGGAAATGCATTAACACTTTTAAAAATATAACTGAGCAATAGGTTAATGTCCCTAATTGCATGACTGGATAGCTAATTAGCACCAGAATGCATCGTCATTGCTACAGGTTATAGTGGAGAAAGATAAACGATATAATAGAAGGCAGATCTACAATCATACCCCCATTGTAACAATGGCAGGAATTGAAAAATGCCCAATTAGCTGCAATTGCTTTCCAATGTCCTGAGGACAAGAAAGGCTGGTATATAAAAGTCCAAGACCAAGCCAAAGCACAGACTTGGCCATGGCTTTACAGAACACGTGTGGTCTGCCTGCAACAGCCATCCTGAGCACTGGTTGCAGACCATGTCAACTCCCCTTCCGTTTCCCACTTCCTTAATAGTTTGTCGTCCTTGGTCTTCTCGACTGCTGGGATGAAGCCCAAGGCAAATTGGACAAACAACACTATTTATATTCTATCCAGGTAGTCTACAATCTACTGGGATGAATAATGAGTCTTCTAGTTATAGGTCCTCACATTTTTGTCTCCCTTTTCCTCAGTACTCCACTTACCATACATCTATCTTTTCCCATTTGTCTTCCTGGCTCCTTCCATTCACAGCCTGTGTCACACCACCAATCCCATTTTCCCCAACTTCCCCATCTGGTTTCAACCGTCATTTACTTCTTCGTTCTCCTGTAATGGTTACCATACTTAGCACTTCCACTTATCTGAATCTAGCTCTGTTAGAGTTGTGCGCTCTTGTTTATCTCCCTCCCACAGCTGACTCCCATCTTCAAACTCCCTTCCTTTACCTGCCATGGGGGAACCTCCCAGTATGAAAGAGGTCCACGATGCTATCAGTAGCCTGAAAAGCAATAAAGCTACTCGTCCTGACAGGATCCCAGTAGAGATCCTTAAGGAAGCTGAACTAGCACACCTGTACTACATAAATGCCTTGCTCCTGCAGGTCTGGGAAAAGGAGCAACAGCCCTGATAACTCAGGGATGCTGTAATAGTGACCATATTCAAAACAGGTGACAAGGCAGATTGTGGCAATTACAGAGGCATCTCCCTCCTGCCAACAGGCAAATGCTTGTGCTCCATCCACAATCTGAGGTACTCTCTGGATCACAGTGTCGGTTCCATCCATCCAGAGGTACCACAGACATGATCTTCACAGAACGCCAATTACTGGAAAAATGCTGTGAACATAAGCAATTCTTACACTTGGCTTTCATAGATTTGACAAAGGCATCTGATACAGTCAACCACCACGCTCTCTGGTGTATACTATCAAGACATAACTGCCCGGACAAGTACTTACAAATACTGATGGCATGTCAGCTACAGTACTCAGCAATTGCGGGGCTTAATCAGAACCCTTCACTGTCAAGACTGGAGTCAAGCAGTATCATTGCACCCACCCTATCTGTCATCTTTATTACTGCCATTCTTCACCTCATTGGCCAAGAACTGCCACAGGGAATCCCAGTTGTGTATAGAATGGACAACAGGCTTTTCAACCTCAGCTGGTTCAAGGCCAAGAACCAGGTCAGCACCACCACTATTGTGGACCTTCAGTATGCAGATGGCAATGCCATCACAGTACACTCTGAAAAAGGCCTCCAATGTATCCTTAATGCCTTTGCCAAGGCACACAGAGCCCTGGGTCTAGCTTTGGATATAAAAAAGACATAGGTCCTATATCAGCCACCACCCCAACCATCCATTTAGCCAGCCCTCCGTAAAAGTTGACAATATCACCCTTGAAAATGTAGACCACTTCCCCTACCATAACAGCACTCTCTCTTCAAAAGCAGATATTCATTGACTCAGAGATCAACCACTGCCTCAGTAGTGTTAACTGAGCCTATACAAGATTAAGGAAAAGAGTCTTTGAAGACTGTGACCTTCAGGTCCAAACAAAACTTTTGCAGTCTATCGGGTAGTTGTCCTTCCTATGGTACTGTATGGAACTGAATCATGGACCACCTACAGTAGACATGTGAAAGCCCTGGAAAAATACACCCTATCCTCGTTATATGCGTCTTCAGACTATGCGGATTACAGTTATGCGAGGAACCGATTTCTACCAATGTCTCGTTATATGCGTCCAAAACTCACAGTTATGCGAGGAGCACTGCTTTCCCGCCAATACAAGTCACGTGTGCACACCTCACAGTCTCACTGTTGGGACGAGAAGCACCGCTTCCCGCCAATACAAGTCAGGTGCACGCGCCTCACAATCTCTCTCCCACCACTCTCGCATTGGTCTTGGCAAGGTGTGGATGCGCGATCTAAAACTTCTGTTGGTTTTACCTACGGTGCAGTGATTTTGCACTTGAAATATTTAACTATGCCTCCTAAGCATCCAACGTCATGTCCTGGGCCGTCAGCCGAGCGGCAGAGAACCGCTTTAACACTTGGAAAAAAGTTGGAAATTATAAACAGCGTGGCATCAGCTGAAGGTAACACAGCTCTGGGATGCTACTGCTGGGACAGAATCTTGCCTTTAAAGTTCTTTTGTTGCTTGATAATGCACCAGCCCATCCTAAACATTTGGACAGCATTCATCCTAACATAAAGTGTGTTTCCTGCCGCTTAACACAACGTCGCTGATTCAACCACTCGACCAAGGTGTGATCCACATTCAAGGCATATTTTTTCTAACCGCGAACTATCTCTTAGATGCTGCAAGCAACAGACGATTTTGAAAATCCCGGGAGCTTACCAACGGCAATGGAATGGTGGAAGTCGGAACACTTGGCACAAATGGCGATGGACATGGACCCACGTTTAGAATCAGCATCTTATTCAAATCGGTAACACCTTCTGCTGCCGGCAGTTCTAAGAGTTCTGTGAGTCTCCCTTCACCCCTTGCTGTGCTTGATATGATCCTGACGACCACAACCATCCACCTTATCCATGTAAAGCTGCCCGACACCACAACAACCACTCATCTCCCAGAGCGAACACACCTGCCACTGTTGGTGAGTACTGTACACCCCCGGATGTTAACTTTCTATGATTTATTACATTGAATATCACCTTAAATTGATGAAATATAATACAAATGTTGTCTTGTAGTACTGCTTTTGTGTCGTATTGGTATGAAAATGTGAATAAATTACAGATAAAACATATTTAGGAAGCCATCCAGAATGCATCCCTATTTTCTCCATTTAAATAATTATTCACATTATGCGTCAGCTTCGAGGAATGTATCCCCTGCATATAACGAGGATAGGGTGTACTACCAACAAAACTTATGAAAGATTTTGAGTATCATCTGGAAGGATAGACACACTAAGAGCAATGTACTGGAAGAGGCCAACATGAACAGCATTTCCACCACGATAAAGCAACACCAACTCTAATGTCATTCCAATGCCCAACTCATGTCACCCCAAACGGATCTTTTACTCCCAGCTGAGGGAAGGTCAGCAAGGCCTGGTGGGCAAAGGAATGCTTTAAAGATGACATCAAAATTAACCTGAAGAAATTGAACTTTACGTCTAAAAACTGGGAAGACATTGCAGACAGCAGATGCACCTGGAAGAAATCTGATCAAGAAGGACCTGCGTTACACGAGCGTGATCTCCGCTGTGCTGCAGAGAACAAGCAGGAGCCGCGAAAGGAAAGAAAGAACAACCAAAATCCCACCCACTAATCACAGCCACCACTTAGTTGGGTCCACACTGCTCCAGAATATGTGATCCTGGACTGGCCTCTACAGCTGCCCGAGGACCCACCAATAGACAACCCCCAAGGAGAACGTCTTACAAGACTTTAATGATCGCACTACTACTGCCACCACCATAATCTTTCTCCATCAGTCCACGAATCTCCTTGGTATCCATCCTTGTTAATCCCCCTGTCCTCTCTCTGCTGGTCATCTCACCTCTGCACTCAGTTCTGATGTAGGGTTTCAAAACAACGCTGATTTCTTTCCTCCCACTGATGTTGTCTGATCCAGTGATCTTCTCCTGCAGATTGTATTTTGCTCCACATTCCATCACTTACAGTGCCTTGTGTTTCCACTGACATACAGTACAGTTTTGCTTACAGAGTCAGAGTCTTACGACATAGAAATAGGCCCTTCAGCGCAACTCATCCATATTATCCAGAGACAGTCGCATCTGCCTGTGTTCGGATGAGATGCATCCCAGGGTGCTGAAGGAATCGGCGGAGGTTATAGTAGACACGTTGGTAATCATTTACCAAAACTCCAGGCTCTGGGCAGGTTCCGGCAGATTGGAAGACAGCAAATGTCATGCCACTTTTTAAAAAAGGATGCAGGCAAAAGACGGGCAACTATAGGCCAGTTAGCTTAACATCTGTACTCGGGGGAAATCCTTGGAGCTGTCATTAAGGAAGAAATAGTGAAACATTGAGAAAGGAGTGGTTCCATTAGACCGATAGAGCATGGATTCAGAAAGGGCAGGTCCTGTTTGACAAACTTACTGGAGTTCTTTGAGGACATAATGAATGCAGTGGATAGAAGGGAAGAGGTGGATGTCGTATACTTGGATTTCCAGAAGGCGTTCGATAAGGTGCCGCACAAGATACTTATAAATAAGATACAGATGCATGGAGTCGGAAGAAGTGTATTGGCATGGATAGTGGGTTGGTTAATCGACAGAAGGAAGAGAGTTGGTATAAATGGGTGTTTCCCTGGTTGGCAGTCAGTGGTGAGTGGGGTGCCGCTGGGGTTGGTGCTGGGACCATTTACACTGACGATTTGGAAGAGGAGACTGAGTGTAGCGTAGCAAAGTTTGCTGATGACACTAAACTGAGTGGAAAAGCAAATTGCACAGAGGATGTGCAGAGTCTGCAGAGGGATATAGATAGGCTGAGTGAGTGGGCCAAGGTCTGGCAGATGGAATACAACGTTGGTAAATGCGAGATCATCCACTTTGGAAGGAATAATAGAAGAGCAGATTATTATTTAAATGGTGAGATTGCAGCATGCAGTTGTGCAGAGGGACTTGGGAGTGCTTGTTCATGAATCGCCAAAAGTTGGCTTGCAGGTACAACAGGTTATTAAGAAGGCACATGGAATGTTGGCCTTCATTGCTAGAGGGATTGAATTCAAGAACAGGGAGGTCATGCTGCAACTATACAGGGTACTGGTGAGGCCTCACCTGGAGTACTGTGTACAGTTCTGGTCTCCATACTTGAGGAAGGATATACTGGCTTTGGAGGCAGTGCAGAGGAGGTTCACCAAGTTGACTCCAGAGATGAAGGGGTTAACCTAAGAGGAGAGATTCAGTCGCCTAGGACTATACTCTTTGGAGTTCGCAAGAATGAGGGGGGATCGTATAGAAACACACAAAATTTTGAAAGGGATAGGTAAGATAGAAGTAGGAAAATTGTTTCCATTGGTAGGTGAGACTAGAACTAGGGGATATTGCCTCAAGATTCAGGGGAGAAGATTTAGGACAGAGATGAGGAGAAACTATTTTTCCCAGAGAGTGGGGAATCTGTGGAATTCCAGGGAAGTAGTTGAGGCTTCTTCACTAAATATATTTAAGATACAGTTAGATAAATTTTTACATAGTAGGGGAATTAAGAGTTATGGAGAAAAGGCAGGTAGATGGAGCTGAGTTTACGGACAGATCAGCCAGGATCTTATTGAATGGCGAGGCAGGCTCGATGGGCCAGATAGCCTACTCCTGCTCCTATTTCTTATGTTCTTCTGTTCAGTCCAAAACCCTCTAAATCTCTCTTCTCCATGCATTTGTCTGGATGGCTTTTACATCACCAATAGTCAGCATGATTTTGCCGTATCTTACAAACCTCCTGCAGTTCTTGAAAGAGGGAACTCAAGGGATTAATGAAAATAAGAGTACATATTCATATGGACTTTAGTAAGGTCTCAGAAAAGATCCCACATGTTAGGATTATCTGAAGGATTGATTGAATGGAATTCAGGGTGGCTAGTGAGGTGCTAATCAGTACTAATCAACAATTTTGAAAATCTGGCCTCCATACCTCTCTCTGAAACTGGATTCTTAACTTCCCCACTGGGACACCACAGTCAGTACAGATTGGTGATAACATCTCCTCTTTGCTAACAATCAATACAGGTGCACCTCTAGGATGTGTGCTTAGCACACTGCTCTACTCTCTCTACACTCATGACTGTGTGGCTAGGCACAGCTCAAATGCCATCTGTAAATTTAATGATGACACCACTGTTGTTGGCAGAATCTCAGATGGTGACGAGGAGACGAAGAGAAGCGAGATAGATCGGTTGACTGAGTGCCATCACAACAACAACTTTGCATGGAATGTCAGCAAGACCAAGGAGATGATTCTGGTCTTCAGAAAGGGGAAGTTGGGAGAATACACAGCAGTCCTCAATGAGGGGATCAAAAGTGGAAAGGCTGAGCAACTTCAAGACCACCACACTGATGCAGTTATGGCCAAGGCATACAGCTGACCATACTTCATTAGGAGTTTGAGGAGATTTAGTACGTCACCAAAGACTCCAGCAGATGTCAACAGATGTATGGTGCAGAGCATTCTGACTGGTTGTATCACCGTCTGGAATGGAGGCATCAATGCACAGGATCGTAAGAGGCTTCAGATGATTGTTGATTTAGTCACTCCATGACAGGCTCAACCCTCCCCAGCATTAATGCCATCTTCCAAAGGTGGAGCATCAAGAATGTGAAATCGAACATTAAGGATGCAGAGGAAGGTACAGGAGCCTGAAGACCCACACTCAACATTTTAGGAAGAGCTTTGTCCTCTCTGCCGTCAGATTTCTGAATGGTCCATGAATTCATGAACACTACCTTGCTATTTCTCTTATGTACAATTCATTTTTGATGCAATGCATAGTAAATTGTCATGCCAGTATTGTACCTGCTGCTACAAATAACAACTTTCATGACATACCTCAGTGACAATAAACCTGACTTTGATTCAGAGGTGGATTCACAGTTGGAACAATAATAAGAAGCAGAGGCAGATGGTGGAAAGCCAATTCTCTGACTGGAGGCCTGCGGCTAGTGGGGTGCCACAGAGATTAGTGTTGGGATCACTGTTAGATATTATCTATGTAAATGACCTGAATAAGAATGTACAAGTCACGAGCAGCAAGTTTGCTGAAGCTACTAAATTAGGGGGTCCTGTTGACAGTGAAGCAGGTTACAATAAATTGCAGCCCAAGTCTTGATCAGTTAGGGAATGGACTGAGGAATGGCAGATGGGTTTCAACTTAGATGAGCATGAGGAGACTATTTTGGACGTTCAAACCAGGGTAGTATTTGTACAGTGACAGTCAGAGCACTGACAAGTGTGACAGAACAGAGGGACCTTGGAGAACAAGTACACAGTTCACTCAAAGCAACCAAGCCAGCAGACAAGGTGAAGGGGGTGAGTAGCATGCTGCCCTTCAGCAGTCAGGGCATTGAGTTTGGAACCACTGACATTACGGTTCAGTTATATAAGCCATTGTTGAGATCACACTTGGGGTGCTGTGCACAGTTTTGGTCACCCTGTTATACGAAAGACATTTTCAAGCTGGAGAGAGTATAAGACTCTCCAAGACCGGAGGGAGAGATTGACCACACCATATTACAGTTGGCCCTCCTTATCCACAGGGGATTGGTTCCTGGACCCCCACCTCCCCCCCCAACCCCCGCCGCCGCAGATACCAAAAAACACGGATGCTCAAGTTCCTTATTTAACCTGTCTCAGTGCAGTGGAGTTTAGGACCCAGTGGAGCTCTGAATCTGCAGTGTTTCTGTTCACGAAAATAATCACGATTGAAAATAAAGTGGAAATAATAAAGCGACTGGAAAGAGGTGAAACGCCATCGGTCATTGGAAAAGCATTAGGCTACGGTCAGTCAACGATCGGAACAATTTTAAAGGATAAAGTGCGAAAGGCCCTGCCCCGGTGAAACCTACAATTATTACTAAGCAACGCAGAGGTTTAATTATTGAAATACATGCGTTTCTTAAGTGTCTTATATGCATAGAAAGGTAAAATATATATTATATACTAAGACAAACGTTTGACTAACTGACGCTAAATAATACTGGATGTACCTGTTCCGACTTACTTAGTAAGAGAACTTCTGGGTTTTTTTCGATCCCGATCTGTGGTAACCTACGCACACCCTCCCGTATACTTTAAATCATCTCTAGATTACTTATAATACCTAATGCAATGTAAATGCTATGTAAATAGTTGTTATACTGTATTGTTTAGGGAATAATGACAAGAAAAAAAAGTCCGTTCATGCTCAAACAACAAGTGCTGGAGAGAGAACTGGGTTTTCCCGATTCACATTGGTTGAATCCACGCATGCGGAACCCGCGGATAAGGAGGGCTGACTGTATTTTTTTCCCTGGATTGCAGGAAAGTGAGGGATGACCTCACAGAGGTTTATAAAATCATGAAGGGTATGGATAAGGTGGACGGTCACAGTCTTTTCCCAGGGTTGAGGAGTCCAAAACTAGAGGGCACAGGCACAAAATAAAAGGAGTAAAATTCAAAAGCGACCTGAGAGATAACTTCTTTACATAGAAGGTACAGTGCATCTGGAATAAGGTGCTAGATGAAGTGGCGAGGCAGGTACAATTAGGAATGGAAGGAAGGGCTTAGAAGTTTATGGGCCGAATGCAGGCAACTGGGACTAGAAGGGAGGATGCTGTGGTAGATATGGACCAGCTGGGTAGAAGAGACTATTTCTATGCAGTATTAATCCATGACATGTTGTTAATGTACCTGCCTCAGCCACTATTTCAGGCACTTCATTCCAAACGCACACTACCATTTGTGTGAAGAAGCTGTCCCAGATGTCTGTTTTAAATCTCTCACCCCTGATCTGAAAAACCGGGCCTTCATGCTTTTCATACTTCCTCGCAGGGCTTTTGCCCTATCTATGCCTGTCGTGATGTCATATATTTCCATCAGGTCATACCTAAATCTCCTGCGTTCCACCTCAAGGCAAGCTTTCTTTCAACTCTGTGGGTGAATCAAGTCTCAAAAACCTATGAAGGGGCGCTTATCATTTCTCAACTCAACAGGCCCATTTTATCAAATTGGTCAATTGGGATATTATCACAGAGACACAAGAGATACTGCATGTGCTGGAAATCTTGAGCAACACACACATGAAATGCTGAGGGAACTCAGCAGATCAGGCAGCATCTTTGGAGGGAAATGAATGGTCGATGTTTTTGGCTAAGACCTTTCTTCAAGACTGGAGAGAAAGGGTGCAGAAACCAGAATGGAAAACTACATGTGCTCACTACATTACACTGATAGAATAAACCTTTAATAAACTACAAATAGCATGGCTAGATCTTACAAGGTGTTGCACTTGGAGTGAGAATGAGATCGCAATCAAGGTGCACAAGCTTTGGGACCAGGCAAGGCAAACGTGCTTCTGGATGAAGGGTGCACACTAGCGTTGAAGGCTCAAAGAAAAACACAACTGTAACTACTTACTTTCCTTGTGAGGTATGAATGTGCAACATGCCAGCCCCTGCATTTGGACATGTGACAAGAGACAGGGTCTCAAAGCTCAAGCAAAAGTTGAGCATGTGCGCTGTGTGAAGATCTTATTTCAATTACTGATGTTCAATATACGCTAACTGGTAGCTTTTCATATTGAGTGAGAGAGGAGGAGAGCCCACAGAATGAAAAGGGCAATGCACCTTAGAAGAGGTGCAGTATATGATACAATTGTGACTTTAAAAATCTCAGAGGCATGAGAAACAATGGAATTAAGCAACAGTATCTGTAATATGTTGCTGATCTGAAGGAACAAAATGCTTTAGTCTGTAGCCAAATTAAGACCCAGTAAATGATTATAGTCTTATGCTTCCTGCCTTTCATCAACAGCAGGTTTTGTAGTGAAATCCTAAATAAACCTCAGATAATGCTTTCTAATTGCAGTCAGGAGGCAGTAGGAGGTAAATAATAAGCTGTGAACAAACCAAACTGCTTGAAATAACTGAATATAATTAAGCAGTATAAACCTTGATGTTTTAATTTACAGGGCCATATGTTATATTGTTGACTGCAGATATCCTACAATAGAACATTCTCAGAAGGCACATTGAAATTCTTTTGATTTTTTTTATTAGAATAAATGCAAATGACGCAAGGTTTGTTGTTGGAATGTAAACAAACTGAACATTCCTTTCAATTGGTATTGCCATGGAAATGTACCCTAACTTTGCATTTTACTTTTTAAATGAAACTATCAGCTTTTGACAAAACCTTTCTACCAAAGTTTCTTTTACATTCCTGTGTTGCACTGGAAATTAGCAATCATCTTTAATCATTTCCTTAAGACAAATACAACACTGTAACAAAGGATTGAGAATATAATCTGTTTTTTATTTAATGTGTAGTCCTGTGTATGATTAAATTCTACTCAATGTTTTAAAATTTACTGGCAGCACACATTCGTGCTGACAGACTATCCGTCAGAATAACTACAGAGAGATGACTTTGAAATGCTTGAAAAATATACCCAGAGCAAAATTAAAAATCCTTAAAAGAGGTGGGGTTTGCAGCTAACACTAGTCATCGGTGACTAATCTCATTTATTTAGATCTCCATTGTTCAGAAACTTTCATAATTTAAAAATAGAAACATAGAAAACCTACAGCACAATACAGGCCCTTCAGCTCACAATGCTGTGCCGAACATGTACGTACTTTAGAAATTAAAATTACCTCGGGTTACCCATAGCCCTCTATTTTTCTAAGCTCCCTGCACCTATCCAAAAGTCTCTTAAAAGACCCTATCGTTTCTACCTCCGCCACCATTGCCAGCAGCCCATTCCACGCACTCACCATTCCCTGCGCAAAAAACTTACCCGACATCTCCTCTGTACCTACCTCAGATAGTTGGATCAAAACTGAAGGCCTCACAGTAACTGCATGAAAACAAAACTCCATAGTTACGTAGGGGTCAACTTAATCATAGAAAAACAGAAACAAAATATGAGCAACTGGAGCAGGCTATTTGGTGTTTTGTCAATCTTGGCTTGATCATGTGATCACCAATTTCTCCCCCTCCTCCTTCCCTCTTTTTACATTCCCTTTACTGGTTCCCTTCATATCCCTTCTCTTCTCCTCATCTGTCTACCACCTACCTCTGGAGCCCTTCCTTCTTCCTTTTCTCCCATAGTCCATCTCCATTCTAAAAAGATGCCCCTCTATACTGAGGCTGTGTCCTCTGGTCTTATGAGTGAATGCGGAGAGGATGTTTCCTATGATGGGAGACTCTATCAAGGCCTTTCACCATTCAATAGGTTTCAATGAGGTCACCCCTGATTCTTCTGAATTCTAATGAATACAGGCCCAGAGCCAAACACTCTTCATATGACAAGCCATTCATTCAATCCTGGAATCATTTTTGTGAACCTCCTTTGAACCCTCTCCAGTTTCAGCACATCCTTTCTAAGATAAGGGGCTTAAAACTGATCACAATTCTCCAAGTGAGGCCTCACCAGTACTTTATAAAGCCCCAGCATTACGTCCTTACTTTTATATTCTAATCTTCTTGAAATGAATGCTAACATTGCATTTGCCTGCATCACATTGGCTCAAACTGCATATTAACCTTTACGGAATCCAGCGCAAGAGCTCCTATGTCTCTTTGCGCTTCAGTTTTTTGTATTTTCCCTCCACTGAGAAAATAATTAACCCCTTCATTTCTTCTACCAAAGTGCATGACCATACACGTCCTGACTATATATTCCACTTGCCATTTAATTGCCCATTCTACTAATCTGGCTGTGCCCTTCTGTAGACTCTCTACTTCCTCAAAACCTCCCCTATCTTCTTATCACCTGCAAACTTTGCATCAAAGCCAACAATTCTGTCATCCAAGTCATTGATGTACAAATTAAAAAGAATCAGTCCCAACACAGACCCCTAGGGAACATCACTAGTCACCAGCAGCCAACCACAAAAAAGCTCACTTAATTCCTACTCTTTGCCTCCTGCCAATCAGCCACTGCTTTATCCATGCTAGAATCTTTCCTAATACCATAGGCTCATAGCTTGTTCCCCTCTACCACCACTCTGCTCCATCTAGCGGAATTAGTCCTTACCCTGAATAATTTCTCCTTTGGCTCCTCCCGCTTCCTCCAAACTAAACGTGTAGCCATGGGCACCTGGATGGGTCCCAGCTATGCCTGCCTTTTTGTTGGCTTTGTGGAACAATCCATGTTCCAAACCTATACTGATAGCTGTCCCCCACTTTTCCTTCGCTACATCGACAACTGCATTGGCGCTGCTTCCTGTACGCTTGCTGAGCTCGTTGACTTCATTAACTTTGCCTCCAACTTTCACCCTGCCCTCAAGTTTACCTGGTCCATTTCCGACACCTCCCTCCCCTTTCTAGATCTTTCTGTCTCTATCTCTGGAGACAGTTTATCTACTGACGTCTACTGTAAGCCTACGGACTCTCACACGAATCTGGACTACTCCTCTTCTCACCCTGTCTCTTGCAAAAATGCCATCCCCTTCTCACAATTCCTCTGTCTCTGCCGCATCTGCTCTCAGGATGAGGCTTTTCATTCCAGGATGAGGGAGATGTCCTCCTTTTTTAAAGAAAGGGGCTTCCCTTCCTCCACCATCAACTCTGCTCTCAAACGCATCTCTCCAATTTCACGCACATCTGCTCTCACCCCAGCCTTCTGCCACCCCACTAGGAATAGGGTTCCCCTTGTCATCACCTACCACCCCACCAGCCTCCGGGTCCAACAGATAATTCTCCGTAACTTCCACCATCTCCAACGGGATCCCACCACTAAGCACATCTTCCCCCCCCGCCCCCCGGCTTTCTGCAGGGATCGCTCCCTACGCAACTCCCTTGTCCATTCGTCCCCCCCCATCCCTCTCTACTGATCTCCCTCCCGGCACTTATCCTTGTAAGCAGAACAAGTGCTACACATGCCCTTACACTTCCACCCTTACCACCATTCAGGGCCCCAGACAGTTCTTCCAGGTGAGGCAACACTTCACCTGTGAGTCGGCTGGGGTGATATACTGAGTCCGGTGCTCCCGATGCGGCCTTCTATAGATTGGCGAGACCCGACGCAGGCTGGGAAACCGTTTCGCTGAACACCTATGCTCTGTCCGCCAGAGAAAGCAGGATCTCCCAGTGGCCATACATTTTAATTCCACATCCCATTCCCATTCTGATACGTCTATCCACGGCCTCCTCTACTGTAAAGATGAAGCCACATTCAGGTTGGAGGATCAACACCTTATATTCCTTCTGGGTAGCCTCCAACCTGATGGCACGAACATTGATTTCTCTACCTTCTGTTAATGCCCCACCTCCTCCTCATACCCCATCCGTTATTGCCCATCCTCTGGGCTTCTCCCCTCCCCCTTTCTTTCTCCCTTGGCCTCCCGTCCCATGATCCTCTCATATCTTTTGCCAATCAACTGTCCAGCTCTTGGCTCCATCCCTCCCCCTCCTGTCTTCTCCTATCATTTTAGATCTCCCCCTCCCACTCCCATTTTCAAATCTCTTACTAGCTCTTCTTTCAGTTAGTCCTAACGAAGGGTCTCAGCCCGAAACATCGACTGTACCTCTTCCTATAGATGCTGCCTGGCCTGCTGCGTTCACCAGCAACTTTTATGTGTGTTGCTTGAAATTCCAGCATCTGCAGATTTCCTCATGCGTGTGTGTCAAAGCTTGCTAAGCAGCTTTATGTGTGGCATCTTGTCAAAGGCCTTCTGAGATTCCAAGTGCACAACATCAACAGATTCTCCTTTGTCTAGCCTGCTTATTATTTCTTCAAAGAATTCCAATAAATTTGTCGGGCAAGATTTTCCCTTGAGGAAACCATGCTGTCTACAGCCCAGTTATCATGTGGCTCTAAGTACCCTGAGACCACATCACTAATAATCAACTGCAGCATCTTCCCAACCACAGAGGTCAGACTAACTAGCCTATAGTTTCCTTTCCTCTGCCTCTCACCTTTGCATTTGCAAGTTTCCATTCTTCCAGAACCATTCCGGAATCTAGCGATTCACAATTTCTTCAGCTACTACTGTTAGAACTCTGGGATGTACACAATCTGGTCCAGGTGACTTCTCTACTTCAGATCATTTCCCAAGAACCTTTTCTCTTACTATGGTAACTTCACACACTTCATGACCCCTGACACCTGGAATTTCTACCATACCGCTAGTGTTCTCCACAGTGAAGACTGACGGAAATTACTTATTCAGTTTGTTACGTACTCCGTAACTGGGTTGCCAAACCAGCAGAAATGGATCACTCAGTTGGAGTCTGGATTACTAGAACTAAGAAAGTTTTATTAAAGAAACAAGCAACACAGTACTCTAATCAAAAGGATAATAAATGCAACAGTTCAGCAATGATAAACATACATGTACACAGAATTAAGATAACAAGATCAATCAAGCTCTATCGTTGTCTAGGGGTAAATGACCAGTTTCAAAGTGACGCAAAGTTCAGTTCAATTTAGTTCAGTTCAGTTCGCAGTAATCGCTGCCGTGGGAGATGGACAGTGGGGGGAAGGAGAGAGAGAGCAAAACAAATGAATATTCAAACGGCTTCCACACACAGACCTTCGCAGTCAGCTTTCATGCTAGCCCTTTGTGATGTCATCTGAGGTCACCGACCGTGACCCCTCTGTTTCCAGATACGATCATTTCTCTGCCGTGAACCTGGCACCCAGGCAAGGGTGGACACACACCAGGTTCCCGCCGATCGTGCCTTTCCACCCTGTGCGTCTATGGCTTGATCCCGCGACCAGCCGTCCAAAACTTCCCACCGACTTGTGGGAGACGCACCGCTTCCAAGGTCTCGTTACCTCGGGGTGTCGTGTGCGTCGCCTTAGTGAACCTGTCCCTTTTTATCCCCCTGCTGGGGTATCGCCTGTCCATCACTTCAAACAGTTCAGGGTTCAAAGGGGGAGCCGATCTTGACAGCTCTCCTTCCGTTACTCTCTCCCGTCCCTTCATTAACATCTCCAAATGCTGCTCCATTGTTTTCCTTATCTCTCTTTCTCCTGAAGACAGGTGGCAGACCAACTGCTGATCCCACTGGTGCCAGCCCAGGCCAGCTAACATCTTAATCTATGTGTATTCTCGTCACAAGTTCATCTGCTATTTCCTCATCCCATTACTACCTCTCCAGCATCATTTTCCAGCAGTCCAATATCTACTCTCACCTTGCTTTTACAGTTTATGTATCTGAAGAAACTTTTGGTATCATTTTTAATATTACTGGCTAGCTTACTTTTGTATTCCATCTTTACATTCTTAATGACTTCTTTAAGTTGCCATCTGTTGGTTTTTAAAAGCTTCACAATCTTCTAACTTTTAAGGAGGATATGGAGAGTCTGCAGAGAGATATAGGTAGGTTAAGTGTCTGGCAAGGGTCTGGCAGATGGACTACAATGTTGGTAAATGTGAGGTCATCCATTTTGCAAGGAAAAATGGAAGATCAGATTATTATTCAAATGGTAAAAGATTGCAAGATGCTGCTGTGCAGAAGGACTTGGGAGTGCTTGTGCATGAATTGCAAATGGTTAGTTTGCAGGTGCAGCAGGCTATCAAGAGAGCAAATGGAATGTTGACCTTCATTGCTAGTGGGATTGAATTTAAGAGCAGGGAGGTCACACCTGGAGTACTGCGTGCAGTTCTGGTCTCCTTACTTGAGGAAGAATATACTAGCTTTGGAGACGGTGCAGAGGAGGTTCATCAGATTGATTCCAGAGATTTGGGTGGGGGTGTGGGGTTAGACTATTAGGAGAGATTGAGTAGTCTGGGACTGTACACACAGGAATTCAGAAGAATGAGAGGAGATTTGAGAGAAACATATGAAATTATGAAAGGGATAGATAAGATAGAGGCAGGAGGATTGTTTCCACTGGAAGATGAGACTACGACTAGGGGACATAACCTCAAGGTTCGGGGGAGTAGATTTAGGACTGAGATGAGGAGGAACTGCTTTTCTCAAAGAGTGGTGAATCTGTAGAATTCTCTGCCCAATGAAGCAGTGGAGGCTACCTCAGTAAATAAATTTAAGACAAGGTTGGATAGATTTTTGCATTTAGGGGAATTAAGGGTTATGGGGAAAAGACAGGTAGGTGGAGGTGAGTCCATGGCCAGATCAGCCATGATCTTATTGAATGGTGGAGCAGACTCGATGGGCCAGATGGCCTACTCCTGCTCCTATTTCTTATGTTCTAACTTCCTGCTAATTTTTGTTCTATTATATGCCCTCACTTTGGCTTTGACTTCTCTTGTTAGCCATGGCTGTATCATCTTTCCTTTAGAATACTTCTTCCTCTTTGGGAGGTATCTATCCTGTACCTTCCGAATTGCTTCCAGAAATTCCAGCCATTGCTGCTGTGCCATCATCCCTGCCAGTGTTCTTTTTCAATCAATTCTGGCCAACTCCTCTCCCATGCCTCTGTAATGCTGAGACATTTGACTTTAGCTCCTTCTTCTCAAATTTCAGAGTGAATTCAATCATATTATGGTCACTTTCCCCTAAGAGTTCTTTTACCTTAAGCTCTCTAATCAATGCAGATTCACTGCACTACACCCAATCCAGAATAGCTGATCCCCTAGTGGGCTCAACCACAAGCTGTTCTAAAAAACCTTCTCATAGGCACTCTCAAAATTCCTCCTCCTGGCATCCAGCACCAACCTGATTTTCTCAATCTACCTGCATATCGACATCCCCCATGACCATTGTAACCATGCCCTTGTAGTATGCATTTTCTATGACCTCTCCTATCAGATCCCTTCTTCAGCCCTTTGCCTCTTCCACCTATCACCTCCAGGCTCCTCACTTCATTCTCCCTCCTCCTACCAACCTACCAAGTCACCTGGTCTCACCTATCATCTGCCAGCTTGTACTTCTTCGCCTCTCCTCACCTTCTTACTCTGGCTCTGTCTCCCTTTCTTTCCAGACCTGATGAAGGGTTTTGGCCTGAACACATCGGCTGTTTATTCCTGTCCAAAGATGATGTCTGACTGGCTGAGTTCCTCCAGCACTTTTTTTTTGTGTCTGTGTTGCTTTAGATCTCCAACATCTGCAGAATCTTTGGTGTTTTTGATTATGGCTCATCACCAAATTCCTGCTTATCAAATTCCTCTTTGTATACATTTGAGAATTTGACCTCAACTGCATCCTGCAGTGTTGACGCGTGACCAAGTGGTTAAGGCATTCGTCTAGTGATCTGAAGGTCACTAGTTCGAGCCTTGGCTGAGGCAGCGTGTTGTGTCCTTGAGCAAGGCACTTAACCACACATTGCTCTGCGACAACACCAGTGCCAAGCTGTATGGGTCCTAATGCCCTTCCCTTGGACAATATCAGTGGCATGGAGAGGGGAGACTTTCAGCATGGGCAACTGCCGGTCTTCCACACAACCTTGCCCAGGCCTGCCCCCCGGAAACCTTCCAAGGCACAAATCCATGGTCTCACGAAACTAACGGATGCCTATTAAAGATTGAGCATACTGCAGTAGAGAATTCCACAGCCTCACATCTCTTTGGGTATAGAAAATCATCTCCATCCTAAATGCCATTTAACTGCAATAGTTAGGTTGTAATCCTTTCTGGATTTCCTAACATCGCAAACAAGTTTCCTACTTCTGATCTATTGAAACTTAAAATATAACAACCTAATATACAATATCTAATATGGAACCTAACCAAATATTCTCAAGAATTTCATATAAACTTCATCTCTGCAGTGTACATAACTGTAATTCCTTCAATTAGATTAGTTAACTACAATCTGCCCTTCACCAATCCACTTGGCTCTCTCCAGTAAGATCATTTTGATTGCCTCAGAATTCACTCCTCAAATTTCAACAATTTCCACCGGCCACAGTTTGTGCAGCTTCAGAGTTGTGTGCCAGACATGGTACAAGCAGCAATGGGGCCCTAGCAAGGGACTGTACTGGCTCCCTTTCTTTCTACTCTGTATACCTCAGACTTCAGATACAGCTGAGTCATGTCATCTGTAGAAATTCTCTGACGACTCAGCAATAGTTGGGTGTATAAAGGGAGGACGGGAGGATGAATACAGGGGCCTGGTGGAGGACTTTGTCAAATGGTGTAAGCTGAATCAGCTGCAGCTCAACATCAGTAAGACAAAGGTGATGGGCTTCAGGAAGACTAGCCCTGCACTGCTCCCTGTTACTATTGATGGTGAGGAACTACAAGTACCTGGGGTGCACCTGGATGAAAGACTTGAGCGTAGCACCAACACAGAGGTTGTGTACAAGAAGGGCCAGAGTCGCCTCTACTTCCTGAGGAGACTGAGGTCCTTTGGAATATGCAGGCCTCTCCTTTGCTTGTTCTACCAGTCTGTTGTTGCCAGGATAATCTTCTATGTAGTGGTGTGTTGGGGAAATGGCATTGACATGGGTGATGCCAACAGGCTCAAGCTGATTAGAAAGGCTGGCTCAGTTATAGGAGTTAAACTGGACACACTGATGGCTGTGGTAGAACAAAGAACCCTATGGAAAATCCTGGCAATTCTGGACAACGTTTCACACCCTCAGTAATAGACTAAGACAACTGTGCTGCTCCAAAGAGTGCTATGTGAGGTAATTCCTACCCTCAGCCACTAGGCCCTATAATGAGTCAACCTATAGCCAGGGAAGTGATGACCCTCCCTTGTTAAGACTGCTTGAGGTAACTTATTTTTTATTCTTTCTTACTTTGCTTTTAATATTTGTATATCTGTGCACTTGTAATACTATTGTGACTGTAATTTCCTTTGGAATCAATAAAGTATCTATCTAGCTACAAAAGAAGTCCAACAGAAATATTAGTTCCTTATTTAATCCTGCACCTTGCTGAAATAATGAGGTTACAATTCTTCAGTCTAAAGGGATAATTCTCCTTCTGCTCTGTTAGCTTTGGAAGATTATGGCTGAAACATTTGCTGCTTCTTCATCCATTTCCTCTAGAAACCCAAGGTGAAAACTATCATTTCCTGGAGATTTGTCAGGCTATTGCATCATGATATTTTTTAATTGCTGTTCCCTTGCTCATTTTAGCTTTGGTAACGTTTAGTCCTTGTTTCGTTGTTGGTTTCCCAAGGGTATTGGGTATGTTATGAAATGTATAAAATTCTAAAGGGATTGGACAGGCTACATGTAGGAAGATTGTTCCCGATGTTGGGGAAGTCCAGAACGAGGGGTCACAGTTTGAGGATAAGGGGGAAGCCTTTTAGGACCGAGATGAGGAAAAACTTCTTCACACAGAGAGTGGTGAATCTGTGGAATCCTCTGCCACAGGAAACAGTTGAGGCCAGTTCATTGGCTATATTTAAGAGGGAGTTAGATAAGGCCCTTGTGGCTAAAGGGATCGGGGGATATGGGGAGAAGGCAGTTACAGGGTTGTGAGTTGGATGATCAGCCATGGTCGTACTGAATAGCGGTGCAGGTTCGAAGGGCCGAATGGCCTACTCCTGCACCTATTTTCTATGTTTCTATGTTATCCTCCTCCTCTCTTATGAAGACTGCTAAGAAACAATTATAAAAGCCTGTAATTTCCTTATGGGAGAATAATTTACATGTGGTATGTAAATATGCCATATTATTTTGAATGAGCAGTAGCAGCCAGGCCAGTGGCACTGTGGCCGGCTCTGAGGCCCAGCAGGGAAGGGTAAAGTCAGGCAAAGCGATGGCGATAGGTTGCTTTGGCAAGTAAGGTGAAAGTAAATCCAAAGGGTTTCTACAGTTATATTAATAGCAAAAAGATAGTGAGGGATAAAATTGGTCCCTTAGAGAATCAGAGTGGACAGCCATGTGTGGAACCAAAAGAGATGGGGGAGATTTTGAACAATTTCTTTTCTTCTGTATTCACTAAGGAGAAGGATATTGAATTGTGTAAGGTAAGGGAAACAGGTAGGAAAGTTATGGAAACTATGATAATTAAAGAAGAGGAAGTACTGGCGCTTTTAAGGAATATTAAAGTGGATAAAAGTCTCCGGGTCCTGACAGGATATTCCCTAGGACCTTGAGGGAAGTTAGTCTAGAAATAGCAGGGGCTCTGACAGAAATATTTCAAATGTCATTAGAAACGGGGATGGTGCCAGAGGATTGGTGTATTCCTCATGTGGTTCCATTGTTTAAAAAGGGTTCTAAGAGTAAATCTAGCAATTATCGGCATGTGAGTTTGACATCAGAGGTGGGTAAACTGATGGAAAGTGTTCTTAGAGATGGTATATATAATTATCTGGATAGACAGGGTCTGATTAGGAACAGTCAACATGGATTTGTGTGTGGAAGATCATGTTTGACAAATCGTACTGAAATTTTTTGAAGAGGTTACTAGGAAAATTGACGAGGGTAAAGCGGTGGATGTTGTCTATATGGACTTCAGTAAGGCCTTTGACAAGGTTCCACACGGAAAGTTAGTTAGGAAGGTTCAATCGTTAGGGTATTAATATTGAAGTAGTAAAATGGATTCAGCAGTGGCTGGATGGGAGACGCCAGAGAGTCGTGGTGGATAACTGTGTGTCAGATTGGAGGCCGGTGACTAGTGGTGTGCCTCAGGGATCTGTACTGGGTCCAATGTTGTTTGTCATATACATTAATGATCTGGATGATGGGGTGGTAAATTGGATTAGTAAGTATGCATATACTTACTTATAAGATAGGTGGCATTGTGGATAATGAAGTAGGTTTTCAAAGCTTGCAGAGAGATTTAGGCCAGTTAGCAGAGTGGGCTGAAAGATGGCAGATAGAGTTTAATGCTGATAAATGTGAGGTGCCACATTTTGGTAGGGCTAATCAAAATAGGACATACATGGAAAATGGTAGGGCATTGAAGAATGCAGTAGAACAGAGGGATCTAGGAATAATGGTGCATAGTTCCCTGAAGGTGGAATCTCATGTGGATAGGGTGGTGAAGAAAGCTTTTGGTATGCTGGCCTTTATAAATCAGAGCATTGAGTATAGGAGTTGGGATGTAATTGTACAAGGCATTGGTAAAGCCAAATTTGAGTATTGTGTACAGTTCTGGTCACCGAATTATAGGAAAGATGTTAACAAAATAGAGAGAGTACAGAGAAGATTTACTAGAATGTTACGTGGGTTTCAGCACCTAAGCTACAGAGAAAGGTTGAACAAGTTGGGTCTTTATTCTTTGGAGCGTAGAAGGTTGAGGGGGGACTTGATAGAGGTATTTAAAATTATGAGGGGGATAGATAGAGTTGACGTGGATAGGCTTTTTTCCATTGACAGTAGGGGAGATTCAAACAAGAGGACATGAGTTGAGAGTTAGGGGTCAAAAGTTTAGGGGTAACATGAGGGGGAACTTCTTTACTCAGAGATTGGTAGCTGTGTGGAACGAGCTTCCAGCAGAAGTGGTAGAGGCAGGTTCGATATTGTCATTTAAAGTAAAATTGGATAGCTGTATGGACAGGAAAGGAATGGAGGGTTATGGGCTGAGTGCAGGTCAGTGGGACTAGGTGAGAGTAAGCATTCAGCATGCACTAGAAGGGCCGAGATGGTCTGTTTCCGTGCTGTAATTGGTATATGGCTATATGGTATATGGTAGGAGATTCAACAACTAGGGAGATGGGCAGAAGGTTCTGTGGCTGCAGAAGAGACACCAGGGTAGTGCGTGGTATCCCAAATTCTAGGGTCCAGGATGTCTCGGCGTGGCTGCAGAGTATTCTCAACGGGGAGGGTGAGCAGCCAGAGGTTGTGGTGCACATTGGCACCAATGACATGGGTATGGAGAGGTAGAGGTCCTGCACAGTGAGAATAGGGAGATAGGAAAGAGGCTGAAGAGCAAGACCTCCAAGGTAGTCATCTCTGGATGATTCCTGGCACAACGTACCAGACAGGGCAAGAATTGGACAACACTACAGTTGAACGAGTGGCTGAGGAACTGGTGCAGGGGGTAAGGTTTCAGATTCCTGGATAGTTGGAACTACTTCTGGGGCAGCAATGACCTGTACAAGAGGGATGGGTTTGCACCTACAGTAAACTGGAGGAGAACCAATATCCTGGCTGGGAGGTTTACTTGTGCTACACAGGAGTGTTTAATCTAGTTTGGAAAGGGGTGGGAAACAGAACACTAGGTCAGAAAATGGAGGGAGAGGAGGAAGACAGATATCAGGGCCAGTAAAAACAGGTAGAAGCAAAGTCATAGATACTATGGAATGGATAGTTTGAAGTGTGTGTATTTTAATGCTAGAAGTATTATGGGTAAAAGTGATGAACTTAGAGCATGGATCAGTACATGGAAATATGATGTTGAGGCTGTTACAGAGACTTAGTTGAGAGGTGGATAGGAATGGGTGTTGAATGACCCAGGGATTTGATGTTTTAGAGATGAGAAAGAGGGAGGTAAAGGAGGTGGGAGACTTGCACTACTAATCACGGACAATATCACAGCTGCACCCCAGAGGAGGCATAATGGAGGGCTCGTCCAATGAGTCTATGTGGGTAGAGCTCAAATATAGAAGGGTGCAAACACTCTTATGGGATTGTACAAACCTTCCAATACCCACTGGGACATTGAGGAACAGCTATGCAGGCAGATTAAGGAAAGGTGTATACAAAAATAATAGGATTGTTGCCATGGAGAACTTCAACTTCTCTAATATAAACTGGAAACTTCTGACTACAAGTGGTTTAGATGGGGCAGAATTTGTTAGGAGCATCCAGGAGGGTTTCTTAAATCAATATGTAGACAGCCCTACAAACGGAGGAGCTGTGATGGATAATGAGCGTGACCAGGTGACCAACCTTTCAGTGGCTGAGCAGTTAGGGAATAGTGACTACAATTCCTTAAGTTTTAAAATAGCCCAAGATAAGGATAAGCATGGACCTTGAGGAAGAGTATTAAATTGAAGTAGAGCAAATTATGACAGCATTAGTCAGGAACTAAGGAGAGTTAATTGGGAACAGTTGCTTTTGGGCAAGTCCACATCCAACATGTGGATGGTGTTTACAGGCCACCTGCACAAAACACAGGCCAGGTTTGTTCCAGTCAGAAGGAAGGACAGGTAAGAGAACCACGGATGTCATGAGAGGTGATGAATTTAGTCAAGAAGGTAAAGGAAAAGTATGTAAGAGAAAACTAGAATTAAAGAGGGTCCTTGTGGATTATAAGAAGCCCGAAAAGAACTTAATAAGAGAATTAAAGACAGGAAGGGCAATGAAAGGCCTTTGGCAAGTAGGATTAAAGTGAATCTCAAGGCATTCTGTACATACACCAAGAGCGAGAGGGTAACTAGGGAGAAGGTGAAACAGCTTAGGAACAAAGGGTAAAACATTTGCTTTGATGTGGAGGATGTGGGTGAGGTCTTTAACGAGAACCTTACAGCAATATTTACTAAGAACAGGGAAGTGGAGGTTAGAGAGATCTGTGCTAGGGGTATTAATGTGCCTGGGCATTTTGAGGTAAAGGAGGAGGTGGATATGCCTCAGTGTCTGATGGGATATATCCAAGGTTATTGAGAGAGGCAAGAAGAGAGATTTCTGGTACCTTAACCAATATCTCCATGTTCTCTCTAGCCACAGGTGAGGTCTCAGTGGACTGGTGAGTAGCTAATGTTGTTTCATTATTAAGGTAGGGAACAGGGATGATCCTGAAAATTATAAACCATTGAGTTTCACATCAGTGGAAGGGAAGTTACTGGAGAGAATTTGTCGGGATAGCATTTATGAGCATCTGGAAAACCATGGTCTGATTAGGGAGAGCCAGCGTAGCTTTGTGCAGGGCAAGACACGTCTTACTAACTTGAATGAGTTTCCTGATGAGGTGACAAGGGTGATTGATGAAGGTAGGGATATGGACGTTTTTTTGCATGGATTTTAGTAAAGCTTTTGACAAGGTCCCTCATGGGGGGCTTATCCAGAAGATGAAGACGCAGAAGATCCATGGTAAATTGGTCGCTTGCATTCAGAACCGCCTTGCTCATTGAAAACAGAGGGTAGTGGTTGAAGGGACTTATTCCAGCTGGAGGTCTGTGATTAGTGGTGTTCTGCAGGGATCTGGACTGGAACCTCTGCTGTTTATTGTGTATATACATGACCTGGATGAAAATGTGGATGGGTGGCTTTGTAAGTTTGCAGATAATAAGAAAATTGATTTTGTTGTGGATAGCATAGAAGGCTGGCAAAGAATACAACGTGATATAGATCAGTTACAGATATGGGCAAAGAAGTGGTAGATGGAGCTTGACCTGGCCAAATGTGAAGTGCGACACTTTGGTACGTCAAATACAAAGAGAAGGTACACTGTTTAGGCCAAGATCCTCAACGTTGTTGATGAGCAGAGGGATCTTGGGGGTCCAAGTTCATAGCTCCCTTAAGTGCCTACACAGGTTGATAGGATGGCTAAGAAGGAATATGTCATGCTTGACTTTATTAGTCGAGGCATTGAGTTCAAAAGGAAATTATGCTGCTGCTTTATAAAACTCTATTTAGGCCACATCTGAAGTATTGCATACAGAACTGGTCATCCAATTATAGGAAGAATGTTGAGGCTTTAGAGAGGCTGCAGAAGAGGTTTACCAGGGTGTTGGCCACATTAGAGGGCATGAGTTATATTGAGGGGTTCATCAAACTTGGGTTATTTTCTCTGGAGCAGCAGAGGTTGAAGGGAGATCTGGTAGAGATTTGTAAGATTTTAAGAGGCATAGATGGCAAAGACAGGCAGTATCCTTTCACAAGGGTTGAAAAGTTGAATACCAGATGTCATGCATTTAAGGTGAGAGGGCGCAACTTCAAAAGAGATGTGAGGGGTAAGTTTTGTACACAGAGAGTGCTGGGTGCCTGAAATGTGCTGCCTGCTGGCGGGGTGGTGGGGGGGGGGTGGTAGAGGCAGATACATTAGAGACTTTTAGATAGGCACATGGATGAGAGGAAAATGGAAGGATATGGACATTGTGTAGACAGGAGAGATTAGTATTTGGCTATTTGAATACTAATTTAATTATTTCGGCATAACACTGTGGGGCGAAAGACCTGTTCCTGTGTTTTTTTTTGGCATATGCCTGCGTGCGTGCGAGTCTGTGCATGCGCGTCTGCGTGTGCGTGCATGCGCGTCTGCGTGTGCGTGCATGCGTGTCTGTGCATCTACGTGCGTGCGTCCGTGATGATGTCTTTTTCATGGCTTTTACAAGGCGCGGAGCGAGAGAGAGACTGTGTGGCGCGCCACTCCTCACACAGACATTTTCGTAGTATTTTCCCCTTTATTTTACGAGGTCGAGTTGCAATCGCGACACTCAACCAGGCACAGATGGAAAACGTACTCCGGAGCAGACCCGACTGGTTTTGAACCCGAGAACCTCTGCTCCTGGGTCCAGCGCCGATGTCATTATGCCACCAGCCGGCCCCTGTTCCTGTGTTCTACTGTTCCATGTTCCAGGTTCTTATCCCTGTTTCTTATATAATTGTAAAAAATGCCTATCAATTTTGGTACCCCAGGTGAGTTTTTAAAATATTATTTTATAACTTACTTTTTAAATCTTTTTTTTATATCTGTCCTTATTCCATGGGTTGTATACATTTTGTAGTATTGCCTCTCCTTTAGCTTTGTTACCTCTCTCGCTTCTTCCAATAACACAGTAGAAAAAGCAATGCTAAATAGGGCAAATATTGCTTGCTTCAAATCCTTTGGTCAAGGTCTTGTAACTGGAGTTCACAGGGGGTCCAAAGGAATTTAAATTTGACTATTCTTGTAAGTGCATGAGTACATCTCCTCATGTTTTCAGATTTATATATGCACAGATGTTAACAACAAAGTTTTTGGGATGAATCTCATGTAAATATGTAGGGGTTTGACTCTCCATCGTGCACATGTCATTCAAAGTTCCAGGTACCATTCCCTAATTCAAACTTCCGTAGGAGAAAATTATATCATAACATGCATTACTTTTATAGTGTATGACACTGTTACAGGTCATTTCACATTTCTAGCTGAAGTCTAATTTAGTCACAGGTGCTAATGGAAACCAAAAGGTAATGGGACCAAATCCATTCATACAATACAGACATGTGAATTTAAAATCCCAAATCCTCAGAACAAAATGGTCCAACAGGCAAAATGCAATTTCCTGCCACAACAGGACTTCTCATGTTAACATTTTGTGCACTGAAATAGCAATATAACAGAGATTCACAGTGACAGATTTGAGAATGTACAAAAAGAAATACATGTAAATTTCCAGAATTGCAATTATATAGTAATAGAATTGTAAATCTAAATCCTTTGCAAACTTTGTAGTAGGCAAACTAAAGCTTTTGCATACCAGCCACAATTTAAAGAGTCAGATTAATCCGTGCTGGGAAAAACTAGCTGACTGATTCAAATGAGGCTATATCACACAGAAATGGCTATAAAGAGCTAGATAGACTTGGCCTATTGAAGTAAATAATGTTGATCAAATAACACACTTTGGTATACAATACTTTATGCCCTACACTCTCAGGAGCACTGGAAATGTTGTGTTGTTGAATGATGCTTCCTTTCTTTAGCTAGACATAACAACCTTTACACAGAAGACCATTACCATACATCAAGTATAGACAGCCAAGTGAAGGGTTTTGTATGTGTCCGGAGTGGTAACTCAGAAGAGTTCATTCCAGCATTTCCCTGAGGAAAGTTGCTAAATGAGACACATTACTGGTCAGTTGTCATAGCAGTAGAGTAGTCTCCATATGAAGCTAGGTATCAAGAACCAAGGTAGCAAGACTGGGAAAATTTTTGTCAAGCTGTCAGAAATGGGAATTGTACGCAACGATAATATTAAAGAATTTTTTGGGAAAAATCCAGTGGACTGAATTGAATATTCTACTCAAAAGTATATATTGTTCAGAAAGGAAAGAGCATGGAGATAAGGAGGCATTGTAATGCCACGTGTGAGAGTGACCAAATGGGTAAACTCTCATCCTGTTGAGAGAGAAAGCAACAGAATGGAAACAAGATGGCCACACATATCAAGTGTTGATAAATATCCCAAGCAACTTTGTAAAGTTGGAATCAGAAAAAAGTCAAATGTAAAACAAAATGGCATTCAACTTGTGACTGATACAGGTAATATTTCCCCTATTTGCCCTCTTGATAATTAGAGGAAGATCAAGAGGTGAAGACTAGCATAGCTAGATGCAAAAGACCTTATCATAAGAATTCATTCTGGGCTGTAATAGGAATGGAGCCAATAGAAATGGAGTGAAATTAATAAAGGATCCAAAAACAAGAGTGGCACAGTTGCGTAGCAACTAGCGTAATACTTTACAGCGCTAGCGAATGGGGTTCAATTCCTGCCACTGTCTGTTAGGAGTCTGCACATTAAGGAGCTTGTACATAGAACGTAAGAGGGCAGTACAGGTCCTTTGGCCCACGATATGCTGACCTTTTAACCTACTCCAACCCTTTCCTCCAACATAATCCTCCATTTTTCTATCATCCACAGGCCTACCTATTATATCTGCCTCTACCACCACGCCCCTGGCAGGGTGTTATATATATATACACACACACACACACACACACACACCACAAACTGTGTAAAGAACATGCCACCAACATCCGCCCTATGCAAATCTCCAGTTACATTAAAATTATGCCCCCTGTTATTAGTCTCCCGATGACAGCGTGGGTTTCTCTGGTTTTCTCCCACATTCCAAAGATGTACAGATTAGGAAGGGTTAGTAAGTTCTGGGCTTGCTATGTTGGTGCTGGAAGCATGGCGATATATGCAGGCTGCCTCCAATACATCCTCAGACTGTGTTGGTCATTGACGCAAATGATGCATTTCACTCTATATTTTGATGTTCATATGACGAATAAAGCACGTCTTTATCGTTCTTTTCACTCAGACATGAAAGAAACTCACTTTCCCATGAGCAGTAGGTTAATTCAGTTTGCTGTTCCTCTGCCTAGCTGAGCCCACACTCACCAAGAGTGGGTCTTCTTGATTGCTGATACTGGCTCCAACCTGACTGGAAAGACTCTGCACGGCGCGGAGCTTTCTGGCTATAGACAGTAAGTTCTGCCATTGGAACATTGAGAGAGGATGAGCCATGCCTTCCAGTTTACCAGCTGTAAAACTGTCAAAGTTTGAAAAACTTTCAAACCGCTAAGATTTATCATACTGTTAAGCATTTCTTTTCAAAAATATATGTCAATATTTTATGTTACTTTGAAAAGCCCTTTCTCCCCCCCCCCCCAAGTTAACTCCATTTTAAAAAAATGTAAACTGTTCAGGCATTCCTATCCATTGAGGCCAATGGAGTCACTGAACTTGGGCCATTGTCAAACTGGTGTACGTTCATTTGGTGCTTTGCAGTCTGGCTGCTGGGAAAATGCACAAAGCTGGTTCACTGCCACTGAACTCCAGGTAGGATCCATCTTCAGATCAGAGCAACAACGACCTCTCAAGGCATCCAGGATTTTTGTATCAGCA